>NC_065592.1:47142500-47742500 GCF_024542745.1 Macaca thibetana thibetana
AGCGAGACTCTGTCTCAAAAAAACAAAGATACATTTGAATAAAATTTTTAACGTTAAATACTCGCCCCTTCTCAATTTGGTTATATGATTATTTTAAGCGAAGTGAGATAAGTGCTAAGCACAGTACCTGGTGCAAAATTAAGCATTATATACATGTTATTGACTAGAATGGCAAACCGTTTTTCACAGGCAATATACAAGTGAGTAAACTATATCCAGTTTATCTTACTTGCAGATTGATTTGACTATGATAGTTAATTATAAGTGCTTATTGTAATCACTTGTTTATACCCAAGTACCCTGTTGATGTTAAGGGACATAATGAGGAGATTTAACTGTTGCGTTATATTTTTCAATATAAAGTTAGTGTAGTATTTTGCTGGTTTAACGGACAGATATCTCTTCTACTCAGTGCTTGATCCTAAATACACTTACTCTGATAGGAATTTATTCAACAAACTGATCCAGTCCAGTGATGGAAAAATTTGAAATTTTTAGATGAGGTCCTCCTTTTATAGTTGAATTTACTTAGGAAAAAGTTTGCTTAATGAATGGGTCTTTTTTTTTTTTTTGAGATGGAATCTATCACCGGACTGGAGTGCAGTGGCCAATCTCAGCTCACTCCAACCTCCACTTCCCGGGTTCAAGTGATTCTCTTGCCTCAGCCTCCCAGGTAGCTGGGACTACAGGCAGGCGACATCATGCCTACCTAATTTTTTTTTTGTTTTTTTGAGATGGAGTCCCCTTCTGTCACTCAGACTGGAGCACAGTGGTGCCATCTCGGCTCACTGCAACCTCCGCCTCCTGGGTTCAAGCGATTCTCCTGCCTCAGCCTCCCAAGTAGCTGGGTTTACATGCGCCTGCCACCACCCCCAGTTAATTTTTGTAGTTTTAGTAGAGACAGGGTTTTACCGTGTTGCCCAACCTGGTCTCCAACACCTGAACACAAGTGACTGCCCTCTTAGCCTTCAAAGGTGCTGTGATTATAGGCGTCAGTCACCGTGCCTGACTTTTTTATTTACAGAGTCTTGCTCTGTAGTCCAGTCAAGAGTGCAGTGACTCGATCTTGGCTCATTGCAACCTCCGCCTCTGGGGTTCAAGCAGTTTTCCTGTTTTAGCCTCCCCAGTAGCTGGGATTACAGGCGTGAGCCACCATACCTGACTAACTTTTTTTGCATTTTTAGTAGAGATGAGGTTTCACCATGTTGGCCAGGCTGGTCTCGAACTCCTGACCTCAAGTGATCTGTCCCCCTTGGCATCCCAAGGTGTTGGGATTACAGGTGTGAGCCACTGCACCTGACCCTTTTAAATTTTTTTCTTTTAAACAGTAGTATGCATTAGCAAAATTATTCATGTTTATTTTTCTTTTTTTTTTTTTTTTGAGACGGAGTCTCGCTCTGTCACCCAGGCTGGAGTGCAGTGGCACGATCTCGGCTCACTGCAAGCTCCGCCTCCCGGGTTCACGCCATTCTCCTGCCTCAGCCTCCCGAGTAGCTGGGACTACAGGCGCCCACAACCGCGCCCGGCTAATTTTTTGTATTTTTAGTAGAGACGGGGTTTCACCGTGGTCTCGATCTCCTGACCTTGTGATCCGCCCGTCTCGGCCTCCCAAAGTGCTGGGATTACAGGCGTGAGCCACCGCGCCCGGCCTCATGTTTATTTTTCATTAATCCTATTCTGGGAAGTATTTGCTAAGAAAGTAATCTTAAATTGGAGTAATAAAAAGTGGCTTTATTTGGTAATGTTTTTTTCTTTCTTTCTTTTTTTTTTTTTGAGATGGAGCCTTGCTCTGTCGCCCAGGCTGGAGTGCAGTGGCGCGTTCTCAGCTCATTGCAACCTCTGCCTTGTGGGTCCAAGTGATCTCCTGCCTCAGCCTCTGGAGTAGCTGGGATTGCAGGCACATATCACCATGCCTGGCTAATTTTTGTATTTTTAGTAGAGATGGGGTTTCGCTATGTTGGCCAGGCTGGTTTCAAACTTCTGACCTCAGGTGATCCGCCCACCCTGGCCTCCCAAAGTGCTGGGATTACAGGTGTGAGTTACCACGCCCTGCCAGTAAGATGTTAATTACTCAATTTAAAATGTCCAATGTTAGAGGTGTTCTGAGATAACCTATTCACGTTGCATGATGAAAGAGAGTTCTTTTTTTTTTTTTTTTTTTTTTTGATATGGAGTTTTGCTCTTGTTGTCCAGGCTGGAGTGCAATGGTGTGATCTCGGCTCACTGCAACCTCTGCCTCCACCTCACCTGGTTAATTTTTTGTATGTTTCACCATGTTGGTCAGGCTGGTCTTGAACTCCTGACTTCAGGTGATCCACCCGACTCCGCCTCCCAAAGTTCTGGGATTACAGGCATGAGCCACTGCGTGAGAGTTCTTTTGAATCTATATAAACCAGGATTTTTTTTTTTTTTTTTGAGGCGGAGTCTTGCTCTGTCACCCGGGCTGGAGTGCAGTGGCACGATCTCGGCTCACTGCAAGCTCCGCCTCCTGGGTTCCCGCCATTCTCCTGCCTCAGCCTCCCGAGTAGCTGGGACTACAGGCGCCGCCACCACGCCCGGCTAATTTTTTTGTATTTTTAGTGGAGACGGGGTTTCATTGTGTTAGCCAGGATGGTCTCGATCTCCTGACCTCGTGATCTGCCCGTCTCGGCCTCCCAAAGTGCTGGGATTACAGGCTTGAGCCACCGCGCCCGGCCATAAACCAGGATTTTTGTCCTGGGTCTGGCACTTACTTACTAACTAGATGAGTTACTTAAATCTCCTTTAACCTCAATTTTTTTTTTTTTTTTTTTTTTTTTTTTTTTTGACACGGAGTCTTACTCTGTTGCCCAGGCTGCAGTTCAGTGGCTTGATCTTGGCTCACTGCAACCTGCGCCTCCTGGGTTCAAGTGATTCTCCTGCCTCAGCCTCCAGAGTAGCTGGGACTACAGGTGTGCACCACCACACCTGGCTAATTTTTGTATTTTTAGTGGAGAGGGGTTTCACCATGTTAGCCAGGTTAGTCAGTCTTGAATTCCTGACTTCAAGTGATCCGCCCACCTCAACTTCCCAAACTGCCAACGTTACAGGCGTGAGCCACTGGGCCTGACTACGAACCTCAATTACAAAAAACAGAAAAAAAAATTGTGAGACTTACAGAAAAGTTGCAATGGGAGTATGAATAATTACTGAATACCCTTCTTCCAGATTCCCTAGATGTTAACATTTCTATCACATCTCATTTATCCTGTTCTCTTTCTTTCCATACAGTTTATCCCCAGAAACGTTTGACAAGTAGTTGTGAATAAGGTTTTTCTTCACTTAATACCTCAGTGTGTTTTTTAAAAAACAAGGATCTTTTTACATAATTATAGTACAGTGATAAAAAATCAAAATCTACAGATCATACTTACATTTTTTCAATGGTCCTTATAATGCCTTTTTTTTTTTTGAGACACAATTTCACTTTGTTGTCCAGGCTGTAGTGCAGTGGTACGATCTCAGCTCACCACAACCTCCACCTCCTGGGTTCTAGCGATTGTCCTGCCTTAGCCTCCCGAGTAGCTGGAATTATAGGCGTGCGCCACCATGCCTGGCAAATTTTTGTATTTTCAGTAGAAACGGGGTTTTGCCATGTTGGCCAGGCTGGTCTCGAACTCCTGACCTTAGGTGATCCTCCTTCCTTGACCTCCCAAAGTGCTGAGATTACAAGCATGAGCTACTGCGCCCAGCTGTAATGTCCTTTTTAGCTAATTAGATTGTGGAATATACATTGTATTCAGATGTCAACTCTCTTGTGAATTTATGTGACTATTCCACAAAATTATATGAACATTTCACAATTATGAAGTGATTGTAAGAATATTTGAAAATTGTGATATAACATGTCTTAGAAAAGGTATGCTTCCTGATCAACTGAAAAAATATGTAAAATTAAAGCAAAACTGTTGAACATTAATGAGAACAGGCTAGTAGACTGTTAATGTTTATTTTTGGTGGTGGGCATAAATAATCCTACTTTATTATTTACAATTTTTTTCTGGGTGACAGATCTAATTAAAAAAAATTTGGATTCATTTGAAAAATTTCACATTTTCCACTGTAAAAGCAGCTTAGTTCGTAATAAGCCATGCGAATGGATAAGAGATCCAGAGGAAGAGCTGTAGTGATACTACTTTTCTTGGCAAGATATTTTTCAACTTGAGACGTGACCTGGTGTATGTCACTAATGTTTATTGCAGGGGAGGGTGCACTGACCTTGTTTAACTTAAGAATTACCAGTTGACCCTGATTTTTCCTCTTTTTTCCCAAGCTGTACCGACCTCTTGACACTTCCTAGAGCTCAGCCTGGTAACTTCCCTATTATACTCTTATGTTTGGTTCTTTGTTTATCAAATATTTATTGAATTGTTTATCAAAGAAAATTATTTTTTTCTTGACAGGGTATTTTATAAAGGTAAAAAATACTTAAAGTTCTCATTAAAATTTATTTTCATAAATATGCTAGTGTTAGTGTTACTATATTGTTATTGTTAAGTGGCTATTATGTGTATCGGCTATGCTTTCAGAAGTAGTCTGTCTAGGCCCTTTTAGGAATAAAAAAGATATTACTCAAGAGAAATACAGAGTATTTGTGTCATATAATACTTAAGCTGAAAAAGCTAAGTCTGAATAAATCAGTCATAGGCATTTACCTTACATATGGCAATGAATAGTGACTTTATAGTTAGAACTGTATGGGTGAAACAGTATCAAAATGATAATGTAGAAACATACATAAGCCCCAGACTGCCCCCTACAGCAGAATGCTATTATTAATAACTATTCTGCTTGAAATATTTGGTGAGATTCTTTCACTCATCCAGTGCTTTTTTGTTAATATTGTAATCGGGTCAGTAAGTGTTTCTTTAATTTTGTAAATCGTGCACGTTTACAAAGCACTGGCTATTCTCAGGCAGTTTTCAAGTTTAAATATTCTTGCCTTTAGAGTCATTATTTGTTCCTGGTTCCCCCACTCTGCCATTACTTTTTCTTACTTTTTCCACAAAGATTTCAGCCATACTCCCTGACTTTGGTTTATCACTCTGACATTTCTGCATGAAGTAGTTTCTGTCTGAAATGTCTCGAAACCAGGGATGTTCTTATAATAATACTTACTGTGCAGTGCGTGGATGTCCACAACTAGTCCATAATTCTACTTTAAAAAAAATCTTTGTTGTAGCTCCTGTTTAACACATCTACCATCCCAAGCTGCCTCCTCCACTCCTTTTCTGTCTGCCAAAATCCCTCCCCACAATACTTTATTATGAAAATGGTCACACATGAAGAAAAATTGAGAGTTGTACAGTCAATACCTATACGTTCTGTTATCTTTTTGCTCTGTTTGTTTTATCACATATGTTTAGCCAACCATTATTTTATCTAACTTTTTAATGCTTTTCAAAGTAAATTAATTGATTAGTGGTACTCTTAATCACTTCAGAATGGATATCATTGACTAGAGTGTAGTATTTGTTTATTGTCTTTTTTTTTTTTTTTTGAGGCAGAGTTTCTGCCCTTGTTACCCAGGCTGGAGTACAGTGGTGCGATTTGGGCTCACTGCAGCCTCCACCTCCCAGGTTCAAGTGATTCTCCCACCTCAGCCTCCTGAGTAGCTGGGATTACAGGCATCTGCCATCACGACCGGTTTATTTTTCTATTTTTAGTTGCGACAGGGTTTCACCATGTTGGCCAGGCTGGTCTCAAATTCCTGACCTCAGGTGATCTGCCCACCTTGACCTCCCAAAGTGCTGGAATTACAGGTGTGAACCACTGTGCCTGGCTGTGTTTTTTTTTTTTTTTTTTTAAATAGACAGGATCTCAGGCCAGGCGTGGTGGTTCATGCCTGTAATCCCAGCACTTTGGGAGGCTGAGGCAGGTAGATCACCTGAAGTCAGGAATCTGAGACCAGCCTGGTTAACATGATGAAACCCCATCTCTACTAAAAATACAAAAAATTAGCCAGGTGTGCTGGCGGACGCCTGTAATCCCAGCTTCTTGGGAGGCTGAGGCAGGAGAATCGCTTGAACCTGGGAGGCGGATGTTGCAGTGAGCGGAGATCGTGCCATTGCACTCCAGCCTGGGCAACAGAGCGAGACTCCATCTCAAAAAAAAAAAAAAAAAAAAAAAAAGAACAGGAAAAGAAAAATTGCCAGGTGGGGCATAGTGGCTCACACCTGTAATCCTAGCACTTTGGAAGGCCGAGGCGGGAGGCCAGATAGCTTGGGCCCAGGAGTTTGAGACAAGTCTAGACAACATAGCCAAACCTTTCCTATACAAAAATTCCCCAGAGGTGGTGGCCTGCCTCTGTAGTCCCAGCCAGTCAGGAGGCTGAGATGGGAGGATTGCTTGAGCCCTGGGAGGTGGAGGTTGCAGTAAGCAGAGGTTGTACCCAGCAGAGGTTGCACCCCTCCGTTTCAGCCTGGGTGACAGAATGAGACCCTGTCTCAATAAATAAATAAATACATACATACATACATACATAAATAGCTAGCTAAACTATTCTCCAAAGTAGTTGAACCATTTGCTTTTCTGCCAGCAGAATTCCAGTTCTGCTGGCGTGAAATCCTCACCAACACTTGGTTGCCATGTCTAGTGTTTTGAATTGGTGTAAAGGTAGACAGTGAAATAAAATGGAGAGTCCAGAAATAAACCTACTCATATGTCGACAACCAATTTTTGAGAGTCAGAGGCAATGTAGAGGGGAAAGGATGGCCTTTTCAGTAAATAGTGTGGGAACTATTGTATATCAATATGCAAATCATTCATAAAAACAAAATCTAAAACGGGTCATGGACTGAAAACCCCAAGCTTAAAGTTTATACAAGAAAATATGGGAGAAAATCTTCATGCTATTGGTTTAGTCAAAGATTTCCTAGATGTAGCAACAAAGGCATGATCCATAAAAGAACAAATGGATAAATTGGACTTTAGGAAAACTGAAAACTTATGGTTTCAAAAGATTGTTCAGAGAATGGAAAGACAAGCCACAGATCAGGAGAAAATCTTTGCATCTGATGAAGGACTTGTCACAAAATTTTGAAACAAAAATAAGGAAATAAGGAAATAACACATTTAACAAAGTGGACAAAAAGTGGAGCATGGTGGCTCATGCCTGTAATCTCAGCACTTTGGGAGGCTGAGGCAAGAGGATTACTTGAACCCAGGAGTTCAGGACCAGCATGGGCAACATAAACATAGGGAGACCTTGTCTCTACTAGAAATAAAAAAAAAATTGGTGAATGGGATGGCAGGAGCCTTTAGTTCTAGCTGCTTGAGAGGCTGAGGTTGAACAATTGCTTGACCCCAGGAGGTCAAGGCTTCAGTGAGCTGTGATTGTACCATTGCACTCCAGCCTGGGTGACAGAGTAAGACCCTTATCTCAAAAAAGGACAAAAGATTTGAATGAAATTTCACTCAGGAAGGTATATGTGTTGCAAGTAAGTACATGAAAAGATCCTTTACTTCATTAGGCTTAGGGAAATCCATATTAAAATCACAATAACAGGCCACTACAAAACTTGTTAGAAAAGATAGGTCATTTCCGGCTGGGTGTGGTGGCTAATGCCTGTAGCCCCAGCACTTTGGGAGGCCGAGGCAGGTGGATCACCTGAGGTCAAGAGTTTGAGACCAGCCTGACCAAGTTGGAGAAACTCTGTCTCTGCTAAACAAACAAAATTAGCCGAGGCTGGTGGCACATGCCTATAATCCCAGCTACTTGGGAGGCTGAGGCAGGAGAATCTCTTGAACTCGGGAGGCAGAAGTTGCGGTGAGCGGAGATGGCGCCATTGTACTCCAGCCTGCGCAACAAGAGCGAAACTCTGTCTCAAAAAAAAAAAGGAAATATATGTCATTTATTTTTCATGTGTTACATGGAGTATTTACATACATAAAGCAATTGTTCCCTGCTGGGCATGGTGGCTCACTCCAGTAGTCCCAGCACTTTGGGAGGCTGAGGTGGGAGGATCGCTTGAGTCCAGGAGTTCGAGACCAGCCTGGGTAACATAGTGAGATATGCCTCTACAAAAATTACAAACTTCTTATACTATATGGTAGCATAAGTGCTTGAATCTATTGGCTTACCAATAACATTTTGAACCGGGACACGGTGGCTCATACCTGTAATCTCAACACTTTGGGAGGCTGAGGTGGGAGGATTATTTGAGCTCGGGAGTTCAAGACCATCCTGGGTCAAATAGCGAGACCCTGTCTTCATAAAAAATATTTTTTAAAACATTTATAAGAAAAAAACCTTTATGGCTGGGTGTGGTGGCTTGCGTCTGTAATCCCAGCACTTTGGGAGGCTGAGGTGGGTGGACCACCTGAGGCCAGGGGTTCGAGACCAGCCTGGTCAACGTTACAAAACCCCATCTCTACTAAAAATACAAAAATTAGCTGACCGTGGTGGTGTGCACCTGTAATCCCAGCTACTTGAAGGGTGAGGCACAAGAATCACTTAAACCCAGGAGGCAGAGGTTGCAGTGAGCCGAGTTTGTGCCACTGTGCTCCAGCCTAGGCGACAGAGCAAGATTATCTCAAAAAAACCACCAATATTTTAGGGAAAAATTATTTTGGAATAATTCTAAGAGTTGTAAAAAAGTTGCAAAGAATGATAGAGATAGATATATTCACCCAGCTATCCTAAATGTTAACTTTTGTTTTTTTTTGAGACAGAGTCTCGCTGTGTCGCCAGGCTGGAGTGCAGTGGCAGGACCTTGGCTCACTGCAATCTCCGCCTCCTGGGTTCAAGCCATTCTCCTGCCTCAGCCTCCCAAGTAGCTGGGACTACAGGCGTGCACCACTGTGCTCAGCTAATTTTGTTTTTTTTTTTTTTAGTAGAGATAGGATTTCACCATGTTGGCCCGGATGGTCTCGATCTCTTGACCTTGTGATCCTCCTGCCTTGGCCTCCCAGAGTGCTGGGATTATAGGCGGAAGCTACTTCGCCTGGCCACCTTTTTACATAAAGGATTGCCTAACCTTTTCTGTAAGGTGTTAGATAGTATATATCTTACGCTTTGCAGTCTAGACATGATCTCTGTTGCATTTTTATTTTATTACATTTTTGAGACGGGGTCTCATGTTGGTCAGGCTGGTCTGGAACTCCTGACCTCAGGTGATCTGTCTGCCTCAGCCTCCCAAAGAACTGAGATTATACGCCTGAGCTACTGCACCCAGTTGATGACAGGGTTTTTAACTTCTTTTGTGTTATGTTTTTATTGCTTCCACACAGAATCCTGGTTCAAAGGGAACCAGAAGGTGGTAGAATTAAATTATCCCAAAATTACTCATTTTCTGTGTCCCACTTTTTTTTTTTTTTTTTTTTTTTTTTTGAGACAGAGTCTTGTTTTTGTTGCCCATGCTGGAGTGCAATGGCGTGATCTCGGCTCACCGCAACCTTCACCTCTTGGGTTCAAGCAGTTTTCCTGCCTCAGCCTCCCTGGTAACTGGAATTACAGGCATGCCCCATCCCCAGCCCGGCTAATTTTGTATTTGTATTTGTATTTTTGTTTTTTGAGATGAGTCTTGTTCTGTCGCCAGGCTGGAGTGCAGTGGCGCGATCTCGGCTCACTGCAACCTTCACTTCCCGGGTTCAAGCGATTCTCTTGCCTCAGCCTCCCAAGTAGCTGGGACTATAGGCATGCGCCACCATGCCCAGCTAATGTTGTATTTTTAGTAGAGATGCAGTTTTACCATGTTGCCCGAGATGGTCTTGATCTCTTGACCTTGTGATCCACCCGCCTTGGCATGCCAAAGTGCTGGGATTATAGGAGTGAGCCACCGTGCCCTGCCTTGTGTCCCATTTTTGTGTATAGAACATTCTAAGAATAGCAATACTAATACTAACACCTTATTTTCCCCATTCTTACCCCAATCTCTCCCTCTCCCACTCCCAATACTGTTTTTTTAATTTACCAGAGTTCTGGGTATGGAGAAATTAGGGATGATCCTTTATTTCAGAGGCCTCCATAAATGTTAGCTTGTTTTTATAAAGTATCATCAGTGGCATCAGGATTTGATGCACTAAACACAAATGTTTATGTTCTCCCTGCTGGAGGAACAAGGTCTGTATCAGTCTTTCTTCCTGTGTATCTTTTCTGAATTTAGAAATTTTAACCTTATTCAAGCTGTATTTCAGTTGACTTGAAATCAACTGATAGAGCAAATATCTAATCAGATATTTTTTGCATCCTTTTTTGAGGGAACTTTGGTTCAGTTCATTTGGGCTTTATTTTGAACTCACCTCCGGGTTCAAGTGATTCTCTTGCCTCAGCCTCCTGAGTGGCTGGGATTATAGGTGCGTGCCACCATGCCTGGCTAATTTTTGTATTTTTAGTAGAGACGGTGTTTCACCATGTTGGTCAGGCTGCCCTCAAACTCTTGACCTCGTGATCCACCCGCCTCGGCCTCCCAAAGTCCTGGGATTACAGGCATGAGCCACCGCGCTTGGCCCTCTTCTTTTTATTTTTAAAATTTTTTTTGAGACTCTTGTTGCCCAGGCTGGAGTGCAGTGGCAGGATCTCGGCTCACTGCAAGCTCCGCCTTCCGAGTTCACACCATTCTTCTGCCTCCGCCGTCCGAGTAGCTGGGACTGCAGGTGCCTGCCACCACGCCCGGTTAATTTTTTGTATTTTTAGTAGAGACGGGTTTCACGTGTTAGCCAGATGGTCTTGATCTCCTAACCTCGTGATCCGCCCGCCTCGGCCTCCCAAAGTGCTGGGATTATAGGCGTGAGCCACCGCGCAGGCCCTGGCTCTCTTCCTTTTAAAATAATTGTGTCACTAGGATGGTTCAGCGTATGCAAATCAATGAACAGGATGCATCTCATTAAGAAAAACAAGGACAGGCCAGGCGCGGTGGCTCACACCTGTAATCCCCAGCATTTTGGGAGGCCGAGGCATGCGGATCACGAGGTCAGGAGATGAGACCATCTTGGCTAAAACGGTGAAACCCTGACTGTACTAAAAATTAAAAAAATTAGCCGGGCGTGGTGTTGGACGCCTGTAGTCCCAGCTACTCGGGAGGCTGAGGCAGGAGAACAGCGTGAACACAGGAGGCGGAGCTTACAGTGAGCCAAGATCATGCCACTGTACCCCACCCTGGGTGACAGAGCAAGACTCCGTCTCAAAAAAAAAAAAAAAAAAAACAAGGACAAAAAACATATGATCATTTCAATAAACATTGAAAAATGTATGTGAAAAAATTCAACATCCGTTTGTGGTAAAGATTATCAACAACTTGAGTGTGGAAGGAACATACCTCAACATAATAAAGGCTATTTTTTTTTTTGAGACAGGGTCTCCCAGGCTGGAATGTAATGATGTGAACGTGGCTCACTGTAGCCTCGACCTCCTAAGCTCAAGAGATCCTCCTGTCTCAGCCTCTCGGGTAGCTGGTACTACTGGTGTGCACTATCATACCTGGCTCATGTTTTATTTTTTGTACAGACAGCCTCTCACCAAGTTACCCACAGGGCTGGTTTCAAACTCTTAGGCTCAAGGGATCTGCCTGCCTCAGTCTCCCAAAGTACTGGGATTATAGGCATGAGTCATTGCACCTGGCCTCACTTCAGCAGAGTACTAGAAGTTCTAGCCAGAGCAAATAGGCAAGAGAAGGAATTAAAGGGGTTTAGATTGCAAAGGAAGAAGTCATATTATATTCTTATTTATAGATGACATATTGTATTTAGAAAAACCTAAAAACTCCACCAAACAACTGTTAGAACTGAGAAATGAATCTAGTGAAGTTGCAGGATACAAAATCAACAACAAAATTTAGCCTTTATGTATATCAACAGCAAAACAGTTGTACTCTGTCTACGTTGTTTAGGTACTCATTATACAGTATATGCTTCCCCTTTAGTCATTTAGTATTAGTTCTACAATAATATGTTTAGTAGTCACTGTCAATACTTAAGTCAGTTTCTCTAGTCATTTTGATTGTCTGAACCCATTGGTTTTGTTGATTCCTCTGGAAAGGATTACGAGAACAATATTCCTTCTGTTCTTTGGTGTTGTTCACAATTTATACCTTTTATACTTGCGTAGAACATCAGTTTTGTTGGCTCTAAGTGCTAGGCCCACATTTTCTTTATGTATCTTTTTTTTGTTTGTTTTTTGGGACAAGGTCTCACTTTGTCACTCAGACTGGAGTGCAGTGGCACGGTCACGCTCACTGCTCCCTTGACCTCCTGGGCTCAGATAATCCTCCTACTTCAGCCTGTTGAGTAGCTGGGACCACAGGTGCATGCCACTGTACTAGTTAGTTTTTGTATTTTTTTGTGAAGACGGATTTTGCTGTGTTGTGCAGGCTGGTCTCAAACGCCTGAGCTCAAGCACCCTGCCTGCCTCAGCCTTCCGAAGTGCTGTTATTACAGGTGTGAGCTGTGGTGCCTATCTTGTTTTTTTCTTGCACAAAGCATTGCTCTTGACAAGTTTGTTTTTACTCTAATTTCATTCTCTTCTGGGTCTCTTGCCATTTCTGCCTAGTTGTCCTGTGGATGCTTGTTCTTTTAGAGTCCAGTTCTTCTTTTTTTTTCGTTTTTGGATGAGTCTCACCCTGTCTCCCAGGCTGGAGTGCAATGGTGTGATCTCGTCTGACTGCAACCTCTGCCTCCCGGGTTCAAGCGATTCTCCTGCTTTGGCTTCCCAAGTAGTTGGGATTACAGGTGCACGCCACCATGCCCAGCTAATTTTTTTGTATTTTTAGTAGAGATGGGGTTTCACTGTGGTGGCCAGGCTGGTCTTGAAGTCCTGACCTCAAGTGATCTGCCCACCTCAGCCTCCCAGAGTGGTGGGATTACAGGTGTGAGCCACCACACCTGGCCAGAGTCCAGTTCTTAAACTAAAGAATGTCTTAGTGTGGACTGACTAGTTAGGGATTGATATTCTCAAATACAGTGTATTTTCATTGACATATTTACACATTTTTTGGTTTGTTTTCCAGACATTTTTCTTAAATTTTAGTTTTAAGGATCTGTACTGTATTTTTATTATTTGGCAGCTTATTGTCCATAGCTTTAAGTTGGGTGTCTTTTGCCTATCTTCAGTGTTTGGCACTTTGCTTTCTTTTCTCCCGTTCCTATTTTTCTCTTCATTTCTTTTTCCTTTTATTTCCTTTTTACAGGAAAAAAATTTGCCCAGTTTTATTCTCTGTTATCCTTGAGGCATTAATTGCTAAGTTTTATATTCCTTGTAGTTTAGACTCCATTTTCATATTTCATATTCTTTAAATATTTCTTGAGTTCTGTAATTTAAAGAAGAAATAGGAAAACTTAGAGATATGTTATTCTTTTATCAGATTTTTTTTTTTTTTTTTTTTTTTGAGACAAGGTCTTGCCCTGGCTTCCAGGCTTGAGTGCAGTGGTACGATCTGGGCTCACTGCACCCTCTGCCTCCCAGGTTCAAGCAATTCTCGCACCTCAGCCTTCCAGGTAGCTGAGACTTGATTCTTGTGCCTCAGCCTCCTGAGTAGCTAGGATTTCAGGGTCGTGCCACCACGCCCGGCTAATTTTGTATTTTTAGTATAGATGGGGTTTCACCATGTTGGCCAGGCTGGTCTTGAACTCCTGACCTCAAGTGATCCACCTGCCTCGGCCTCCCAAAGTGCTGGGATTACAGGCCTGAGCTACCATGCCCGTCTGTTGTTTTCAATGGGATTTAAGAAAAAGGTGATGCAAGAAGTGTCTGATTTTTAAATTTTTTGTAAAGATGGGGATCTCACTATGTTGCCCAGGCTGGTCTCCTCCTGTCTCAGCCTCCCAGAGTGCTGGGATTATAGGTATGAGTCACCGTATCCAGCCTTAAAGTTTCCTTTTTTCCCCTTTTTTTGGTGACCAAGTTGTTCTGTCGCACAGGCTGGAATGCAGTGGCGCCATCTTGGTTCACTGCAACCTTGACCTCATTGGACTAAGGTGATCCTCCCACCTTAGCCTCTGGGATAGCTGGGACTACAGGCACTTATCACCACACTTGGCTAATTTTTCTGTTTTTTTTTTTTTTGTAGAAATGAGATTTTGCAGTCTTAATAGTGAGCTAAGAAATAAAAATTAGACCAAATATAGGCCATTTTAAGTAATTAAATTAGCTTTTTTAAAAAGTTCATTATGCCCATTTTGGGAAAGGTTTTGAGGAGGCAGGTTCTCTTATTTACGGCTCATTGAGTATATATCTTTACAGCCTTTGTGCAGAGCCTTTTTGTGGAGATGATTTTAAACTCCTTTTAACACTGGTAGGCATTTATTTGACCCTGTTGTTTTACTTTGTTGTATTCATTCTTAGAAAGCTGTCATTGGGGCTGGACGTGGTGGCTCATACCTGTAATCCCAGCACTTTGGGAGACCGAGGTGGGCGGATCACCTGAGGTCAGGAGTTCAAGACCAGCCTGACCAACATGATGAAACCCTGTCTCTACTAAAAATACAAAAATTAGCTGGGCACTGTGGCATGTGCCTGTAATCCCAGCTACTCGGAAGGCGGAGATACTAGAATTGCTTGAACCAGGCAGGTAGAGGTTGCAGTGAGCCGAGATTGTGCCACTGCACTCCAGCCTGGGCAACAAGAGTGAAACTCAGTCTCAAAAAAAAAAGAAATCTATCTTTGGCCGTGCATGGTGGTTCATGCCTGTAATCCCAGCACTTTGGGAGGGCAAGGCAGGAGGCTCATTTGAGGTCAGGAGTTCAAGACCAGCTTGAATAACATGATGAAACCTCATCTGTATTAGAAATAGTAAAAATTAGCCGGGCGTCGTGGCGAACACCTGTAATCTCAGCTACTGGGGAGGCTGAGGTGGGAGAATCGCTTGAACCTGGGAGGTGGAGGTTGCAGAGAATCCCTTGAATCTGGGAGGCAGAGGTTGCATTGAGCCGAGATCACACCATTGCACTCTAGCCAGAGCAACAGAACAAGACTGTGTCTCAAAAAAAAAAAAAAAAAAAAAAAAAAAAAAAAGCTATCTTTGATGTGTGTTCTGATTCGGGTATAAGAATGGACCTCAGCCTGCCGCAGTGGTGCACACCTGTAATCCCAGCACTTTGGGCGGCCAAGGTGGGCAGATCACTCAAGGTCAGAAGTTCAAGACCAGCCTGACCAACATGATGAGACCCCGTCTCTACCGAAACCAAAAATTAGCAGGGCGTGGTGGCATGCCTGTAGTCCCAAGCACGAGAATTGTTCGAATCTAAGAGGCGGAGGTTGCAGTGAGCCGAGAGCACGCCACTGCAAGGTAACAGAAGGAGACTTTGTCTCAAAAAAAAAAAAAAAAAAAAAAAAAAAAAATGGATCTCTGGCAGTGTTTTTGTAGTAATAAAAATTTGTAGAGTAAGAAAGATACAGGCCGGGCACTGTGGTTTACACCTCTAATCCTAGCGCTTTGGGAGGCCAAGGTGGAGGAATTGCTTAAGCTCAGGAGTTCAATACCAACCTGGGTAACATGGTGGAACCTTGTTTATACTGAGAACAAAACATTAACCAGGTGTGGTGTTGTGCACCTGTATTTCCAGCTATTGGGGTAAATTGGTGGGCGGGGGGGTGGAGTGCATGAGGTGGGAGGATTGCTTGAGCCTGGGAGGCAGCTGTAGTGAGTGCTGATTTTGCCACTGCACTCCAGCCTGGCCAACACAGTGAAACTCTGTCTTCAAAAGTAAGGCCGGGCTCGGTGGCTCACACCTGTAATCCCAGCACTTCGGGAGGCTGAGGTGGGCGGATCATGAGGTCGTCAGGAGTTCAAGACCAGCCTGACCAACATGGTGAAACCCGGTGTCTACTAAAAATACAAAAATTAGCTGGGTGTGGTGGCACGTGCCTGTGGATCCTAGCTGCTCAGGAGGCTGAGGCAGGAGAATCGCTTGAACCTGGGAGGCGGAGGTTGTAGTGAGCCGAGATCCTGCCACTGCACTCCAGCCTGGGCGACAGAGCGAGACTGTCTCAAAAAAAAAAAAAAAAAAAGAGTAGCACCTATGCAGTGGATTGTCATGTAGCATTAAACCTGATATAGATATTCATAATAAGTTGTGTGTTTGTGAGTGATTCTACGTAGTAGTATGTTAAATATTCTGTTTTTGATAAAAGAGGAAAATAGCCAGGTGTGGTGGCTCATGCCTGTAATTGCAACTCTTTGGGAGGCAGAGTGGGAGGATTGCTTGAGTTCAGGAGTTTGAGACCGGCATGGGCAACACAGTGAGACCTGTCTCTACCAAAACAGCAACAACAACAACAACAAATTAGCCAGGCATGGTGGCTGCCATGGTTGCTACTCAGGAGGCTGAGGTCAGAGAATTGCTTGAACCTGGGAGGTCGAGGCCTTGGTGAGCTGTGATTGTGCCACAGCATTCCAACCGAGGCCACAGAGTGAAACCCTGTTTTTTGTTTGTTTGTTTGTTTTTTAATGAAAAAAATATGAATACCAAATACATAAATAGTTTTGGTGTTAGATGGTCACCTTATGGATTTTTCAATTTTTCTTGTGTTTGACATGTAAAGCTTATAATTTAAGAAACTTTAATGATGGGAAGGGATGAACATCAGTGGTGCTTGTATTGGAACAAGGCTACCTGAATCTGCTGGATAATGAGTATGGTACATTTTTTAGGTTTGAAACACTGGGAGCAGAAAATAATAGTATTAGGGAAAACAGGCAAACTTCATATAGGCTTCTTGCAGCAGGGACACCAACAGTCTACTTTCATTTTGTGAAAATTGATTATATGAATTGGAGTTATCTTGTCATACCCAACTAAATTTAGAGTCAGTGGACCAAGGGTTATGGTAAAAAAGTGCTTGGGGCACAGAGCGCTTGCCCAGGGATTATATTGCAAGCCAGCTGCCCCAATGACATGCTGTAACCTTAAATCCAGTTTTACCTACTAGCTGTTGAGATGAACTCTTGTGACTCTAAGTCTGGTTTTACCAACCGTCTTCACTCACCAATCAGAGCTTACCAGCTCCCAAAAGCTTTAGTAGTTCCAGCGAGTTTTCTTTCAAAACTAGGTCATGTTTATTTTTCTAATAAAACTCCCAACCTTGTTTGGACACACGGGAGGCCACCCTATTATGTATGTATGTATGTCCTGGATTGTAATCCTACTTATATATTCTTCCCAAATAAAACCTTTTTTACTTAGAGATTTGTTTCTCTCTATATTTTTGACTTTAACAGTTCATAACAAGTTACCATTACTCCAAACCCAAATGTGTAATGTGGAAATGCCATCTTTTAAAAACTCATCTCTTGCTTTGCTTTTCCCTTTTACTTCATCTAGTTAGCACGACATTGGTGCTCTTGGCTGTGGCACTGGGATTTCTTGGTTGTTATGGTTCAGGAAAATGATTGTCTGATTTAGGGATAGTGAGAGTATATGTAAGGTCCTTACATGTACAGGGAACAATTGTGGTAATTTTTAATAAGTGTAGACATTGAATTTCTGTACCAGTGTCTTTCTGGGTATAATGTAGCAGTACTGTGGCAGTTAAACTGAGGTCTCAGCAGGCATAGGTTGGGATGAACAGGCCAAAGCACCTGGAATTTGTATAATCACCCACCCACATGGCCTGGAAAGGCCTTTTGAAAAGTGCTTTAAAATGCAAAAAATGTCAACAACTCCCCTTTATCCCACTTTAGTCAAGATTATTTGAAATGAGTGTATATAAAAAACTGAGAATAAAAGCTGTCTATTAGTTCCTTATGGCTTTTTTCCTCTAAGATCTTTTTGTAAACTGTTCAGCTTTTTAAATACTTATGTTGGGAGTTAGTATAGACTTGGTTAATGAGGCAACTTAAACTATTTTGGAGTAATTTTCGATTTAGTAGACTGTTGTACAGAGATGATACAGATTGTTCCTGTATATTCCTCACCTAATTTCCCTGTTGTAATAATTACAGTACCTTTGTTAAAACTAAGAAACTAGACAGGCACATTGCAAAATCACTCCACAAATGAATAACTTTCTTTAGAACTTTTCTGATTTTTTGTTGCTAAAAACATCAGAAAACGAAACTTAGTAATGTGATCGAAAAAATATTTTGAGTGACAAAAGTAACTGGAAGTAAGTTTTCTGCAACTAGCCAGATGTGGTGGTGCACACCTGTAATCCAAGCTACATGGGAGGCTGAGGCAGCAGGATCTCTTGAAGTCAGGAGTTGGAGGCTGCAGTGAGCTATGATGGCATCACTGCATTGCAGTCTGAGGGGACAGAATGACACCCTACCTTTTTTTTTTTGTTTGTTTTTTGAGACGGAGTCTCGCTCTGTTGCCCAGGCTGGAGTACAGTGGCGCGATCTCGGCTCACTGCAAGCTCCGCCTCCTGGGTTTATGCCATTCTCCTGCCTCAGCCTCCTGAGTAGCTGGGACTACAGGCGCCCGCCACCGCGCCCGGCTAATTTTTTGTATTTTTAGTAGAGACGGGGTTTCACCGTGGTCTCGATCTCCTGACCTTGTGATCCGCCCGCCTCGGCCTCCCAAAGTGCTGGGATTACAGGCGTGAGCCACCGCGCCCGGCCTACCCTACCTTTAAAAATTAAATAAATACGTAAATAAAAACTTTAAGAAATTGTGATTTAGGCTGGGCATGGTGGCTCACGCCTGTAATCCCAGCACTTTGGGAGGCCGAGGCAGGTGAATCACCTGAGGCCAGGAGTTTGAGACCAGTGTGGCCAACATGGTGAAACCCCGTCTCTACTAAAAATACAAAAACTAGCTGGGCATGGTGGTGCATGCCTGTAGTCCCAGCTACTCTGGACGCTGAGGCAGGAGAATCAGTTGAACCTGGGAGGCGGAGGTTGCAGAGTCAAGATCGCGGCACTGCACTCCAGCTGGGCTAACAGCACGAGACTCCATCTCAAAAAAAAAAAAAATTGTGAAGAGGGTAACTTTTGCCAGATGCAGTGACTCAGGCCTGTAATCCTAGCACTTTGGGAGGGTGAGGTTGGAGGATCACTTGAGCCCAGGAGTTCAAGACCAGCCTGGGCAACATAGTGAAACCCTGTCTCTTAGAAAAACAAAATTATTGTGTATTAAAAAAAAGATAAAGTAACTTTAAAAATATTTTTAGTTTAGCTAAATACAGCTTTTTTTCCTTCAGAACTAACCAGCATACCTTTTTAGACCTGACAACAGCTTTGTTGACACAAAGTCTAGTTCTAAGCCTGTGTCTGGGCAGTTGTTTGCGTTACCTTTTAATTTTTCTTTTATTATTTTTTTGCCTACCAACTACCGCTAACGATTTCATTAATTTTTAAGCCTTTTTTTTTTTTTTAAATCTTTTAAAAAATTAAATAGAGACAGGGTCTCTCTGTGTTGCCCAGGCTAGTTTCAAACTCCTGGGCTCAAGCAGTTCTTCTACCTTGGCTTCCCAAAGACATGAGCCACCATGCCCGGCCA
Source organism: Macaca thibetana thibetana (assembly GCF_024542745.1). Lineage (NCBI taxonomy): Eukaryota > Metazoa > Chordata > Mammalia > Primates > Cercopithecidae > Macaca > Macaca thibetana. The sequence continues at coordinate 47,161,893 of NC_065592.1, forward strand.
AAAAGTTTTCATTATTTTTTGTTTTTCTGCTTTCTTTTGAGCTGATTTCCCCGACCCTGCCAAGGGAAAGAAAATTCAAATAAGTCATATGGCCAGTTAAGATGAACAATAACTTTAGGTCATTTGGTCAAAGGAATAGGTCCTTTATGTTACTTAATTTGATGCTTATTTTTCCTATGGGAACAGGTTGAGACCCTAAATTCAGGGTCTTTTATTTGTTTTTACTTAATGTTTCTAGTGCTTGAGAGCCTTATCTGTTTGACCCAGATTTTGGAATCTAACTTAAGCTTTTGGTTTTCAAATCCTTAACAACTGTATGTACTTTCCAGGCAACAGCTGAACAGATGCGTCTTGCTCAAGTGATCTTTGATAAGAATGATTCAGATTTTGAAGCTAAAGTTAAGCAGGTATGTTTCTGGCAAAGGATATCATCATTTTTGTAATCTGTTTGGATTGTGCTTAAAGGGATAATTTCAGTAAAGATTTTTGTTTTAAAGTATTACTTCTAGCTTCTAGTCTCACCTGAAATCTGTGTATTGGATTTTGGACTTGTGATTAAATACCTTTATTGGTGGGCAAGCAAAAGAATTGAATATGTTCACCTACCTTACAATACAATCTTTCTGAGTTATTAGTGTTTACATGTGAACATTGAACCAGACATTTCTGTAAGCACACTGAGATTTTCCTATACGTATATACATAGAAAGTATATCTAACATTTGGCACAGTCTCTGGGAATTTTGTTTAATGTTAGGGATGAACTGAATTACCTTTTAAAAAATTTCTTTTCATAGAGACATGATCTCGCTCTATTGCCCAGGCTGGAGTGCAGTGGTGCTATCGTAGTTTACTGCAGCCTCAAACTCCTAGGCTCACGCTATCCTGCTGCTTCAGTCTCCTGAGTAGCTATGATGACAGATGTTCATCACCATGCCCAGCTAATTTTTAAAATATTTGTAGAGACAGAGTCCTGCAATGTTGCCTAGACTGGTCTTGAACTCCTGGGCTCAAGCAATCTGCCTTGGCCTCCCAGAGTGCTGGGATTACAGGATTACTGGCCTGAATTGCCATTTCAGACATGGTTGTGATTTCATACTCTCGTTGGAAAAATACAAAATTAAATTTTAGGGCAATGTCTTCATTTCAAACTTTAATAAGAGGTATTTTTGATAACTTAATCTTAATTTCCAACTCTACTTTGCTGACTTTGTTTCTTATCAAGATTCTAGAAACGAAGCTGTAACCCCTATCTCAGTGCCAGATATTCCTACTCTTAGTAGATGTCATCTAATAATTGTTCTTTGGAGTAAATGTCTCACAATGAAATCTTGTCTTGTCTCACAAGAAATCATAGATTTCCTTCTCTGGAATGAGATCTTCATACAGTTTGAGATACACTTATATATAGTACATCGCCTTTTATCTGAATAGTATAGATAGAGCATTGGCCCAGGAGTTCAGAGATTTAAGTTCCAACTTTAGTTCTGTCAGTAATCTGACCACTGGGGTAATTTTGATGCTGACTGTATGTCTTAAAAATTGTATGTTGCAGGCATTCACTTAGTACAGATCATTGATAAAAATGAGACTTTTATTAGTAGCTATCCAAAGACTGAAGCGTCAGAAAGCTATAGAGTATGCAGAACTTTTGCTGCTTGTTAAAATGAAAAGATGAAAGCAGAGAGGCCAAATGGTATAGTGCAGAGAGCTGTGATTATGAGATGAGGAGGCCTGGGTTCTAGATGGGCTTTGCTATTAATTACCTTTGTGACCATAGACAAATCACTTGATATGTTGGGATCAAGCTATTTTGAACTTCAACTAGTAGATACTAAAATAGTTAAATGTAGTTAAAATGCAATAGATATTAAATCATAGGTTTATTCACTGATACTTGAGAAACCTGCATTTTGCCTAGTCTGTGATTGTTCTAGTGATGAAAACGCTAAGTAACAAGTATCCCTTGCTAATGATGATAAATTGAAGAGTTTCTTTCATCATTGCTTCAAGCATAGCACCGTGTTGAAGATCCTTGAGAAAATAATATGTCTAGGAGTGTGGTTTGTGATAGTAGCAGAATTCCACTAGTAAGACTTTAGGGTGTTATGTAACTTAGTATGTATATGGAATTATATTTTTGTTTTCTTTTTTTGGTGGGGAGACAGGGTCTCTCTCTGTCTCCTGTGCTATAGTACAGTGGCACAATCATGGCTTATTGCAGCCTTCACCTCCAGGGCTGAAGCGATCCTCCTACCACCACGCTCATTTAAATTTTTGTAAAGATCAGGTCTCACTATATTGCTCAGGCTTGTCTCGAACTTCTGGGCTCAAGTGATCCTCTCATCTCTGCCTCCCAAAGTGTTGATTATAGGCGTGAGCTGCTGCGGCTGGCCGTTGAAGTGTTCTAATCCAAATGGTGAAAGCCAATATGTGGAATATTATCCCTGACAAAAAATTTGTATTGGATTTTCCATGAATGGTGACCATGTACTCTTATAGTTCTACCTCATATTTAAGTTTAGGAATCCTGTGTCCTTGAATTAAATTTGATTATTCAGATACCTGATCTTGGGTATTCTGAGAATGTTGGTACGTATGTATGTGCTGCTGATTAATGATCTGCTCCTTGGTCAACTTGGAGGAAGATTGATTTTTAGTTAAATTCTACCAGTGTTAGTGAAAGGACATGCATGGAATGGCCACAAAAAAAATAAAACGTGTCTTCATTGTAAACTCAGAGTCTAGAAGAGGCTATCTTCATGTAGAAGGATTATGTAATTCTGTATTTGTATAGAAGAGTCTTAATATTAACATCAAGTGCCAGTTTTTGATTGCCTCTAACCATTTTCTGATATATTCACTAGCTTATGGAAGTGACAGGGAAAAATCAGGATGAATGCATAGTGGCCCTACATGATTGTAATGGAGATGTGAACAAAGCTATCAATATATTGCTGGAAGGGAATTCAGACACAGTAAGTATTATTAATTGATTTGCATTGTTTACATTTGTCTACAATTCCATAGCACATTTTCAACTTCACCTTGGTTGGGGGTGGGGATGGAATGGATGATGGTGCCATTCCATATTTGTTTTAAGTTCCAGAAAGAACGATTACCTGAAAAGACTGTTTTTGTTATGTATGGTTTCTTCATGAAGTCATAGAATCTGAAGACTTGAAGGAGAACTTGGTGATCTACTCCAGCCTTACAGTTTCCAAAAATCTCTGGACCTGTGTGTATTTTCACCACCCTCACCTGAAAAGCATCTCTTGGCTCTGTTGCTTATGTTTCTTCATCTCAGTCCTCACCTCTAATTACTTCTTACATCTCTAGCATAACAGAAAACCAGAATTGCTGGTATATGTATTTGCTTATGTGGAATATTAAGTTTTCTTTATTTTTTAATTTTGTTTTGTTTTATTTTATTTTATTTTAATTTTTTTTTTCTTTTTTTTTTTTTGAGACGGAGTCTTGCTCTGTCGCCCAGGCTGGAGTGCAGTGGCGGGATCTCGGCTCGCTGCAAGCTCCGCCTCCCGGGTTGACACCGTTCTCCTGCCTCAGCCTCCCGAGTAGCTGGGACTACAGGAGCCCACCACCTCGCCCGGCTAGTTTTTTTTGAATTTTTTTAGTAGAGACGGGGTTTCACCATGTTAGTCAGGATGGTCTCGATCTCCTGACCTCGTGATCCGCCCGTCTCGGCCTCCCAAAGTGCTGGGATTACAGGCTTGAGCCACCGCGCCCGGCCTTTAATTTTATTTTTTTGAGACAGAGTCTCACTCTGTCACCCAGGCTGGAGTGCAGTGGCTTGATCTCGGATCACTGCAAGCTCCGCCTCCTGGGTTCACACCATTCTCCTGCCTCAGCGTCCCAAGTAGCTGGGACTACAGATACCCGCCACCTCGCCCGGTTAAGTTTTTTGTATTTTTAATAGAGACGGGGTTTCACCGTGTTAGCCATGATGGTCTCGATCTCCTGACCTCGCGATCTGCCCACCGGCCTCCCAAAGTGCTGGGATTACAGGTGTGAGCCACCATGCCTGGCCTGGCCTTTTTTTTTTTTTTTTTTTTTTTTTTTGAATATTGGGTTAAGTTTGGTGAGCTTGCAGGCTCATGAGCTCAGGCCTTGGATTTTAAGAAGGATGCAGCTAAAGCTACACCAGGCACTTGTCAGCCCTAAAACTATGCTCTCTGTGTGTATGTATTTATATTTAAATATTATATAATATAGTTTATATATATATATTTATTTATTTTTATTTTTATTTTTTGAGACGGAACTTCACTCTGTCACCCAGGCTGGAGTGCAGTAGTGCGATCTTGACTCAGTACAACCTTCGTCTCCTGGGTTCAAGTGATTCTTTTGCCCCGGCCTCCCAGGTAGCTAGTACTACAGACATGCGCCACCACATCTGGCTAATTTTGTATTTTTGGTAGAGACAGGGTTTTGCCATGTTGGCCAGACTGATCTCGAACTCCTGACCTCAGGTGATCCACCCGCCTCGGCCTCCCAAAGTGTTGGGATTATAGGTGTGAGCCACCACACCTGGCCTGTGTTTATATTTCTTAAATTGAGGAAACTATTTTAGAGTAGATTAAAACAAATAATGACTCACCTAAAAGAGGATACAAAGATGAACACATCAATAACTGCTTTTCCTTGGAAAATTTAAAACAAACAAACTGACCATGTCAGTGTTCAGATTTAATTGAAGTCTCATTTTAGGGTCATGCTGCATTAGGTACAAGAAATACAAAACTGAACTGTGAGAAACTGAAAGCTAAAATGACTGTATTTTTAGTTGATGTGAAACAAAGAGAATGAATTCTTTTACAGTAAAAATTAACTAATGTGGAAAAGATTTCACTGTTTGAATGTAGCAGTAATTGTTGGTAAAATTCCATGTAAGAGAACACTGATACACAAGACAAGCCACTAAATTTGTGATTTTTTTGGGGGGGAAAACCATGTTAAATGATAAATTAAAATTTTGAATAATTTTGGTTTACTGACTTGGGAATAAGTATCCTGGGTTTTGCAAAATATGGAGGATCTGTTTACCTTATTGCTAATGGATACAGCAGAGCATGGCTTTCAGTTATTTTCAAAGTGAACTGAAGAGCCTAACTGCCCTCTTCATTTAATAAAAAAAAAAAAAGAAAAAGAAACATCTTTGGGAATAAAATAATCCAAATTGTTCACTGGAGGGGATCTTTTTGGATCTTTTTATGGCACAGGTAAGTCCGGACACTAATTTTTGTTGCCTTTCCTTTAGCTGCAGCAGATTTAATTCCTTTTCTCTGGTAGTTAGGTGAATTTTTAAGTCTTAAATGTCCAGTTTTCTCTTTCTGTTTTGAGTTTTAACACCCCCTCCTCATTTGGGAGAGAACCTGAAGGAGGTGCTTCTAGGCTATGTATTAGAAAGTAAGGCTGACTGGGCACGGTGGCTCACACCTGTAATCCCGGCACTTTGGGAAGCCGAGGTGGGTGGATCACAAGGTCAGGAGTTCGAGACCAGCCTGGCCAACATGGCAAAACCCCATGTCTACTAAAGATACTTAGCCAAGTGTGGTGGTGGGCGCCTGTAATCCCAGCCTCTCAGGCAACTGAGGCAGGAGAATCGCTTGAACCCAGGAAGCGGAGGTTGCAGTGAGCCGAGATTGCGGCATTGCACTCCAGCCTGGGTGACAGTGCGAGACTTGGTCTCAAAAAAAAAAAAAAAAAGTAAAGCTGAATTTTTCGTGAATGTCTTTTTGGTTACCTCTTGAACAATTTTATAGTGTGGGCTATATCTGACTTTTGTTTTCTTCAAAGATAAGAAAATAGCAGATGAAGTTCTGACTATAGTTGTGAAAGAATACACTTGTTCGGGGCTGAGTGGGCTGTGGGGGAAATACAGAAGTAGAGGGAAAGTCTTTGTTTTAGTTGTTTGGTGTTTAGGGGTTTTTTTATTAAGACAGGGTCTCACTCCATTGCCCAGGTTAGAGTAGAGTGGTGCCATCATGGTTCACTGCAGCCTTGACCTCCCGGGCTTATGCCATCCTCCAGCCTGCCGAGTAGCCGAGACCACAGGCACATGCCACTACACTTGGCTAATTATTTTTATATTTTGTAGAGATAGAGTCTCTCTGTGTTTCTATGTTGCTCAGGCTGGAGGAAGTCTTTGAAACCCTGGTTTGTTGAGGACCATTCTCTGGTACATCTTGTCTCTCATACTGTTTGCCTCATCTCTTACCTGGTTGCCGTCTGCAGCACCCATGGCTAAATGGCTTTGATTATCTTCCCTTGACTGAGATAGAGTTAATTGGAGTAGAGTTGACAGAATATAAACACTGTGATGTTGCTAGGAGCAAGAGCATGAAGGCAAACGATTCTAACCTTCCTCTGTGCCAAAGTCTTCTGAAACAAAATTATCACTTGGAAAAGGTATTAAGTGGAATCGTCTGTTATATTTTTAAGGTTAAGTTTATTTTTTCTTATGTAAGTATATCTGTCACAAAGGAAGATATTGAACACAAGTACTGAACTTTTTGTTTCATCATAACGTTTGGTTGGTGTGACAAAATTGTTTTGAAGTATTAGTCTCTTGCATTAATGTACTTACTGTTTTTAGTAAGTTGTTTGTGTTGGTAGTTTTTGGCAAAGGCAAAGTGGTGGGAGAGTAATTTTTGAACTAGCTGGCTTTGAAGACTGCTGTTCTGATTATTACATGGTGACTGGGAGGACCTCTCCTCTTTTTCTTCAGACCCATTCTACAAGTAGCAAAATACCGATAACAGAGGTTGCCAGAAATTCTCTTGGAAATCCTCTATAATTACTTGGTTGACTTTTCAAAGTATGCATGTGTGCATGCTTTGCAGACTTCTGCAAAATACACAGTAATCTTTTTAGCAGTTACTATGGTATTGTAAAGATTGCTTCTTAAAGGTTCTTTTCCCTATTTGCCACCCTCAATAAGTTGTCTTTGTAGATCTCATAAACCAAGACTTTGCTTGAGGGGCAGCAGGACGGGGAGGGTGTCTTTATTTTTATTTTTATTTTTTTGAGATGGAGTCTTGCTCTGTCACCCAGGCTGGAGTGCATTGGCATGATCTCAGCTCACTGCAACCTCAACCTCTGCCTCCCAGGTTCAAGCAGTTCTCCTGCCTCAGCCTCCTGAGTAGCTGGGAATTACAGACGTCTGCCACCATGCCTGGCTAATTTTTTTTTTTTTTTTTTTGAGATGGAGTTTTGCTCATGTTGCCCAGGCTGGAGTATAATATCTTGGCTCACCGCAACCTTCTGCCTCCCGGGTTCAAGCGATTCTCCCACTTCAGCCTCCCAAGTAGCTGGGATCACAGGCATGCGCCACCACGCCCGGCTAATTTTGTATTTTTAGTAGAGATGGGATTTCTCCATGTTGGTCACGCTGGTCTTGAATTCCCTACCTCAAGTGATCTGCCCGCCTCAGCCTCCCAAAGTGCTGGGATTACAGGTGTGAGCCACTGCGCTTGGCTGCTAATTTTTGTATGTTTAGTAAAGATGGAGTTTCACTATGTTGGCCAGGTCGGTCTGGAACTCCTGACCTCATGATCTGCCCACCCTGGGCTCCCAAAGTGCTGGGATTACAGGTGTGAGCCACTGCGCCTGGCCGGGGTATCATTTGCTATATGAAGTGGGGTAAAGTGTTTCTCAGGTGTTTTACAAAGACAGTTGGCCCCTTTATAAAGATAGAGTACCTTTAGGCGAGGCTGTGTAAAGATATACATTGTGTATACATACACTTTATGCCAACTCTTCTGGGATGATTTTTCCAGGACCTCTGGAATTTACTTTTTGTATTATAACCTAAGAGGACTGGATTCTGTTTTACACAGTTGTCTCGTATTTTCATATTAGCAAACATAATAAATTGAGTTTGTGCAGTATGGGCATTATTTTCTCTGGCATAGATAAGCTTTATTGTTTAATTAGAAAGTAATTACAGAAAAATATAAGATTACATCAAATTAAACATCCTCACTTAGATAATGACTTATACCACTTCCTTTAGTAAGTACATAGGCTTCTATTTGAACTAAAAAATGTAATTTTATATGCTGTTTGCTGATAGCTTGCTTTTTCTATCAAGGACCTCTTCCTGTATGTACCTATATAACTGGTAAAATGGCTGTGTACTGCCCCATTTATGGATACGCTAGACTACTTAGTCTCCTGAACTTGATATTTTGGGAATCCCCCTCCCCTCCTTTTATGCTGTTGATCATTTTGTCCGCACGTAAATGTTTGAACAATTATTACGTTATTGTAATTGAGACAGAGTCTCGCTCTGTCACCCAGGCTGGAGAGAAGTGGTATGATCTTGGCTCACTGAAGCCTCCACCTCCTAGGATCAAGCCTTCCAGGTTCAAGTGATTCTCCTGCCTCACCCTCCCGAGTAGCTGGGATTACAGGTGCCTGCCACCACTCCCAGCTAATTTTTATATTTTTAGTAGAGATGGAGTTTCACCATGTTGGCCAGGATAGTCTCCAACTCCTGGCTTCAAGTGATCTGCCTGCCTTGGACTCCCAACGTGCTGGGATTACAGGCATGAGCCAGTGTGCTTGGACACATTATTTTATCTGAATAAGGGCCTAGAAGTAGAATTGCTGGGTTGAAAGAGTATGCACCAAATAAAATTTGGGTACTAGGCCAAGCGCAGTGGCTTACGCCTGTAATACCAGTACTTTGGGAGGCCAAGGTAGGTGGATCACCTGACGTCAGGAGTTCGACAGCAGCCTGGCCAACATGGTGAAACCCCGTCTCTACTAAAATTACAAAAATTCGCTAGGTGTGGTGGTGTATGCCTGTAATCCCAGCTACTCGGTAGGCTGAGACAGGAGTTATTGCTTGTTCCCAGGAGGTGGAGGTTGCAGTGAGCCGAGATCGCGCCATTGCACTCCAGTCTGGGTGACAGAGTGAGACTCTGTCTCAAAAAAAATAAAATTTTGAGGTACTATTGCTAAGTAACCTTCTAGAAAAGTTAAAATAGATGCCTGCTCACCAGAACTGTATGATAATACCTGATTGTTTCACCTTAACTATCAGGTGTCAGTATATTCAATCTTCATTATCAAAACTTAGAGGTGGAAAATAATTTATATCTTGTTCATATCCATTTTATATCTAATTAAATATGTGAGTTCATCAGAACTTTGCAGAGACCAAATATTCCATTTCAAAAAAGTGTTTGGAAGTTAGCTTCCACTGTTACGGAAATAATTCAGCTTATCACCCAAATTTTAGTTTATTAATTTCCAGTGCTAATGTTTAGTTTGGATATACAATGTCAAATTTTGTTTTTTCATAAGATTTTTAAAAAGCATAAAATAGTTGCTACTCTTAATTTTGGATGGAGTCATTTCAAATCCCTTCTGATATAAGGCAGATTATGAATAAGTAAATAGAAACTATTGGGCTAATTTTAGGATTTCTCTGTAACTACCCTGCTTGATAATTTTTATATCCACTTATAGTCAAGAATGTAGTATCTTTCTTTTCTCAGCAATTTGTATATATATGATATGATTAGGTTTGGTATCACCATTCGGGAAGAGGTGGAGAAGGGAGGTTATATAAATTATTTGACTTCTCACTAGAAGAATTCTTTGGAGGTTAAAATTTTAAGTACTTTAAAAAATTTTTAAAAGCCCACCAAAACCAAGCTAAAATTTTACTTATCTGCCATTAAATTGTTTTAGATAATTAGTTTGAATAATGGAACAGGCAAGGTTGTATTCCTGGAGCTTTTGGGGCATCATTCTAAGTAATTTTGTGGTCTTTGAATTAATACGTAGATTTAAGGCCTAATAGAGAGATAACTGAGGAGCTTGGGGAAATGACATTTACTGTATTCCTAAATTTGCATAGGAAAGGGCTGTATGTTGGGAAAATGTACAGTATTTTGTCAGGTCAGCTAATAGCTGTAATTATTTAGCAACAGGAGCTTAGCAAGAAGATTGTTATCTTTATCATCAAGAAAGTAGAACTATATGGAAATAAATGATAAGCAGGTGAGCTGCAGGCTGTGGGTAGTTAGATTTGAAAGATACATGCATGTGCTGGGCGCGGTGGCCCACGCCTGTAATCCCAGCATTTTGGGAGGCCGAGGAGGGCGGATCACGAGGTCAGGAGATCGAGACCATCGTGGCTAACACGGTGAAACCCTGTTTCCACTAAAAATACAAAAAATTAGCTGGGCGTTGTGGCGGGCGCCTGTAGTCCCAGCTACTCAGGAGGCTGAGGCAGGAGAATGGCGTGAACTTGGGAGGCGGAGCTTGCAGTGAGCCGAGATCACACCACTGCACTCCAGCCTGGGCGACAGAGCGAGACTCCATCTCAAAATAATAATAATAATAATAATAAAGAAAGATACATGCATGTGCCCTTGATAATTATACACACTTGGAATGATAAATGATTAACAGCCGTTCTCTCTGATAGACTTCATGGGAGACCGTAGGGGGGAAGAAAAAGAATTTTGCAAAAGAAAATTCAGAAAACAAAGAGAATAGAGAGAAGAAAAGCGAGAAAGAGTCAAGTCGTGGACGTGGAAACAACAACCGGAAAGGAAGAGGTGGCAATCGTGGCAGAGAATGTAAGTACAGACTTTCTCCTCAGTTTTTTCTCTTCTCTTCTTTCGTCTCTAGTGACCCTCCTGTCTCAGCCTCCCAAAGTGTTGGAATTACAGGCATGAGCCACTGCGCTCAGCTTTCTCAAATTTTTTCGTAGGAGTTTCCTTACATTCTGAACAACTGAAAGATTAGTCCATAGCATGCTCATAAATTTGTTTCCTCAATGCAGAATTTGTTCTAATAGTTAACACTAGAAATGAGTGGCACCTGAGTAGTTTCATAAGAGCCTCCCATGTGGTTTCATATCAACATTGACCTGGGCTATAGGCAGGTGGTTGTGTAGTGTGTCTTATGACTGCCTTCTGTTATAAGGCAGACACATTCGTTAATTTTAGAATTGTGTGTGTGTGGCAAAGAAGGGGCCAGGGGTCATTTACTTACAGGTAGATAAAGCTGTTTTTTTCTTCTCCATTTATAGAGACTCATGGTATAGACAAGAGTTAGATTAAGAGAAAAGTTGCTGAATAGGCAGGATTTCTTATAGGCAGACAAGAGTTAGATTAAGGGAAAAGTTGCTGAATAGGCAGGATTTCTCATAGGCAGACAAGAGTTAGATTAAGAGAAAAGTTGCTGAATAGGCAGGATTTCTCATAGGCAGACAAGAGTTAGATTAAGAGAAAAGTTGCTGAATAGGCAGGATTTCTCATAGGCAGACAAGAGTTAGATTAAGAGAAAAGTTGCTGAATAGGCAGGATTTCTCATAGGCAGACAAGAGTTAGATTAAGAGAAAAGTTGCTGAATAGGCAGGATTTCTCATAGGCAGGTCTCATTTCCATTAGACCTAGGTTTTCTAGGTTTTGTCACTGTTTATGCAAAACAACCCTGTCTGCTCTGGCAGCGTGTCAGTGTAGCTAAGTTATGAAAGAATAAAATGTAAATATTTAACATATCACTCTAGAGACTCTTGCTGTCTCATATATTCCACCGATATTTATTGAGTATCTACTATGTAGTGGATACTTTTATAGGCATGCAGCATTGAATAAAATAGGTAAAATCTTTGCCCTTCTAAAACTTATATTTTAAAGAAGGTCAAATGGGATGTAACAATAAAGGAGATAAAATATTTTATATTAATATATTTTAATGGTGTTATGTAGAAATTATGTTATAGGGAAAGACAAAGGCAGAAAGAGAGATGCAAATTATGGGAAGAGGTCTGGCAAATGTAAGTGGGTTGCCAAGGAAAGCCTCACTGGAATTTATGTGAGTCAACCTCTGACAGAGGTGAGAGGAGCAAGCCATTCCAATATTGTTTATAAAATTTCTGTATTATATAGAGCTATTAATGCCAATATAGGGATGAGAAAAAGAAAAGACTGCGAGTTGGCATCTTCCGGTTAGTATTCTAGAAAAACCCAATTCTAACACTTTAGTTTTTCTAAGAACTCAGTGTTTCCTTGGTATTACTATTTTGCTATTCTGTGCCTTTCCAGGCTTTGAACGTAACTAATGATCAAATTCTGTGATATATTAACATAGTTGCATAATGGAGGTAGTTTTTTTGAAGCAAAAACTTCACAGCAAGTCCACAAAGAAGAAAGAAAAATCAATATGTTATTTTAATTTGTTTTCAGAATTTTCATGTGAATTAAGGAAGATGTGATTTCTTTTTCTCTTTTTTTTTTTTTTACTTCTTTTTTTGAGACAAGGTCTTACTCTTCCACCCAGGCTGAAGTGCAGTGGCGTGATCACAGCTCACTGCAGCCTTGACCTCCCTGGGCTCAGGTGATCCTCCCACCTCAGCCTCCTGAGTAGCTGGGACTACTAGCTGCACGCCATCACAATCACGCCTGGCTGATTTTCATATTTTTTGTATTTTATATGTTGTATTTTTACTGAGACAGAGTCTTGCTCACTTGCCCAGACTGGAGTGCAGTGAGGAGATCTCGGCTCACTGCAACCTCTGCCTATTGGGTCCAAGCAATCTCCTGCCTTAGCCTCTCGAGTAGCTGGAACTATAGGTACACGCCACCACACCCGGCTAATTTTTATATTTTTCGCTAGAGACGGGGTTTCCTTGTGTTAGCCAGGCTGGTCTCAAACTCCTGGCCTCAAGTGATCCGCCTGCCTCAGCCTCCCAAAGTGCTGGGATTATAGGTATGAGCCATTGCGCCTGGCCAATTTTTGTATTTTTTTTGTATGTCGCCCAGGCTGGTCTCAAGCTCTTGAGCTCAAGAGATCTGCCCCCCTCAGCTGGAAATTACAAGTGCTAGAACTACAAGTGTAAGCCACTGTGCCTGACCTCATTCAGTTTTTAAGTCACTTATGTTTTTGTTTTTCCTGTTTCTGAACCCGTTGTTTAAATTGTAGCCTGTTTGTCATTCCTTCTTTGCCTTTAATAGGTGCTTGGTAAGGTTACGTACAAGAGGTTTGGAAATGGAAATTTGATTTTTCTGCTCTTTTCCCCCTAGTTAGAGGTGAAGAAAATGGAATTGATTGCAATCAAGTGGACAAACCTTCAGATCGCGGCAAGCGAGCCCGAGGTAGAGGTAAGCTAGAGTAAGAGAGAAGAAAATGCTTTCAATTAGGAGGAAGAAGCAGGCGGTTGCTTTTCTGGACTCTGACTAGGGATAGCAATGTGTTCTGAAAGAATGGCAGGTCGTCTTAAAATCTGATCATTTGTTTACTGATGCCCGTAAATGAACTATTTTGTGTTACGTAGTTTTGAAGAAACCAAAGGGTTGTTTTTGGATGAGCTGAGAAAGCCCTTTCTATGAATAATTTAAAACTTAAAGCTCTAACCAAAGACAAATTATAATTGTATTACATTTGGAATACAATGCAATAGGGTTTTTAAAACCTTACTTTAAAAATACTTTATTGCTGAAAAAGGCTATGTTCATTTGAGCCTTCAGTGAGTTGTAGTCTTTTTGCTGTAGTCCTCACTTCCAGCTATTTTGAAGTGTATAATACGTAATTGTTAAGTAGTCACCTTACTTTACTGTTGAACATTAGAACTTACTCCCTTTTTTTGGGACAGGGTCTTACTCTGTCACCCAGGCTGGAGTGCAGTGGCACCATCTCAGCTAACTGCAACCTCTACCTCCTGGGCTCAAATAATCCTTCCACTTACCCTCCTGAGTATCTGGGACTATAGGTGCATTCCACCATGCCCAGCTAATTTTTGTATTTTTGATAGACATGGGGTTTTACCATGTTGACCAGTCTGGTCTCAAACTCCTGGCCTCAAGTGATCCACCCGCCTAATCCTCCCAAAGTGGTGGGATTACAGGCATGAGCCACCGAGCACGGCCTAGAATTTATTCCTTCTGTGTTTTAACCTATCCACCAATCTCTCTTTATTCCCCACCCTCTATACCCATCACCTTCTCTCCCTCTGGTAACTATCTTTCCACTCTTTACCTGCATGAGATAACTTTTTTAGCTCCCATGTGAGTGAGTACGTGTGATATTTGTCTTTCTGTGTCTGGTTTATTTTATTTAATACAGTGTCTTCCAGGTCCATTCATGTTGCTCCAGAGGACATCATTTCATTCTTTTATGACTGAATAGTATTCCAACGTGTAAATTTATCACTTTTTGAAATCCATTCATCTGTTGATAAACACTTAGGTTGATTCTCTGTATTTGTGAATATTGTGAATAGTGCTTCACTTCAAAATAGCTAGAAGTGAGGACTTGAAAAGTTCTCAACACATAGAAATGATAAACGCTCATAGTAACGGATACCCTAAATACCACAACTTGATAATTATGTATTCTCTGCATGTAGCAAAGTACCACATGTACCCCATAAATGTGTTTAAATATTATGTATCAGTAAAAAGTTAAAAATTTAGAAAGAAGAGAAATTGCCACAGCCACCCCAACCTGGCAACTATGAAGCACTATTGGTTTCCTTTTCTTTGTATAAATATCCAGTAATGGGATTGGTGGATCATATGGTAATTCAATTTTTTGTTTTTGATAAATCTCCATACTGTTTTCCAAAATGGCTGCACCAGTTTATATTCCCACCAGTAGTGTATGAGAGTTCCCTTTTCCCTGTGTCTTCACCAGCATCTGTTTAATTTGCTTAATTAATTAGATGTAGTGGCATGATCATAACTCACTGCAGTCTTGAACTCCTGGGTTCAGGCAATCTTCCTGTCTCAGCCACCTCAGTAGTTGGGATTACAGGCTACTTTTTGTCTTTTTGATAATAGCTGTTCTAACTGGGGTAAGATGATACCTCATTGTGGTTTTCTTTGTATTTTGTTGATGTTTAATGATGAACATTTTTTGTGTACCTTTTGGCCATTTGTGTATTGTTTTTTTAGATCCTTTGTCTACTGTTTTTTTTTTTTTTTCTCTTAAGAGACAGTATCTCACTCTTGCCCAGCCTGGAGTGCGGTGACATGATCTTAACTTACTGCAACCTCGAAATCCTGGGCTCAAGTGATTCTTACACCTCAGCCTCCTGAGCAGCTGGGGCTATAGGCACGAGCCCCACCATGCCTGCCTAATTTTTTGTATTTTTAGTAGAGATGGGGTTTCACTGACACATTTTATTTATTTATTTACTTATTTAGAGACAGAGTCTTGCTCTGTCTCAAGGCTGGAGTGCACTGGTGCAATCTCAGCTCACTGCAACCTCTTCCTCCAGGATTCAAGCGATTCTCCTGCCTCAGCCTCCCATGTAGCTGGGACTACAGGCTCAGCTAATTTTTGTATTTTTAAATGGAGATGGGGTTTCACCATGTTGGCCAGGATGGTCTCGATCTCTTGACCTAGTGATCCGCCCGCCTCGGCCTCCCAAAGTGCTGGGATTACAAGGCGTAAGCCCCCGCACCTAACCTATTTTCATTTTTATTGTTTATTTTTTATTTTTTATTTGTTTTTATTTTTGAGACGGGAGTTTCGCTCTTGTTGCCCTGGCTGGAGTGCAATGGTGGGATCTTGGCTCATCACAACCTCCGCCCCCTGTGTTCAAGCAATTCTTTTGCCTGAGCCTCCCGAGTAGCTGGGATAACAGGCATGCGCCACCATGCCCAGCTAATTTTGTGTTTTCAGTAGAGTAGGGTTTCTCCATGTAGGTCAGGCTTAAATGTGTATTTAAGTTACTTTTCTTCTTTTGTATGTTTCTTTATCTCGTGTATTGATACATGGTTTAGCAGCTTATATGTATTATTTTGGTCTTTTCTTCTGGTGAGATTGAGTCAGGTAAGGTAGTGAACTATTGTTTATTTTTTTAGAGACAGGGTCTCGCTCTGTTGCCCATCCTGGAGTACGGTGGCATGATCATAGCTCACTGCAACCTTCAACTCTTATGCTCAAGCAATACTCCTGCCTTAGCCTCCTGAGTAGATAGGACTGCAGGTGCACATCACAATGCCCAGCTAATTTTTTTTCTTTTTCTTTTATTGATTGATTGATTGATTGATTGAGACGGAGTCTCGCTCTGTCACCCAGATTGGAGTGCAGTGGTACACTCTCAGCTCACTGCAAGCTTCGCCTCCCGGGTTCACGCCATTCTCCTGCCTCAGCCTCCCGAGTAATTGGGACTACAGGCGCCCGCCATCATGCCTGGCTAATTTTTTGTATTTTTAATAGAGATGGGGTTTCACCATGTTAGCCAGGATGGTCTCGATCTCCTGACCTCGTGATCCGCCCGCCCTGGCCTCCCAAAGTGTTGGGATTACAGGTGTGAGCCATGCTCCTGGCTATGCCCAGCTAATTTTTAAAAGCATTTTTGTAGAGATAGGTCTCCCTGTATTGCCCAGGCTGGTCTTGAACTCCTGACTCCAAGCAGTCCTCCTCCCTTGGCCTCCTAAAGCAGAGGGATTACAGGCACGAGCCACTGCACCTGGCTGCTAATGAATTACACTTGAAGTTACAGGGTTTGGTTTCCTTCTGGATGGCAGAAAAATAATGCAAAAAAGGCAACAATAGTTTATTCTGTAACCTTTCTCACTGCTTTATCTTACTGTTTTGTATTTAGTAACTCAGATTAGTTCCTCTACTTTTTTTTTTTTTTTTTTTTTTTTTGAGATGGAGTCTCGCTCTGTTGCCCAGGCTGGAGTGCAGTGGCACAATCTCGGCTCATTACAAGCTCCCCCTCCTGGGTTCACACCATTCTCCTGGCTCAGGCTCCTGAGTAGTTGGGACTATAAGTACCCACCACCACGCCTGGCCTGGCTAATTTTTTGTATTTTTAGTAGAGACAGGGTTTCACCGCGTTAGTCAGGATGGTCTCGATCTCCTGACCTCGTGATCCACCCGTGATCCTCCCAAAGTGCTGGGATTACAGGTGTGAGCCACTGCTCCTGGCCGTATATCAGTCTTAAATGTAGCAACTGATATTTACATACCTATTGTGTTGTTGAAGATATTGCTGTAAATAAGCTTTGTTCCTCAGTGAATTCCAGGGATGTTTTGTCATTTTCATTTGATTAATGTAGTATTCTTTGAGGCTGGGGAGGGGTTATTCCAGACTCTCTTGAGAATGTAGGGGGATAGACTCCCAAGTCTCTGAGCCAGAAAAACACCAAAGATGCCCCCTTCTGTTTGTGGCCTGAACAGGTCCCTGGACATGGAAGTAGTACCATCTATATTATTGAACTAGTCCTGAGAAATCTGGAATTTTTTTGAGGCCGGGTCTTGCTATGTTGCTCAGGCTGGCCTCTGGCACAGCTAGGCCTTTTTTTTTTTTTTTTTTCTTTTTAAATTATACTTTTAAGTTCTAGGGTGCACGTGTACAACGTGCAGGTTTGTTACATATGTATACATGTGCCATGTTGGTGTGTTGCACCCATTAACTGGTCATTTACATTAGGTATATCTCCTAATTCTGTCCCTCCCCTCTCCCACAACCCCACAACAGGCCCCGGTGTGGGATGTTCCCCACCCTGTGGCACAGCTAGCTTTTAAAGTCCTTCTTACTATCTTTTGGGGATGAGGGGAAGGAGTGCTTTCTATCTTTTTAGATTAGGCCCACTTTCTGCATTTGCTTCCCTTCAGGCTGTTTGAAAAGGAGGGATGTCTGCAGTTAAGATCTGCCCCAATAGGGGTGGTTGGGTGTTCTTTGAATTTCGGCTTTCAGAGTAATGAGCAACTAGGCCAGGCATGGTAGCTCACACCTATAATCCCAGCACTTTCGGAGGCTGAGGTGAGCGGATCACTGGAAGCCGGGAGTTCAAGACCAGCCTGGCCAATATGGCCAGTGAAATCCCAACTCAGAAAAAGAAAAAAAAAAGTAATGAGCAACTTTTCCATTTCGATTCTCAGCATGGAATATGTAAATATTAGTCAAAACTTGAAGCGGGGAGTGGTGGCTTACGCCTGTAATCCCAGTACTTTGGGAGGGTGAGGTGGGTGGATCACTTGAAGTCAGGAGTTCAAGACCAGCCTGGACAACGTGGTGAAACCCTGTCTCCACTAAAAATACAAAAATTATCCAGGCGTGGTGACGCAGGCCTGTAATCCCAGCTACTCGGGAGACTGAGGCACAAAAATCATTTGAACCTGGGAGGTGGAGGTTGTGGTGAGCTGAGATTACGCCACTGCACTCCAACCTCGGTGACAGAGCAAAACTCTGTCTCCAAAAATTCAAAAAAAAAAACCCTTGAACAGTCATTCAACAGATACGTAGTAGAGTCCCAGGGCTTGAGGAGGAAAGGTACAGCATTTACCATAACATGGTTTATTCACTTTGATAATCTTTGGAATCGTTGGACTTGGTTTTCATGATTAAAATACACTGGATTTTTATTCTGAGCTGCTAGATTAATCTGTTCCTTCCAGATAACAATGCAGGGAAATGGTATATACACAGAAACCAACGTTACTAGTAGCATTACTGCCAGGTGAGTGCGAAACAATAATTCCATTATCTTGTTAGAATTTATGGGGAAGATGGATTGGATTTTTTTTTATTTTTTTATTTTTTGAGACGGAGTCTCGCTCTGTCGCCCAGGCTGGAGTGCAGTGGCTGGATCTCAGCTCACTGCAAGCTCCGTCCCCCAGGTTTACGCCATTCTCCTGCCTCAGCCTCCCGAGTAGCTGGGACTACAGGCGCCTGCCACCTCGCTCGGCTAGTTTTTTGTGTTTTTTAGTGGAGACGGGGTTTCACTGTGTTAGCCAGGATGATCTCGATCTCCTGACCTCGTGATCCACCCGTCTCGGCCTCCCAAAGTGCTGGGATTACAGGCTTGAGCCACCGCGCCCGGCCCCGGATTGGATTTTTTAATTAAAAAAAATTTTTTGTTAGAGGCTCATGCCACTGTGCCCATAAAAAATAGTTTTGTAGAGAGGGAGTCTCCCTGTATTGCCCAGACTGGCCTTGAATTCCTTGCTCAAGCCACCCTTCCACCTCAACTTCCAAATTGTTGAGATGATAGGTGTGAGCCACCATGCCTGTCTCAGAAAAGTTTTGAATTTTCATAAAGTCCATTTTGTCTAGTTTTTCTTTTTTTGCCTGTAGTTTTGGTGTCATATTGAAGAAATCGTTGCTAAATCCAGTGTTGTAAAGCATTTGCTTTGTGTTTTTCTCTGAGAGTTTTATAGTTTTAGCTCTTAAATTTAGGCCTTTGCTCTTCAGTTCAGGATTTTAATGAAGAGAGAATGTGGAAAGGTGCTAGTCATAATTTTCTCTTCTTGTTTGCTTATTCCCATGCTTGCTGCCATTTTGGTCTTTGATCAAAGACCTAGTATTTAAAATGATATTTAACAGTGCCTTCAGCTTACTTTGAATTTTCCTCTTTCTGGTTCTCATTTCATTTTATAGTAGTGGCTTGTAATTCCATGGTGTTTGCCCTTCCTGATTTTAAAGGGTGCAGACTGTTTTATAATATAACTTTCCTGTGTTTAGCTGTCAAATACCACAAATATAATACAAGGAGAATTTAATTCTTTTCTAGCCTTAGAAGTCACTAACTGGGTATAGGTAGTTGTATCATCAGGGATCAGTAAATTGGAAATTGGATGCCCTGGATTGGAATGTTGGTGCCATTAGGAACAATGATAATATTGTCTGGGTAGTGAGTATAGGATGAAGAAGGAAGTGTAATTGTGTAGGACATGAATATTATTTTATAATATAATTGTTTGTTTTTTTTTAAAGGATTTGGACGTGGCAGAGGGAGAGGGGCAGGAAGGTTCTCAACCCAAGGCATGGGGTAAGTCATAGCCATCCTATTTTTATAGTTATTTAATTCCCTAGTTTTTATGCTTCAATTGCCTCTAATACCCTGCATCTAATTTGTTCATCATGGTGAATCTAGTGTTTTCTATACTTAAAGAGATTTACAAATAAGAAAAATAATATGAATAAAATTGATCTTTTAAATAGGCATTAGAGCAGGGTTTCTAGCCTTGGCACTATTGATTGTGGATTGGATAATACTTCCATGGAGTGGTAGGGTCTCCTGTATATTGTAGGATGTTTAGCAACATCTGTCCTCTCTGTACTATTAATAAATATCAGTAGCAGTCACCTGAAGTTGTGACAACATACCTACAGACATACCTAAATGGCACTGCCTAAGGGCCATGTTAGTTAATCCAGCCATTGTCTTTGAATGCTAAGTAAATGTAGTGCTTATTTATGTATAAGTGATATCTTTTTCCTGAATTGTAATAGTGAACATTGAACAGACTCAAAGGTAGTAAAATCAGAGGTTTATTTCTTGTTTCTGGGTGTTATTTTACTTTTTGTTGCTTCTAAAACATTAGCTCCCATTGAATTTTTAGAAAAAGTTTTAAAACATCCTGTGGAAGCCATACGTAGATGCAGTCAAGGAAGGGAATTGGCTCCAAGAAAAGCCCTTTGTCTCTCTCTAACTTCAGGCAGCACTCTTGGTGTCAGTGCCTTCTAGATAAGTGGTGGTGCCTCCTGCAATCTGCCTTCTTCCTAAGCTCCTTCGAGGAAAAGGAGGGATAAAAACACAGGGAGCAAACTCTCAGGAGCGCTTTAAGACATAGCCCTGCCCATTAGCTGTAAATTGTTTTGTGGATTTTTCTGTTTACTTCACATTCCTTTGTGAAAATTTTAAAGGTAATATTTGTTTTGGCTCATGTTAGACCTCTGAACCATGATTCAGTTAAACTGGGTGTTCAGTTTAGGATTTTACTGAAAAGAAATAGAGGTGCTGAACAAAATGTTTTCTTCTTTATCTAATGTTTCTATAAAGGAGCATATAATTCTAAGCTATAAAAGGTTCAAAGCCAAACTTGGATTCTGACTTGGGAAGAAAATACCTGTGTTCCCTATTTATTCCTTATTTTTCAGCAGGACTCTTATGAGAGCCCTTATTCTGCCTTGAAAGATTATGGGTCTCCTTGTCTGCTTTAGGATGCTGAGGACCATGTTTTAGTAAAATAAGGCTATTATACCAGAATGTGTGGAAGGTCCCTAGGCAGCTTCTGGTTTTCACATCTGCATCTCCATGGCTGGCAGAATTAGTTATATTTAAATAGGGGAAGGAAAGGTAATGTCTTTTACAGTGGCTGTGAGAAGACACTGGGCTTGTTTGGTGGAAGATCATGTATGGTTAATATTTTGGCTTAGGTGCTTGCTTCTTTTGCCTTTATTATTTCTTTATTTCAAACCCCAGGACATTTAATCCTGCGGACTATTCAGATTCTACATCTACAGATGTGTGTGGGACAAAGCTAGTAGTTTGGGAAGCTGCTCAGAATGGTGCAGATGAGGGAACTGGTAAGTGTTCTGTTTTTGCCAGAGATGAGTTTTAAATGTTTGAGCTATTAAGAGTTTTATGTTCTCATGCAAAGATGAAGTCTAAATGTGCTGATGGAAAAGAATGAAAACCAGGCTACTGTCCTACCTCTGAAATTATTCTTAGTTGGTTCTTACCACCAAAGTCTGTCACATATAAATCTCATGATGACAAAGAATTTGATTTTCCCTTCTGCGAGCTAAGAAAGAGGCTATATAAGGTAATTGGCATAAATCAGCACAAACCCACACTCCAATCAAAGTATGTCACAGATATATAGAATTTCTGAGGAGAAGATTTTTTACTGGAAGTACTTCCCATTTCTAATGGTGGATTCTTTGGTCAGATAATGTATGATAATGCGGTAGATGATAGATGGATTTGTAGCAACGTTGCTACTGCAGGTTTTTCTGTATCATGCTGTTTCTGGATTATTTTCTGAAATTCTTGGGGTAAATATTGGTTGTTTATTTATATAGAGCTCTTTGTACAGTAAGTATTGAGATTATACTTATAGAAACATAATTTAGCCAGGTGCAGTGGCTCACACCTGTAATCCCAGCACTTTGGGAGACTGAGGCAGATGGAGCATTTGAGGTCAGGAATTCGAGAGCAGCCTGGCCAACATGGTGAAACCCCGTCTCTACAGAAATATAAAAAAATTAGCCAGGCTTGGTGGTGCGTGCCTGTAATCCCAGCTACTTGGGAGGCTGAGACAGGAGAATCGCTTGAACCCAGGAGGTGGAGGTTGCAATGAGCCGAGATCGTGCCATTGCACTCCAGCCTGGGTAACAGAGCGAGACTTCATCTCAAAACAACAACAACAAAAACAAAAACATAATTTAACACAATGAAATATAACCTAGATTTAGAATATAGTTCAATAAATTATCAAGCCCTGGTGCAAGTTGTTCATGCCTGTAATCTCAGCATTTAGGTGGCTGAGGCGGGAGGATCACTTGAGCCACAGTTTGAGGTGAGCCTGATTAACATAGTAAGATCTCATCTATACTAAGAAAACGTAAAAAATTAACATGGCATGGTGGTTGCGCCTATGGTCCCAGCTGCTTGGGAGGCTGGAGAGGGGAGTGTCATTTGAGCCTGGGAGGTTGAGGATGACATAAGCTATGATTGTACCACTGCACTCCAACCTGGCAACAGAGCAAGGCTGTGTCTCAAAAAATAAAAAATAAAATAAAATAATGCACACAAGCATCCATATAACAACCCTAGCCAGAAAGTAAGAGAGTACGACCAGAATCACAACTAATCAACTGTAAATAGAGAAACTGTAAAGAGGGTCAACAAAATTTGTAAGTTGTTATTTGAAAACACTAGTAAAATTGTTAAGCTTCTTATGAGATCATCAAGGGAAGGTGAAGAACATGAGTAATTAGTTCCAGGAAGGAGAAAAGGTATATTGATATAGATCATACAGATATTAAGGAGATTATAAGATACTGTATGTCGATTTTTTTTTTTTTTGGCAACAAGTTTGGAATTACTAATTTCACTCTTGTAAAAATCTTTAAGTATTTGAAAATAGAATTCAGTAAGACAGAAACAGGAAAAGGTTACCATAACCACGTTAAAATTATGCTTGGGTTGAGCGTGTTAAATCACACCTGTAATCCCAGCACTTTGGGAGGCTTAGGTGGGCAGATCAGTTGAGCTCAGGAGTTTGAGACCAGCCTGGGCAACATGGTGAAACCCCATCTCTGCAAAAAAATACAAAAATTAGCTGGGTGTAGTAGCATATGCCTGTGGTCTCAGCTACTTGGGATGCTGAGGTGGGAGAATCACTTGAATCTGGGAGACATAGGTTGCAGTGAGCTGAGATTGTGCCACTGCACTTTAGCCTGGGTGACAGAGTGGGACTCTGTCTCAAAAAAAGAAAGAGAGAGAGAAATAAAGAACGAAAGAAAGAGAAAGAATGAATTACACCTGGTATTTAAGTGTGCTTAACTGTGTTTTTTGGGGTGGGGGGGTTTTGAGATGGAGTCTCTGTCACCCAGGCTGGAGTACAATGGCATGATCTTGGCTCACTGCAACCTCCACCTCCCAGGTTCAAGCGATTCTCCTGCCTCAGCGTCCTGAGTAGCTGGGATTACAGGTGTCCGGCACTATGCCTGGCTAATTTTTTTGTATTTTTAGTAGGCAGGGTTTCACCATGTTGGCCAGGCTAGTCTCTAACTGCTGACCTCAAATGGTCCACTCACCTTGGCCTCCCAAAGTGCTGGGATTACAGGCGTAAGCCACCATGCCCCACCTTCTTTTCTTTTTCTTTTTTTAAGAGAACATCTCACTCTGTTGTCCGGGCCAGAGTGCAGTGGTGTGATCATCACTCACTGTAGCCTTGAACCACTGGATTCAAGCCATCTTCCCACCTTAACCTCCCTAGTACTTACTGCTGGGACTATGGCACACACCACTGCACTGGGTGAATTTTAAAATTTTTTGTAGATAAAAGATTTTGCATTGTTGCAGAGGCTGGTCTTGAACTCCTGGCTTCAAAGATCCTCCCACCCAGCCAGTGCTGGGATTACTGACATGAGCCACCATGCCCAGCTTAGTTTGTTTAACTTTTAAAAAAACAAATCAGTCCACTCCTAGATGCATACCCAAAAGACAGGAAAATGTAGGTTCACATAAAAATCTTGTACAAAAAGATTCATAGCAACATAATTAATAATTATAAAAAAGTAGAAACAACCCATACTTCCTATTGAACAGGTCTGTCAGGGTAGGGGAAGAAACCTCAAATGTTTATCAATGGATGAATATATAAGCAAAATATAGAATATACATAGAATAGAATAATGTTCAGCCATAAAAAGGAATTAAGGTACATGCTACAACATGAATGAACCTTGAAAATAGTATGCAGAGTCACAGAAAGACCACATATATTGTGTTTTATGATTTTATTTGTCTGAAATGTCTAAGGCAAATTTATAGGGACAGAAATTAGCTCGGTGGTTGCCTAGGACTGGAACTATTTGGGAAAAGTGGTGAGTGACTACGAATGAGTATGGGGTTTGTTTCAGAGGTGATGGTTACACAAATTGTGAATATACTAAAAATTATTCAGCCGTCTACTGTAAAAGGGTAGATTTCATGTTATGTGTGTTATATATAAAAATACAGAAATAAGTATTATCCATTTAACAGAATTAAAGATAAAAATCCTTATGATTATTTCTGTAAGGAAGAGCGTTCAATATTCGTTCATGATTAAAACAAACCAACAGTGTTTCTGAATGGCATGTGGGATTTGAGCCGGATAATGGTCTTTGATTCCAGCAACATGGAGACTTTGTACCAATGCCCATTCTTAGTGCTCAAATGTCCCAACGTGAAGCTGACGAAGCCGACCAGGCTGCACATGCCTTCAGCCATGACTGTGTATGCTTTGGTGGTGGTGTCTTGCTTCCTCATGACCAGAGGAATAATTTATGATGTTATTGTTGAACCTCCAAGTGTTGGCTCTGTGACTGATGAACATGGGCATCAGAGGCCAGTAGCTTTCTTGGTGTACAGAGTAAATGGACAATATATTATTATGGAAGGACTTGCATCCAGCTTCCTGTTTACAGTGGGAGGTTTAGGTTTCATAATCCTGGACCAGTCAAATGCACCAGATATCCCTAAACGCAGCAAATTTCTTCTTTTATTCTTTGGATTTGTTTGTGTCCTATTGAGTTTTTTTTTACAGTTAGAGTATTCATGAGAATGAAACTGCCAGGCAATCTGATAGGTTAGAGTGCCTTTTGAGAAGAAATCAATGGATACTGGATTTGCTCCTGTCAATGAAGTTTTAAAGTCTATACCAATCCGCTATTATGAAATGTGGAAAAGAATGAAGAGCAGCAGTAAAGAAATATGTAGTGAAAACACTGGAAGTATATTGATGCTTGGAGTAAAATTTCTGTTTTTTTTTTTTTTTTTTTGAGACGGAGTCTCGCTTTGTCGCCCAGGCTGGAGTGCAGTGGCCGGATCTCAGCTCACTGCAAGCTCCGCCTCCCGGGTTTACGCCATTCTCCTGCCTCAGCCTCCCGAGTAGCTGGGACTACAGGCGCCCACCACCTCGCCCGGCTAGTTTTTTGTATTTTTAGTAGAGACGGGGTTTCACCATATTAGCCAGGATGGTCTCGATCTCCTGACCTCGTGATCCGCCCGTCTCGGCCTCCCAAAGTGCTGGGATTACAGGCTTGAGCCACCGCGCCCGGCCAAGGAGTAAAATTTCTTCTTGGTATCAGAGACAAGTTTATCACAGTATTTTTTTTCCTGCTGATCTGTTGAGATCAGTGATGTTGAGTGACATTTTCTTCTTAGTTTTTCGTTTTTTAAAGAAAATATACTCCAGTTTACAAATATAATATTGAATAAAGTGATTATGTTTTATAGCCCCTTTAACTTTTTTTTTGTAGATGACATTTCTGATTTTCAGAATTAATGTAAAATCAAGAAGCAAGATTCCATAAGTAGAGAATTCTGGATGGCTGATCAGTTTTACCTATGGTGCCTTGCCTTTTAATAGGGAGTGTGATAATACATTATTCCAAATATGTATGTATGACTGTTTCCTGAACAATAAGATCTATGAAAGGAGCAGAAATAATTTTTCTAATTAAAAACAAACAAAACCCTGGCAATTAGAAATACAAGGAATTTCCTTAATCAGATAAGGAATATCTGTAAACTTACAGCAGGTATTACAGTCACTGGTGATATATTGAGTGTTTTTCCTCTGGAACAGGATAAAAACATGTGGTCACTGCTTCCATTCGCACTGTTCTGGAGGTCCTAGCCAGTGCAATAAAGAAAAGTAAGTCATAAGGACTGGAAAGGGAGAATAAACCGTTGTTTTCTGTGATTATGTAAAAGAAACTATAGATGAATTATTGGAGAGTTTCACAAGCACAAAATGCAAGACACAAGTTTCATGAATGAATGTATTTCTGTAAATCGTCAACAAACAGAAAATGGAAAAAAATTGCTAGTAGCTCCAGAAAACACCAAATACCTAGGAATAAGTCTAATGATATGTAAAATATGTAAGATTAGAAAAAATAGAAAACAATATTGAGAGAAAATAAGGAAGACAATAAATAGAGGGATATACCACTTTAATATATTTTAGTCTTACTGTTGTGACATTTAGTTTTTATTGACTCAGTCTTTGAATTTATTAATCCATGGTAGTCCATCTCATGTAAATATTCCCCACTGATTTTTTAAAAAAATCAAATTTGTTGATGTAGTTTATATATATATATGATAAAATTCTCCCTTTAGAGGTATAGAGGATGAATTCTAACAAATGCGTATAGAATTATAACCAGCATTAAAATATAATTATGGTGCTTCTTTACTAGCAATGAACAATTGTAAACAAAGAATAAGAAAAACAGTACTTTTTTTAGAGTACCAAAAAAACAAGAAATAGTTGTATTTCTGACTATATATATGCAAGATTTGTATGTTGATATTATGCAACATGTTGGGAAAGATAAAAGAAGACCCTCATAAAAGGGAACATATTCAGTGTTCATGAATTGGAAGACTCAAAATCTTTGAAATGTCATTTCTCTCCAAATTGATCGATAGCTTCAGCATAATTCCAATCAAAATCTTCTCAGATTTTTGACAACTTGATTCTTTTTTTTGAGATAGATTCTCACTCTGTCACCCAGGCTGGAGTGCAGTGTTGCGATCTCACCTCACTGCAACCTCCACCTCCTGGGTTCAAGTGATCTCCTACCTCAGACTCCTGAGTAGCTGGGATTACAGGTGTGTGCCACCATGCCCAGCTGTTTTTTTTTTTTTTTTCCCCTGTATTTTTAGCAGAGACGGGGTTTCACCATGTTGGCCGGGTCAGTATTGAACTCCTGACCTCAAGTGATCTGCCCACCTCAGCCTCCCAAAGTGGTGGGATTACAGGTGTGAGATATTTTGCCTGGCCTTGACCACTTGACTCTAAAATTTTTATATAATATTAAAGGGACTAAAGTAGCATAAACAGTTTTGAAAAGAAAAAAAAGTTCTACACTCCCTAATTTTAAGAACTGCTCTAACACTACAGTAAGCAAGACATATAAATCAATAGCATAGTAGTTTACATATACATATGGCTAATTGTTTTTTGTCAAAGATTATGAGGCAGTTCAATGCCATACATTATACTGTATACAAAAATTACCCTGCAAGTTTACACTTAAACATGAAACCTAAAAGTACAACTTACAAAGAACTTAGAGTGGCAAATCTTAGTGACTTTAGGTTAGGTGAAGATTTCTTTATAGAATCTGATAAGCCTGAGTCATAAAAGAGAAAACTGACAAAGTACATTTTATCAAAAATTGTAAAATTCTTCTGAAGAGAAAAATGATAGGATGAGATGTAGTCTTGGAGAAAATGTTTATATAAAATCCATATTTGATAAGGACTTATATACAAAATAAATAAAGAACTCTCACAATCAGTAATAAGAAAACAACCCCCTAAAATAAATGAGCAATTAAAAATGGGGAAAAAAATGGAAGAAGTTCTAGAAATGGATAGTAGTGATTGTACAGCATTAGGAATATACTCAGTGCCACTAAATTGTACACTCGAAGAGGGTTAGACGTGGTAAATTTTGTGTAATGTCTATTTCAACACGGAGACTGGTGAAGAATAATTTCCTGTGAATCTGTAATTATTTTAACAGAAAAAGTTCATAGAAAGCAAAGTATTTGCATTTACAAGGGAAGATGATAAATGGATAGCAAACAAATCCGTAAGAATGTGCTCATCATCATTCGTCATTGGGGAAATACAAAGTAAAGCCACATTGAGTTACGCCCATTCACCTATTAAAATGACTTTAAAGGAAACGAAAAATTCCAAGTGCTGGTGAGGATTGTGGAATAACAGGTACTCATATACATGCCTGGTGGGAAAGCATACCTTTGCCATACCATCTGACAACCCCATTCTTAGGTTTTTATAAAAGTGGAATGAAAACACATCCAAACAAAAATATGTATGTGATATTATAGTGCCTTTATTAATACCTCCACTGATGTTTTTTTTCTTCTTTTTTTTTTAAGAGGTGGGGGTCTCAATTTGTTGCCCAGGCTGGAGTATAGTTGGTATTCACAGGCATAATCTTAGTGCACTGCAACCTCAAACTCCTGGGCTCAAGTGATCCTCCTCCATCACCCTCCTGTGTAGCTGGGACTACAGCTCTGCACCACTGTGCACAGCTTCCACACAGTGTGGAAGAACTGTGTGTGGAAGCTGTGCCCACTTCCGTGGCTTTGAAGCCGAATGTTGTCCAACTGTTGAAGCAGAATGTTGAATTAGTCAATTAGTTACTTTTTTTCTTATTTTATCTTTCCTCCTCTCTTTCTTCTTTCATCTCCTCCCACTTATTATTTAAAGTAGCAGATTTCTTGCTGAAAAGCATTTAGATAAGCAAAACCAGTTTGTTGTAGAATACAGTTAAAGGATGTCATCAGCTGATGGTGCTGGCTATTTTTCCAGAGGCCTCACAGAATGGTATTGGCTTGTTGATAAGGGAGTTCTGAGTCCAGGACTCGGCCATAAGGCTCAGAAACCCAACTGTTGACAGTACAATAACCACAAATCTGTTCGCAATGTGAGGAGCATTCAAATTAACCAAACTAGAAAGACTTGTGTATACTCAGAATGCTGATTGATAAGTTTTCTAAAAACTGGTACCTGTTAAACAGATTAGAATACTCTCTTTGCTGAGTGAGAAGGGAACTTGGTAAACATGGGCATGAGAGTGAGAATAATTGAAGTAATTTGAGCGTCCAAGAGCCATCAGGGATAAAATTCATAACTTGATTTGCAGTGACCTGTAAGAGTATGGATTTCAACTACATTTCACTATCCTTGGGCAGTAACGCAGCATATACATAGCTTTGACGGTGACTATCTTCTCTTGTGATGAATACTTTCATTCTTTTGATATGTTTAAACCCTCAATTTTACATTGGTCCACAGAACTGGCATCAGATACTCACAACGTAGCTCAGGATCTGTCAAACAAAAGTTCTTATGGACTCAAAGGTATGAATACTTAATTTTTTTAATTTTTTAAGTTAAGAATCTTATAAATTGCTTGCAATATCTTTCATTTTTTATCAAAGCTAGCTAATACAAATTTATCAGATAAATGTTTGTAAACTATACCCATTTATTTGGTAATCAAATTTGCAGTTTGCTAATGGAAATGTTTGATTGACTTTCAAGGTGCCACAGAATTTTCACCATTGTTTTCCTTTTTCCTAAGTGGCCTTCTTTAACATACATTCATTAGAGGACTAACACCAAGTTAAACTGAACATGAAGCATTCATCTCAAATATATTATTTTAAGCTGAAAATAAGGATTGTTGAAGTTTTTCCCTTATGTTTTGGGGTGTAGGTCTAATGTGAACCAAATTAAAATTTTAATATTCCAAAATATGATTAGGACCTGAGCCTCTGCCTTCTGTATTTAATGTCTGGAATTTTTTATAGTCTGTATGGCTAGTTCCTGCAATGTGGCACTTGCTTCTGACATGGGAGTTTTCCCTGTAATTTCCTGACACGCCACTCTATCATGTTGCATCTCTGCTTTTAACTGTTTTCCTGTTTTTCCTTCAGGCTACATAGTGCCTTGTACTTGCTTTTAAATGTACTCAGATTCTCACCCTACTATGCAAGTCCAAAGTTGTGTTTAATTATTTTCAAAATACTGCTCTCAAAGTGGTAGGCCAGTCTTTTTTTATTATTTTTATTATTTTATTTTTATTTTTATTATTTTTTTTGAGATGGAGTTTTGTTCTTGTTGCCCAGGCTGGAGTGCAATGGCATGATCTCGGCTCACTGCAACCTCCACCTCCTGGGTTCAAGCAATTCTGCCTCAGTCTCCCAAGTAACTGGGATTTATAGGTGTGAGTCACCACCCCTGGCTAATTCTTTGTATTTTTAGTAGAGACGGGGTTTCACCATGTTGGCCAGGCTGGTCTCAAACTCCTGACCTCAGGTGATCCACCCACCTCTGCCTCCCGAAGTGCTGCAATTACAGGCATGAGCCACTGCTCCAGGCCTATTTATTTATTTATTTATTTATTTATTTATTTCTGAGATGGAGTCTCTGTTGCCCAGGCTGGAGCAGTGGCATGATCTCAGCTCACTGCAACCTCCGCCTCCTGGGTTCAAACGATTCTCCTGCCTCAGCCTCCCCAGTAGCTGGGACTATAGGCACACGCCACCACGCCCCGCTAATTTTTGTATTTTTAGTAGAGACAGGGTTTCACCATATTGACCAGGCTGGTCTTGAACTCCTGACCTCGTGATCCACCCACCTCAGCCTCCCAAAGTGCTGGGATTACAGGCATGAGCCACCATGCCCAGACTGTTTTTTTTTATTTTTAAGATACCTCCTGAATTGCCATGGTAGGTCATTCTTACTACATATCATGTATAAAAGCCTGTTTTAACTTACTACATTAACTGTATGTATAGTGGCTGAGCTGCTCAAATTTATGTGTATTTTATTGCAGTTTTAAAACTTAGAAAAAAGAATGTATATTTTAAGCTTTAGAATACTTTTAATATTTTTTATGTAGGTTTTTGTAATGTTTCATCATTGTTTTTCTCCTGGAAATTTTCCTTTGTATCCGTGTGTGTGTATCCTTTATATCTGTGTGTGTGTATATTTCATCTTCCCCATCAAGCTTTGTCTTACCATGCTGGCTTTCATTAACTTCATCCTCCAAATTTCCAGTGTTATTAGTGGTTTCTCAGAATTAAATGTTTTCCGTTTTGAAACCATTTGTATTTTACACCCAAATATTGGCACAGTTTACATCATATTTCACAGAGAGCCATCCCAATCTGAAATCAGTATATCGTGTTAAAAACATTCCACAAATAAGGACTCTCTTTCTAAGAGACAATCATCATTTTACTTAGGAGGAGGTCAGTTATTCCGCTATTTACATGATTCTAAGGAAGGTAGACATGGTTACCTGACTTCTTTTGTCTCACAAGCGCGCCCCTCCTCCTTTTCCCTCTCCATACACAACTTTTGGAGAGAAACAGAATTTTGTGTGTCAGATGATTAACTCCTTGCTTCCTATAAAGGAACTGAAAACATCCATAATCCCGCTTTCTGGGGTTAGTCGTCGTTAATTTCTTAGTGTATTTCCTTTAAAACCGTTATCTATGGGCATGTTTTTTAGTACATACTATAAACAATGGCCCTCTACTTATATAAGATCTGTAAATAAGCATTTTTTGAGTAGCAACACTTTTCTTTCTTTTTTTTTTTTTTGAGACGGAGTCTCGCTCTGTCACCCAGGCTGGAGTGCAGTGGCCGGATCTCAGCTCACTGCAAGCTCCGCCTCCCGGGTTCACTCCATTCTCCTGCCTCAGCCTCCCGAGTAGCTGGGACTACAGGCGCCTGCCACCTCGCCCGGCTAAGTTTTTGTATTTTTAGTAGAGACGGGGTTTCACTGTGTTACCCAGGATGGTCTCGATCTCCTGACCTCGTGATCCGCCCGTCTCGGCCTCCCAAAGTGCTGGGATTACAGGCTTGAGCCACCGCGCCCGGCCAACACTTTTCTTTAAAGTACTTAGATGTGTTATGGATGAGTATTCTGTAAGAACTGTTTGAGTGCATCCTGTGTACTGACTTCAGAACTTAAAGCAGCAGACTTGATACAAGCAAGAGTAATGTTAAACTTTGCTGGAGACCTATTAGGAAACCATATAGTAGAGCTAACGTTTTATTAAAAGGATGCTTCTCTAAATTTGATAGTTCAGTAATCCAACTAAAATGGGGTCCAAGACAGATTTGCCTTAAAATGAAATTTTTTGTTTTAAAGACTACATCATAAGAAATCAAACCATTGTTAAATGTCTATATTTGTGCTATGTCCATACTTTCTTAATCATGGCAGCATTGCTTGGATGTGACCTATATTGAAGCAAAATCCATTTTAAACACTGATTTGCGGTTATGTAGATAGTGACTACTAGTCAAGTTGCATTTGTAAACATTACTTCAAAGAGAAGGGGAGAAAAGAAGTATTACTGATTTTACCGAGAATAGATTAAGATCATCCTGTTTCTTGGGTTGTAAACTAAATTGCTAGTGAGGTATATATATCTTTTCCTGAATAGTACACAAAAAGGATTCATTTGGACTCAGATTGTATTTGACTTTGTGGTATAAACTTTAATTGCTGTTGTTTCCCAACAGGGGCTTGGAAGAATTCTGTGGAGGAGTGGACAACAGAAGACTGGACTGAAGATGTAAGTGTTTGCTGTCAGATGAGACTTTTCTTTCTTTTTCTTTTTTCTTTTTTTCTTTTTCTTTTTTTTTTTTTGAGGTGGAATTTTGCTTTTGTTGCCCAGGCTAGAGTGCAGTGACGTGAACTCGGCTCATTGCAACCTCCGCCTCCTGGATTCAAGCAATTCTCCTGCCTCATCCTCCCAAATAGCTGGGATTACAGGTGTGTGCCACCACGCCTGCCTAATTTTGTATTTTTTTTTAGTAGAAACGGTGTTTCACCATTTTGGTCAGGGTGGTCTCAAACTCCTGACCTCAGGTGATCCACCTGCCTAAGCCTCCCAAAGTGCTGGGATTACAGGTGTGAGACGCTGCGCCCGGCAGATACCTGTCTTTCGGTGTTTGCTGGGGGCTTTGTTACTTGGAAGAAAGAGCCTGAGACATCTTATCTCATCTTGGCTTCTTTTTTGTCATCGTAGCCAGGGTTTTAGAGAGTTGGCTTTTTTAGCAGATGCTTCTTAGAAGGAACTTAGTGTTTTCAGGTTTTTGAGAATATTTGTTTTCATGCTTAAAAATGACCAAGTGTCAAGATGATTTGGGAAACTGGAAAAACCAAACAAGAAAAAAAGTTGAGGTGTTAGGCTGGGCGTAGTGGCTCACAACTATAATCCCAGCACTCTGAGAAGCTAAGGTATGAGGATCACTTAAAGCCAGGAATATGAGACCTACCTGAGTAACAAAGTGAGACCCTGTCTCTACAAAAAAAAATAAAAAAAAAATTACCGGCCGGGCGCCATGGCTCAAGCCTGTAATCCCAGCACTTTGGGAAGCCGAGACGGGTGGATCATGAGGTCAGGAGATCGAGACCACCCTGGCTAACGTGGTGAAACCCCATCTCTACTAAAAAATACAAAAAACTAGCCGGGCGTGGTGGCAGGCGCCTGTGGTCCCAGCTACTCAGGAGGCTGAGACAGGAGAATGTCGTAAACCCGGGAGGCGGAGCTTGCAGTGAGCTGAGATCCAGCCACTGCAGTCCAACCTGGGTGACAGAGCGAGACTCCGTCTCAAAAAAAAAAAAAAAAAATTACCTGGGTGTGTGGTTGTGCATCTGTAGTCTCAGCTACTCAGGAGGCTAAGGCAGGAGGATCTCTTGAGCCAGGACTTAAGTGCTGCATTATCGTTCCACTGCCCTCTAGCCTGGGTGACAGAGCAAGAATGCGTCTTAAAGCAAACAAACAAAATTACCAGGTGTTAAGTAGGATTGATTTTTTTTTTAAAGCTTATCTCTGTTTTGTTTGACCTGATAGCCAGCTGACACTGTTGCCCAGATTTGTGAACTACTATTCTTTAGAATATTTTCATTAAAGGAGAGTCTATATTTTGGGTCACAGTTGAAAGTAACCTGAATAGGGGTGCTCTGGTTCCATGCCCAACCTCTTCCCGTTTTGACTAGAAGAACGCTTTAAAAAAAAAAAAATTCCTTTATTCCACAGATATTTTTGAGCATATTACACTAGCTTCTGGGTACTATCAGTCTATAAGTTCTGCTTTCAGCATAGTATTTTTTTTGGAAAAAAAATAAGTTAAATAATAAAGAGAAAAAAGGGATAAATAACCCAATACCATATTTTATACCTCTTTTCTGTTTGACTATCAAGTTCTAGAACTCTTGAGTTTGGTATCTGCCTGACACAGAGTTTGAGCAGACATTGAGCAGGAAAGAATAAATGGGTTACAAATACAGATCCTCAGAACTATTTACAATGACCCAGACTTTGAGATTCTATCTTTTTCTCTGTCTCCATATGTGTTTCCATTTATGCTAACAGGACCTGCTTGGAATGAGAAACAAGACACATGATTTCTGCTTGACTTGTTTAATGACCTTAGGCAGGGCATTATTCCTTGGGTCTTACTACTCCTTCACATACAGTATTATTTGTGTTTTAAGTGGTGTTTGAACAACCCACTACCATAGATAGGTTCATTTTACCTTGTAAAAAATAAGTATTTTAATTTTTTTTTTTTTTTTGAAACAGGGCCTTGCTCTTGCTCTGTCGCTCAGGCTGGAGTCCAGTGGTGCCATCATAGCTCACTGCAGCCTCAACCCCCCAGGCTCAAGCAGTTCTCTTGCCTTGGCTTCCCGAAGTGCCAGGATTGCAGGTGTAAGCCACCATGCCTGGCCAAAATTAAGCAATTTTTGGACAAGCATTTTTTTTTTTTTTTAAACTTTGCACTTTTGCTTCCTTTTTTTTAGCAGGATTAAATCTGCCTTGTGAGGAGTGAGCTCGGTAGAGTGTGACAAAGATGAGAGTGGACATATTCATTTAGTTAGGATTTGGGGGATATTTTCACTGCTGCTACATACTAATTGAAAGTCCTTAGTGTTATGATGCCACCTGGCTCTCTAGCTATCCCTGGCTGTGCATCATACTGGTATGATGTTTGATACCTTTAATATCAGCAGCTGGACTTGATAAGTGGTTATTTAAACCAGTGGAGGGTTGGGCACTAGTATTAAAGGGAAGTCAAAGTGGACAGTCTTTGGACACCTTACCTTATTTTGAACAGAACCATCCCACATATAAATGTTTTGTATTATTAACATTTTTGCTAGGGTTTTGTTGCGAGGTGGGGTAGGAGAAGGTTGCAGGGCTAAAAGCTTTACATCTGGTTGCCTGTCAGGATCAGCAGGCATGTTAGAAAATCAGCAAGGGATCAGAAGACAGAATTCTGTGTAAATTCTAGCTGTTGACCTTCAACAAGGCGTCTTTCCAGTCCGAGCCTCCTATTTTTCATCTGTATAATGAATATCATAATAGCTGTCCTGCCTAAATTATTGGAGTTTTCTGTGGGTCACATGAAGTCTTTTGATGAACATGTGGTATCAGGCAGTATACATGTACTCCAGAGAGACATTAACATTCTGCTGTGTCAAAATATGTAATTCGTGAAAAGAGTTAACAGATAGAATTTGGGTATTTTTTTCTTTGGAATCACAAAAAATTTTAAATTTCTCTGGGGTGATACAAAGTAATGCTGATTGGTAGGGGAATAATCTAAAATGTGAATCCTAGATTCCTTCTAGATTTTAGAACAATAACTAGTCACCTCCTTTCTCCTTTTTTAAAAAATGTAATCTATTTTTTATTTTTTGAGATGGAGTCTCTCCCTGTTGCGCAGGCTGGAGTGCAGTGGCACGATCTTGGCTCACTGCAACCTCCACCTCTGGGTTCAAGTGATTCTCCCGCCCCAGCCTCCCAAGTAGCTGGAATTAATAGATGCGTGCCACCATGCCTGGCCAATTTTTGTATTTTTAGTAGAGACGGGATTTCACCACGTTGACCAGGCTGGTCTTGAATTCCTAACCTCAAGTGATCCGTCCGACTCGGATTCCCAAAGGTCTGGAATTACAGGCATGAGCTACTGCGCCCAGCCTTTTTTTCATTTTAGAGACTAGGTCTTGCACTGTTGCCCAGCTCACTCCATCCCCAAACACCTGTACTCAAGGGATCCTCTTGCCTCAGCCTCCAAGTAGTTGAAATTACAGGTGCATGCCATTGTGCCTGGCCCTTCCTTTAAAAAAAAAAAAAAAAGGCCAGACACAGTGACTCACGCCTGTAATTCCAGCACTTTGGGAGGCCGCAGTGGGTGGATCACCTGAGGTCAGAAGTTCAAGACCAGCCTGGCCAACGTGGTGAAACCCTGTCTCTACTAAAAACACAAAATTAGCCGGGTGTGATGGTGGGTGCCTGTAATCCCAGTTACTTGGGAGAATGAGGCAGGAGAATCAGTTGAACCCGGGAGGCACTTGCAGTGAGCCGAGATTGCGCCATTGCACTCCAGCCTGGGCAACAGGAGCGAAACTCTGTCTCAAAAATAAAATAAAATAAAATAATAAAAAGGCTGGGCACGGTGACTCATGCCTGTAATCCCCGCACTTTTGGGAGGCCGAGGCGGGTGGATCACCTGAGGTCAGGAGTTCGAGACCAGCCTGGCCAATATCGTGAAACTCTGTCTCCACTAAAAATACAAAATTAGCTGGGTGTGGTGGCGCATGCCTGTAATCCCAGCTACTTGGGATGCTGAGGCAGCAGAATTGCTTGAACCCAGGAGGTAGAGGTTGCGGTGAGCCGAGATCACGCCATTGCACTCCATCCTGGGCAGCAAGAGCAAAACGCCGTCTCAAAAAAAAAAAAGAAGGGAACCATTCAGGGTTTTATTACCATGTTTAGATATGTCAGTGTTTATAGTAGTTCTCATTTACCTCACACTTCTTTTTCTTAAATTGATTTAATTTGTAAGTTTCTTTCAGGCAAAAATGGATTCACTGGAAATATGAAAATATGCTACCTTGGGGCAGGCACATTGGCTCATGCCTGTAATCCTAGCACTTTGGGAGGCTGAGGCAGGAGGATCGCTTGAGCCCAGGAGATCAAGATCTGCCTGGGCAACACAGGGAGGCCTTGTCTCTACAAAAAAATTTTAAAATAGCTGTGTGTGATGGCAGGTGCCTGTAGTCCCAGTTACTTGGGAGGTGGAGGTGGGAGGAATGCTTGAGCCTGGGAGGTTGAGTTTGTAGCTGCAGTGAGCCTCAGTGATCGTGTCACTGCATTCTTGCCTGGGTGACAGAGTGAGGTCTGTCTCCCAGAAAAGAAAAGAAGAAGAAAAAAAAAACCCTTCCCACACACCGTTTTGAAATAGGATGCAACTTAGGCCATTCTTGTTGACTTGTTGAAACAGTAAACAATTTAGCACTTTTATATTGTTGAAGAAAATGAACACCTACTGTCTGATTTACCTCCTGCTTACACATACTGTCTGAAGCAGGAAGTCTGGTTTTAAACAGTGTTTCTGAGACATTTAGAGTTGATAAGAATTATGGGACTCTTTTGAGTAGCATTTTTATGTTTTCCATGTTACCTCATTAGATCAACGTTTTCCAGGCTTTCAAAGCCGAGTCCCCACATTGAAAACGTAAAAAGAACACGTATCTTTTATTAACGTCAGTTGAGGTTTCAAAAAATTTATCCTGAATGCCATAAAAGTGAGTTAAAACAATGTACATGCACGTATGTTTATTGTGGCACTATTCACAATAGCAAAGACTTGGAACCAACCCAAATGTCCATCAGTGACAGACTGGATTAAGAAAATGTGACACATGTACACCATGGAATACTATGCAGCCTTAACAAAGGATGAGTTCATGTCCTTTGTAGGGACATGGATGCAACTGGCAACCATCATTTTCAGCAAACTATCACAAGAACAGAAAACCAAACACCGCATGTTCTCACTCATAGTTTGGAATTGAACAGTGAGAACACTTGGACACAGGAAGGGGAACATCACACAGCGGGGCCTGTTGTAGGGTGGAGGGATGGGGGAGGGATAGCATTTGCAGATCTACCTAATGTAAATTACGAGTTAATGGGTGCAGCACACCAGCATGGCACATGTATACATATGTAACAAACCTGCAAGTTGTGCACATGTACCCTAGAACTTAAAGTATAATAAAAAATAAAAAAAACAATGCGCATGTATCTCAAACTAATTATGCTGAGTGAAAGAAGCGAGAAATAAAGATTTGGATACTTTTATGATTTCATTTAAAATTCTAGAAAATGCAGCCTAATCTAGTGTCAGAAAGCATGTGAGTGGTTGTCTGAGGATGCAGACAAGTGGTGGGAATGAGCGATTCCACAGGGACAGGTGGAAATTGTGGGGGAGTAAAGAATATATTCACTGTCCTAATTGTGGTGATGGTTTCATGGGAGCCTACGTATGCCAGACTTATTCAGTTATTTGGTTTGAATATTTGTGGTTTATTGGATGTGTTAGAATGTGATAAAATTAATTTTTTAAAAATAATAGAAACCCTTGGTTTAATAAAAATGAAATGCAAAATTACTCATCAATTAAATACTAAAGACATCTGTCTTTGGGGGGAGAAAACATCGATTATTTCACCTTTTCAAACTTCTTAATGACTTTTGAGGCAGGATCTCACTTTGTCCCCCAGGGTGGAGTGCAGTGGTGTGATGATGGCTCACTGCATCCTCAACCTCTGGACTGAAGCGATTCTCCAGCCTCAGCCTCCCATGTAGCTGGGACAGGTGCACACCACCATGACCAGCCAATTTTTTTTTTTCCCCCCTACAGATGAAGTCTTACTCCTGGCCTCAAGCAGTCCTCTTGCCTCGGCCACCCAGAGTGTTGGGCTTTCAGGTGTGAGCCACCATTCCTGGCCACCTTCTCAATTTTTTGGCATTTTTGGTAGCTTTGTTGATGGGTTTATTGGTATTCTCATTTTGTGTAACGACAAATAGAGAAGTGAGTCTGCGGTTGAGCCCTGGTTTGAGTGTTTCACTGTGTTGTTTACCATTAATCTCATTTTCCTGATTTGAAATCATTCTTGTAGGCTTTTCAATCTAAAATTGCCTTCACTTGCAGCCGGGCGCCATGGCTTACACTTGTAATCCCAACACTTCGGGAGCCTGAGTGGGTGCATCACTTGAGGCTAGGAATTAGAAATTATCCTGGGCAACATGGCAAAACCCTGTCCCTACAAAAAATACAAACATTAGCCCGGTGTGGTGGTGCATGCTGGTGCATGCCTGGAGGCCCAGCTACTCAGGAGACTGAGGTGAGAAGATTGCTTGAACCTAGGAGGCACAGATTGCAGTGAGCCGAGATCACGTCACTGCACTCCTTCCTGGGCAACAGTGCCAGACCCTGTCTCAGAAAAAAAATTTGCATTCACTTGAAAATTACTTGTCACTTGTATGTTTCATTTTCTTTAGAATAGCTGTTACATGAAGTGTAAGAGACTACTGATGGCTACAAATGATCAGGAAGTCTGTGTTTTAGGTTTAATAGTATATAGAATAAGATTAAATTTTTCAACTTTCCATACAGCTTTCTGAAACAAAGGTCTTCACTGCCTCATCTGTTCCAGCAGAGAATCACATCTCACCTGGGCAAAGGTAAATACTTTTTGCCATCTTATATTTGTTATTCAAAGCATTACTGAAATCTTTTGCCTCAGGAAAAGAATTTTTATTTTTGGGTCTCTTTCTATTTTTTCCATTTTTATCCAAGGCTAACCTTTATTTTACTACTACTTGGTGATCTGACAGAGTTTCAGTCATTTCCTAATTGATGTATTCCACTGATGAATTCAAATAGTAATCATTTTTGTGATTTGTTAGCAGTTGTTGCAGACATCATGTTAAACTTTTTTTTTTTTTTTCTTTTTTGAGACGTTAGTTTCGCTCTTCTTGCCCAGGCTGGAGTGCAATGGTGTGATCTCGGCTCATCGCAACCTCCGCCTCCTGGATTCAAGTGATTCTTCTGCCTCAGCCTCCCAAGTAGCTGGAATTACAGGCATGCACTACCACACCCGGCTAATTTTGTATTTTTAGTAGGGACAAGAGTTTCTCCATGTTGGTTAGTCTCGTCTCGAACTCCCAACCTCAGGTGATCCACCCACCTCGGGCTCCCAAAGTGCTGGGATTACAGGTGTGACCACCACGTCTGGCTTTTTTTTTTTTTTTTGAGATGGTCTCACTCTGTCGCCTAGGCTGGAGTGCAGTGACGTGATCTCGGCTCACTGCACCCTCCACCTTCTGGGTTCAAGTGATTCTTCTGCCTCAGCCTCCCAAGTAGCTGGGACTTACAGGTGCCTGCCACCATGCCAGGCTAATTTTTGTATTTTTAGTAGAGATGGGGTTTCACCATATTGGCCAGGCTGGTCTCGAACTCCTGACCTCGTGATCTGCCTGCCTCGGTCTCCTAAAATGCTGGGATTACAGGCGTGAGCCAGCCTGCCCGGCCTAAACTTTTTAAATGGTTGCTATTTTCACTGTTGTAGACCTGTTTTTTTTTTTTTTTTTTTTTTTTTTGACAGAATGAACTTAATACATTGTATCCTTTGATTTCTTCCTGCACCATTTATTTAGATCTTCTGGAACTAATACAGATCTCTTATTCTATTTGAGTTCTACTAGTTTTACTCTACTAGATTACAGAAAAGGAAGGAATTTATGGGGTAACAACAACATTCTTAGAATGTGCACTGAACCAAATGACTGAAGAGCATTTATTTACATTCTAGTTTTCACACTAACTCTAAACACCTTTGAAAGTGGTTTCAAAGTGTAGTGATCTGGAAAGATAAGACTGGATACATATGATACCTTAGGAATGAAGACAGTTTTGAACCTAACAGGATCAATCTCATGCTAAATGAGATGGTGATGAGATTTCATTGTAGGGAAATAAAAATGATTAACGATTATGTCTTGTAGTATATTGTTTTGAGATTGTTCAGAGTTTCTTGTTAAATGCACATACCTTCTCTGTTGTATTTATGATTCAGTGAATGTACTGGGATCATTGTCATGAAATTCAACTTGGCTATAGTCTATAAGGGAGAGGAACTCAGGGCTAGGAACTTTGCCGTGTGTCAGGAATGAGTCTTGAATTGTCCCAGAATCTGCCTGTCTCATTGACATGGTGAGAATGTCAGTTAGGAGAACTGATGGGAACTGGCCTTTGAAAGGATTGACTAGCATTCATTACCGGGTTAGGTAATCTGGCGCATCTGGCAGGTCCTACTACACTAGGTAAGTTTAGAAAAGAGTTGGTACAGGAAGTTTGTAGCTTATTCTTGTCAGGTAGTCCAAATTGCAATATCTGTCTTTCTGGGGGTGTTTTGAGAGTTCTGGTTAACAATATATTTGTTACTATACTGTGCCTTTATTCCTGAATATTTTAAAGATAAAATTATATGGGCGTGTGTATGTGTATGTGTGTATGTGTGTGTATACACACACTTAAATGTATTTTGGGATAGAATGTAAAAATTTAAGATAAATGTGAAACTTGGCCAGGTAGGTTGGCTCACACCTATAATCCCAGCTCTTTGAGAGGCCAAGGCAGGCGACTCACTTGAGATCAGGAGTTTGAGACCAGCCTGGCCAACATGGTGAAACCCTGTCTCTACTAAAAATACAAAAATTAGCCGGGCATGGTGGCACACACTTGTAATCCCAGCTACTTGGGAGGCGGGGAGGCACGAGAATCGCTTGAACCCAGGAGGCAGTGGTTGCAGTGAGCCAGGGTCACACCACTGCACTTCAGCCTTGGTAACAGAGTGAGACACTGTCTCAGAAAAAAAAAAAAAAAAATGAAACTTACTGAATTGTCTACTGCAGGTGAGGTCTTCATTCCCTAAAAATACGGATTTATTAGGAACTCTGGTTTTAGGTAATAAATTGATAAAATATTCTAGGTAAAGTGAACCAAACTTGAGAAAATTGGTTAATTTTACTTTATTGCTCCAGGTTTTCAAAGTTTATAATGTGTTAGTCATTACTCTGAAAATTTCTCAATACACCTTTTGATTCTCTTTTCTGCGAAGCCCTGCTTCAGTCTCTGTGGCTTTGTATGCTTTTTTGTGTGGATGATGCCCTCCTTTTGCCCCCTTAAACCCCATTTTCCAAAGGTTCTCCTCATTTGATTTTTAATGTAAATTCACTAATATTGATTGACTTCTCAGATTCATTTGTTGGTAAGATTTGCTTATGACTGATTCCTCATTGTTTTTTGTCTGCTTAGCATTGATCTGGTAACCTTGCTCCAGAAGCCTGTTCCTCACGGTCAAGCCTCAGAAGCCAACTCCTTTGAAACTTCCCAACAGCAGGGCTTTAGCCAAGCCCTTGTCTTCACAAATTCGCAACACAACAATCAGATGGCACCAGGGACTGGCAGCTCCACTGCTGTCAACTCGTATTCTCCTCAGAGCCTGGTAACTCACTATTATTTCAGTATGGGATTTTAAGAAATATACCCATTAGCAAATGTATTCTAGAATATGATACATGCCTTATAATTACTTTCTAAATATAAGAATATCTACAGTAAGGCCGGGCATGATGGCTCATACCTGTAATCCCAGCACTTTGGGAGGCTGAGGCATGAGGATTACTTGAACCCAGGAGTTTGAAACCAGCCTGGGCAACAAAGCAAAACTCTGTCTCTACATAAAAAGCAAACAACAAAAATTAGTTGAGTGTGGTGTTGTGTGCCTGTAGTCTCAGTTACTTGGGAGGCTGAGGTTGAAGGATCACTTGAGCCCAGGAGTTTGAGGTTGCAGTGAGCCATGATCATGCCACTGAACTCCAGACTGGGTGACAGAGCGAGACCCTATCTCTAAAACAAAACATCAGAAAATTCTACAGTAGATCTCAGTCCAGAAAACAATGATGTGGTAATTTCCAAGCACATAGCTGATGATTCCATGTGGAATTTAACTACCTGAGTTTCCTGGACAAAGATAAAAATTTTTTTATGATTTGTCGAATTCTTTCAACTGATGATCACTCTTGAGATTGAAAGCACCCCTTTCTTCTGAATAATGTTTTCTTTGGATTTTGTTTCATATTCTGTCTCTATAGTTAGTATATTCAATTTCTCACTTATTTTCCAATTTACTTAAATGCAAAAGTTTATCAGAATTGACTTACTATAAAATCATGTACAAACAGTTCTAAGTCTGCCTAGGTGCTTGTATTTTTTGCTTTTTTTTCCCTAAGACCGTAAAATAAGCTACATTTTCTTAAAATGCCAAAAGATTAACAGAGGCCCTTATAGTTTGGATGTGTTTTTATTGAAACAGTGTCATTTAGTGCTGTATGACTCTGACTTCCAATGTGAGTTAAGCTCCCATCCAGAAAGAACTTCAGGAACTGTTAGTGAAGGCTGTGAAGATAGGCTCATGGAAGTACAACCTTAGATCATAGCTTATACAAGAATGTTGCTTTAGAATGGTGAACTGAAGTTCCTACCCAACTGCAGGAAGTTCTGAGCTGGCAAGGGGAAGTTGGAAAGTTCTATGGACGCAGAACTACAGCTCTTACTAGGGATAATTATTTTAGTTTGTTGCTGTGTTTTTCCTGAAATTTATTCCTGAGAAACAATTTTCTCCCCTGAGTCAAATCATTTGTTTTACCCTGATAAAATTAAGAATTGAATATTTAAACTTTTAATTACTATTTTCTACTCTGTGTAGCCATATCATGTGTTGGGCCTGGGGACTTGGTGTTTTTAGTATCATTGGTATATGAGGTGGTATCAGTGCTTGAAGTAGGACAGCCCAAGGTTTCTCTATTTTGAGAAGGCCTAATAAAAACCCTGATTTTTAATTGAAGCACCAGAGTCTTTTCCTCCTCTGCCTTTCCCTCTACTACTGGTATAATTATGTAATGCCCTTCCTGACTTGCTGAAATCTATGCCTGTCCACTGAATTGATAAGAAGGACTTGAGTTTTCACAGCGATCTTCAGATATGTTGCTTTATGTCGTGACCAGCATGAGAATGACCAACATGAGAAGGCAGAATAAGAATTGTTTGTGTGGTGTTGTATTAGAGCAGTGGTTCTCAACCTTACAGCACTTTAAAAATCACTGGGGGCTGGG
The DNA here is from genome assembly GCF_024542745.1 of Macaca thibetana thibetana. Taxonomy (NCBI): domain Eukaryota; kingdom Metazoa; phylum Chordata; class Mammalia; order Primates; family Cercopithecidae; genus Macaca; species Macaca thibetana. The sequence goes on from NC_065592.1 coordinate 47,206,009, forward strand.
CGCAGTGGCTCACACCTGTTATTCCAGCACTTTGGGAGGCCAAGGTGGGCGGATCACCTGAGGTCAGGAGTTCGAGACAGCCTGGCCAACGTGGTAAAACCCCATCTCTACCAAAAATTAGCCAGGCCTGGTGGTGGGCGCCTATAATCCCAGCTACTCGGGAGGCTGAGGCAAGAGAATCACCTGAACACGGGAGGTGGAGGTTGCAGTGAGCTGTCGTGCCATTGCACTCCAGCCTGGGCGACAAGAGAGAAACTCTATCTCAAAAAAAAAAAAAAAAATCACTGGGGAGGCCAGGCATGGTGACTCATCGCTGTAAATCCCAGAAATTTGGGAGGCTGAGGCAGGAAGATTTTGAGATGCCAGGAATTTGAGACCAGCCCGGCAACATATCGAGACCTCATCTTGCTAAAATAAAATAAGTTGGGCATCATGGCACATGCCCTGTAATCTTCGCTAGTGTAGTCCCAGCTACTTGAGAGGCTGGCGTGGGAGGATCACTTGAGCCCAGGAGTTTGTTCTGTGGCCCTCCAGCCTGGGTTGACAGCAAGACCTTGTCTCTAAATAATAATTATTGTAAAGTAAAATCCCTGGAGAACCTAGTAAATAACAACAGCAACAGAAGTGGGGATGGTATTTCCCGAGTCTCTGAAACAAAACGTGTCTTCATCTTTGGGATTGGAATTTGGGCACTGTTTGTGTTTGTGTGTATGTGCATGTGTGCACATGTGTGTATTGTATACATTTTAAAAGTCTCTCCATTGATTTAAATGTGTAGGTGGACTTAAGAGGCCTATGCTATGTATTACCTAGGGCACGGCAGTAGTCATTGATTCAGTGATTTCGCTGTGTTGTAAAGCACACAGTGCATTTGATAAAACTAGCTGATGCATGTTAGGGATTATGTAGGATAATAGGATGAAGAGAGTCATCACCTCGGAAGCCTTCATTGAATCAGTGGACTTGAGCTGGATTTTTGCAATTTGGTAGCAACCTCAGACTGGTTTATTGGGCAACCTGAAAAAACAATCTGGAGCAGTGATAAGTAATGTTAGCACAACTGTTTCAGTATGAGCGGATTCTGTGTCACAGCTGTCTGTAACCTAATGTTTTACTCAAAGTGGAGAAGTTTGGATTTCTATACAACTGGGATATTCCTTGCCTTTGAATGTTGATAATAGAAGTAATTGTTTCAACTTACTTGTGGGAAGGCAAAGTGCTTGTTTTTGACCTTAAATGGATATGAAATGTTATTTTTGGGCCAGGCGTGGTGGCTCACGCCTGTAATCCCAGCACTTTGGGAGGCCGAGGCGGGCAGATCACGAGGTCAGGAGATCGAGACCATCCTGGCTAACATGGTGAAAACCCGTCTCTACTAAAAATAAAAAAAAATTAAAAAAGAAAATTAACCGGGCGTGGTGGTGGGCGCCTGTAGTCCCAGCTGCTCGGGAGGCTAAGGCAGGAGAATGGAGTGAACCCAGGAGGCGGAGCTTGCAGTGAGCCAAGATCATGCCACTGCACTCCAGCCTGGGTGACAGAGCGAGACTCCATCTCAAAAAAAAAGGAAAAGAAATATTATTTTTGATGAAGAACTTACATTTCAGAATGATCTGGATATGTAAAAATGTAGTTGATCTTCCATTGTCTTTTATAGTTCATCCTCTTTGGATATCGACCTGACAGGACAAATGGAGGAAGAGTAACATTATTTTCTTTGTGCTTATTTATGGAGCATATTTGGTGGTGTTAGTCGTCTAAACAGCTTGAAATGAAAATAGTGTCCATGGTATTTGCTCAACTTCAAATACCTGTGTATTGCAGTGCCTCATTTTGGAATATTAACCCTTAAGTTCAGTTCTTTGACCTATTTGATCTTGTGTGTGTGCACGCATGCATGCGTGCACACACACGAGAGACGGAGTCTCACTTTGTCACCCAGGCTGGAGTGCAGTGGCGCAATCTCGGCTCACTGCAACCCCCACCTCCTGGGTTCAAGCTGTTCTCCTGTCTCAGCCTCCCGAGTAGCTGGGATTACAGGCGTGCGCCACCATGCCTGGCTAATTTTTGTATTTTTAGTAGAGACGGGGTTTCACCATGTTGGCCAGGATGGTCTCTAACTCCTGACCTCAGGTGATCCACCCACCTCGGCTTCCTAAAGTACTGGGGTTACAGGTGTGAGCCACCGTGCCCAACCTGACCTGTATTTGATCTTGTGGGGTCATCTCACACTGATCTCTTCTTTGACTGAACATCTTGTAATCATTAAAGATGAAGACTGTGGTTCACAGATTAGGAAAATAATGTGTTTTTGTTGGTCAAGTATATCTTTGTCATGTATTTCATGGCATTCCTCTTTAGTTTTTTTAAATAATGATATTTAATTGTGAACTAGTGACATCACTTTATTTTATTTTATTTTATTTATTTATTTTTTTGACACGAAGTCTCACTCTGTTGCCCAGGCTGGAGTACAGTGGCATGATCTTCGCTCACTGCAAGCTCCGCCTCCCAGGTTCACGCCATTCTCCTGCCTCAGCCTCCCAAGTAGCTGGGACTACAAGCTCCTGCCACCACTCCTGGCTAATTTTTTTGTATTTTTAGTAGAGACAGGGTTTCACTGTGTTAGCCAGAATGGTCTTGATCTCCTGACCTCGTGATCTGCCTGACCTTGTGATCCGCCCTTCTTGGCCTCCCAAAGTGTTGGGATTACAGGCGTGAGCCACCAAGCCTGGCCAATATCACTTTTTAAAAAATTGATTTCTTCAAATTCATGGCAAATATTTCCCTTCCTTTTAACTTCTTATGTCAGAATGAGGAAGGATAGCTATATTTATTTAGTCAATTTTTATTGCATAGTAATATTTTCATGTAGTATTTTCTAAGTTATATTTTAGTAATTCATATGTTTTAGATTACAGGTTTTAACATACTTGTGAAAATACTGATGTGTTTTAAAGCCTTGGGTAGAAATTCTGTATTGCTGAGGATTTGTTCTTTTATCCCCCTTTTAAAGTCATCCGTCCTTGGCTCAGGATTTGGAGAGCTTGCACCACCAAAAATGGCAACCATCACCAACTCCCAGATTTTGGACCCATTGAAAGCTCCGAGTTTGGGCCAGTTTACCACCACCCCAAGTACACAGCAGAATAGTACAAGTCACCCTACAACTACTACTTCTTGGGACCTCAAGCCCCCAACATCCCAGTCCTCAGTCCTCAGTCATTTTGGTAGGTATACATTGTTTGTGAGTTTGCCCCCACTGAGGACGTTTCAAACTTTGGCGCAGAGTATTGACTTGTGAACACTAATGTGGAATTTGTCCAGAGATGTTTCTTTTTAGTAGAACTCTTGCAGTTTCTCAGTTAAATCAGTCTTCCTTTGTTGTACAATACCTGCATTTTTTTGTTTTTATTGTTCTTGATAGTTTCATTGTTAGTAGTAGTGGTGGTGGTAGTACATACCTTGAAGAGTATGGTAAAAGCATACAAATATGACCATCTAACACTTTGTGTAAATGCACAGACAGAATTTTCTGAGCTGTATTAGAATAGGATGGTGATAGAATGTGGAAAACTTATTTTAAGACTTTTTTTTTTTTTTTTTTTTTTTTTTTTGAGATGGGTCTTCCTGTGCTGCCCAGGCTAATCTCCATCCACCTCCTGGCCTCAGGCAGTCTTTTCATCTCAGCCTCCTGAGTAGCTGGGATTACAGATGTGCACCACTGTATCCAGCCTAGACAATATTTTACTCTATTATTTTATTTTAGTATTATTTTTTTGAGTCAGGATCTTGCTCTGTTGCACAGGCTGGAGTACAGTGGTGCAGTAGCGCGTCACTGCCATCTTGACCTCCCAGGCTCAGTTGATCCTCCCACTTCAGCCTCTCTAGTAGCTGGGACTACAGGCACATGCCACCACTCCTGGCTGGTTTTTTTGTATTTTTTTATGTGACAGGATTTTTCCATGTTCCCCAGGCTGGTCTGGAACTCCTGCACTCAGGCGATCCGCCCACCTCGGCCTCCAAAAGTGCTGAGATTGCAGGTGTGAACCACCACGCCCAGCCTGGACAGTATTTTAACTCACACTCTCATGCTTTCTCATTCTAACATTTCGAAGTATCAGCTATGATTTCATCAAGCTTTACAATCTGTGGTTTGTATTGTAGAGGCCCCATGTATAGACTGGATGTTTTCTAAACTAAACTCCCACAGAAATTGTGACATTAAGCCACTATTCCCCACCAGCACTCACATGCCACACTGTATTAAGGAATAGCAGGGGATTTCATTAATTATGGAACTGGCCATGTGGGCTGGTTTATGGTTAGGGCATATAGCAAGACAGGGAAGCATATTTCTCTGTTCTGTGAAATGACTTACTGTGTTGGAAGTACCTGAGACCACTCCTGAGTTTGAAGTGATATCTACCAAGGGAAATCATTAGAGACTCAGTGCCCAAAGTTTTTGTTGGGACAAGAAACGTAGGTACCCTATGCCTATGTTTTTTGTTATAACAAGTAGCAAAATTACAGTTTCCTAGAAGGAAAGCAGATGTTGAGCATAAACCACATCGTTTATACAGACATTCTTAGCACAGTGAGCCACTCTAATAGGTTGGTGTGTTGGCACCCTTTGCCAAGTACATACCAGCAGTTCAAATTCTCAGACACTAGCCAGGGTCCCGTCATCAAGCAGGCCTTTTTGAGAGCAATTGTAGGTCCCTATATTAACTTTTTCTGCACACATAACTAGTGAGTGATAGGACTTTTTTAGATAGAACCGTGGTATTCCCATATTCTTTATAAAGCCTATGGATTTGGTGCATGCCTATAATACCAAGTTCAAAAATGGGTGCATCTAAACCAGATGTGTCATTTGTTTTTTTAAATTAAATTCTATTCACACTCAGCCAACTGGGCATGGTGGCTCATGTAATCCCAGCACTTGGGGATGCAGAAGAAGGAGGATTGCTTGAGTCCAGGAGTTTGAGACCAGCCTGGGCAATGTGATGAGACGCAAAGGCTAAATATTAGGTTGTTGTACTCTGGCCCCATAGAGAAAAAGATGGCCAACCTGTGTCCCATATGGTAGAACTGGCTTTTCAAATCAGTAGTGAAAAAACAGTTTATTAAAACTGGATATCTAATTGAAATATGAAGTTGGCTCTCTATACCAAAATGCCAATAGGTCACAATAGTTAAACATAAGTAGTGAATCTAGAACTGTAATAGAGAAAACACAGAATAATTTTTTTGTTGTTCTGTGTGAGGGAGACCTTTCTAGGTATGGCAGAAAACACCAAATTAGAAGGCAGACAATGAAGAAAATACTCAATTTGTATAATAGACAAAAAGAGTGAATTTCCTTAACATATAAAGAGTAAAAGCAGAACAACAAACAGGTTAAAAAACTGGCTAAAGAGGTAAGAACACAGTCTATAAGTAAAGAACACTTAAGTATATGAAATGATACTAAGCACATTTATATCACTTTAATTTGTATTTTTTAACGCCATTTTCCACCAATTGAACCAGGAAATTCAAAAGTGTTTGGTATTAGAGTGTGTTAAAAAGGATGTGTCCTATCTGTGGACAGTAATTTTATAATATTTGTCAAAATTCAAAATATACCCTGTGAAGGAGCAACTTTATCCTAGCAGTTGATCCTACAGGTATACTTGTACTTAAAACATCTTACATACAAATATATTCATTAGTGCATTGCTTTTAATAGCAAAAGATTTGACCTAAAAGTCCATTAATACAGTACTGGTTTTATGAAATGATACCTATGTATACTAGATTTCTGTATAGTCATCAAAATGAGTATGAAGTAGCTCTTTGCACATTAATGTGAAACACTCAATGGAAATTAAATTATTTGTGAGACAGTAAGATATATAGTGTGTGTATATATATGTCTGTCTGTCTCTCTGTATATAGTGATATAGTATCTCTGAAAGAGACATTCAGGAAAACTGGGTATAGTGTTTGCCTTTGTGGAGCAAGTATGGGAGGGTAGTGTGGAAGAGAAACTTAATATTCGTCATACATATTCTTGTATCTTTCGGATTTTTTTGTTTGTTTTTTGAGACAGAATCTCGCTTTTTCGCCCAGGCTGGAGTGCAGTGGCGCGATCTCAGCTCACTGCAAGCTCTGCCTGCCAGGTTCACGCCATTCTCCTGCCTCAGCCTCCCGAGTAGCTGGGACTACAGGTGCCCGCCACCACGCCTGGCTAATTTTTTTGTATTTTTAGTAGAGACGGATTTCACCATGTTAGCCAGGATGATCTTGATCTCCTGACCTCATGATCCGCCTGCCTTGGCCTCCCAAAGTGTTGGGATTACAGGCATGAGCCACCGCTCCTGGCCATCTTTTGGATTTTGTGACATTGTGTATATATATACATCAATTAGTGCAAAAACTTAATAATTTTTTTTTTTTTAATTTTCGAATGAGACAGGGTCTTGTTTTGTCACCCAGACTGGAATTCAGTGGTACAATCATAGCTCACTGCAGCTTTGTACCCCTGGGCTAAAGCAATCCTTCCACCTCAGCCTCCCAAAGTGCTGGCATTATAGGTATGAGCGACTGTGCCTGGCTCAAATTTTTTTTTTTTTTTTTTTTTTTGAGACTGAGTCTTGCTCTGTCGCCCAGGCTGGAGTGCAGTGGCCAGATCTCGGCTCACTGCAAGCTCCGTCTCCCGGGTTTACGCCATTCTCCTGCCTCAGCCTCCCGAGTAACCGGGACCACAGGCACCCACCACCTCGCCCAGCTAGTTTTTTTGTATTTTTTAGTAGAGACGGGTTTCACCGTGTTAGCCAGGATGGTCTTGATCTCCTGACCTCGTGATCCGCCCCTCTCGGCCTCCCAAAGTGCTGGGATTATAGGCTTGAGCCACCGCGCCTGGCCTCAAATTTTTAACAGTTATGTAGAAAATCCATAAAATAGGCCGGGCGCGGTGGCTCACGCCTGTAATCCCAGCACTTTGGGAGGCCGAGGCGGGCGGATCACAAGGTCAGGAGATCGAGACCATGGTGAAACCCCGTCTCTACTAAAAATACAAAAAATTAGCCGGGCGCGGTTGTGGGCGCCTGTAGTCCCAGCTACTCGGGAGGCTGAGGCAGGAGAATGGCGTGAACCCGGGAGGCGGAGCTTGCAGTGAGCCGAGATCGCGCCACTGCACTCCAGCCTGGGCGACAGAGCGAGACTCCGTCTCAAAAAAAAAAAAAAAAAAAAAAAAAAAAAAAAAAAAAGAAAATCCATAAAATAATAAAAGTATGATTCTCCGTTAGCTAATGGTCAGGTGTGTATAGCACCACAATATTGTTCTCACGAGTTCATCACCCCCTATGTTTAAACATAAACCAGATCTCTCTGGATAGGAAACAAGGTGCGTGCCCATTTGGGAACTTTTCCCGTTTATCATAAATGAGGTGTTACACGTAGTGTGTGTGTAAAACCTAAGAAATTCAGCTGGAAATGATTTGGAGAAATTGGTGGTAATGGAACACTTCATGATAAGTAACAATTGAGGGAGTTTGAAGCCATTGTGCCTCATTAATTGCTGCTTACTTTTTTTAGACTTCAAATCTCAACCTGAGCCATCCCCAGTTCTTAGCCAGTTGAGCCAGCGACAACAGCACCAGAGCCAGGCAGTCACTGTTCCTCCTCCTGGTTTGGAGTCCTTTCCTTCCCAGGCAAAACTTCGAGAATCAACACCTGGAGACAGTCCCTCCACTGTGAACAAGCTTTTGCAGCTTCCCAGCATGACCATTGAAAATATCTCTGTGTCTGCCCATCAGCCACAGCCCAAACACATCAAACTTGCTAAGCGGCGGATACCCCCAGCTTCTAAGGTGAGCATTTCATCATGAAGGTGAAATTATTTTTACATTCAGGCCTAAAGGTGGAATTGTTTTTACATTCAGCTCAAGTAGTGGGATACTAAGTTTTGGAAACTGGGATACAGTGTTTTTCAAGCACATAGCTTATTGATTGCATAATAAGGATATGGCCATTTCTGAGTGACCAGACTAGCATTAGAGGGAGTGGGTTTGTGCTGAGAGCCACAGATCCTTATTTCAAGTATAGATTTGAAGATACGGCTCAGAGAACTGTTGTTCTTGAGGGTTTTGCCATATCCCATAGTTGGAGGATGCATGGTTCCTTGACCAGGTGATACTTTCATCATTGGTGAGTCCCCAAAAATAGAGTAGTCAGCTCAGTGTTCACTCCCCACCACCATCACAACTCCCCCCCATTGCTCTTAGATGCAGGTGGTGATATTAATGCCAACCATTCCTGTTTAACTTTTAATTTCTCCTTTTTTTTTAAATGAGACAGGATCTCACTGTGTTGTCCAGGCTGGTCTTGAACTCCTGGGTGCAAATGATCCTCCTACCTTGGCCTCCCAAAGTCCTGGGATTACAGGCGTGAGCCACCATGCCCAGCCACCTTTTAATTTTTCTTAGCTTATTTCTTTTCTTTCTCTTTTTAGAAAAGTCTTATTCCTTTTTTCTCCTTGTTTCTAATTCCTCCTTCCTGCCAGTATTGCCTGGGAACCTAAATGCTTGTTTGGCTCTGTTACAGGCCTTTGTGACCTGGAATCTGTGACCTCTGCTCCTGACATGACAGCTTTGCTTTTTCAGATCCCAGCTTCTGCAGTGGAAATGCCTGGTTCAGCAGATGTCACGGGATTAAATGTGCAGTTTGGGGCTCTGGAATTTGGGTCAGAACCTTCTCTCTCTGAATTTGGATCAGCTCCAAGCAGTGAAAATAGTAATCAGATTCCCATCAACTTGTATTCGAAGTCTTTAAGGTACTGAATTTAGTCCTTCGTTATGAAGCAAAATAGACCCTAAGAGATCACCTGGTGGAAAGAATACATCCTGTGGTAATAGATTGTCCAGCTGTCCTCAGTGTTTATCCAGACCTTCCATCATCTCCATGAGAAACCCCATACCTGTAGCAGACAGTCTCAATTTCTTCATTGCCCTGCCCCTTAGCAACCAATAATCTGTCTCTGGATTTGCCTACCTGGACATTTCATATAACTGGAATCTTGGAATATGTGGCCTTTTATGTCTGGTCTTTCACTTAGTATAAGTTTTCAAGGTACACCCATGTTTAATGTAACATTTTTATTGCCAAATATTTCATTGTGTTGATACACCACATTTTATTCATTAGTTGGTAGACATTTGGGTTGTTTGCTCTTTTTGACTATAGTGAATCGTGCTACTGTGGACATTTGGTTTCAAGTTTTGCATGCTTTCTGTTCTTCGGGATGTATATCCCAGGAGTAGAATTGCTGGGTCATATGGTAACTTAACCATTTGGGAAACTCCCATACTGTTTCCACTGTGGCTGTAGCATTTTACATTCCTACCAGTAGTCTGTGAGGGATCTAATTTCTTCACATCTTTGCAGCAGTAATTTTCTTCAGTGGAATATTTTATAAATACAAAATCTCAGATTTTAGTTTTTTTGTGGGTTTTTTTTTTTTTTTTTTTGAGATAGAGTCTTGCTTTGTTGTCCAGGCTGGAGTGAAGTGGCATGCTTGACTCGCTGCAACCTCTGCCTCCCAGGCTCAAGTGATCCTCCTGCCTCAGACTCCTATGTATCTTGGATTACAGGTGTGCACCACCACGCCCAGCTAATTTTTTAATACGTTTTATAGACACGGGGTTTCGTCGTGTTGCCCAGACCAGCCTCAAACTCTGGAGCTCAATGAATCTGCCTGCCTCAGCCTTCCAAAGTGCTGGGATTACAGACATGAGCCACCATGCCTGGCTGACTTTGTTGTTGTTGTTGTTTTAGTTTTTCCACATTCCAGAGGCAAAACCTGATACTTGTTTAAGTTCCCTTTTTAAAGATGGTCTCAAACACCTGGATTCCTTAAAGAATCTTCTTAAGTATTCTTTTTTTTTTTTTTTTTTTTTTTTTTTGAGACGGAGTCGCAGTCTGTCGCCAGGCTGGAGTGCAGTGGCGCGATCTTGGTTCACTGCAACCTCTGCCTCCCAGGTTCAAGTGATTCTTCTGCCTCAGCCTCCAGAGTGGCTGGGATTACAGGTGCCCGCCACCATGCTCTGCTAATTTTTGTATTTTTAGGAGAGATGGGGTTTCAGAATGTTGGCAAGAATGGTCTCAATCTCCTGACCTCAGGATCTGCCCACCTTGGCCTCCCAAAGTGCTGGGATTCCAGGCGTGAGCCACTGTGCCCAGCCTAAGTATTCTTAAAGATGTCCCCCTATCTCTCAGTAAATTAGGTGAGTCTCATTTGGGACAATAAATTGATGAAGTAGTTGCATCTCTTGAAGCTGTTTATTTTTATTTTTTTCATGAAGCTATTTAAAGTAACAAAATTATGTTGAATATCTTTGACTCTTTTCAGTGAGCCTTTGAATACATCTTTACCAATGACCAGTGCAGTACAGAACTCCACATATACAACTTCTGTCATTACCTCCTGCAGTCTGACCAGCTCATCACTGAGTTCTGCTAGTCCAGTAGCAACTTCTTCCTCTTATGACCAGAGTTCTGTGCATAACAGGATCCCATACCAAAGCCCTGTGAGTTCATCAGAGTCAGCTCCAGGAACCATCATGGTAAGTGGTATTTTAGTTTTTTTCTCATAAGATGTCTGTCTTATTTGGAAATTAATGTTTGGTTAAATTAATGCTTCTTGGATATGATTTTATTTTACAAATTGACCTTTTGGGTAGAATCCTTATAGTTCATTGAGTTTGTTTACAGTGGGCATCTCTAGCACCCATGCTCTTGAGTGTGTGGATAGATCCACAAGTTCATACACTTTGTGGAGAAAACCAAGCATCCACGTATTATGAGCACTTCGGCTGTAGTACTGGGTACTTCTACATTGTCTGAAATATCTCTGAATATTTCTTGTACTGCTTTCTCTCTGATTGCCCCATTTGCTTTGAATGTATTTGCGTCTTCATCACTGTTAGGTATTTTTGTGTTAAAATTGTGTATTCCCTACCTAGCTTGTTAATAATACTGGACTGTAGATAAAGGAACCAGATCTATTTTTGATAGTTTTAAAGTGTTACCCTTCTAGATTCTTGCTAGCTGCATATCTGGTGGTCATTGCCAATTGTATTGCTTTCTGTTAAGTTCAGATGTACCAATATCTCCTGAGAATCTTAGAAGGAAACTTAAAAAAAAAACAAGTAAGTATACACATTTCTGCTAGGCCAAATCAGCTGTTTTTACTATTTTCATGTCACACTAGTAATACCTGAACATCATTCTCTTCCAGAAAATTAAAATAATATGGATAACACTACAGGAATACCTTGCAGATACTGCAGGTTGTTTCAGACTACTGCAATAAAGAAAGTTGTGCTAATTTTTGGTTTCCTAGTGCATATAAAAGTTACAATGTGGATATCTTAATTAAAGATACTTTATTGATAAGAAATGCTAAAAATTAATATGTGAGCATGCAATGTGAGCAATTCTGTGGGTTGTTTGTTTTTTGTTTTTGTTTTTGTTTTTGTTTTGAGACAGAGTCTCGCTCTGTCGCCCGGGCTGGAGTGCAGTGGCCGGATCTCAGCTCACTGCAAGCTCCGCCTCCCGGGTTCACGCCATTCTCCTGCCTCAGCCTCCCGAGTAGCTGGGACTACAGGCGCCCACCACCGCGCCCGGCTAATTTTTTGTATTTTTTAGTAGAGACGGGGTTTCACCGTGTTAACCAGGATGGTCTCGATCTCCTGACCTCGTGATCCGCCCGTCTCGGCCTCCCAAAGTGCTGGGATTACAGGCTTGAGCCACCGCGCCCGGCCGGGTTGTTTGTTTTTTGGGGGAGTACAGGGTCTTGCTTTGTCACCCAGGTTAGAGACCAGTGGCGCAATCACAGCACACCGCAGCCTTGACCTCCCGGGCTCAGTCAATCTTCCCACCCTAGTCTCCCAAAGAGCCTAAACTACAGACATGCATTGCCATGTCTGCCTGCCTTTTGTATTTTGTTTAGAGACAGGATATTGCCAGGTTTTGAACTCCCAGGTTCACGCAATCCTCCTATCTTGGCCTTCTTCCAAAGTGCTGGGATTATAGGGTGAGCCACCACACTGGGCTCTTTGTTCCTTTTATCACTTGACATTATTTTGTAAATATGACATGATAGCTTAGGATTTCAGCTCAACAACTCAGCAAACCTGGATATATATATCCCAGGTTTCTGAGTAAATTTTTTAAGCCAACAATTTTTATTAACAGTACTGGGACTTGATAATCCTATGAGTAAATCCAAACCCTTGCCCCACAAGAACCCCTCCTACCATATATACACCCTCACACACACATTTGCAGCATCTTACTTGGTGTAGGCAGCTGAGAAAAAGTATAGATATACTTCCAGTTTAGGAAGAAGACTTTCTAGAGCCAAAGAAACAACTACACTGTGGTTGTTCCTATATTAAATCTGCCTGCATGCATCCGATGTCTTAACTGCATTTGAATGAAGGAATCTTGTTGTCATCGCCTTCTTCCTCCTCCTCCTTTTCTTCTTCTTTTTCTTCTTTCTTCGTCTTTCCCCTCTCTCTCTCCCTTTCCTCCCTCTCCCTCCTTTCCCTCCCCACTCCTTCCCTTGCTCCTCCCCCTCCTCCCTCCTACCTTCTTTCTTCTCCTCCCCTCCCTCCCTGCCTTCCTTCCTTCCTTTCCTCTTTCATCCTTCTCCTCCTCCTCCTCCCTCCCTCTCCTTCTCTTCTTCATTTTGATACAGAGTCTGGCTCTGTCACCCACTGAAGTGCAGTGGTGCGATCACAACTCCCTGCAACCTCAGCCTCCCGAGTAGTGGGGACTGCAGACACATACCACCATAGCCGGCTAATTGTTTTGTAGAGACGGGGTTTCACCATGTTACCCAGGCTAATCTCAAGGAATCTTGTCTTAAAAGCACCCAAATGGCTGAGAGCATTAAAAACACATAGGAATCTGGGTGCAGTGGTTCACTCCTGTAATCTCAGCACTTTTGGAGGCCGAGGTGGGCAGATCACCCGAGGTCAGGAGTTCGAGACCAGCCTGGGCAACATGGTGAAACACAGTCTCTACTAAAATACAAAAATTAGCCAGATGTGGTAGTGCGTGCCTGTAGTCCCAGCTACTACTCGGGAGGCTGAAGTGGGAGAATCGCTTGAACCCAGGAGGCGGAGGAGGTTGCAGTGAGTGGAGATCATGCCGTTGCACTCCAGCCTGGGCGACAGAGCAAGACTCCATCTCAAAAAAAAAAAAAAAAAAAAAAAAAAAAAAGGCATAGGAAATCAGATAATGTTTTTAAGCTATGTTTTCTGAGGTTATGCCACTCTAATAAGACATAAAATCACAAACAGGCATAGAATCTTGGAACATATTAGCTGACCAAAATGGAACTTTCCATGTTTTGTCTTTTTCATCATTCCCTTCAACTAAACATTCAGAAAAGTATTTGTGTGCCTTGGCCGTCTTGATGGATCATCCTCCTTTCCTTCTTCTCTTCCCCTTCCACAGCCCAGAATATCCACAGATTAAAATTACCTTCTCAGAGATGTTTTGACAGAAATAAGTTAGAGTCTATATCCTGACAGATGGGCACTAAAACAAGAAAAACCATCTGAACTATGGAAATTTCAATGACAAGCTTGTTTGTTTGCTTTTTTTTTTTTTTGAGATGGAGTATTGCTTTGTTGCCCAGGCTGGAGTGCAATGGAGTGATTTTGGCTCACTACAACCTCTGCCTCCTGAGTTCAAGTGATTCTCCTGCCTCAGCCTCCCGAGTAGCTGGGATTACAGGCATCCATCACCATGCTGGCTAATTTTTGTATTTTTAGTAGAGACAGGGTTTCACCATGTTGCCCAGGCTGGTCTCGAACTTCTGACCTCAGGTGATCTGCCCACCTTGGCCTCCCAAAGTGCTGGGATTTCAGGCATGAGCCACCGTGCCTGGCCAATGACAAGCTGTTTTTGTTTCAGCGTAAGTTTTTGAGAAGCTCATCGTGTAACATTTCTTACATAATCTAAACAACCATATTGGGCTGGGCACGGTGGCTTATATGCCTGGAATCCCAGCACTTTGGGAGGTGGAGGCAGGTGGATTGCTTGAGGTCAGGAGTTCGAGACCAGCCTAAGCAACATGACAAAAAACTCTGTCTCTACAAAAAATACAAAAAGTGGCTGGGCGTAGTGGTGCGTGCCTGTGGTCCCAGCAGTTTGGGAGACTGAGGCAGGTGGATCACTTGAGCCCAGTATTTCACAACCAGACTGGGCAACATGATGAGACCCTGCCACTACAAATAATAATAATAAGTAGTCAGGTGTGATGGTACACACCTGTAGTCCCACTATTTGGGAGGCTGAGGTGGGAGGAAGGCTTGAACCAGGAAGCGGAGGTTGCAGTGAGCCGAGATCACGCCACTGCACACCAGGATGGGTGACAGAGCCAGACATTGTCTCAAAACAAAAACAAAAAACAAAATAAACCCCCCAAAACAACTACATACCTGACAATGTAGTGTGTGTGTGTGTGTGTGTATACACACAAATATATATATATATATATATATGTATATATATATTTTTTTGAGACAGAGTCTCACTCTGTCGCCCAGGCTGGAGTGCAGTGGCCAGATCTCAGCTCACTGCAAGCTCCGCCTCCCAGGTTTACGCCATTCTCCTGCCCCAGCCTCCCGAGTAGCTGGGACTACAGGCACCCGCCACCTCTCCTGGCTAGTTTTTTTTTTTTTTTTTTTTTTTTGTATTTTTTAGTAGAGACGGGGTTTCACCGTGTTAGCCAGGATGGTCTTGATCTCCTGACCTCGTGATCCGCCCATCTCGGCCTCTCAAAGTGCTGGGATTACAGGCGTGAGCTACTGCGCCCGGCCTTTTTTTTTTTTTTGAGAGGGAGGTTTGCTGTTGTTGCCCAGACTGGAGTGCAATGGTCCCAGCTCACTGCAACCTCCGTCTCCTGGGTTCACGTGATTCTCCTGCCTCAGCCTCCTGAGTAGCTGGGATTATAGCCACCCACCACCACACCTGGCTAATTTGTGTACGTGTGTGTGTGCGTGTGTGTGTGTGTGTATTTTTTTAGTAGAGACGGGGTGTCACCATGTTTGCCAGGCCGGTCTTGAACTCCTGACCTCAGGTGATCCACCCACCACAGCTGCCCAGTGTGCCGGGATTACAGGCATAAGCCACTGTGCCCCAGTTAATTTTTTTTTTTTTTTTGAGAGACAGTGTCTTGCTCTGTTGCCCAGTGCAATGGTGCGATCTTGGTTCACTGCTACCTCTTCCTCCCAGGTTCAAATGATCCTCTTTCCTCAGCCTCCCGAGTAGCTAGGACTACAGGTATGTGTCACCCCACCTAGCTAAGTTTTGTATTTTTAGTATAGGTGGGGTTTCACGATGTTGGCTAGGCTGGTCTCGATCTCCTGACCTCAAGTGATACGCCCACCTTGGCCTCCCAAAGTGCTGGAACTACAGGTGTGAGCCACTGCATCCGCCCTCAACTTGATACTATATATTCTCAACTGCATGCCAGATAATTTTACTTATTTACACCCCAGACACAGTTGAATTGAACCTTTGTTAGACTTTTCCCTCTGTATATTGCTACTTGTTGATTCTCCACAGTAGTTTTAGACATTAGTTCTTGATGTGCTACCATGCAATGTAATTTTCACTTTTTAAATTTTTTTTAAATCAGCACCAGCCTCACTTTATTTTTTAGTAAGAGTTTGTGTTGGATTGTTCTCCTTCCTACTTTAAATATTTAATAGCATTCACCAGTATAGCTGTCTAGGCCAAAAGTTTTCTTTGCAAGGAGTTTTGTAATTGTAAATTCAATTCCTTCAATTGGTCGAGAGCTATTCACACTTTTTTTTTTTTTGCTTTGAGCTGGAGTTTAGCTACAGTGCCCAGGGTGGTGGTGAACTCCTGGGCTCAAGCAATTCTCCTGTCTCAGCATTCTGAGTAGCTGGGATTACAGGTGTGAACTACTGTGCTTCAGTTTCTTTTGTTATTTGTGTATGTCAAGGAATTTGTCCATTTCATCTAAGTTGTTAATTTACTGGTATAAAACTTCAATGTGTTTCTTTCCTGTCCTTTTAATGTCTCTGAGATCTGTAGCAGTATTGTTTCCTTTATTTATTTGTTTGTTTTGTTTTGTTTTCTGAGATGGAGTGTCACTCTGTCGCCCATGCTGGAGTGCAGTGGTGCAATCTCAGCTCACTGCAACTACTCAGCCTCCCGAGTAGCTGGATTACAGGCACGTGCCACTATACTTGACTAATTTTTTGTATTTTTAGTACAGATGGGATTTCACCATGTTGGTCGGGCTGGTCTCAAACTCCTGACCTCAAGTAATCCACTCGCCTTGGCCTCTCAAAGTGCTGGAATTACAGGCGTGAGCTACTGCGCCTGGCCTGTTTATTTTTAAAAGGAGACCATGGGTATTGCTGTGTTGCTCAGGCTGGCCTTGGACTCCTGGCCTCAAGCTATACTTCTTCCTCAGCCTCTGGAGTAAAGCTTGACTACAGGTGTGTGCGGCTGGTACTTTAGGCATGTACCACTGCATCTGGCTTCCTTTTCTAATTCTTCATATTGGTAAATCAGCTGATGATTATCAGCCAATGGAAAGGGGTATAGAGTATCATAGGTGAGCTCGTTTGGATTCCTCAGGGAATATTCTTCGTCTCTTTCCTGTAGGGCATATCACTGTCTTGTCAGTGTCCTTAGCACCTAATAGGAAGAGAAGGCTGGTATCATTATTCATTTTGTCTACACTGACTTGATCTATCTTCATTTTCTATAGTACCCTGGCCGTTTGTTACCCCGTTGATGATGTGTAGATCTCACGGGAGGAGGAAGTCATACTGCTCTGCAGAGGTGTCAGGGAATCTGCATCTGTGCATATTTTAAACCAATCCTCTTACATTTTGCTTCATCTTCACTCCTGCTTGCAAAGTTCCTGGTGTCGATCCAATACTGAGGTGTATGGTGTGGTTCTTTGAAGACACAGATTGAATTGTTCTCTGGTTTTCTCTTATTGGCTTAGGATTTGGCTTTTCCAGATCAGCTGAGGCAGTTACCATCTTCTGTGAGCTTCTACATACAGACAATTTTGTTGCTACCCTTTTTTCGCCTGCTATTTGTCTTTCTGGGTTTACTCATTTTTAAAAAGCTATGTATTCTTGATCTTTTCTTTTCTTTTTTTTTTTTTTTTTTTTTTGAGACAGAGTATTGCTCCTTGCCCAGGCTGGAGTGCAATGGCGCAGTCTCAGCTCACTGTAACCTCTGCCTCCTAGGTTCGAGCAATTCTCCTGGCTCAGACTCCTGAGTAGTTGGGATTACAGGCATGCGTCACCACGCCTGGCTAATTTGGTATTTTTAGTAGAGACGGGGTTTCTCCATGTTGGTCAAGTGGGTGTCAAACTCCTGACTTAAGGCTATCTTCCCACTTCGGCCTCCCAAAGTGCTGGGATTACAGGCGTGAGCCACCATGCCCGGCCTCATCTGCCATTTTTAACACAATGTTTATTTCTGTACTTTCCATTGTGGCAACCACTGGCTGCATATGGCTATATAAACGTAATTAAAGTAGGCAAAAATTCAGTTCCTCTAACACTGGCCACATTTTAAGTGCTTATTAGCCAGATTTGGTTAGTGGCTATGGTGTAGGACTATGCAGACATAGAATATTTCTGTTAATTCAGAAAATACTTTTAAAAAGTACTGATCTGTACTGTTAATAAAGCATAAATAAGGCCGGGCATGGTAGCTCATGCCTGTAATCCCAGCACTTTGGGAGGCCAAGACAGGCAGATCACCTGAGGTCAGGATTTCGAGACCAGCCTGGCCAACATGGTGAAAACCCATCTCTACTAAATGTACACAAAAATGAGCCGGGCGTGGTGGCAGGTGCCTGTAATCCCAGCTACTTGGAAGTCTGAGGCAGGATAATTGCTTGAACCCGAGAGGCGGAGGTTGCAGTGAGCCAAGATTGTGCCACGGCACTGCAGTCTGGGCGACAGAGCAAGACTCGGTCTCAAAAAAAACAAAACAAAAAACAGAAATCAGACCATATGGTGTCCACATATCAATCCCTGTCATCTCCAGGACATCTCAATTCCTGTTTTAATGTCACCTCTCACTCTCCTTGCCCACATCACTGCTCATTTCATTCCTTGCTGAGCTGATTGATTCTGTTTTCTCCTGCAGATTTTGATTTCTTGACCCTTTGATACTTCTTTGCTTTTGCTTTCTTTTTTCTTTTTAAAGACAGGGCATTGCTTTGTCACCGAGGCTGGAGTGCAGTGGCACTATCAGAGCTCACTGCAGCCTCGATCTGTTAGGCTCAGATGATCCTCCTGCCTCAGCCTCCTGAGTAGCTGAAAGTACAGGTGCGTGCCACTATGCCCAACTAATTTTTTAATTTTTTGTAGAGGCGGGGTCTCACCATTTTGCGCAGGCTGGTCTTCAACTCCTGGGCTTAAGCGATAAACCCACTTGGGCCTCTCAGAGTGTTGGGATTACAGGCGTGAACCACCACGCCTGGCCTCTTGTCATTCTTTTACCTAGAATTTCCCCCATCCCAAATAATGTGGCCCTCTGTTGTATCAGTTTGTCTATCTTTTGTGTTTTAAAAATGATTTTCGGCTGGGCGCTGTGGCTCACGCCTGTAATCCCAGCACTTTGGGAGGCCGAGGTGGGCGGATCACGAGGTCAGGAGATTGAGACCATCCTGGCTAACACAGTGAAACCCCGTCTCTACTAAAAATACAAAAAAATTAGCCGAGCTGAGGCAGGAGAATGACGTGAACCCAGGAGGCGGAGCTTGCAGTGAGCCGAGATTGCGCCACTGCACTCCAGAATGGGCGACAGAGCAAGACTTTGTCTCAAAAAAAAAAAAAAAAAGATTTTCAGGCCGGGCGCTGTGGCTCACACCTGTAATCCCAGCACTTTGGGAGGCCGAGGTGGGCAGATCACAAGGTTGGGAGATCGAGACCATCCTGGCCAAGATGGTGAAACCCCGCCTCTACTAAAACTACAAAAATTAACTGGGCATGGTGGTACGTGCCTATAATCCCAGCTACTCTGGAGGCTGAGGCAGAAGAATCTCATGAACCAGGGAGTCAGAGGTTGCAGTCAGCTGAGATTGTGCCACTGCACTCCAGCCTGGTGACGGAGTGAGACTGTCTCAAAAAAAAAAAAAAAAAAAAAAAATTTTTTTTTTTCAAGCTGAAGTGAAATCTTCCTCAGGTCTGCTCTTTCCTATTCTCCTTTTCTGTGCTTTTTTTATCTGGTGTATTTTAAAGATGACTCCTTTACACGTCAGGGCTTGTGGTGTTTAGGATGCCCATGTTCAACATCATGTAAGTATATTTAGTGGGGCATGAACCTTACTTTAGGGTGAGGCAGAAAACTAGACCTGTGATTACTTTCTACCAATTTTTTTTTTTTTGGGGGGGGAATCTTGCCCTGTCACCCAGGCTGGAGTGCAATGGCATGATCTCGGCTCACTGCAACCTCCACCTCTGGGGTTCAAGCAGTTCTCCTGCCTCAGCCTCCTGAGTAGATGGGATTACAGGCGCGCGCCGCCACGCCTGGCTTATTTTTTGTATCTTTTAGTAGAGAAGTGTTTTCACCATGTTGGCCAGGCTGGTCTCACTCCTGACCTCGTGATCCACCTGCCTCGACCTCCCAAAGTGCTGGGATTACAGGTGTGAGCCACCGCGCCCGGCCCCACTTTCTACCTATTTTTATGTATTTGGTGAGGTATGTTGTTTCCCTTTCCTTGACTGTAACCTGTTATTTTAACTTACTTTTTTCCTAGTAGTTCTGTTTAATTTTCTATATTTCTTGTAAAAACATAACTTGTAAAAAATAACTTTTTGTAGAACAAAGAGTATCATAAATAAGTGTAATATTCATGAGCAGAGGTTTTATAAGATTTGAGTTGATACAGAGGAAACAACTTTAGGGTGTTTTTGCAATTTGTAAGAAAGAATCTGTTTTAGCTCTTTTTCATGTTCCTCTTATCTTGGGACAGTATTTGAGCCTCGTAGGTTCTCATGTTTATTGTTCCATGCCCTATGTTCCCTGTTCAGTCTGTGGAGGCAGACGTCATTCTTGTGAGATGCCTTTTTCATGTGTGTTAATTCCACTGAGATGCCTTGTGGTTAGCACCAACCAGTTGATTTCAGTTTCTGCTCTTTTTGGGCCTACATTGCCATAACCCTTTCACTACCCAACTCACTTAAGAAAAGCCATCTTTCAAGGAACCATCTCTTTTTATCTCAGAATCATTTTGTTAATAATATAAAATGTGATAATTTCTAGTATGAAAGTTATCTTTTGGCTGGGCATGGTGGCTCACACCCGTAATCCCAACATTTTGGGCAGCCGAGGTGGGTGGATCACTTGAGGTCAGGAGTTTGAGACCAGCCTGGCCAACATGGTGAAACCCCATCTCTACTAAAAATACAAAAATTAGCCTGGTGTAGTGGTGCGCACCTGTAGTCCCAGCTACTTGGGAGACTGAGGCAGGAGAATCACTTGAACCTGGGAGATGGAGTTTGCAGTGATCTAAGATGTACCATTGTACTCCAGCCTGGGTGACAGAGCAGGACACCATCTCAAAAAGTTATCTTTAAAAAAAAATGATTTGGGGCTGGGTGTGGTAGCTCATGCCTGTAATCCCAGTGCTCTTGGAGGCCAAAGCAAGAGGATTGCTTGAGCCCAGGAGTTGGAGACCAGCCTGAGCAACATGGCAAAACTCCATCTCTACAAAAAATACAAGAATTAGCCAGGCATGGTAGGATGCACCTATAGTCCCAGCTCCTAGGCAGACTAAGCGGGAGGATCACCTGAACCTGGGGAGGTGAAAAAAAATTTTTTTAAACATTTGTTCTTGTATGAGAGTTTGTTGTATTACCTCCCCTTTATTAAAAAATACAATAAAAGAGATCATTGTTTTTTGATTAAGCTACATGTTACAGAAAGTATAAAAAGCCACCCAGGTAATGATTTCATTTTGTAAGTTTATGTTCTCTTCTTTTCCTTATAGAATGGACATGGTGGTGGTCGAAGTCAGCAGACACTAGACAGTAAGTATACCAGCAGGCTACTCTTGTCATGGCTGGTGCCAACCAAACAGAGGAAGAAGATAGCTCAAGTGATGTGGAAAACACCAGTTGGTCAATGGCTCATTCGTTAAAAAGCAGCCCTTTTGCTTTTTTTTTTGGACCAGGTGTTGGCTGTGGTATTATTAGAAATGTCTTAGCCACAGCAAGAGGGAGGTGATGGTCTCATATTCTTCTGCCCTAATCACACTGCACCACAAGTGCAGCATACAGTACGCATCTTAAAGATGCTTGGGCCAGGCTGGGTGGCTTATGCCCACAATCCCAGTTCTTTGGGAGGCCAAGGCAGGCAGATCGCCCAAGCTCAGGAGTTTGAGATCCCCTGGGCAACATGGTGAAACTCTGTCTCTACTAAAATATGAAAATTTAGCCGGGTGTGGTGGTGCGTGCCTGTAATCCCAGCTACTTGGGAGGCTGAGGCACAAGAATCGCTTGAGCCAGCTTGGGCTACTAAGTGAAGACTCTATCTCAAAAAAAAAAAAAAAAAAAAAAAAAAGTACTTCTAAAGCAAAAATTACTGTTCTTGTTCAGGAAAGATAGGCTCATTGTCTTTAGGACCTGAAGGACTGTTGCTTAGAAAGAGAGATAAATGTTCACTGTGGACATTTGGGAGAAAATGAGGCCCCCTTCCAACAGCTCAGTGATTACCAAAGATAGTACAGGCGAATCCGTTAATTGCTTCTTTTTTGTAGTTGACCAGCTTGTCTGTGATTGTTTATAGTAGTTTTCTTTCTTTATTCAGGAAGGCAAATGGATGGGGAAGCCAGAAAGACTCTCTTTAAATAGGATTTCCTGGGAGTGCGGATATTGAACTTAAGCAGACCGGGGTGAGCCTCAGTTGAAACTGTAATGACAGATTTGGAGCCCCAGGATTTTGGTTTGACATTTGCTGGTATTGTTGGGCTGCCAAGTCTGTTTGGAGATTCGTTGGTCATTCTGAGCTTGTTGGATGACAGAGGAACTTTTTACTCTAGCAGTGGTAGTGGCAGGTTTCTTTTGTCTAGGCATGGGTCGAGAACTGAAGTATCTGGGAAGCAGTGTACATTAACCTACTTTTCATTTCCCATACTCTCTTCTCCCTCACTTCCTCCTCTCCTTCCCTCCCCATTTTGTTTGTTTGAGAGAGGCTTCCTGTGAAGCTGTTAGCATCGTAATACAAGGCCCAGGGCGGTACCTTTTGGGGTCTTAGTTTTAGGTGAGGTTTATCTATCGTGTTTTTATACAGTTTATTTATGAACAGGTTTATATATGGAATAGACTGCCAATAAAAAGAAGGCCTCTGTAAGAACTGACCTAGGTGTAAGTTGACCCTTTCATTGCTTGTGTTTGTTTTTGACCTGCCCTTCTTTAGAGACAAGTGCTTTCCCTGGGTTTTAGAAGGGTCAAGGTTGCTCCTCTTTCCTAACTGGAAAAGACAATGATGTTTTATTTCCAAGCACATATCTGAGTTGTATGTGTGGACAGCACTGAAACTGAGTCTTTCCACAGCTAGGATTGAGTGTCTCCACATTCTTTCTGAAGCCTACGAAGCTCATGTGTGTGCTTTGAGATTCATCTATTCAAGTACATACCAAGGAAATGCTCACTGTGCGTTTGGAAATAGGTGTTGGACAGTAGATGTGTGTTCTCCTGCAGATGTTAGGTATCTGTGTCTCTATACAACATATGCATCGACCCCTGTCTACCTTACGTTGGCCGTGAGCATTGGTAGAGTCAGCCTGACTTGGAAGCATGTGTAGGTGGTCTCACCTGTCAGCTTTTTTCTCCCCCTTGCTGTGCCCTTTGAGGAGTTTGCCTCACGTTATAATTCTACATATTAGGCTCAGCACCTGTTTTTCTTTCTGGATGCATCTATAGCTTAGGTTCCTTTAGGTGGAAAAAGTATGTTCCCATATAGGATAGATTGGATTATAAAGGTGTCATTTCGTATTCTTTGCTGCATCTTGAACACCTGAGCATGGTGTGTCCTTTGATAGTGTTGTTTGACAGACAAGGGGCTATCTGGCGACATGCTTGGCATTTTCCTGGGGAATGTAACTTTATGGACGTCTCAACGGAGGCTGACATGTCACAAGATATTGAGCATATTTTCAGATACTTAGGATTGGTTGTAGAAATAAACAGATCTGTTTCTTACAGCTACTTCGTCCGTTCCTGCTCCAAAGACAACAGGCCCTCCCTCTGCCCTCCCATCTGTGAGCTCCCTGCCCAGCACCACCTCCTGCACTGCACTTCTGCCGTCCACATCCCCACACACTGGCGACCTGAGCAGCAGCCCTCTCTCTCAGCTTAGCAGGTATGGGGAAGGTGTGGGCCCAGAGTGAGAAGTACCTTGGGGCAAAGTCCTGGAGCTCCTGTAGAAGGCTGCTTCCATGAACAGAGCACACTTGTTGTCTCTGACATGATGTCCCGAGCTTTTGCGTTACAACTGTAGCTTAGGTTTTGGCCAGGCTGTGCCTTAAAACCACCAGATAGGGAAACCTTGCCTGCTTGGACGGCCTCTACTGGCACAGAGCACTGGGTCCCCTGGGAGTAGGGTGAGGCCAGCAGCTCCCTCCTACCTGACTTCGCCCTCCAGAGGGTGCCTGAGCCTAGACTCTCTGGGCATTGCTGGGCCCGTGTCTGTGAGGTGGAAGGAGAATGATGGATTTCTGAGCAGGTGTCTGGCCTGAACTTTCCATGGCTGAAGAAGCAATGTTATTAGAACAAGGTGGAGGAAAATGGGCGGGGTTGCTACCTCTGTCTTCTGAGGAGTGTTCTCCATCACTCTTTAACCAGGAGCAAAAGTGGGTTTGATGGGAATTGGCATGTGGAGTTGAGCATAGGAACTTTGATCCCTCATTCACAGATTGAATGGGGTTGTCAAGGATGACTGTGTTCTTAGTACAACTCTGTCTTGACTTTTGGCATCTGAGGAGCAAGTGGATGTCATTGAGGGAAGCTGGCTCTGGAGTTTTCCAGACCTCATGGCAAGTCATTCTCATCCACCAGGACCCCATCACTGGGCTCTTTGGGGATAAGGAATGAGGAGGGGTCTGAAGCCGGTCCTTCGCTAGGGACTAGGGACAAGTTTGAATCTAGCTCACTGAGCCACGTGGGTCTTGTTCATCTGGAATCACTTGTTCAGGTGGACATACGGCACTCTGTTTTGTCTTCTAGTTCGCTCTCCAGCCACCAGAGCAGCCTCTCCTCTGCGCACGCAGCCCTCTCCTCGAGCACGTCACACACAGTAAGTGTCTGCACGGCTTCCTCTTCCTCCACCATGCTTAGGGAGCCTGGAGCTTAGTCAGATGCAGCTGGAGCTTCAGTCTGATTTTTAGTATCTGATAATCTAGAGTTGCTTGGCGGAAATGTCTTGATGGCATGATCTGGTTCGAGTCTCCGATTTCCTGGGCACCATCTGGGGGACATCTTGCTTTCTAAGTTTGTAGCACCTGGGAAGAATCGTTGCTCCAGTCCTCATCTGTCATTGGCAGGACTGTCAGGTGGTGACCTTGCTCCCACGAATTTGCTGTTTGATCTTTCCTTGTGCCTTTTTTCCTGACTCAGAGGCAGAGATTGTGAGAAGGGCGATGTTAGAGAAGGGAGTCTAGAGGGTGGAAGCAAACATGCACTGCCAAGAAGCCAAACAGGAGGCCGGAGTGGGAGCACCAGCTGGGAAGTGTCCTCATATGCCAAAGAGTAGCCCTAGATTATGGTCATTGAGGTGTGGCTCAGTGGATCGTGGAGCTGTGAGCATGGTTTTAAGTGGTAGGTGTCAGCCATATTGTGGTGGCTTGCGGAGTGAATGGCAGTGAGATGGAGATGATGAGGCGGATTGTAGAGGGCATCCAATGAAAACTTAGGAGAGGCTGGAACGTCTATTGGGAGGATAGATAGGTGCCTGGATTAACAAAATGTCCATGCTCCTGGACAGCAGGAGGTGTTGGGTGAGGTTGGAGTAGGCAGGTCCACAGGCCGAGAGGAAGGATTAGGGTGCAGACGAACAGAGGAGGCAGGAAACTGATATGAACTTGGGGTCCTCTGAAGAAGGCAGCAGCTCACTAGCAGAGTGAGGTGGTGGAAAAGGGACGTCCTGTCCTTTCCTCTGGATCTGGCTAATGCTGTGGCTTTCACACGCTGATGTTCCAAGTCAAACCTTACACAGAATCTTTTATAAAACACACAAACTGCCACTTTCAAAGTAGAGCACAGTGTGGACACCTCTGCTTGTCCCCCTGCCCCTGCCCTTGCCCTCTGTGGCTCATGGGAGCCGTGAGCTGACCTCAGCAGGAGCGCCATGGGGCTGCCCTCTGTGTCTGTGCCACTGCTGCCTGGGAGCCCAGTGCTCCTGCACTCGTGGTGAGCTGCACTCTCCATCTCCTCAAAAAAAACTCCAGATCATGTATTCCAACCTGCCACAGCCAGAATCGCCTCATCCAGTGGGTTCCATACTTTGTCAGCATGACAGAACTGTGACATTGCTAATACAGTTGTCCCTCCATATTTGCGGGGGATTCGTTCCAGGACCGCTGCCTACACCAAAATCTGCCCATTCTCAAGTCGCACAGTTGCCCCTGCAGAACCCATCTCTAGGAAAAGTCAGGCTTCCAAATATGTGTGTTTTCAAATTATGCATGCCTGCATTGGGTTGAAAAAGAAATCTGCCTGTAAGTGGACCCATGCATTTCGAACCTGTTGTTCAGCCGTCAACTGTTTGTTATAATATTTCATCTTAAAAGTTATAGAAAGATAGACAATGAAAAGTTTTTTCTTTTTTTTCTTTTTTTGAATTGTTTAAAAATAGATTTTATTTAAGCCAGAATAAGAATGCAAAATAATCATGAAAGAAATTTTGTGCCTAGGTTGACCACAGGAATATGTGATTTTTTATTATTTGCTTTTGGTATAGCATTTATAAAGTCACAACAAACTTGGGAAAAAAAGTGACATTCTGAAGTTCAAAAATTTTACTATGTTCTACAAATCTTTTATTATTAATAATAGATCATCCTTCAATAATTAATAGAAACTTAATTATTTGAATAAAAGTTTTGAATATAAAATTAAGTTTTTTGAATATAAGAACTTTTTCTTATATTCAGTTTTGAACCTAAATGTCTAATCACAGAGTACTATTTAGAAAAACTCTGGTAGGTATATTTTATGGCATGCAGGGACATAGCTATCAGGGACAGAACGGCTTAGAGATAAAAATACAGACTCTGGAACCAGACTGCTTGGGTTTGTGTGCCTGCTGTGTCCTTACTCCCTGTGTAAAAATGGGCAGGTCAATTAACTAACTTCTATGTGCCTCTGTTTATCTTTTTAATCTGGAAAACTGAGATAATAGTATATACTTCATAGTCATGGCATGGCTGTGAACATTAACTGTTAACATATGTAAAATGTTTCAAATGGTAACTGACATACGATGAAAGTATAAAGCTTTACTTTTTGAAATAAAAATTTTAAATGTTATACAAAACATTAATAAATTACATAGCGTACAATGTTAGGCAATAAAAACAGGGTACATAATTAGATACGATGTATGATTGAATTGGCTTTTCAAATAGGTTTAAAACAATCCCCGTATAGAAAATGAATGTCTACCAGAAAAATTATAGCTTAATAAGAATTTATATTGCAACCTAAATTAGTGTTTGTTTTACTCAGTAGATTCGGTATTCCAACTTCCAATTTGCAAGTAGCCCAAAATATTCTTTTTTCCCCTGTAAAAGTGAATTCCACAGCTCTGCAGAAGCCCTGGGCTTGGCTGGGGCAAGGACCTCTCAGTGACTCTCTGCAAGCCCACCCCTTGCAGCAGGCTCAATTCTGATGTGTCATGGACATTCTGGCCTCTAGAGAAAAATCAAAACTGCAAATTTTAAATTGGAAAAAAAGCCAAAAGTCAAACGTATCCCTTGATCTACTTCTGCTATTCTTGTCAATTTACAATGAAAAGATTTTCTGTCTCTCATCTACTTGGCTCTACCTTTACATTTTCTCAATCCTTTAGATGATTTTTCTTTTAATAAATAGAAGTCTAAACATGCAGTGCGTACACATAGTCTTTTTGCCATTATCATCTGCCCTTTTTTTTTGAGATGGAGTCTCACTCTGTTGCCCAGGCTGGAGTCCAGTGGCGCAGTCTCGGCTCACTGCAAGCTCCACTTCCCAGGTTCAAGTGATTCTCCTGCCTCAGCCTCCTGAGTAGCTGGGGTTACAGGTACACACCACCACGCCCAGCCAATTTTTGTATTTTTAGTAGAAACGGGGTTTCACTATGTTGGTCAGGCTGGTCTCGAACTCCTGACCTCGTAATCCACCCGCCTCAGCCTCCTGAAGTGCTGGGATTACAGGCGTGAGCCGCTGCGCCGGCCATTATCTGCCCTTTTTATCGTTTTCTCTTGGTACATAAATGAGAGTATTTTATGTACAGTGTCCTTCAAATTTTTTCCCCATTTGTGTATCCCCACAAGTGTATTTTGATGTTTCCATGTTGAAACATAAGGGTTTTGTTGTTGTTGTTGTTTTTCCCCACAGTTCTGCTTTAGGGTCGTTTTCAGTCTTGATACTACAGAGAATGTTGCATTTGATAACCTACCTATGTTGTTTCATGTGTGTAGCTGTATGTAGCAGGTCAGTCCACGATATGGAACAGCAAAGCATTTGTGATTTTATACACATTTCCAGATTGCCCTGCATAGTGATTTGACCCTGTTTACCTCCCACTGGCAGTGAATAAAATGTCCTGTTACACCATTGCCTCCTCAAAATGGTGTTATTAAACATTCGTATTTTCTTAATATGTTAGCAGAAAAATGGCCCATCAGTCTAGTTTTTAATGAGATTGTACATCCTTTTTTATATATATTTGAAAACCATTTGATTTCCTTTATGTGAGTTTTTTATTTTTATTTTATTTATTTATTTATTATTATTTTTTTGAGACCGAGTTTTACTCTTGTGGCCCAGGCTGGAGTGCAGTGGCGCAATCTTGGCTCACTGCAGCCTCCACCTCCTGGGTTCAAGCGATTCTCCTGCCTCAGTCTCCCTAGTAGCTGGGATTGCAGACACATGCCACCAGGCCCAGCTACTTTTTTTATATTTTAATAGAGGCAGGGTTTCACCATGTTGACCAGGCTGGTCTCAAACTCCTGACCTCAGGTGATCCACCTGCCTCCGCCTCCCAAAGTGCTGAGATTACAGGCGTGAGCCCCCGCGCCTGGCCTATGTGAGCTATTTATATTCTTGATTCCTTTTCTTGTCAGGTCTTTGGTCTCTGTTTCTGTATTAGGGAGCCCTTCGTGATGGGAAGTATAGGGATTTTTCCCTAAGTTTGCTGTTTATGATTTTTTTTTACAGAGATCTATGTATTTTCTTCCATTTTCTCATAGTTAGATCTTTATCACTCTCCATCCGTACTTAAAGGAAATTTAAGTATCTTCTCCTGCCTTTGCTTCTCTGGGCCCATCCATCAATGGGGAGTTGACTGCATAGACCCCATTGGATGGACTGAGCGAGGCCTTTAAAATTGGTGTTGACCTTTTAATCCAGCAGGTTGATGTCCTCCCAGTTCTGGAAGGTCAAGGCCAGAGACAGGAACCCTGTCGGGCAGCTAAGGGAGAAGAGACTTGCCGGATGACTCTTGAGTCCCTTTCAGCAAGTGAGCACCTAGTTCCCTAGTGAGCTTCTCTTAGCGATGGGGAGTGTTTATTTTTCCTTCTGAGACTAAAAGGCTGTATATATCCAAGTACACTTGCGAGCATTGGTCAGAGCTGTTCCAGATTTCTGTGGCAGGTGGTGGGGAGTCTGGCTCCTCGCTAAGGAGAGGACCTAGATGGCGGGCAGGCCGTTGCATCCTTTGCCCTTTTCCTGGTGGGGCTCTCTCCAGCCTAGTCCTGCCCATCTGTGCTGGAGGAATAAGATGCCTTGGAGCCCCAGGAAACCATGTTTTTGGCTGTCTTTACCTTGGTGAATCTGTTCTGATGTTAGCTCCTTAAAGCCAGTACCCAGGTGGGTAGTGACCTGTGGGCATGGGATGGCGCGGAGAGTTAGTCTGCGGAGGCAGGTTGGGTCCTTCTCCTGGGCCCTTCCTGTTGTTTGGCTTTTGCTCTACGAGTTTATATGCTGCTTTCTATGCCCTGGTTTGGAGACTGGTCTCCCTCTTACAGAGCTTTTCCTCCCTTTTTTGGAACTTGCTTTGCCCACCTAGGTGTACCTCTCCCACCTACTCACTCGGAGCTTGAAGTTCTTCATAGGACCCTGTTGCTAGGGTTGGGCAGCTGGGCGGGGCTCCTGGAACTTGGGGCTGATGGAGCGTCCGCTGGTTCACTCTTTCTTCCCAGGGGCACCTTGTCAAGCAGGCATAGTGGCAGGCCATGCCCTTTTAGGTGGGCCCTGGTGAGGCGTTGGTGGACTGAAAGATGTCACCAGGTTTTAGAGCAAAGGCCTCTCTCAGCCTCCTGTTGTTTCCAGACCACAGTGGCTGAGAATCCCAATAGAAGGGAAACCTCCAAAAGATTGAGACTTGCACTGGGCTTCCTGTGGCCTATGCTCGCCTCTTCTCAGACTGTTTGCTTTGCTCTGAGATAGGTACTTGTCCCATATTCAGATAGTCTGTGTTCATTTATGATCCAAAGTTATCTTGGGATTTCTATGCCCTCATTTTGGATGCCAATGCATGAGCAGCTTGAAGGATTTTTACAGAGTTGTGGTCATTAGAGCTTAATGTTAATAGTTTTGATGTTCAGTTTATGTATTGTATCCTGATGGCTGGAACCAGCGGCTGTGTGAGGGGCCACAGTGAGCACTGAGCATGGTGCCTCTCACCTTAAGGGACCCTGGGTAGCTACATCATCACCTGCCTGCTCAGCCTTGAGACTATGGGCCCAAGCCCCAGGCCAGTCTCTCCCAAGCACCCTCCTCCTCTGCCTCCAGATCCATGTGTCCTGGCTTTTCTTTTGCCAGCATGCCAGTGTGGAGAGCGCCTCTTCCCTCCAGTCCTCAGCCAACTTCTCCACGGCAGCGACCTCCGTCTCGAGTTCCGCATCCTCAGGCGTCAGCCTGTCCAGTAGCATGAACACCGCGAACAGCCTCTGTCTGAGTGGGACCCCCACGAGTGCATCCAGCAGCAGTAGCAGGGCCGCACCCTTGGTGACCTCAGGTATGTGCTCCAGAGGCCTTTCCTGCCCACCCCTGAGCCCCTCAAAGGTGTCTGCTTGGCGTCCCAGGAAGGCAGTGCAGGTGTCAGGAGAGTCTCAGTCCTGCCAGGTGTGCTGTGTGTTCCATTGACCTTGAGGCCTGATCTCCCCACCCCTGATGGGGATGAATTCTCCCTGGCAGGATTCCTGGCCTCTGTGTGCTTCTAGCTTTCCAATCTTTCCTCTCTGTTCTTCCCTGGAGCCGAGTTGACATGGTGACTTAGAGGGGCCAGGGACGACTTATTGTGGGCTCCTCGACTGCAGACCTAGGCTGTCGGTAGGCCCAGCAGACTATGATTTGATAGTTGCTGCTAAAACCCACTTTGAACTCATCCTGTTCCTCTCCTGGCACTGCATGGCTTCCTTGCCCTCTTTGGAGGAGGCAGATTCTTTTTATATTTCTCTTTGCTCAGTGCAGTGGGACCTTAGGGACTGGGGGAAAGGGGCTGCTTTTGTCTGGGCCCAGAACTCTCTGACGTTGAAACCTCAGTGTGGTGGCCGGGCTTTCTGTCTCCCCTTCACTGCTTTGTAGAATGACCCTCTGCCTCATTCGGCCACTGCCCTTCTTTGAACCCGTCTGGGGTAGCTCAGTGACTGTACCTCCTCCTGAAGCAGCTGAGGACTCGCACTCTTTGTGGTGACTACCTCACTCCATTTGATTTTTCCCTCTATACAGGCAAAGCACCTCCAAACTTGCCTCAGGGGGTGCCTCCCCTGCTGCACAACCAGTACCTCGTAGGTCCTGGAGGACTGCTTCCTGCCTACCCGGTGAGTGCTTGGTTGAACTCCTGGCCTGCCCAGCTCCCCTGGCCTCAGGGGCTGGCACCTGGCAGGAGCCTGGCATTGGGCCCAGGTTGCCCACCTCGAGCTGCCCTTCCATCCCTGAGCCCCCCGTCTCTGCCCTGCTGAGCCCTGTGGTCGTCTTCCATCTAGACTCCGTGAAGGCAGGACCTGTTCCCATAACAGCTGATCCAGATCCCATTCCCGGGTGTATTACAGCCCCGCAACCTTGTTTTGACTCCTAGATGGACCTGGGCTTCCCAGGGGGTGGTATGTGGTTCCTAAAATACACGTTCTGGTTCTCACACAGATCTATGGCTATGACGAGCTCCAGATGCTGCAGTCACGGCTGCCAGTGGTGAGTGGGGTATGGACTGGTCGGAGCAGAGGGTTCAGAATCTTTTACATGTCCCCCC
Source organism: Macaca thibetana thibetana (assembly GCF_024542745.1). NCBI lineage: Eukaryota > Metazoa > Chordata > Mammalia > Primates > Cercopithecidae > Macaca > Macaca thibetana. The sequence continues at coordinate 47,237,530 of NC_065592.1, forward strand.
TCTTGTGGTCTTGGCTGCCACCCTGTCTGGCCCTTGGGATCCTCTGCCTGAGGAACCTCTCAGCACCACTACTGAGAAAGCTGTTTTCATCTGGCGGTTGTGCCAGGCGTGACCATAGCTTTGGCACAGAATGTCCGGTGCTCATTCCTAGGAAACATGAAGGCCTTTGGGACCTGGGGCTCTGGTAAATGCTAAATGTTGGTGCTTAATAATCTTCCCTCTTTCATCTTGTTTTCTCTCTTCCTCTCTTTTTTAAAAAGAAAACCCATATGACACAAGACATGGAGGTTGCTTGCTTGGCCCTAGAGTTTTATAATGTCTTCCTTTTCCTCAGAGTACCATATAGCGTCTTTGGTCTGGGGTGGCCAGTGACTGCTCTTCTGCCATCAGCTGAATGAGTGGCTTGAGCTGATGGTCTTTAAGATCTCTTCTAGGTCTGGCCTCCCATCTAGATTTGTGAGAATGCCTGCCCTGGGACGTCCCTGTTGGTTGCAGCCTTACTCTGAGGCCAGGGTTGCCTCTTTATTCTGACCGTTGGTGCCAGAACGCAGTGTGGGCCTTTCCAGGGATAGCCACATGAACACAACTGTGGGGACAGAAGGCAATAGAGCCGCTCCTTGCCCTGCCCATGGGCAGGACTTCCTCCTGGGAGCCACTCTCTTCTTGCTCTGCCATTTCCCGGGGCACTTGTCAGAGAGTTGCAAGCAGTTTGGACACCCGTGTCCACCCCTGCTGGATACAATCTTTCCTGTTCCTGGAGGAAGAGGCTTTCTCCCTTGTGCAGTGCCGCCTTCTCATTCTTCCCTGTTGGAGTTGCCCCCTTCTCTGCCGGACCACAAAGAGCTGATGGAGCTGCTCTTGTTTCGAAAGAGTAGCCTTTTCCACTGGCTGGCCATGTTTCCAGAAGCAGAGGCCCAGCCTGGGAGCTGAGCAGCTTCTCCCCTCTGCAAACCAGTGGCCCTTTAATCTGCGGGCCAAAGACCCAGAGTGCAGGAGGTGGTGCTGAGCCCCGGGATTCCTCCTGCTTCAGGGGCTCTCCATGGCCTCCACACGTATTCAAAGTACTCGTTTGGCTTTTATCACTTTGTGCCTTAGAGAAAACACCCTCTGGAGCCCACCTTTTGAGTTATGTTGCTCTTTCTATCCCTCGAGTTTTTTGTTCACCTCTGCTGCTTGTGAGCCTGGTTCCCGCCTGGAGATTTCTCATGTTCTGTGAAAGGGCTCCCCCTTCTGGGCTTTCTCTACTCCCGTCCTCAGTTGTGCAGCTCTGTGCATTCCCAGCTCTGCCTCCCCTGGGGGTTCTAGGCTGCTGTGGGTTTCCGGAAGGTTTCCTGGAGGGTGTAAGTGCCATTCCCAGCCAGGATGGCTCCTTTCTGGCCATGATCGGGCACAGCCCAAGGGCTTTCCCTGTCCCCAGGGGCCAGGTGTGTCGGGAGTGCGAGGCCCTGGATGGTGAGTGAGGGTTAGGTGAGGCCTCTTCTCCTCCACGAAGTTCCACTGTGTTTTGCTGTCTCTGTCTCCACACTGTGTTGTATCTGCCATACTTCCCTCAAGTCCTAGGCCAGGGGTGTCCAATGTTTTGGCTTCCTTGGGCCACATTGAAAGAATTGTCTTAGGCCACACATAAAATACACTCACATTAAAGATAGCTGATGAGCTTTAAAAGATTTGCAAATTTCATGTTTTAAGAAAGATGAATTTGTGTTGGGCCACATTCAAAGCTGTCACGGGCCGTGGGTTGGACAAGCTTATCCTAGACCATGTCAGTGTTTTCAGAGCAGTGTAGGTGGTGACAGGCCAGTTCCGGGCTTCACCTGGGGTCCTGCTCATTCCTGTGCCTACCTGGCACTGCCCCCTGTCCCCCCTTAAACCTTTCAGGCCCTTGTACTTCTGTTGCCCCCTTTTTTGGGGCTGCTCTGTTTAGTCAGCTTTCTTAGCTGCTCTGTAGTCTCTCACAGAAAAGCCAGTGAAGTGGTTCAGCCCGAGGCATTCACACAAGCATCTGCCTGTGGTGTCAGATGGATGTTTGAGGCTTGGTCTGCAGCAGCTCTGCCTGGCGAAGCTGCAGGGTTGGCTGGTCTGTGTGCTCGTGTGTTAGGCCACCTACTTGCACACTCCTCTGAGGGGCACCATTTACTTGGTGTTCCCTGGGACTGCTGGCTTTCAGGCGTGCAGTCTATTTCAGGAGTGTAGCATCACCTAAACTTTCATGGGCTGGTTCTGCTGTCCTGGGAGTCAAGCAGGGCCAGTCACTGATCGAGCCTCCCTGGTCTCTCCTAGGACTACTATGGAATTCCCTTTGCTGCACCCACAGCGCTTGCCAGCCGAGATGGGAGCCTAGCTAATAATCCGTATCCAGGTGAGTTTGCTCAGTGGATGAGGAGTGGCCCGGGGCCGGCCTAGCACAAACTCCAAGAGCTGGGAAGCAGCAGCAACAAGGCTGAGAGAGCCCTCTTGGCAGCCTGTGCCGAGCTGGCAGCCAGACCTGTTCCTGTTTGCGGAAGCCAGCTTGGCCTTTCTCTGGTTGGAGGAAGGGCAGTGGCTGGAGTCAATGCTTTTTCCTAGGTGATGTCACGAAGTTTGGCCGTGGGGACTCTGCATCCCCTGCACCCCCTACCACACCAGCTCAGCCACAGCAGAGCCAATCACAGACCCACCACACAGCCCAGCAGCCCTTCCTGAACCCTGCACTGCCACCTGGCTATAGCTACACTGGCCTTCCCTACTACACAGGCGTGCCCAGTGCCTTCCAGTATGGCCCCACCATGTTTGTGAGTATTTCAGCGGGTGTGACTGTGTCTCCTGGCCTTGGGTTGCTGGCAGGTGGAAACCTGGGACCTATCTTCCAGAAGGGAGGGAGGGTCATGATTCCACTCCGTCTTATCTGGCCTTCAGGAACTGTTCAGGCTGGGGACAAGGTCACTTTCTCCTGCTGTGTTTAGATCCAACATGTGTTGCACTAATGAAAACACAGTTCCCCTGTGGTTGTAGGTATGTCAGCTGCTGCCTTAGGCTCTGGCAGGGGTACCTGACCAGCCTCAGCTTGCCTCTTCCTACACTAATACCTCATCTGCTTGCCCCACCAGGTCCCTCCAGCCTCAGCCAAGCAACATGGGGTGAACCTCAGCACTCCCACACCTCCCTTCCAGCAGGCCAGTGGTTATGGCCAGCATGGCTACAGTACAGGTGAGGGGTGCTCCCCAGAGAGACACACGGGGTCAGACAGGCTTGCGTGGCTCACACTTGCCTCTTATACTCTGCCATGCTAGGTTATGACGACCTGACCCAGGGGACAGCAGCAGGAGACTACTCCAAAGGTGGCTATGCTGGATCATCGCAGGCACCAAACAAGTCTACAGGTTCTGGGCCTGGCAAAGGTAGCGTTTACCTCTCCTTTCCAGGATAAGGCCTGGAGTGGTAGGCTCCTGCCTGATCCCCTATCAGGCAGGGCAACCCCTGAGTGCCCCTGGAGGTGGGGAGCCTGGAGCTGGGAACAACTGCTGTGGGGAACAACTGCTTTTCCTCCTAGGAGTATCAGTGTCTTCAAGCACCGCCGGTCTACCTGATATGACTGGTTCTGTCTACAATAAGACACAGGTGAGGGACAAAGGTGGGTTGGGTGTATAGGTTTTTGGGAGGTTACAGCCCAACCTGACCTTCACCATTGTCGTCTTTGCCCTGCAGACTTTTGACAAGCAGGGATTTCATGCAGGGACCCCTCCACCTTTCAGCCTGCCCTCAGCCTTGGGCTCCACTGGGCCCCTGGCCCCGGGAGCGGCCCCTGGCTATGCGCCCCCACCATTCCTGCACATTTTGCCAGCCCACCAGCAGCCCCACTCCCAGCTGCTGCACCACCACCTTCCGCAGGATGCCCAGGTGAGCACAGTGATGGAGGTAGCCACCCTGCTCTAGGCTAGGGGTTCTGCTCCAGCCTTGACAGCCTTCCCTTCTCCTTTTCTGCAGAGTGGCTCGGGTCAGCGCAGCCAGCCCAGCTCCCTGCAGCCCAAGTCTCAAGCCTCCAAACCTGCCTACGGCAACTCTCCATACTGGACAAACTAAATCTGGAAGAGAGGGGCGTGCTGGGGCACGGCTTATCCTGGGCAGGAGAGAACACACGAGCACATATTTGGGAGCCCAGTGCCCTTCCCTAGAATTCCCGAGACATGTGTCAGCCATGCCTCTGTGGGGAGCCTGCCTCCCAGACTGGCTATTGTATGTAATGTATTTATGTATGTATTTGTAAATGTGATAGAAGTCTGGGGGAGTTCGGGGACGGCTGCAGATGTTAGCCAGGTCTGTTCTCCCCATTCAAGCCCCTTCTCTACTGTAGCAAAATAAGTGCCCCCACCCCATCTGCCTTCAGGTCCTCTTCATAGCCTGCACTGCCCAGTGGGCCACTAGGGGCAGTCTCTGGAAGGGCTGGTTCAAGGCTGTTTGGGTATAGGGGTCAGGTACCAATGAAGAATCACGACTTGTCTCACTCCTTTGGAAATTATTTGTTTTCTTTCCTGTGTAATTACTTTATACCCGTTTTTGAGAAACTGTTCATTTTGTCATCTGTCATGGTCTCCTTCCACCAAATCTTGATCTGGGAATAGCAGCGATATCCCTCCAGCCAACACAAATATGGGCACCTGTTTGTCTTCAAACAGCGGCTTCTAGTCTGGTCATGTCCCTAGAGACTTACTAGAGACTGGCTGACCATGAAAAAAAAAAATAATCTCAGTTCAGCCAGTCAGCTCCCCTTTAAAAATCAAAGATATCTCCAAGCAACACATCTCCATTCCGGTTGTCTTGAACCAGGTGGGCAACTGTTTCAGGGGTTTTCTCTTGCCCAATCCCCACCTAATAAAGTTCTGAGAGCATGCACGGTCTGTGTGGTGTGACTGAAAGGCAGCTCAGGGCAGAAGCCCTGGACTTCATAGGACTAAAGGAGACCCCACATGGTTGTAGTCTTCTGACACAGGCTATAAAGGCTTGAAATGGTTTTCCTTTTAACTGGACCGTCTTGGCCCAAATGACAATGGCTGTAAGGAGAGCTAAACCTCCTCACAGGGCCAAGGCCATGTTGATCAAAGTTAACCTGGCTTTTCTTACAGCTCCTTAAGAGACTTAGGGATAGGGCAGCTTGGGACCTTACCTAGAAAAAGGTAAGTGTCTACAAGTAAAATTAGGACTTTTATTAAATAGGGTGATCTGCCTGATCCCTGCTATTAGCAGCAATAAGTTAGTTAGGAAAACAAATGACAGTGAAAATGTTTGCCTAAGGAAAGCAGCAGAGCACCTCTCAGTCCCTCATTGACCTACTTGTATCAGCTTCCGTTTTCAGAATCAAGTTTAACAAATGGCCACGTCTATAAGGAGCTTGAAGGGATTGGGGATACACCAGGGAGGTGAGTTAGAAAGGCAGATTCCCCAGTTGTGGTTTTTGTCTAATTTTTCAGCTGAGCCCTGGCATAATCTGCAAGGTTAACAGTGATATTGAGACCACCTTTTAGTTTTCTTTAACACAAGGTAAAAAAAGAAGAGGGTCATTTCATGGGGAAGTAGCAATACAGGTATTTTATTTCACATTTTATTAGTAGACAGATGGGCAGAAAAAGACAAAATAAACCACTAAAGGGGAAGTCAACACAAAATGCATCAGATAGTCTTTTCTCATAAGTTAAACTGAAGAAAAACATCTACAATTTCAGCTAAAACTATTAAAGTCAGGTGTGTCCTGCTGGTTTCAGAATAGTTGAAAATTGCATCTCTGAATCCTTTTAGTTGTAAATGTAAACCTTGTTTATCAGGATGGGAGGGGTGGAGAGTTCATTTTCAGTGGAGAGCTGCACATTTCCCCTTCCGATCGGTTTCTTACAATATGTGCCCCAAACGTAAGGAAACCAGCAAGTAAAGAAGCAGTTTGCCAGGGCAAGTGAAAGAAGGTTTCTACAAAAAAGTCTGACTAATAGAAAAGAACTCTGGAATGATAAAAGGAGAAGGGGGGAAGACTGAAAGAAGCAACAGCGGAATCATATACTTTCTCCACCCAGCCTCAAAATACACAGAACTGAAGAGCATCCAGTGAGGCCTCAATTAGAATTAAAAGGAATCTAAAAATGCAAGATTTTGAGTTCATGTCACACCAAATAATAAGCACAACTGTACATACATGGTTCCGGATTGAGCCTGAGACCTCTACTCCCAGAAGAAAAAAAAAAATTACAAACTCAAGTATTTTCCATAGGGATGTGTTCTCAGGGACAGAGCTCTGGAACCAGCCTCTGGGTTTCGTTCAGTCAGTCTAAAATACCAGAATGTCCACCTGCTAGCAAGAGACTTACCCAGTCTTCTGGAACTGATTGTACTCATCAGAGGCAAACCCAGCCCTTGACAGTTAACACCCCAAAGGACTGAAAGGTACAACCTCCACTTGGCGCTCTGGCTCCCTGAGTCAGTGTGTAACAGAGGCCAATAGGGCCTGACGGAACAGAGCTGTGCAGCAGAGCACCTTCCGCAATGCCAGGGTGCCGGGGCTGCCCTGGGAGTGAGAAGCTTTCGCAGTAAGGGGAATGAAAGGCTTAATTTTAGGGCTCCAAGAGAATAAGACCAAGCTACTGGCTGTAAACTTGCATGGGGGTTTTGGGGGAGGTAAACCAGAGCACTGTGAGAGGCTCTGGCTCCAGAAGATTTGCAGGTTAATCTGGAAGCATTACTTAAAAAGTATGGGGAGTAAAAAGGTAGTTCCAACATCTTTCTATGAGAGTTTGTGATCAGGCAACTTGACAATGTATTTCAAAGCTGCTCTGTTCCATGGATCTGACTGAAGTCACTAGATTCTGGGTGCAAGTAGCAACCCTGGCCCTGTGGAGATCACAGAGATGCTGGGACCAGGCTCAACGGTGTCCCCTAAGAGCCTTAGCTTGTTAAACAGTCCCATTTCATGCCAGACTAAACTTTTAGAGGCCGGGAAGGGCTGCTGGGAAGAAGTCATGTGTTTGGGAGTTTGAAGAGTGAAAACCCTGAGATCAGAACGAAGGAGGAGCTAAGGAAGTAAGTGTCACCTACTCTGGCCATCCTAGGATCCCTCCTGCCCCTGTCCCTAATCTGCCCTTTGGTTCTGAGTTACGAGCCAAAGGAGGAGCTGACACTAGTGCCCAGGGGTCTGAAATAGGACTATAGTCAGTCCTTGCTGCATCTGCCTTCTGTAATCTGATTTTACATTATAGCTGTTTCCTCCAAATAATGCCCTCTTATGATCTGGTGCGCCCCCATAACAACCAAAAATTACCTTCAAGTTCTGAAGTCCCTGGATGGTGAAGGCTGCTGGATCTCAATATTGATTGAAGCAACATGATTGAGATCTGGAAAATCAAAAGCTGCAGCGAGTGCATCGCAGGAAGATCTAGCCTTATCTGGCCTAAAACCTGCCTGCAGTCAACTCTCTCAGCCCTGCCACAATTTCTATGCACAATTCTGCTTGCACTCCACAGCCTAAGTATGTTGAAAGGGGAAAAAAAGTCCAGATCACATCCAATGAAGAAAGCGGTAACACGTCTCACACACATCCAAGTTTCTCACTATCAGTATAAGCAGCTCGATGAAAACCGAAATCTTAACACATGCACCTAGGATTAATACTGAGTAATTTAAAGTGGCTACTTGAAAAAACCAAAACGTCATGGTAAGAGTGTATTTTTGATGGGAAGGCCATGCTGTTTCCTCTCCCAACAGTGGTCACCAGTAGTTTCAATTTTTTCCCCCCAGTAGTATCAACCAAACTTAGCATAGTGACTTTTAACTCTTTGTTCCCATCGCTAAATCCACCCACACACTCATCCCAACTTCCCCACTTGTCCCACTCCCTGGGGGGAAAAATAAACCTGCCTTTAAAATAAATAGCAACCAAGTGCTCAGTTCTATGTAAAGTATGAATATTTATTTCAGGCTTTCAATCCCAATTGATTTCAAAAAACAAAGTCTGATTTCTCTCCTCAGAGCAGCTGAGGCCTCCATGTTACGATGGTTTCATGGAGATTGAAGGAGCACATTTCATCAGGCTTAGCAGAAAGTCCCTGACGCCCACCATGTCCCAGCCTTAGGAAGGGAAAGAAACAGAATTCACCACCATGGGGCGGAATGAATGCACACACACTAATGTAAATGAGCAGCTAAACCTTGGCAAATTTGCTTTTTTTTTTTTTTTTTTTTTTTCCAAGTTTGTTTTGTGGGTTTAATTCCATTTTCTTTTGCTACCCAGTATATGCAGCGCTTGTGAGCTCCCAACAGGTTCCCAGCTTTAAACACATTCAACCTCTTGAAAGACTATTGAATTCTTCAAGAATCTAAAAACAGACCAAACGTGTTTTGCTGTGAACATTCTGTAGAGACGAAGTGAGGCGGGAGTTTGGGTTGATGTTTTTTTAAAAAAGAATCAATACAGTGATGGAAGGGTAAAGAATGCAAGAATTCAGACATTCTGTGGAGGGTTACTCTCTCTCCATTAAAGGTCCATAAAAAGGAGCAAACTGAGATCCATAAGGGGAGTCAGCAGGAGCTGTGTGTGTTTCCCCACCCGCTGTGAATAGGTTTTTGCTGAGGGGCCATGGCCAGGTCCCTACTTGCTCCCCTCCCTTTGGCCTGAGACGGCAGGGCAGTACAGGGGCACTGAAGGAGCACGTCACGACTCCTCATTCCCAGAATCATCATCATCATAACAGTCGGCATCTTCCTCCTCCTCATCTTCATCATCAATGTCGTCGTCATACAAGTCGTCGTAAAGCAAATCTGAGCTGTTGTCATTGGAAGGCACTTTAGTTTTGATGCAGTATTCCGCCAGGGTTGTGGGGACCTTCACTCCATCCTTTTCTGCTTCGGCCTTAGTGGCTGAAACTTGTTTCCTGAAGGGAGGGTGACAAGAAGTGGTTTATGGTAAGTCATTGTTTTGAGACAGATTTACAATTGGCCTTAAATAATCAATATTACTTATGACTCAGCTCTCCAAACTTCAGTATCTGCCTGAAAGCATCTGACAGATACCCTGTACTACACCAAATGCTTTCAACCCATTGGGTACAATTTTGAAGTAAACTTTGACTTTTTAGTGGGGGAAATACACTGTTAACATCGAGGGAGTTTAAAGCAGTGGATCAGTTAATAGCCAGAATCACCTCGTCAGCTGGCTGTCCTCCACTTCATGTAAGGGCCAGTAGGTTGGCGACTAAGAATCAGAACAGGCATTGACTTAGTGGACGGAATGTTATGCTTTGTTGTTTGCAGGTGTGAAGCACAGGGATAACTACTAGAATAAGAAGAGATAATAGAAGGACTAATATCCTACTGGGGATAGATCGTAAGATTGCGTATGCGAATAAAAAGTGCCACTCTGATTTAATGTGGGGTGGGGTGCTTAGGGGGTTGGCTAGAGTGTTAAGAGTTTTGGCCTAGTCACCTCACCACCAAACTCATGTGCCCCAACAATTCTTAATTATCCTCTTAATTTTCACTTATAGTAAAATTCAAATGCCTTACGCCAGATTCCAAAGTCTTGCACAACCCACTCTTCCCCACCTGAGACGGAGTCTCGCTCTGTCACTCGGACTGGAGTGTAGTGGCGCGATCTCAGCTCACTGCAACCTCGACCTCCCAAGGTTCAAGCAATTCTCCTGCCTCAGTGTCCCCAGTAGTTGGGATTACAGGCTCCCACCACACTTGGCTAAATTTTATACTTTTAGTAGGGACGGGATTTCACCATGTTGGCCAGGCTGGTCTCAAACTCCTGATCATGCTCTGCCCAGCTCAGCCTCCCAAAGTACTGGGATTACAGGCATGAGCCACCGTACCCGGCCACACAACCCACTCTTATATTTTCTCCAGCCCTTCAACACATTTACCCTGGTCTTTTTTTGGTATCTCAGACACACCTTGTTGATTTTTCTGTCTGGACCAGTTGCTCTTCCCCTGCCCCACACATGCCTGGCTCCTTCTTGTCATTTGGAATGAAGGCCTCAGATATTAAGGCTTAAATATCACCTTAGAGAAGGCCTGGCCTCATGACCCAATTTAAAGCAGCCATCTAGTCATTCTTTCACATTATCCACTTAGCACTGTCTAGTATTTTTTGCTTGCTCACTCTTCTGTCTCCACATATTTCAGTGTGAGCGTAAATGTCTTTCTTAGTCCCTTCTATTTCCCCAGTCAGTGCCTAGCACATAGCCTGGCACATAAGAGATGGTGCAATAAATACTGATTGTATGAATGAACAGAACAATAAATTGTTTCCTTCAACAATTATAAAAATTTGAGTCGACTAGACCACTCTTCCTGATCTTCCTAATGTCAATCTCTTAGCTGTGCTTGAAGCTTTTCTTCTGTTGCCTTGCTTTGCATACTGATGGTCCTGAGGCTTCTGGGCTTGTCTCCACACTCAGCATGCTCCCTGGGACATCATCTCTGTTCCCATAATTTTAACCACGACTCCCTTTATGCTGACATCTCTTGGCTTATATAAACAAATACCTTTAGGAAGCCTCTGTCCCGATGTTCCATATGCAGAGGTAGACTGCATATGCATTTTCTACCTCTATGGCCAGTTTCTCCCATTTTACGTCTCTGAATAAATGAGCATCGCTTCTTAAAATATAAATCTCACTCCAAAGACCTATTGCTTTACAACTTAAATATCTGTCCTCTCATCCCCATTACTACTGCCTCAGTTTAGTCCATGTTGGTCCCCTGGCCAATTTACTTTTTTTTGTTTTTTTTGAGACAGGGTCTCCCAGTGTCACCCAGGCTGGAGTGCAGTGACGCAATCTCAGCTCATTGCAACCTCTGGATTCAGGGCTCAAGCAATCCTCCCGCCTCAGACTCCCAATAGCTGGGATTACAGGTATAACCCACCATGCCTGGCTAATTTTTTTTGTAAATTTGGGATTTTGCCACGTTGCCCAGGCTTGTCTCGAACTCCTGGGCTCAAACGATTTGCCTGCCTCGGCCTCCCAAAGTGCTGGGATTACAGGCATGAGCCATTGTCTTTTTTTTTTTTTTTTTTTTTTTTGAGACGTAGTCTTGCTCTGTTGCCCAGGCTGGAGTGCAGTGGTGCGATCTCAGCTCACTGCAACCTCTGCCTCCCGGGTTCAAGTGATTCTCCTGCCTCAGCCTCTGAAGTAGCTGGGATTACAGGTGTGTGCCACTACTCCCGACTAACTTGTATTTTTTGGTAGAAACGGGGTTTCACCATGTTGGCCAGGTTGGTCTCGAACTCTTGACTTCAGGTGATCCACCCACCTCCAAAAGTGTTGCGATTACAGATGTGAGCTACCATACCAGGCAACTGTCTTTTATCAGAACTCAAACAGCATCACCTCTTCCCTCCCAAAAATACTTAAGTGGTATCCCATCCCTTCTTAGATTAAGAACCATACTCTTTTATCATGACTTCAATGTCTTTGAAGACCCTGGTGCCTCTCTCACTTAATTTTCTAGTATTTCCCACATCAGAATTTACACTCAAACATCTGTAATTCCCTTAACATGTCATGCTATTATACTCCTGTATTTTAGCAAACATGGGTGTTTTCCCTTTTTTCACCTGAAAAAGTATTGGTTATGAGGAATTCTCTCTGCTAGGAAATCTATTACATTATGTATTTCTCCCAATGTATCTTTTTTTTTTTTTTTTTTTTTTTTTTTTTTAGACGGAGTCTCGCTCTGTCGCCCAGGCTGGAGTGCAGTGGCGCGATCTCGGCTCACTGCAAGCTCCGCCTCCCGGGTTCACGCCATTCTCCTGCCTCAGCCTCCCGAGTAGCTGGGACTACAGGCGCCCACAACCGCGCCCGGCTAATTTTTTGTATTTTTTAGTAGAGACGGGGTTTCACCGTGGTCTCGATCTCCTGACCTTGTGATCCGCCCGCCTCGGCCTCCCAAAGTGCTGGGATTACAGGCGTGAGCCACCGCGCCCGGCCTTCTCCCAATGTATCTTGTTTAGGCTTCTATAGGTATAACACTACATGGTCATTTGTTTTCAAATGCTAATAAAGTGAGCTCCCTAAGGAGACAGGCTATGCCTTAGTGAGTACCTGACACAAAGCTGTTGCTGAGTGTCAGGTACTGTACTAGGTCATTAAGGCATAGATAGGATGAGATAAAGGGGCCCTTAAACAATTAAGAAACACATAGAAGTACCTTGGGAATGTGTGTACAGAAGCTTTCCCATCTTTCCATCCTTAGGACACTCCCACTCCTCTACATTTCTCTAGGATCTTATTATTTCTACTAATTATCTTCAATGTTTGGTACACATCAGTCACCTAGGTGAGAGATATATATACACACACAGATGCCCAAACTCTGTCCTTGTAATCCCATAAAAGACAGTTATCGTTTAGGGACACTTTAAAAGTGATCCCAATGGGCAGAAAACTTAGAACTCCTGATCTTATATTACTTAGCAGTCACCTCATGTGCTTTCCCAGCATTGTTTTCACTTTTTTCATATCACATGGTCTCAAGCCCACTAGATTTTACTCTTATTTGTATAAACGCCAATGATTAGTAAAATCCTATGCACAGAGGAAGTTTTAACTGTATTTGGGGTCTCTATTTTTAAAAATAATGTAATATCAAGGGGGGTTGAGGCCAGGCACGGTGGCTCACAGCTATAATCCCAGAGCTTTGGGAGGCTGAGGCAGGAGGATCACTTGAGGCCAGGAGTTCAAGACCAGGCTGGGCAACATAGCAAGACCTCGTCTCTACAAAAAATAATAATAGAAATCAGCTGGGTGTGGTGGTGCATGCGTATAGTCTTGGTTACTTGGGAGGCTGACGTGGGAGGACTGCCTGATCCCGGGAATTCGAAGTTACCGTGAGCTGTAATCACACCATTGCACTCCAGCCCAGGCAACAGAGTGAGACCATGTCTGTCTCTTTAATTCCAGCACTTTGGGAGGCTGAGGCAGGTGGATCATGAGGTCAGGAGTTTGAGACTAGCCTGGCCAACATGCTGAAACCCTGTCGCTACTAAAAATACAAAAATTAGCTGGGCATGGTGGTGGGTGCCTACAATCCCAGCTACTCGGGAGGCTGAGGCAGGAGAATCGCTTGAACCCAGGAGGTGAAGGTTGAAGTGAGCCAAGATCATGCTACTGCACTCCCGCCTGGATGACAGAGTAAGACTCCATCTCAAAAAATAATAATAATAATTAGAAACAAATAAAAAGGAGGTGGAGGGTAGGGGAAGGGTAGGGTTTGTATTTATTGCAGATGTCTTGGGTACTATTATAAGAACCTGATGTCCTAAGAGATTAAAGGTTGAGCTTTTTTCCATTTTATACAGAGGAAAAAGTAAAAGACCCCAAAAATTATCTGATAAATGGTCCCATGAGTAGATTCCAAGTCCCCTGATTCTTATTCTAGGGCTCTGTTATACCATATATTAGTGTTGCTGATAATGTGGATTTCCAAAAGATCCTTGCTGCTATGGTCAATTTTTTTTTTCTTTTTTCTTTTGGAGACGGAGTCTCGCATTGTCGCCCAGCCTGGAGTACAGTGGTGTGATCTCAGCTCACTGCAACATTCACCTCCCGGGTTCAAGCAATTCTCCTGCTTCAGCCTCCCGAGTAGCTGGGATTACAGGTATGTACCACCACACCTGGCTAATTTTTGTATTTTTAGTAGAGATGGGGTTTCACCATGTTGGTCAGGCTGGTCTCAAACTCCTGACCTCAGGTGATCCGCCTGCCTCAGCCTCCCAAACTGCTGGGATTACAGGTGTGAGCCACCGCACCTGGCCAGAACCTAGAAGTTCTGGTTCCTAGAAAATCAAGTCTGCTACTGCATTATCTTCTAGTGGCTGTTCTCTTGGTAAATAGCAAAGTTCATTAGGCTCAGGCAGAAACCTTCTCTTCCCACACTATAAATCTAATAGAGGAAAATTATCCTGGAATGGACAGGATATTTAAGTGTGATGTAAACCTTTAGTTCCAGAATATATTTTGGTTTTGTATAATGACTTGAGGTAATTTGAAAAAAAAAAAAAAAAAAAGCACCTTACCTAATAATTTCAGCATATTCTTTGTCTTTTCCTTTACTGTCTCTCCATTTCCTGAACATAACTGAAGCATCGACATTGGCTGGGGAGAAGGTGTTGGGCTCATTAAGCAGTGAGATTACACTTAATAGGATAGTCCTAGAAACAGGAAAAAAGGATCAGCTATGAATACCCATATTTACAGTATTTAAAAGTATTCTGCTTTTTAAGAAAGTACAATCAGATTTCAAATTCTCCCTCCCTTAAAATTTTTCTGATACAATTTAATTTGAGACCTTGGGGCAACAGAGACATCATACATTTTTTATTGATGGTTTTCATAAAAGGCATTTAAGAAAAATTAAAAAAAAATTTTTTTTCCAGTACTAAGAAACAAGCTGCTAACTGGTAGGCAAAGCAGAGGAAATCCGTGATTCTAGTATAAGGGTAATGCACAAAGCATAAAAATGAACTTGATAGAAGGCCCTGTTTCAACTGGTCCCATGTTCCAACCTGCAGAAAGTGGATGTCTTGGAAGCTTTCAAATACCATTTATTTTAAAAATGACAAATTAAATGACATGGGGGAAAAAGCTTAAAATATTTAGTTTCAAGGCAATCTTGATGTGAGAGAGGGTAAAAATTATGCTACTTTATATAAAGTTTTCTTTTTGCTTTTTTTTTTTTTTTTTTGAGTTTCACTCTTGTTGCCCAGGCTGGAGTGCAACGGTGTGATCTCAGCTCACTGCAACCTCCACATCCCAGGATCAAGCGATTCTCCTGCCTGCCTCAGGTTCCCGAGTAGCTGGGATTACAGATATGTGCCTCCACGCCCCGCTAATTTTGTATTTTTAGTAGAGACAGGGTTTCTCCATGTTGGTCAGGCTGGTCTTGAACTCCCGACCTCAGGTGATCTGCCCTCCTCGGCCTCCCAAAGTGCTGCGATTACAGGCTTGAGCCACCACGCCCAGCCCTGGTTTTGTTTTGTTTTGTTTTTGACAGGGTCTCTGTGGCCCAGGTTGGAGTGCAGTGGTGCCATCTCAGCTCACTGTAACCTCTGCCTCCTGGGTTTAAGTGATTCTCCTGTCTCAGCCTCCTGAGTAGCTGGGATTACAGGCATGTACTACCACACCTGGCTAATTTTTGTATTTTTAGTAGGGACGGGGTTTCGCCATGTTGGCCAGGCTGGTCATGAACTCCTAGCCTTAAGTGATCTGCTTGCCTTGGCCTCCCAGAGTGCTGGGATTACAGGTGTGAGCCACCGCGCCCGGCCCTATATAACCAGTTTTTATTGTGGCCTCTTAACTTGAAAGACAGTGCTACATACAAATGTATTTTTTCCATACTTGGAAGGAAGACAAAGTAATGCAGGAGAATGGAGGAAAAGCAAAATCCTTCAAACGGAAGAACTAGAGTCTCTGAATAACAGAGACTCTATCTTTAGTCAAAAGTATTTACTCTGTACCTACGGTTTGCCAGAGGCACCAAGTGAGATGTTGGATGTACAATGGTGAGCAAGTTAGATGCCATCCCTGGTTTCCCATGGCTTACAAATTCTAGTGGGTGTTAAAAACGGCCAATTTTCATTCACAGATAAAAATTAGACATTCCAAATAATCAGGGAATAAAGTTTATGTTAGAAAGCATAATAGGGGCCGGGTGCGGTGGCTCACACCTATAATCCCAGCACTTTGGGAGGCTGAGGCAGGCAGGTCATGAGGTCAGGAGTTCGAGACCATCCTGGCCAACATGGTGAAACCCCATCTCTACTAAAAATATAAAAATTAGCCAGGCATGGTGGCAGGCGCCTATAATCCCAGCTACTGGGGTGGCTAAGGCAGGCAAGAGAATCACTTGGACCCGGGAGGCAGAGGCTGCAGTGAGCCGAGATCGCGTCACTGTACTCCAGCCTGGGCAACAGAGCAAGACTCCATCTCAAAAATAAATAAATAAATAAAAGCATAATAGGCTCCAAAACTGTTCCAAATTACTCCTAGGCTTTTTCCCCCTAAAAACTACATGCATTAGGAGAAAATGGAAGGAAAAAAGAAATTTCTCTCTTCTCATTGATGAAAGGTTAGAGATTGTGTTGTTGCAAAATACCCTTTTGCTCTGGGCCCTAAGCAAAAAATAAAGAGAGGAAACCAGGCACTTAGATGTTTGATTTGATGAAAACTTTTCCTTAAAAAGGTGAAGAATTTCTGTTGTATGATTTATATAAGAGTATGATTTATATAAGATTATGACAAAGGCATTTTCAAAGAAAACATTTCTATCTAGTTAAAATCCATTGATTGCACATGCTCCTTTCTATTAGGTTAAGGATAACTCCTTGGCCTTCCTCCCTCAAGAGCTTTCTGGATTTCTTCAGTAATTACATTAAAAAGAGTCAAAGAAGGCCGGGCACGGTGGCTCATGCCTGTAACCCCAGCACTTTGGGAGGCCGAGGCAGGTGGATCACAAGGTAAGGAGATCGAGACCATCCTGGCTAACACGGTGTAACCCCATCTCTACTAAAAATACAAAATATTAGCTGGGCGTGGTGGTACGTGCCTGTAGTTCCAGCTATTGAGGAGGCTGAGGCAGGAGCATTGCTTGAACCCGGGAGGCGGAGCTTGCAATGAGCTGAGATGGCACCACTCCACTCCAGCCTGGGTGACACAGCGAGACTCTTGTCTCAAAAAAAAAAGTCAAACTCATCAAGACGGAAAATGAATGGACATCTTAGAAGTGCAAGAAAAATACGGTAGAACTTTACATAAAGGTTTCTCCAAAAGAAAACACATAAAATCTATTAGGAAGATAAAAAGGATAAGGACGAAGTATGTTATAAACAGGTAGTTGGCCAGGCTGTTCTCAAACTCCTGGGCTCAAGCAATATTCCTGCCTTGGACTCCTTAAGTACTGGGGTTTCAGGTGTGAGCCACTGCTCCTGGTTAGAAAAACAGTGTTTTATAATTTTTATTTATTTATTTTTGAGACGGGGTTTCGCTCGTCGCCCAGGCTGGAGTGCAATGGTTGGATCTTGGCTCACTGCAACCTCTGCCTCCTGGGTTCAAGCGATTCTCCTGCCTTAGCCTCCCGAGTAGCTGGGATTACAGGCACGTGCCACCACGGTCGGCTAATGTTTTACATTTTTAGTAGAGATGGGGTTTCACCATGTTGGCCAGGGTGGTCTCGAACTCCTGACCTTGGGTTATCCACCCGCCTTGGCCTCCCAAATTGGGGGATTACAGGCATGAGTCACCTTGCCCGGCCAGAAAAATAGGTTTAATTGTCTAGATCAGTACTGTGTACTAACAACTTTCGATCATGATGATAATGTATAACCTATGCTGTGCAATATAGTAACCAGTAGCCACATGCAGCTACTGAGCACTTTGAAATGTATCCTGCACAAATGAGGAAGTGACTTCTAATATATACTTATTTATTTAAAGAGGGTCTCACTATGTTGCCCTGGCTGGAATACAGAGGCTATTTATAGGCGTGATCATAGCACACTACAGCCTCAAACTCCTGGGCTGAAGGGATACTCCTGCCTCAGCCTCCCAAGTAGCTGGGACTACAGGTGCATGCCACTGTGCCAGGCTAGTATTTAATTTTAATTCAAATGTAAAAAGCCACATGTAGTTAGAAGCTACCACATTGGACAACACAGATGTAGATGAATCCTATTACCTGAATTAAGAAAAAATTTTCCCACAAGTAGTTTCCCCAAGTTGGTTTTCTTACATCTTGTATATTAAGACAGTGTATATATTGGGAAACAAATTTTTAAATGGTAAATCATCTATATCTAACAAAATGAGAGATTCTAATTCCACGTCCTCCTAAGTTAAAAACCAGGATGTTTTAAGATGCACTGAGTAATATAGCAGACTAATATAGTGGTAACTGTCAACCCAGTAAGTTTTCTTCTGTCTGAAGAGCAGAATCTTTTTCTTTTTCTTTTTCATATGGGGAATAATTTCCTTCTCCTACTATTGTGCCACACCTCCCATTCAAACAACCTCCTACCCACAGCAGTAGACATAAGACCAAGCAAGTGCTGCAAGGATTCCTTTTGTTATGGTGATGCATTTGAGGTATGCATGTGACCTAACCTGGGCCAATCAGAAGCCTGGTGGGAACTATTCTTGATTAGATGGAGAACTGTGAGAATAAGGAAAGCTGAGAGAATTGGTCTCAGGCAGATGGATGGATGTGAACTGGAAAAAACTAAACTTCTGAGATAATACTGTTGGAATACACAAAACTGAATTTGAATTTAAGAACTATTTCAGGCCAGGTGCGGTGGCTCACACCTGTAAACCCAGTACTTTGGGAGGCTGAGGCAGGCAGATCACCTGAGGTTGGGAGTTCAAGACCAGCCTGACCAACCAACATGGTGAAACCCCGTCTTTACTAAAAATACAAAATCAGCCAGGTAAGTTGGGACATGCCTGTAATCCCAGCTACCTGGGAGGCTGAGGCAGGAGAATTGCCTGAACCCGGGAGGCGGAGGCTGCAGTGAGCCAAGATTGTGCCATTGCACTCCAGCCTGGGCAACAAGAGCGAAACTCTGTCTTTAAAAAACAAAAACAAAAAAACTATTTCAACTGCTAGCTCATTTTTTTGTTTAAAAAAATGAGTTTAAGTGTTTAAAATCCTTATTCATTTACTGTATTTTCTCAGGAGAAACAAGAGGTTGGACTAGCAAAACAGACCCTGAGGGTTCATCATCCCCAGACTCTCGGTTCCTATAAAGAATAACTGTACTACCCCCTTTGCTTCCCCCGCACCCCACAAGAACACACTGGTGCACTACCCTTCTTTACTCCACATCTGGAGGAACAGATCTGATCTCAGTACAGCAGAATACATGTTTAACATTTATTATAACAAAGAACAGGCCTAGAGGGAATTTGGGATAAGAATGAGGGCCAGAGAGTTCTTAGTATCTGTGGTTCATTACACAATTCCCACCACCACCATTCAAGGAGTTAGGGATACTCCCAGAAAAAAATGTGCTCCTTCTGCCCCTCTTTATGCCACAGCCAGGGAATAAGATAGGTCTTTTCAGGATAGAGGATCTAGGCCAAAAGAGAAAAATGCTAAGAAGAGAAAGGAAACACAGAAAAAAAGGACAGGCAAAAGCACCTCACTTTACAGTCTTCAGGTTCATATTTCAGATCCTTATGCCTGCTTCAGTATCTTTGGTCAGAGGTTATTTAGCTATCTTTTTTTGAATAAAACGTAAGTTTGTAAACAATAAAAACCCTCAAAGAAAATGAATACCAACACATCATATATTGTATTACAGACTAGCCAACAGCAAATCAATTGTGAAGCAAAACTCCATCTCAAAAAAAAAAGAAAAAGAAAAAACCCTAAGCTTACTTCACTCCATAATCATGGGCAAGCATGCATGTATGCACATGTGCACACACACACATGTACACGCAGGTTGATTTATATATTGAGTTTTATAGACCCAGCATAATGTGATGACAGTTGATGTATGAAGTCCAGTTCTCTGGAGCCAAACCTAAATCCTGCATATTGTTACTACCACCCTTACTGACTTAGGGTTCTACCGTGACCTTTCTAGTTGTCAGGGGTCCTTAAAATCTCTCATTTCCGCTCTATCAAACGATGGGCCAGTAACTGCAGATGACTAGTTAAAGCTCAGTCCTCATTACATGTTTCAACATGGGGGAAGGATTTAAAGAGGACATCATGACAAAGAAGCCTGTGATGACAGGGAAAAGAGGGCAACTGATGGTAAAATATAGTAGCATAATGGGTTTACATTATTAGAAAGTTTCTCTTTAGGCTGCTAAAGCAACCAACAACAAATACAACACCTTCTTCTGTGCAGTGCTGTACTGATACATCCCTGAGAATGCAAGGTAGGAATAAAAGTACAGTTTTTAAATGCCCAAATTATGTATCATTTGCAGAGAATGGAATTGGCAAGTTGAGGGCAGTGGGACCCCATGCGTAAAAACCAAGGAAGCAAATAAATAAAACCACACTGTTCCAGAATTGGGTTTAAAAGAGCTTTAGGAACAGCATGGTTATGCCTGTTTCCCCTGACCCTGCCTACTTTGGCACCCAATGGTAGGGGTGATGTCTCTGGCTCTCTGTTCTTAAGACCAGACAGAAAAATATCCTACCCCACTTCTGAGACAGACTCTTTTATACCAAACAACAGCCTCTCTTGATTGGGTTAATAAATTTGGTTTCATGCTGTATTTTTGAAAGTGAAAAAGAAAACATTATGTATGCCTCTTTCAACATAAAGCAAATCCACACCAAAACCACTTCACTATCCCAGAGCCTATAGCAGATATGACAGGTAGTTCTGGGGATGGTGTCTCAGAGAAAGCAGCTGTGAACTCTATAGCAAAGTCTGAGGGCTTTGCTACTCCCACTCCCACCCTACCCTATCCCCAAAGCTCCCACATCATTCTAGACAAATCATGTATTAAGGTACATTTTGTTTCCTCCATCAGGAAGAGGCATGATGCTGTGAACTTCTAATCAAAGACATGTGGCAACTCTCAACTCCACTCTTGCTGACAAATGCCAAAACTTTCCACTTCAGGAAGAAACCCTCCCCACCACCTCTAGCCCCACCAATTTAATCCTGGGCCTCTGGGAGGAGGAGGTCTGTGGAGGTTTGCTTTCAAAAGAAGTATGCTGGCTTTCCCAAGAGGTAGCAAGCTACTGAGACTTTAGTGAACCCTAGTTGGCTGATTCTCTGCATCCCTAAAATTCTTCCTTTTCAGGTTGGCTAACTCACTACTCACCAGATCTGATAATACAGACTGACTCAGGCTCTTGAAGGTAACTAGAGTCCCTTACTCTTCTTCAAGTTACAAAAGTGCTCCATTTGCCACTTTATGTTATAAATATTGTCCACTGAGGTGCTGAACAACAGTCTTGAGTACACATGGTTATGGAGAAGAAAACCAAAACATGAATATGGAATCACTTTCAGATGCCAGTGAGAGGCAGCAGACAAGACTCCAAAGCAGGATAAGATGAACCCTATGCCATCTCCACTGCTGTCTTACTACAGCCACCCATAAACTGGACATGGAGCCCAGAACCCTTAGACAGTTGCTGGCCCTAGATAATTTAGCAGCAGAGGTACAAGAGGAAAAATAGTAGCCCATTTTCACTACATCTTGTATCTTCCCTCTTAATATTTCAGTGCCATAAATGACCTGTCAGAAAATATAATAGTGTACTACTTTAAAACCCCCCTTGTCTCACAATGAAGTGAACACAGAAACAAAAGGGATAAGGAAAAGTATTCCACATCTGCTCATTAGGTAGTGCTTTCCTGATTTCCGCTCAGAGTTCTGAGCACCACCAGGTATTCCAGACAGATGAGGTTCCAAAAAGTGTACAAAACATCCCACAGCCCCTGAAAACACCAATAAGATCAAAATGTTGAAGGACTACCCAATGATTACATAGAACTAAGTGATAAAAAGTCTAAGAAGATAAACAATTTCCAACGCAAATACCTTGTAGAGCTGCGTGTGAAGATGTTAGGTGTAATTCCAAATTAGTTGGGAAGCTTCTAAACAAAGCAGCATAAAGCCAGGGAAAACTATCTTGATTTTGAGTTTGGGGAATGTCCCTAAATTGCGGCTCAGGTGGCCTGGGGACTCAAGAATGAGAAAAAAAAGATGCTAGTACCTCTAAAGTAACAAAGGCAGTTTCAGATGGGCAGGTAAGTATAAAAGGAATCCTCTGCCTCCAAAAGACTGGGTTACATGAGAAGTAGGCCTATGTTAAAACAAAAAAATGTTCATAATATTTTAAGCTGAGGTAAGGCAAATGACATCATTTGCATGTAAATGCAAGAGAAGTAAAGGATAAAAATCCTGAATTCCCATGGGTGGTAGCAATACATTATCCAGACAGGCAGCATAAAAATGCAATGAGGAAAATCTTGTTTGGGGCTTTGTATTTGAGGAAAGGGGAAGCCTGTTTTCTCAAATAGGGAGGGGGTGTAAGCATTTGATTCAACATTCAACCATCAAAACCAAGAATCACCAGTATCGTAGCTACCACTTCCTCTAATCTAGGGTTACTACTGGTCCTGAAAATCCATGCACCAGAATCATTATTATCAAAGGATAACGGGGGATTTTTTTGGGTGCAATTTTTTCAACAAATCATCCAAAACATCTTTAAAAACCTTTTATACCCTGTAATCCCAGCACTTTGGGAGGCCGAGACGGGCGGATCACGAGGTCAGAAGATCAAGACCAGCCTGGCTAACACGGTGAAACCCCGTCTCTACCAAAAAAGACAAAAACTAGCCGGGCGAGGTGGCGGGCGCCTGTAGTCCCAGCTACCCGGGAGGCTGAGGCAGGAGAATGGCGGGAACCCGGGAGGCGGAGCTTGCAGTGAGCTGAGATCCGGCCACTGCACTCCAGCCTGGGCGACAGAGCGAGACTCCGTCTCAAAAAAAAAAAAAAAAAAAAAAAACACACCTTTTATACACATTGTCTAATTATAATGTCAAAATAATGTGCTACAGTTACTTCTGAAGACATAGCACCCTCAAACATGCTCTTGAGTAATACAGAATACATAAAACACAGATTTTTTTTTTTTTTTGAGATGGAGTTTCACTCTTGTTGCCCAGGCTGGAGTGCAGTGGCACAATCTTGGCTCACTACAACCTCCGCCTCCCAGGTTCAAGCAATTCTCCTGCCTCAGCCTCCTGAGTAACTGGGATTACAGGCATGCACCACCACGCCTGGCTAATTTTGTATTTTTAGTAGAGACAGGGTTTCTCCATGTTGGTCAGGCTGATCTCGAACTCCCGACCTCAGGTGATCTGCCCACCTCGGCCTCCCAAAGTGCTGGGATTACAGGCATGAGTCACTGCGCCCAGCCTAAAACTCAGAATTTTTAATACTAATTTAAAATTGAGTCTATTGAGATAATTCATGTATACATAATTTGCTATGTAGGACACTTTTCCCCTCAAAAAAAGAATGTATTCTCAATTATAGAGTATCTCAAAAACAGTTCAAAGCAATTATTTTAGTTATTTTCCTGTATTTAACACCCAAGATAAATTATGTACTACTTGAATTGGTTATGATACAGGCATCTAGTAATTATGTCTCCCTGTAGCAAAATGAAATAAACATGAGGAACTAAGAAATGTGCTTCTCTTCTAACAGATAGCAAATGACTGCTTCACATTAGACCCAAAAAATTCCTTGAAAATATAGCTGCAACCCAAGCCAGTCAGGTAATATCCACCATTCTAGTAGGTTTACATGCGTTATTCACTTAAATTTTATCAACAACCTACTGAGGTAGGTATTATTCTTGTATAGATAAGAGATTCAGAAGGCTGGGTGTAGTGTGAGCACCTGTAATCCCAACACTTTGGGAGGCTGAGGCAGGGGGATCACTTGAGTCCATGAGTTTGAGACTAGCCTGGGCAACATGGTAAGACCCCATCTTTACAAAAAAATTTTTTAAATTAGTCCAGGTGCTCTGGGGTACACCTATAATCTGAGCATTTTGGGATGCCAAGTGGATTGCTTGAGCGCGGCAGTTTGAGACCAGCCTGGGAAACCAAGCAAAATCCCATCTCTCTACAAAAAAAAATACAAAATATTGACCAGGCACCATGATGCACACTTGTGGTCCCAGCTACCTGAGAGACTAAGGTGGAAGGATCGCTCAAGCCCGGGAGGTTGAGGCTGCGCTGAGCCGTGACCGCGCCGCTGCATGCCAGCCTGGGCGACAGAGCAAGATCCTATCTTTAAAAAAAAAAAAAAAAAAAAAAAAGACATATAAGAAAAAAAAATTCAGAGGGATGATGGTTGTCAAGGTGAGATGTAACACATTTATTTGAATTTAAAAAGAAAGTAACATTTTTTTCTGTCTTAAAAAATATATTGGTAAGATGTGCTGAAATCTTTAATATATCTATTTTCTCAACTCTTTATCAACAGTCATTTGATACATCTTGAAGAGCTTCTTTTACAAGTCAGGAAGCTTCCAATTCTTCACTTTTGATAAACCTGGAGATTCTTATCAAGTTACTAGTTTTTGTATCAGTAAAAATGTTTAACAAATGATTGAATAAACCAATAAAGGGGGAAGAATATTATCAATCCATGCAGAAGAATTCAAAATAATTTATATAGATACCTTGGCTTCACGGAGGTATAGCCACCCTCTCCTTAGTTGTGGGCTATGCATATGACTTCCTTCCAAGGAGTACAGAATGAAAAGTTCAGGAGAGAGCAACTTTATAGTGGAGAAAAGCTAAACACATTATCTCAGGCAGCTGATGAAAGGTATCCCATCAGGAAGGATAAGCCACACTGATAGTAAGTACTTCAGATATGACATAATGAAAATGGCACATTACTTCTCTGGTCTTTCTTCCCCAAACCTATAACCCTAGACTAATCATGAGAAAACACATAAGAAAAATCTCAACTGGGGAACATTGTACAAAATACCTGATCAGTACCCCCCAAAACTGTCATCAAAAACGAGAATATTTACAGTCAAGAGTTGCTTAATAGCTAGGTATGGTGGCATACACCTATAGTCACAGCTACTTGGAAGGCTGAGGTGAAAGGCTCACTTGAGCCCAGGAGGTACAGGCTGCAGTGACCTGTGATCGCACCACTGCACACCAGTCTGGGTGACAGGGCAAGACACTGTCTTAAATATGAAAGACGGAGAAAGAGAGAGAGACAGAGAGAGAGAGACAGAGAGAGAGGAGTTGCCTATGGAGACATGACTATTAAATATAATGTGATGAGCAAGGCACAGTGGCTCATGCCTATAATCCCAGCACTTTGGGAGGTCAAGTAGGGAGGACTGCTTGAGGCCAGGAGTTTGAGACCAGCTGGGCAACTTAGTAAGACCCCATCTCTAAAAAAATTTAAATACATATACATATACACATACATATATACATATATATTTATATATATGAAAGATTTTGGAGCAAAACAACGACAGGTAAAAACCAAGGAAAAGAGAAAGGGTATGAACTTCGGTTAGTAAAAATGAATTAACATTATTTATTAACTGCAACCAATGAATGATACTAATGTTAGATGGTAATAAAGAACCAAAGTATAACTAGGATAAGGTAAGAGTAGGGATTCAGGCTTGAATATCTATTCCTAAGTGAACATAGGGAAATGAGAATCATATATATTATGGTTTAGTAAATACAGCTCTTCAAAATGATGCATACATATTTCTTAAAGCTCTAGCTGACGACAAAACAACTGAATATAAGAAAGATGATTTTTTACATGTTAAAAGACAATACGTAATTTTATTTTACTAGGGGCAAACACAATAAGGAGATTAAGAATAACTCCAAAACCAGATTCTTCCTTATGTAACACCTTACCTCACATTCTGAGTAGGATTCCACCTTTCAGAAGGCAGTTCTCCACTCTGTGGGTCATCTACAGGCGGATGAAGAATTGAAATGCATACATCTCCATTCTACGAGACACAAACATTACATTCAGTAAATACTCAAAAAGTGATGTACAAAAAGGGACATTGGTTCTAAAGTTTCTTTTATTCCTAGAAACTGTTTTTCCATCAAAGGAGAAAACAATTCTGCTTTTTATGTTCAACATCAAAGATAAATAATAATTAAGCATTTTTTAAATATAATATTTATTTTGACCAATCTCCAAGGTATATTTTCTGGTGAGAAGACTTACTATTCCTATAGTACAATCCTGATAAAAAATTGACTGGGGCAGGGTGCGGTGTCTCACGCCTGTAATCCTAGCACTTTGGGAGGCCAAGGCGGGTGGATCACCTGAGGTCAGGAATTTGAGACCAGCATGGCGAAACCCGTCTCTACTAAAAATACAAAAATTGGCTGGGTGTGGTGGCTCACACCTGTAATCCCAGCACTTTGGGAGGCCAAGGTGGGTGCATCATGAGGTCAGGACTTCGAGACTAGCCTGACCAACATGGTGAAACCCCATCTCTACTAAAAATACAAAAATTAGCCGGGCGTGGTTGTGCACCCCTGTAATCCCAGCTATTCATGAGGCTGGGGCAGGAGAATCGCTTGAACCCGGGAGGTGGAGCTTGCAGTGAGCCAAGATAGTGCTCCAGCCTGGGCAACACAATGAGACTCCATCTTTAAAAAAAAAAAAGACAAACATAATAAATCAAGATTCAATTGTCTTAGAAGCAACCAAATAGATATCCCTTTGTTTTCAGATATATCTGTGCACCTAGAGTACATAAAAAGGAAGAAAAAAATCTAACCTTGCTTAGTATCTACTCAGATAGATGCTATATCAATAACCATGGCTTATATAAACCAAAAATATGCCTCACAGCAAATGTTAACATCCTCAAGATATGGTTAGAATGACTTCCCACTATGGCTATTATATTTTGCTTCATAAATTTATACAACTTAATCCACAAGTACATTTAGGTTAATTCATACACATAGGGATTGCCTACCATATGCAATACAGAACACAATTCAATAGAAAAGACAAAGTTGGGTAAAATATAGTGACTTATCTCTTGGGACTTAGCCTAACATGGAAGGTAAGATTTATTGATTTATTTTCTTTCTTTCTGTTTTTAGAGATAGGAGTCTCACTATGTTACCTAGGCTGTAGTGCAGTGATTATGCATAAGCACAATCACGGTGCACTGCAGCCACTAAATCCTGGCCTCAAGTGATCCTCCCACCTCAGTAGTCCCATAGCTGGGACTCTAGGGTGTGTTACTACACATGACTCAAGATTTACATTTTTAAAAAACTGGAGGTATAACTACATAAAGTACAAAAATCTTACATATACAACCCAAATTTAGACACACAGAAACTATACGAATACATATGTAACCATTATCAATATAAAACATTTTAAAAATAAAATTAATTCAAAATATTATATTCTAAAACACTGCCTTATGGTTAGATACCATAAGGCATGTAAAAAGTTACTACAGAAAAAAGGAGAGAGAGGTCGGGCACGGTGGCTCACACCTGCAATACCAGCACTTTGGGAGGCCAAGGTGGGCAGATCACAAGGTCAGGAGTTCGAGACCAGCCTGGCCAATATGATGAAAAAACCCTGTCTCTACTAAAAATACAAAAATTAGCTGGGTGTGGTGGCACCTGTAATCCCAGCTACTCAGGAGGCTGAGGCAGGAGAAGAATCCCTTGAACCCGGGAGGCAGACGTTGCAGGGAGCCGAGATCGCGCCACTACACTCCAGCCTGGGCGGCAGAGCGAGACTGTCTCAAAAAAAAAAAACCAAAAACAAAAATAAAAAGAGAGCCGGGCGTGGTGGCTCACACCTGTAATCTCAGCACTTTGGGAAGCCACGGCGGGTGGATCACCTGAGGTCAGGAGTTCAAGACCAGCCTGACCAACATGGAGAAACCCCATTTCTACAAAAAATACAAAATTAGCCAGGCGTGGCAGTGCATGCCTGTAATCCCAGCTACTCGGGAGGCTGAGGCAGGAGAATCACTTGAACCTGGGAGGTGGAGGTTGCGGTGAGCCGAGATTGTGCCATCGCACTCCAGTTTGGGCAACAAGAGCAAAATTCCATCTCAAAAAATAAAAAAGAAAAGAGAAACTTGGTATATGTGGGCAGTGAATGCATGGAAGGTGGGGTGGAAGATAAAAGGCTTTGCTGTTGAGGAAGCTTTGAGATGAGCTTTCCTTTAACAGTAACAATTTAAACAACCTATGGGAAATGTAGAAATGAGTTCTTCTGGCCGGGTGCGGTGGCTCACACCTGTAATTCCAGCACTTTGGGAGGCGGAGGTGGGCAAATCACCTAAGGTCAGGAGTTCGAGACCAGCCTGGCCAATATGATGAAACTCCGTCTCTACTAAAAATACAAAAACTAATCGGGCGTGGTGGCATGCACCTGTAATCAGGAGGCTGAGACAGGAGAATCGCTTGAACCCGGGAGGCGGAGGTTGCAGTGAGCTGAGATTGCGCCATTGCACTCCAGCCTGGGCAATGAAAGTGAAACTCCATCTTAAAAAAAAAAAAAAAAAAGTTTTACTGGAAAAACAAGCCAACATATAAATGGTAGAATAAAATTTGCTTGGGTACTTGTATTTGTTTTCTATTGCTACTGTAATAAAATACCATAAACTTGGTGTAAACATCACAAACTTATTTTACATTTCTGTAGGTCAAAGTCTATCATGTCTCTCACAGGACTAAAATCAATGTGTTGACAGCACTGCATTCCCTTCTAGAGGCTCTAAGAGAAGTCCCTTTCCTTGCTCTTTCTAGCTACTAAACGCCAATCTTTTCCCTTGGACTTCCCTCTTCTATTTTCAAAGCAATGTCAATGTCTCATTTTTCTGGGCCCTTCTTCCAAAGTCACATCTCCTCTAACTAATTTTATGCCTCCCTCTTCCACTATTAAGGACCCTTGTGATTACATTGGGCTCCCCTGGATAATCCAGAATAATCTCCCTATTTTAAGGTCAGCTGATTAACAACTTTAACCTCTCTTTGACATAGAACCTAAAATTCACAGGTTCCAGAGATTAGCATGTGAACATTTTGGGGGAACCATTATTCTACCTACCTCAGCCTTGTTTTGATGAAGAATAGAGCATAAAAATTAGGCCACAGGGTCGGGTGCAGTGGCTTACACCTGTAATTCCAACACTTTGGGAGGCCGAGGCAGGCGGATCATGAGGTCAGGAGATTGAGACCACCCTAGCTAACACGGTGAAACCCCGTCTCTACTAAAAATACAAAAATTAGCTGGGCGTGGTGGCGGGCACCTGTAGTCCCAGCTACTCAGGAGGCTGAGGCAGGAAAATGGCGTGAACACGGAAGGCAGAGCTTGCAGTGAACTGAGATCGCGCCACTGCACTCCAGCCTGGGCGACAGAGCGACACTCTGTCTCAAAAAAAAAAAAAAAAAAAAAAAAAAAAAATTAGGCCACAGAAGTGTGTTACTTGGTTCAGAGCATAACATGTTTATAAAACAAACAAAAAAACACAACCTTCTTAGTAGTGGAATGAACTGAACAGATTTGCATTTCGAAATGACATATTATTAGAAAATAGGCATCCAAATTGACACAGACAATGGATTTGACAAAACCTAACACTCTTTCATGATAAAAACAATCAGAAAGCTATGACTAGATGGGAATTATCTTAACATGATAAAGGGCATTTATTAAAAACCCACAGCTGCCAGGCGCTGTGGCTCACGCCTATAATCCCAGGACTTTGGAAGACCGAGGCAGGCAGATCACCAGGTCAGGAGATCAAGACCATCCTGGCTAACACGGTGAAACCCCATCTCTACTAAACAAAGGAAAAAATCAGCCAGGCATGGCACGGCGCCAGTAGTCCCAGCTACTTAGGAGGCTGAGGCAGGAGAATCACTTGAACCCAGGAGGCGGAGGTTGCAGTGAGCCGAGATTGTACCACTGCACTCCAGCCTGGGCGACAGAGTAAGACTCCATCTAAAAAAAAAAAAAAAAAAAAAAACCAAAGCTAACATCATACTCAGTGGTGACAATGTTGAAAGACTAAAATAAAATCAGGAGCTTGACAAGAATGCCTGCTTTCACCACTGCTATTTAACATTGTACTGGAAATTTCTAACCAGAGTACTTAGACAAGGAAAAGAAAAAAAGGAAACTGAGTTGAAGGGGAGAAAAGCATCTTTATACACAGATGACATGATCCTATATAGGAAAGCTACAAAAGCTAATAAACTCAGGAAAGTTGTATGATACATAATCAAAACTCAGTCACTTTTATTTTTATAAACTAGCAAAAATAACCTAATAGGATATTATGAAAACAATTCCATTGATAATTGTCATTTAAAATAATAAATCTGGCCAGGCGGGGTGACTCACACCTGTAATCCCAGCACTTTGGGAGGCCGGGGCTGGCAGATCACTTGAGGACAGGAGTTCGAGACCATCCTGGCCAACACGGTGAAACCCCGTCTCTCAAAAATACAAAAAATTTGCCAGACCTGGTGGCTGATGCCTGTAATCCCGGCTGCTCAGCAGGCTGATGCAGGAGAATCGCTTGAACCCAGTAGGCAGAGGTTACAGTGAGCTGAGTATGAGTCACTGCACTCCAGTCTGGGCAACAGAGTGAGACTCCATCTCAAAAAAAAAAAAAAAAAAAAAGAGAGAGAGAATAAATCTAGTCATGGAAGGGAAAAGACTTGTACGCTGAAAACTACAGGCCAGACATGGGGCTCAGGCCGGGCGCGGTGGCTCACGCCTGTAATCCCAGCACTTTGGGAGGCCAAGGTGGGTAGATCATGAGGTCAGGAGATCGACACCACCCTGGCTAACACGATGAAACCCTGTCTCTACTAAAAATACAAAAAATTAGCCGGGCATGGTGGCAGGTGCCTGTAGTCCCAGCTACTTGGGAGGCTGAGGCAGGAGAATGGCGTGAACCTGGGAAGCGGAGCTTGCAGTGAGCCAAGATCGCGCCACTGCACTCCAGCCTGGGCTACAGAGCGAGACAAGAAAGGACAGGACAGGACAGGAAAGGAAAGAAAGGAAGAAAGAAAGGAAGAAAAAAAAAGAAAAAAAGAAAAAAAGAAAAGAAAAGAAAAGAAAAGAAAAGAAAGAAAGAAAGAAAGACTACAAAACAGTGCTCAAATAAATTTTAAAAGACCTGAAAAAACATAGAGTTGTGATGTTAAGATGGTTCTATTCTCCAATTTGATTTACAGATTTATTCAATACAATCCTTATCAAATCCTACTTCCCGTTTTACAGTTATTGACAAGGTAATCCTAAAATTCACAGAGCAATTTAAGGGACCCAAAGAGCCAAAACAATTTGGAAAAAGAAAAAGTTGGAGGATTCACACTTCCTAATTTTAAAAATTACTACAAAGACAACCACGTTATTCAGTACTGGCATAATGACAGACATATAAGCCAATGGAACATAATTTAGAAGTGAGAGTCCAGAAATAATCCAATACATTGATGGCCAATTGATTTTGACAAGGATGCCAAGTCCATTCAATGGGGAAAAAAACAGACTCTTCAATAAATGGTGGTGGGACAACTGGATTTCTACAAACAAAAAAATGCAACTGAACTCCTACCTTATGTCATATACAAAAATTAACTGAAAATAGATTAAAGACTTGGAAATAACTGCACTTCATTAAAATGGAAAACTTTTATGCATCTAAAGGACATTATCAAGAAAGTGAAAAGGCAATCTATAGAATGGGAGAAAACATTTGCAAATCATATATCTGATAAGGCTTTAATATATATAATATATAAAGAATTCCTAAAACTCAGTAACAAAAAGATATCCATTTCAATAATAGGGAAGGCCAGGTGCAATGGCTCATGCCTGTAATTCCACCACTGTGGGAGGCTGAGCAGGGAGGACTCCTTGAGGCCAGGAGTTCAAGACCAGCCTGGGTGACATAAAGAGACAAGATCTCACTTTGTCTCTCAGCCTGGAGTGCAGTGGTGCAATCTCAGCTCACTGCAGCCTCTACCTCCCAGGCTCAAGTGATCCTTCCACTTCAGCCTTCCAAGTAGCTGGGACCACAGATGAGAGCCACCAAACGTGGATAATTTTTAATTTTTTTTTTTTTTTTTTTGAGATGGAGTCTCGCTCTGTCGCCCAGGCTGGAGTGCGGTGGCCGGATCTCAGCTCACTGCAAGCTCCGCCTCCCAGGTTTACGCCATTCTCCTGCCTCAGCCTCCCAAGTAGCTGGGACTACAGGCGCCCACCACCACGCCCAGCTAGTTTTTTGTATTTTTTTAGTACAGATGGGGTTTCACCGTGTTAGCCAGGATGGTCTCGATCTCTTGACCTCGTGATCCGCCCGTCTTGGCCTCCCAAAGTGCTGGGATTACAGGCTTCAGCCACCGCGCCCGGCCTAAATTTTTTTATAGAGATGGAGTTGCGCTGTTACTCAGGCTTGCCTTGACTCCTGAGCTCAAGCAATCCTTCCACCTTGGCCACACAAACTGCTGAGATTACAGGTGTGAGCCACCACACCTTGGCCCCCCAAAATTTTACTAATTAGTCAGGTGTGGTGGCACACACTTGTAGTCCCAGCTACTTGGGAGCTGACATGGGAGGACTGCTTGAGCCCAGGAGTTTGAGGCTGCAGTGAGCCGTGATTGGGCCACTCCAGCCTGGGCAACAGAGCAAGACCCCATTCCCCCAAAATAAATGAAAGATTAAAAATGAGCTAGGACAGACATTTCTCCAAAGAAGATATACAAATGGCCAATAAGCACATGAAAAGATGCTCAACATAAGCCATGTGGGTAATGCAAAGCAAAACCACAATAAGCTACCACTTCATACCCACTTAGGATAGCTGTATTTTATCCTACTTTTCTTAATATAGAGATGGGGATCTTGCTACGTTGCTCAGGCTGGTCTCAAACTCCTAGCCTCAAGCAATCCTCCTGCCTTGGCCTTTAAAGTGCTGAAATTACAGATGTGAGCCACTGCACCTAGCCTTTTTATAAAGAAAGGAAAATAACAAGTGTTGGTAAGGATGTAAAGAAACTGGAACACACACTACTGGTGGGAATGTAAACAGTTCAGCTGCTATGGGAAAAAAGTTTAGCAGTCCATTTAAAAGATAGCTGGGCACAGTGGATCACATGCCTGTAATCCCAGCACTAATAGGAAAATGGGTTAAAAAAAGAAGAAAGAAAGTCAGCTGGGTGCAGTGGCTCACACCTGTAATCCCAGCACTTTGGGAGGCCAAGGGATGTGAATCACTTGATGCCAGGAGTTCTAGATCAGCCTGGCAAAATCCCATCTCTACTAAAAATGCAAAAAATAGCTGGGCGTGGTGGTGCACATCTGTAATCCCAGCTACCTGGGTGATTGGGGCATGAGAATAGCTTGGACCCAGGAGGCAGAGGTTGCAGTGAACTGAGATCCTGACACTGCACCCCAGCCTGGGCAACAGAGCGAGACTCTGTCTCAAAAAATAAATATATAAATACATAAATAAAAGTTAAACACAGAATTCTCATTTAACCCCACAATTGCACTCCTAGGTATGTAACCCAAAGACCTGAAAACAGGTACTCAAGAAGTACATGCACATGCGTGTTCAGAGCAGCACTATTCACATATACAAAAGGGAGAAACAATCCAAATGTGTCCATCAAAAGATGAATGTAGAAACAAATTGTGGTATATCTATATAATGCAATATTCTTCAGCCATGAAGAGGAATGAAGTACTGATATATACTACGAGGTGGATGAATCTCCAAAATATTGTGCTGAGTGAAACATACTATATGACTTTATTTATACTAAATATCCAGAATATGTAAATCTATAAAGAAAGAAAGCAGATTAGTGGTTGCCAGAGATTGAGGGAATATGGGAACAGAAAGAAATTACTTAATATGTAGTGTATTTTAAGTTGGAGTGATGGAAATGCTTTGCCACTACAGAGGTATTAATAGTAGTTGTACATTATGAACGTACTAAATGCTATTGAATTTTTGATTATTTATTTATTTATGAATGAATGAACGATACAGTCTTGCTCTGTGACCCAGGCTGGTACAGAAGCATGATTATAGCTCACTGCAACTTCGAACTCGGGGGCTCCAGGGATCTCCCTGCCAATTGTTTACTTTAAATGGTTAATTTTATGTATGTGAATTTCATCTCAATAAATTCTTTTTTTTGCGGGGGGGGGGAGTTATTGGACTCTAGAATGGGGATTCTACAAGATAAAATGAAGAATTATCTAGCCTACACCCCATCCAAATCCAATTAAATAACAATTTTCAGGATTCTTTTTAATAACTTCTCCACATGATTCTGATATATGGCCAAATTTGGGCATGTCAATACTTAGGAAACCTTTTCCCTGTACCTTAAAATGTTAAGAGAAAATGCGTAAGATCTGTAAATCCAAGAATTACATAAATATGCATAAAACTCTGCTTGTGACAAATTATTTACAAACCAGAGCTCAGCTCTGAAAAGTACAAATCTAGTGGCCTAAATACTAACATGTTCTAAATGATGGCTAATGTACCATATAGATAAGCCTATAATGTATATTCCCATAGAGCAACTTATCTTTTCAAAAAAAGCTCCATCCTGTATTCTACAACACACTAGTAACTATTAATAAAATAATCATCAACTTTTCTCTGAACTTTCTCCTCAATTTTGTAATGAACCCAAAACTGCTCTAAAAATTAATGTCTGTTATTAAATATGTTTAAGTACTAAGGAACAGTGAAATTCTATATGTTGTCGTATCTGTGAAGTCTGTAGTAAAGAAAGTGTTATATGAACTCTCATTGTAATACAGTTTGTGAAAAATATGGTGCTCATTAGTTGTCTACTTTTTAACAGTATGACCAGAATGTAACCAGTAACATATATATTAAGGCTCACTAAACACAGTGCAAAGCAGAAAGGAAACAGATTGTGCAGTACAATCACTGATGACAAATTCCTATCAAATTTCCTTAGTTTTCCCTTGATACTAATGAATTTCACAAACATGGTAATGATGAAAATATAAATATATATACACACACACGTACATATACACAGTTCACTGCAGCCTTCTAGGCTCAAGTGACGCTCCCACCTCAGCCTTCCAAGTAGCTGGGACTACAGGCATGTGCCACTATGCTTGGCGAACTTGCCTCAGCCTCCCCAAGTGCTGGGATTATAGGCATAAGAAACTGTGCCCAGCCAACAACAACAAAAAAAGTTTTGCAGCTTTAATTCAAAGGAGAAGACAATTTTAAAATAAATTCACTCATGTAACACAGCAGTTATTTACAACTTTTGGGGGCTGCAGTAATATATCTATACATATATTTAACAAACTGTGACCAAAGCGCTTGTCTTTTTTTTATTTTTTTATTTTTGAGACAGAGTTTCACTCTGTTGCCCAGGCTGGAGTGCAGTGGTGCGATCTTGGCTCACTGCAACCTCCGCCTCCTGGGTTCAAGCGATTCTCATGCCTCAGCCTCCCGAGCAACTGGGATTACAGGTATGCACCACCATGCCCAGCTAATTTTTTCTATTTTCAGTAGAGGTGGGGTTTCACTGTGTTGGCCAGGCTAGTCTTAAAAAGTCCTGGCCTCAAGTGATCTGCCTATCTTGGCTTCCCAAAGTGCTAGGATTACAGGCGTGAGCCACCACACCTGACCACGCCCGTCTTTTTAAAAACATGACATAAGAGCCAGGTGCAGTGGCTCATACCTGTAATCCCAGCACTTTGGGAGGCAGAGGCAGGTGGATCACGAAGTCAGGAGTTCGAGACCAGCCTGGCCAAGATGGTAAAACCCCGTCTCTACTAAAACTACAAAAATTAGCCAGGCACGGTGGCGGGCACCTGTAATCCCAGCTACTCAGAAGGCTGAGGCAGGAGAATCGCCTGAACCCGGGAGGCGGGGGTTGCAGTGAGCCAAGATCACGCCATTGCACTCTAGCCTGGGTGACAGAGCAAGACTCCATCTCAAAACAACAACAACAACAACAAAAACATGACATAAGAAACTATTTTCAGCCAGATGGGGTCTCTAGATCTCTATTACCACAAATACCAACACTGGCCCTCAAAAATTTCAATTCTGATACCATTTCCATACTGCGGTGAAGGTTAATAGTTACGTGAGAGTTTCTTGTGATTCCTCTGACAACATCAAATTTACTTCCTAAATATGATTTATCACTTCTTCCCCTACCCCCACCCTCCCCACAAGACGGAGTCTTGCTCTGTTGTTCAGGCTGGAGTGCAGTGGCACTGCAACCTCCGCCTACTGGGTTCAAGCAATTCTCTTGCCTCAGCCTCCTGAGTAGCTGGGATTACAGGCACCCGTCACCACGCCTGGTTAATTTTTGTATTTTTAGTATAGACAGAGTTCTACCATGTTGGCCAGGCTGGTCTCAAACTCCTGACCTCGTGATCCGCCTACCTCGGCCTCACAAAGTGCTGGGATTAATCACAGGCATATGAGCCACTGAGCCTGGCCTTAGCTCCATCTCAGCTCACTGCAACCTCCACCTCCCAGGTTCAAGCCGATTCTCCTGCCTCATCCTGCTGAGTAGCTGGGATTACAGGCACGTGACCACACCCAGCTGATGTTTGTATTTTTAGCAGAGATGGGATTTCACCATGTTGACCAGGCTATATAATTTTATTAATCCCAACACTTTGGGAGGCTGAGGCAGGTGGATTACCTGAGGTCAGGAATTTGAGACCAGCCTGGCCAATGTGGTGAAACGCCCCTCTCTACTAAAAATATAAAATTAGCCAGGTGTGGTGGCACATGCCTGTAATCCCAGTTACTTGGAAGGCTCAGGCAGGAGAATCGCTTGAACCTGGGAGGTGGAAGTTGCAGTGAGCCAAGATCATGCCATCGCACTACTCCGTCTCAAAAAAAAAAAAAATAAAAACCAAAAAACAAAAAAACCATTCTGGGGTCCCGTTGTGCTGCGGCTCCGCGCGGCCTGCAGTCCCGGGCCCGCGCCCCGCGCCGCCCGCCCGCCATGGAGCCCGGCCCCGATGGCCCCGCTGCATCCGGCCCCGCCGCCATCCGCGAGGGCTGGTTCCGCGAGACCTGCAGTCTGTGGCCCGGCCAGGCCCTGTCGCTGCAGGTGGAGCAACTGCTCCACCACCGGCGTTCGCGCTACCAGGACATCCTAGTCTTCCGCAGTAAGACCTATGGCAACGTGCTGGTGTTGGACGGTGTCATCCAGTGCACGGAGAGGGACGAGTTCTCCTACCAGGAGATGATCGCCAACCTGCCTCTCTGCAGCCACCCCAACCCGCGAAAGGTGCTGATCATCGGGGGCGGAGATGGAGGTGTCCTGCCTGAGGTGGTGAAGCACCCCTCCGTGGAGTCTGTGGTCCAGTGTGAGATAGACGAGGATGTCATCCAAGTCTCCAAGAAGTTCCTGCCAGGCATGGCCATTGGCTACTCTAGCTCGAAGCTGACCCTACATGTGGGTGACGGTTTTGAGTTCATGAAACAGAATCAGGATGCCTTCGATGTGATCATCACTGACTCCTCAGACCCTATGGGCCCCGCCGAAAGTCTCTTCAAGGAGTCCTATTACCAGCTTATGAAGAGGGCCCTCAAGGAAGATGGTGTCCTCTGCTGCCAGGGCGAGTGCCAGTGGCTGCACCTGGACCTCATCAAGGAGATGCGGCAGTTCTGCCAGTCCCTGTTCCCCGTGGTGGCCTAGGCCTACTGCACCATCCCCACCTACCCCAGCGGCCAGATCGGCTTCATGCTGTGCAGCAAGAACCCGAGCACCAACTTCCAGGAGCCGGTGCAGCCGCTGACGCAGCAGCAGGTGGCACAGATGCAGCTGAAGTACTACAACTCCGATGTGCACCGCGCCGCCTTCGTGCTGCCCGAGTTTGCCCGCAAGGCCCTGAATGACGTGAGCTGAGCCCAGGTGCCACCGCGGATGCCACCCAGGACCTCGGACCTTGGAGCCTGCAGGGTGCCTCGGCCCCTCTAGCCCTGGGCCAGACCTCCTCCCGGCTCTCGCCCACCAACCAAGTGTTACAAGCCCCAGAATGCTGCCCGGCCTGCCCTGCTAGGCGGACTGTCTGTGTGTCTGTCTCTCTGGCGTTCCACCTCCAAGCCTATACCAGCTGTGTACAGCGCCATCTCTCTGCCTTCTGTTGCCCCTCACTCACCAAACACGTGTATTTATAGCAAAAAAAAAAAAAAAAAAAAAAAAAACCATTCTGTAATCTTTTTCGTTGCAATATGGTTTTGCAGTGGTCTCATTTTTTCATAGCAGCATCCCAAGCATTGAAATTGCTTTAGATTCTTGCCATCTTAGTCATGCATCAGTTCTTTTTTTTGGCCCTGTGGATGTTGGAAGTACCTTTGCTCCAGAAACTGAGCTAACATCACCTTTAAATTGCTTTTATTTTATTTATTTGTTATTTTGAGACGGAATCTGTGTCACCCAGGCTGGAGTGCAGTGGTGCAATTTTGGCTAACTGAAACCTCCACCTCTTGGCTTCAAGCAATTCTCCTGTCTCAGCTTCCTGGGTAGCTGGGACTAGAGGTGTGCACCACCACACCCGGCTAATTTTTGTATTTTTAGTAGTGACAGTGTTTCACCATGTTGGCCAGACTGGCCTCGAACTTCTGACCCCAAGTGATCCACCTGCCTTGGCCTCCCAAAGTGCTGGGATTACAGGGTGAGCCACCATTCCTGGCCACCTTTAAATTGCTTTTAGGCAAGAAATGGAGAACCCACTCTAGGGTCTTGAATTTGGAGTTCAATTCCATATATATGAGCACACTGGGGCAGCTGTGTCATTTTCCACAGTCTGTTTTTTATGTAAGACATCTTAATTTTTCTTTTTCAGACAGAACAGACTGGTACGAAATGATATATAGTTTTCTTTTTAGAAATAAGCTTTCTAAATATTGTTTAATATTTGACACAATATAAATAAACAACAGTGAATACACTGTTCTGTGTAACAACATTATCTTCCTTTTGTAGGAAAGAGTCTGTAGAAATAATTCATTGTTTCCTAAGTTCAAACTGAGTTCAGTATGCACAGAAGTATTTTGATATCTGTCTTAGTACATTTGGGTTGCTACAGCAAAATAACTTAGACTGGGTAATATACTAACAACAGAAATTTATTGCTCACAATTCTGGAGACTGCGAAGTCCAAGACCAAGCCACCAGCACATTTGGTCTGTTGAGGGCTTGTTTTTCACAGATGGCGCCTGTTTTGTTGCATCCTTATGGGAGAAGAGGCAAGGCAGTTCTCTCTTGCCTCTTTCGTAAGGATGCTAATACCATTCATGGGTGACACCAAAATCCAGACCATAACAATGTCCCTGTCTAATAATTAAAGGTTTTTGCCTTTACAATTATGTAGTGTATATATAGATATTAGATAGCAAGAGAGAAGTGAGAAGGACCAAGCTTTTGTCTTGCAATTGAGAGCTAACTACTTTTGTTTTTGTTTTTGTTTTTTTGAGATGGAGTCTCGCTCTGTCACCCAGGCTGGAGTGTGGTGGCGTGATCTTGGCTCACTGCAACCTCCACCTCCCTTCAAGCGATTTTTCTGCCCAAGCCTCCTGAGTAG
Source organism: Macaca thibetana thibetana (assembly GCF_024542745.1). Taxonomy (NCBI): domain Eukaryota; kingdom Metazoa; phylum Chordata; class Mammalia; order Primates; family Cercopithecidae; genus Macaca; species Macaca thibetana. Next base: position 47,276,700 of record NC_065592.1, read on the forward strand.
CTGGCACTACAGGCACGCACCACCATGCCCGGCTAAGTTTTGTATTTTTAGTAAAGACGGGGTTTCACCATATTGGCCAGGCTGGTCTGGAACTCCTGATCGTGATCCTCCTACCTCAGCCTCTCAAAGTGCTGGGATTACAGGCATGAGCCACCACACCCAGCAGAGAGTTAATTACTCTTAAAGCCATATACATACTGTTACCATCTCAGTTACCTAATTCCCAAACATCTCTCAAAAAAGAAACAAAAAAAAAATAGGATAAAGGAGTCGTTGACAGGAACAAAGTGTAGGTAGGTAATTACACTCCCCTTTCCACTTTTTTTTTCAGTACATAGGCTATTTAGTTCTTTCAAGATTTACCATTAGATCATGATATACAATTTTTCCCCATATTCATAATGAATTTTTCTACAATAAAATGCATGCATATCCCATAAATGTGTAGATATTTTTCAAACACAAATGTTTTGTTTTTAAAGAAGTGACAGGCCGAGTGCGGTGGCTCACGCCTGTAATCTCAGCACTTTGGGAGGTTGAGGTGAGGAGTTTGAGACTGGCAGATACAGAGAATCACAACTTATCAGAGCAGAAACCCAGGAGGAGAAAATTCCATCAGTCCCGGTGTACAAAACCCTGAACTATATAATTGACAAAATGCTAGAGGCCCAGTATAGACAAACCTCAGAGTAAAAAACTCCAGCCCCTTTAGTTAGTGGGCACCCCTGTATTTTTTTGAGTTTTACCTCCTAGAGTTCTACCAGGTTTTCACAGTGACTATAGGTCAAACAACCCCTTGTGTTCTGGCAGCAGGAGGGGAAAAGAAACCACTTTGAAGTAAGTCAGGGCTGGATGCGGTGGCTCACACCTGTAATCCCAGAACTTTAGGAGGTTGAGGCAGGCAGACCACTTGAGGTCAGGAGTTTGAGATCAGCCTGGCCAACACATCAAAACCTCATCTCTACTAAAAACACAAAAATTAGCCAGCCTCCCAGCTACTCAGGAGGCTGAGGCATGAGAATTGCTTGAACCCAGGAGGCAGAGGTTGCAGTGAGCCAAGATTGCACCACCGCACTACAGCCTGGGAGACAGAGCAAGACTCGGTCTCAAAAAAAAAAAAAAAAAAAGTCAGAATCTTCTGCTCTTTTTAACAAGGTCTGTCCTCAGGAGAAATTACTTAACTACAAACCTGCCCAAGTTTTATCACAGCCTATATGACCTGGAAGAAGTGTAAAGCCCAACTCCAGCCACCTCAAGCCATCTAGAAATGGACAGAGCTGGCAGGCAGAAAATAAGTAAAGACAAGCTGAACTCAGCAACACCATTCATCAAGTGTATATAATGAGCATTATAGACTACTACAACCGTAACTGCAGATTACACATTGTTCTTGAGCTCACATGAAACTTGCATGAAGATATACTACATCTTGACAAATTTTTAAAAATAGAAATCATACAATGTCTGCTTTCAGATCACAGTGGAATTTAACTGGAAGTTCCCAACAGAAAGATACCTGCAAAATCCCCAAAACATTTGGAGATTTAAAAACACACTTATAGAATAGTAGGCCGGGCACAGTGGCTTACGCCTTAATCCCAGAACTTTGGGAGGCTGAGGTGGGTGGATCACGAGGTCAGGAGTTCAAGACCAGCTTGGCCAACATGGTGAAACCCCATCTCTACTAAAAATACAAAAATGAGCTGGGCATGGTGGCATGTGCCTGTAATCCCAGCTACTTGGGAGGCTGAAGCAGGAGAATTGCTTGAACCGGGAGGCAGGAGGCAGAGGTAGCAGGGAGCAAGACTGCGCCACTGCACTCCAGCCTGGGCTACAGAGCGAGATTGTCTCAAAAACAAATAAACAAACAAACAAACAAAACACACACATACTTCTAGAATAGTAAAGAGTAGCCTCAAAAGAAAAAAACTAGTGGGCCCTGATACATCATCCTGAGAAACAGAATGCATTATTCTAGTATCCTTATGGATTAGCCCAAAGCTAAGTACGTTTCATCAACGAAAGCTAGAAATGCTTTCCCCAGGCATGTGCACTTGTCTAGTAGAAGAACCTCACCTTGAATTTATTCCAAAAGAGGCTCTCAAATGTTCAGCAGCAACTCCTAAAATGAGGCCAGTCCAAATGTAATGGGATAAATCCCGCTCCCCCCACCAAAAGCTGAATCTTTCATCATAGGAACAGGTGACCCTTGCTGTGAAGTTAGAGGATAGGCACACAAATAAATTTATATGACATTATCTACTAACTTTTTTAAATGCATGTGTTAAACACATGTGTATTATAACTCTAGCACTGAGCAGCAAAAGTCTAAAGTCCAAATCCTTAACTGGAATATACACAAGGTATTTTAAAACTACACTAATGTTAAATAATTAATCCAGAAACTGTTAACTGAAGTGCAAAATCATTAGTATTTCTCTATGGCTACAACAGCCTAACTATCAAAGTGTGCTGAGACAGACAAGCTATTTTAAAGTACTCACTAAAAAAAAAAAAAAACTTCAGAGAAATTTATGATGGATGTCTCTTACCTCATAAATGTTGGGGTGCCACATTTTGGTCAAGAATCTGAAGGTAGGTGGTGAATAGGGGTAGTCAATAGGAAATTTAATATGCGCCTGAAAAGAAAAAAAATGAAATGCTGATAAATGAGACTAAAACTTATTCATCTGCCTAATAATTCACCCTACTACACCCACAGAAACAAAGCTCCTTTCACAGAGTAAACTCTTGAGATTAAAGTAGCTCAGACATACTTTGTTATCCCCAGCGCCAGGGTCATTAGTATGTTCTTACAGCACCCCTTCAAACATTTATAAAAGGTTATCTTTTTTTTTTTCCCCCAGACGGAGTCTCACTCTGTCGCCAGGCTGGAGTGCAGTGACGTGACCTCAGCTCACTGCAACCTCTGCCTCCCAGGTTCAAGCGATTCTCCTGCCTCAGCCTCCTGAGTAGCTGGGACTACAGGCGTACGCCACCACGCCCAGCTATTTTTTGCATTTTTAGTAGAGACGGGTTTCACCATGTTGGCCAAGATGGTCTCAATCTCTTGACCTCGTGATCTACCTGCCTCAGCCTCCCAAAGTGCCTGGATTACAGGCGTGAGCCACCGTGCCCGGCCCCTATAAAAGGCTATTTTAAGTCACCAAAACTCACACACTCACTCACATACACATACATAAATACAATTTTAACTTAGCTCACGAGTGAAAAACAATACTCTACAAATACATTTTATTTTTATAACAAAATAATCTCATTTTAGGGTACACAATATGGAACAACCGTATTTTTCTTTTTACTCACATAATTTAACTGTCATTCTATCACCCAGAAATAATAAATGCTCACACTGCTGATTTCCCTTACAAAACTTATTTTTAAAAACTTTAACATACTGTATTTTGTATTCTGCTTTTTTCATCTATATCACATTATAAACATTTTTTTTACATCATGAAATATTCTCTCTACATGGGTGACTGATAGTATCTGCATTATACTCCATCAAATGTATACCTAGATGAACCATTTTATAAAACTATTTCCTTATTTTGGGCATTTGGGTTGTTTCTCACACCTTTGCTGTTATAAATCCTGTTGCAGTGAATGTCCTTTGCAGTATCCCCATATTTTAAGTATGAAGAAATCCAGAAAACCTGACAAGTTCTCTCTTCCATAAAAGCAATGGGCAAATTGCCAAAAATTGTAAGCATCAACATTTTCAGAATTCCAGAAAATAACCAGAGGCTTGCAACAATTCAAGGAGTAGATATTTAAAGAAAATGGCTGACATTCAGTAAGAACATCAAGCTATGTGGTTTTAACTTACCCGAATCCAATCTCCTATACTCTAGCTGTGCAGCAGCCTTAAAACACATTCAAAGTTAAAACCAAGGAAGCTGACAGGCCCTGGAGAGGATACAATGGCCTGGCATTTCGCCAAAGCCTTACTCCCAGAGAACTGTCATTAGCTGACCTTTCTAGTGGTTCCCTAGAAAACTCCACTTGCAAGGCTGTCTACATGTGATCGGATTTGGAGCTTGGCCAATGTGAAAATGTTTTCCCTGGCAGCTTTGTTGAAAACAATGGCAGGCAACTATTTAACCTTAAAGGTACCTAAGGCAGTGGAAAATACAAAACAGACGACCCAAAAAACTTAAAGGAAAAGCTGGGCTGGGCTAAGAGTTGTCCATTATGGTTCTGAAAAGCTCTGACAAATTATTGTGAGTCTATAAGACCACGACAATGTTTAGGGCTATGCACATGCCCAGTGCTATGTGCATGCTCAGGAAAGCCCTAAGAAGGCCCTAACTTTATACCTCTGGCTTAACTTGAGAATGTATGCAACCAGAAAGTAAAGAGTTTGCAACTGCCTGTCTGAATTTAGTTGAAGGCATGCAATGACACATGCGCAGAGCCTCTCCACAAATTCCAAGTGACTAACTGGTTCTAGAAAATCAAGGAAATCTCTGTTCAATCATTACCTGACCACTAAGCTGAGTGGAGAATTCACTGGCCACACATAACAAATAATATCGACATTATATAATTAAGTAAGATAAGTCACTAAGCAAGCCAACAGTAATTACAACAGCAGCAGCAATGGTAACAACAAAAACCCTGGGGAAGAGGAGAACTGGATTTCTGCAGGTGTCACTGTATATTATTTAAATTTCTAGTTTTCAGTAAAATATTACAAGGTATGAAGTAAAACAAAAGTATGGTCCATACAACAGGAGAAAAAAAAGAATCAATAGAAACTGGAAACCTAAGTATTAAAGTTACTAGGCAAAGACTAAATAAGCTTATCTTTAAACCTTTAAACATTTCAAAGGACTAAAGAAAACCATGGCTAAATAACTTAAAGGAAAGCATGAGAATGGTATCTCACCCATAAATACTGAATATCAATAATGAGATAAATTATTTTTTAAAATCCACATAAAGTGGTGGCTCATGCCTGTAATCCCAGCACTTTGGAAGGCTGAGGCAGGTGGATCCCTTGAGCCCAGAATTTCAGACAAGCCTAGGCAAGGTGGTGAGACCCTATCTCTACAAAAAATTTAAAAATCAGTCGGGTACAGTGGTGAATCTGTGGTCCCAGCTACATAAGAGGCCGAGGTGGGAGGATCACTTGGAGCCCAGGAGGTTGGGGCTGCAGTGGGCTATGATCATACCACTGCACTCAGGGCTGGGCTACAGAGGAAGACCCTGTCTCAAAAAAAAAGAAAGAAAAGAAAAGAAAAGAAAGGGGATGGGTGTGGGAGGGGGAAAAGAGAGAGAGAGATAGATTCTTAAGTTGTTAAGTACAAAAACTGTTGATTCTTTGAGACAGGGTCTTGCTCTACCACCCAGGTTAGACAGAGTGCACTGGGTTACAGCTCACTGCAACCTTGACTTTCTGGGCTCAAGTGATTCACCCACCTCAGCCTCCTGAGTAGATGGGACTACAAGCATGCACCACCATGCCCAGCTAATTTTTTTGTGGGGCTGGAGGTTTCAGCATGTTGCCCAGGCTGGGTCTTAAACTCCTGAGCTCAAGCAATCCCCACGCCTCAGCCTCCCAAAGTGCTGGGATTTACAGGTGTGAGCCATCACACCTGGCCTGTTCATTTCTTTTCATGACTAAATTTAAAAAGTATAAAAACTGAAACTAAAAAAAAAAAAAAAAAAAGTGCTGAGCAACAGATTTGAGCAAGTAGAAGGAATAGGGAATTTGAAGATAGGTCAATGTATTGACCTTATTTTTATTTATTTATTTATTTATTTTTTGAGACAGAGTCTCACTCTGTCACCAAGATGGAATGCAGTGGCGCGATCTCGGCTCACTGCAACCTCCACCTCCCAGGTTCAAGCAATCCTCCTGCCTCAGCCTCCCGGGTAGCTGGGACTACAGGGGCATGCCACCATGCCCAGCTAATTTTTTGTAGTTTTTAGTAGAGACGGGGTCTCATCATGTTGGCCAGGCTGGTGTCGATCTCTTGACCTTGTGATCTGCCTGCCTCAGCCTCCCAAAGTGCTGGGATTACAGACGTGAGCCACCACACCCGGCCTTACTGACCTTATTCTTTTAAGGGGAGTAGTGGAAATCCACTTCATCAGGAGTATCAGTCTGCCATAGGCATCCAAAATGGAGGCAGTCTTTCTTGTGGGACTGAGTCCTTAACGTATAGAATCTGATGCTATCTCCAGATAGCGTCAACAATGAATTGAATTGGAGGACTAAGAGAGAAACTATAAAATTCTTAAAAGAAAACATAGGTGTAAATCTTCATGACCTTGCATTCACTAAGTTTTGTAGATGTGACACCAAAAACACAATGAACAAAAGTAAAAAGAAATGGGACACAATTAAAATTATTATTATTTTTTGAGACAGAGTCTTGCTCTGTTGCCCAGGGTGAAGTGCAGTGGCGTGATCTCGGCTCAATGTAACTTCCACCTCCTGGGTTCAAGCAATTCTCCTGCCTCAGCCTCCCGAGCAGCTGGGATTACAGGCATGTGCCACCACTTCTGGCTAATTTTTGTATTTTTAGTAGAGACAGGGTTTCGACATGTTGGCCAGGCTGGTCTCAAACTCCTGACCTCAGGTGACCCACCCGCCTCAGACTCCCAAAGTGCTAGGATTACAGGTATCAGCCACTATCCTCAGCCCAGGGTTTCTTTTTCAGATGACAAAATGTATTCAAAAATTGATTTTGGTGATGGTTACACAACTTTGTGAATATGCTAGAAATCACTAAACTATATACTTTAATAAATGGGTGAATTGTATGATACATGCATTAAAATCACAATAAAGCTGACTGGGGGGAAAAAAGGCTGGAGCCCAAAAACCCAGGTCCCTCAGAGATCTTGGTTTCTAAAATATCATTATTCGGCCGGCACAGTGGCTCATGCCTGTAATCCCAGCACTTTTGGAGCCCTAGGCGGGTGGATCACGAGGTCAGGAGTTCAAGACCAGCCTGGCCAAGATGGTGAAATCCCATCCATAGTAAAACCAAAAATTAGCCAGGCACAGTGGCAGGTGCCTGCAATCCCAGCTACTTGGGAGGCGAAGGCAGGAGAACTCTTGAACCTGGGCAGCAGAGGATGCAGTGAGCCGAGACTGCGCCACTGCACTCCAGCCTGGGCGACACAGTGAGACTCCGTCTCAAAAAATAATAATATAAAATATCATTATTCAATAAAAGGAACTGGGGCCCTTTGGTGAAACACCTGATTCTAAAATCTGCAGCAGGAAAAATAAAGAGCATCTTATAATGCCAAAAAGTAAGTGCTAAAGAAAACAAATTGGAGTGTTTCAAAACAGCATAGGAGCCAACCTGCAAGAGCTCCTAATGGCCAAAACTAGGACAATCTAAGCTATAAAATACACAATGTAATACTGTTACCCAAAATATGAAATAAATATAAATGAGTACACACTGATAAGTACCACTGAATGGAAAAATATTGGTGGAGAAGGGTCAAATCTTCCTTACAGTAGTACTACAAATAATCATAATCCACATTCAGGTGGTGAAGTTGAATTCCCCTTCCCTAGAGTGTGGGCTGGATTTAATGACTCACTTTCTAACAATAGAGTACGGAAAGAAATAGTAGCTCTACCGTAGAGAAATCTGGCAGACATGTTAACCAAGTGATCAAGGTTAACATCACTAGCGGTAAATCATATTGGTATCATGACCTCCCTGATATGATGTGGCAAGAAAGGCACTTCAACTTTGTGGTATTCTTCCCCCAAAATCTATAACCCCATTCTAGTCAGGAGAAAAACATCAGATAACCCAAATGCAGGAATGTTCTGCCAAATCTAACCCACCCTCTTCAAAAATTGTCAAGGTCACAAAAAATAAAGAAAGGTGGAGAAACCATCAAAGACTGGAGGAAACCAAAAAGACGAGACAACTTAATACAGTGTGCTATCCTGAACTGGACTCTGAATTAAGATGATGATATGGAGGCACAGAAGAATACAGTGCTAATGAGTGCTAATGAGTATGGGGATTCTTTCTGAGATGATGAAATGTTCTGTAATTAGATGGTGGTGATGGCTGTACAACCGTCTGAATATACTAAAAACTACTGAACCGTATACTTTAAAAGGGTGAATTTTATGGTATATGAATTATACCTTAATACATTAGTGCAGAAACTGGTGAAATCTAAACTAACTGGAGATTAGTTAATAAAGCTGGAGTGGCTATCTGAATAACAGAGAAATATACTTTAGAACAAAGAACATTGTCACAGATAAAGAGGGTAATTTCATAAGGGGATCAATTCACAAAAAAGACATAATATTAACTGTGTGTGCACCTAGTAACAACAGAGCTTTAGAACACAAAATTATGTAACTAAAAACTTTTATCACCTAATGGAAAAATAGAAAAATGCACAATTACAGTTGAAGATACTATCACTTCTCTCTCAACAGTCTAAAGCAGCGGCCCCCAACTCTTTTGGCAGGTACTGATTTCATTGAAGACAATTTTTCCACGGACAAGAGGGTGGAAGAGTGGGAAGGGTAGTGAGGTGGGTATTTCAGGATGAAACTGTTCCACCTCAAATCATCAGGCATTAGATAGATTCTCACAAGGAACACTCAACCTAGATCCCTCACATGCCCAATTCACAACAGGGTTCGCACTCCTTGAGAATCTAATGCCCGAGTTGATCTGACTACAGGCAGAGCTCACCTCCTGCTGTGTGGCCTGCTTCCTAACAGGCCACAGAGTGGTATCAGATCAGTATCGGATAGGGACCCCTGGTCTAAAGTACAAGGAGACAAAAACTCAGTAAGGATACAGAAGACAATAAGCCACCGAACAACAGCAGCATACAAATTATTTTTGTGGACACACAGAACATGCACCAAGACGTACCATATTCTGGAATGTACAACATCTATCTACAAAGTTTAAAGAACTGACATAATACATAGCATATTCTTTAACCACACTGAATAGCGCCAGAAATTTTGACTTTCTAAATTCAAAGATATTTACTAAATCCCCAAATATTTGGAAATTACATAACTGTACATGTCACAGTATGAAGAGGAAGCCATAAAGTTACTTAGAAAATTGTTTAATTGAATATGAAAAAAATGACAATGAAAATCTGTAACATACACCTAAAGCAATACTCAAATGGAAATCTTTAGAATTGCTTGCACTGGAAAAGATGTACGTCTCATTTCAATAATATAAGCTTCTACTTAAGAAATGAGGGGCCGGGCGCGGTGGCTCAAGCCTGTAATCCCAGCACTTTGGGAGGCCGAGACGGGCGGATCACGAGGTCAGGAGATCGAGACCATCCTGGCTAACACGGTGAAACACCGTCTCTACTAAAAAATACAAAAAAACTAGCCGGGCGAGGTGGCGGGCGCCTGTAGTCCCAGCTACTTGGGAGGCTGAGGCAGGAGAATGGCGTGAACCCGGGAGGCGGAGCTTGCAGTGAGCTGAGATCCGGCCATTGCGCCCCTGCCTGCGCGACAGAGCGAGACACTGCCTCAAAAAAAAAAAAAAAAAAAAAAAAAAAAAAAAAAAAAGAAATGAGAAAAATGGCCGGGCACGGTGGCTCACGCTTGTAATCCCAGCACTTTGGGAGGCCAAGGTGGGCGGATCACGAGGTCAGGAGATCAAGACCATCCTGGCTAACACAGTGAAATTCCATCTCTACTAAAAATACAAAAAATTAGCTGGGCATGGTGGCAGACGCCTGTAATCCCAACTACTTGGGAGGCTGACGCAGGAGAATGGCGCGAACCCAGGAGGCGGAGCTTGCAGTGAGCCGAGATCGCGCCACTGCACTCCAGCCTGGGCAACAGAGCGAGACTCCGCCTCAAAAAAAAAAAAAAAAAAAAAAAAAAAAATGAGAAAAATACAAAATTAGGCCAGGTGCAGTGGCTCACACCTATAATTCCAACACTTACAGAGGCCGAGGCGGGTGGATTGCTTGAGCACAGGAGTTGGAGAACAGCCTGAACAACATGGTAAGACCTCATTTTTACGAAAAATACAAAAAGTTGACAGGCGTGATGGTGCACCCCTGAGGTCCCAGCTACTTGGGAGGCTGAGGTGGATCACTTACGTTTGGGAGGTTGAGGCTGCAGTGAATCATAATCCTGTCACTGCACTCCAGGGTGGGTGACAGAGTGAGACCTTGTCTCAAAAAAACAAAACGTAACAAAACAAAACAAAACAAAAGAGGAAAGAAAGAAAGAAAGAGAGAGAGAGAGAAAGAGAAAGAAAGAAAGAGAAAGAAAGGGAAAGAGAGACTATGAAATTAAACTAAAAGCAAGCAGAAGAAAGAAAACTGACATAAAAGCAGAAATTAAATTGAAAAATAGGAAAACTGCAGGGTGTGTGTGTGGGTGATCAATAAAACCAGAAGCTGATTCTCTTTGAAACCATCAAGAAAACTAGTAAGCCCCTAGCGAGACTGATCAACTGAAAGAAAAAAACAAAACAAAACACCACGCACACACAAATTACCAACCAATACCAGGAATAAAATAGGAGACAGTACTACAGATCGTACTAGTATTAAAAGAATAAGGGAATATTATAAATAACTCTATGCTCATAAATTCAATAAATAATATTAAACAGACAAATTACTTGAAAAATACAAAGCTACTTAAGAATAAATACATAATCTGAATAGGCATATATTAAAGAAATTGAATTTGTATCTAAAACCTTCAGACAAAGCAATCTCCTGAGCCAGGTAACTTCAACAGCAAATTCTACCAAGGAAGAAATAATAACTCTAAACAAATTTTTTTTTAGAAAACAAAATAAGGGGGACTATATTTCCCAAATCATTTTATTATACAGACATATAATATATATATAGACAAAAGAGGATTATGAAAACTTCCATTAAAGTTAGGAATCTGGTCCTTGGAACTATAACCTCTTATATCTCATTTCTATGGACAAATGAGATTATCCTTTTGAGAAACAAATAACAAAACAATGTTGTCTGTGTAGTCAAATCTTTAGGTCTTAAAAAATGTCTTGGCTGGGTGTGGAGGCTCATGCCTGTAATCCCAGCACTTTGGGTGGTCGAGGTGGGCGGATCACCTGAGGTCGGGAGTTCGAGACTAGCCTGACCAACATGGAGAAACCCCATCTCTACTAAAAATACAAAATTAGCCGGGCATGGTGGCACATGCCTGTGATCCCAGCTACTTGAGAGGCTGAGGCAGGAGAATCGCTTGAACCTGGGAGTCAGAGGCTGCAGTGAGCCAAAATCGCGCCATTGCACTCTAGCCTGGGCAACAAGAGCAAAACACGGTCTCAAAAGAAAAAAAAATGTCTTGAGACCAGGTGCCATGGTTTGTGCCTGTAATTCCAACACTTTGGGGAGACCTAGGTGGGCAGACTGCTTGAGTTCAAGACTAGCCTGGGCAACATGGTGAAACCCCATCTCTACAAAAAATACAAAAATTTGCCAGGCATGGTGGATGAGCCTGTAATCCCAGCTACTCAGGAGGCTGAGGTGGGAAAATCACCTGAGCCCAGGAGCTCGAGTCTGCAGTAAGCTGTGATCACGCCACTGTACTCCAGCCTGAGCAAGACCCTGTCTCAAAAAAAAAAAAGTCTTGTTAGATTACTTAGCATACTAAGAGAAATCTCTGCAGTGTAACTAGGAACACATGCATGAAAATTTATGTAGAATAGATGATATGCACCTATGTAATAAAAGGTAGCACACGATAGTAGTAAAGAATGCTGACTCAAGAAGCCAGGACTATCTGGGTTTGAAACCTGACTCTGCAACTCAGCTGTTACCTTAAGCAACTCTTACTTAATTTATATTGATCAACTAATTGACTGATTAAGACAGGGTTATGCTGTCACCCAGGCTGAAGTACAGTGGCACAAATATGGATCACTGCCAGCCTTGACCTCCCAGGCTCAAGCGATCCTGTCCCAGCCTCCTGAGCAGCTGAGACCACAGGCCATGTCACCATACCCAGCTAAATTTTTTATTTTTTATTTTTTTATTTTTATTTTTATTTTTATTTTGAGAGGGAGTCTCGCTCTGTCGCCCAGGCTGGAGTGCAGTGGCCGGATCTCAGCTCACTGCAAGCTCCGCCTCCCAGGTTCACGCCATTCTCCGGCCTCAGCCTCCCGAGTAGCTGGGACTACAGGTGCCTGCCACCTCGCCCGGCTAGTTTTTTTTTTGTATTTCTTAATAGAGACGGGGTTTCACCGTGTTAGCCAGGATGGTCTCGATCTCCTGACCTCGTGATCCGCCCGTCTCGGCCTCCCAAAGTGCTGGGATTACAGGCTTGAGCCACCGCGCCCGGCCTAAATTTTTTATTTTTTATAAAGATTTCACCATTTAAACTTCTGGGCTCAAGCAATCCTCCCACTTTGGCCTCCTAAAATGCTGGCACTATGTGTAGTTCTAATTAGGGAAAAGGAATCAGGCTAGTGGGACCGAGGGAAAGCAATAAAAGAAAGCCGATAAGCCATAAGTCAGCCTTTCTTCATCATCCAGGACACGTAAGTCCTCCTGTGCAAATAACTCACAATCTTCCTGTGCCCAACTATCACCACACACCCACAAGTTAGCTCACTGCAACCCTGGTGTTCTCAGTACTCCACAAAGCCCTCTTCAGCATACTGCATAAACACTATCCTATAAAATCTCTAGCAAGCCTTTGTTTCTCTGCAGTTGGCTTCTCTCTGGCAGGCTGCTGGTTGCCTCCCTCGCAATGTATTTTCCTACGTTCTCTAATAAACCTGCCTTTTTTTGGAAATTTGAGACGGGGTCTCACTCTGTCAACAACGCTGGAGTGCAGTGGTGCAATCTTGCCTCAGGGCAACCTCCATCTCCGAGATTCAAGCAATCCTCCCATAACAGTCTCCAGAGTAACTGGGACTACAGATGCACACCACTATAGTGGCCTGGTTAATTTTTCATTATTTTTTGTAGGGACAGGGTTTCGCCATGTTGCCAAGACTGGTCTCAAACTCCTGGGCTCAATGATCCTCCTGCCTCAGCCTCTCTAAATGCTGGGATTACAGGCGTGAGCCACTGCACCTGGCCTGCCTTCCTTTACTTACAACTGCCTCAGTAAATTACTTAGTAAGTTTGGAACTGTGCCACTGGTCCAAACAGCCATCATTCTCCTGGACAGATTATAGACGAGAGCCACTGCGTATTGCTCAATTACTTAATTTATATCTCAGTTTCCTCACCAGTAAAAAGGGGATAACAGTACTTATTTAATGCGTTTGTATGAGGATTAAATGAGGTAACGCTTGAACAATGTTTAGAACTGTGCCTGACAAATTAAAAGATATAAAAATATAAATAGGTGGATAGGCACGGTAGCTCACGCTTGTAATCCCACCACTCTGGGAGGCTGAGGTGGGTGGATAACCTGAGGTCAGGAGTTCAAGACCAGCCTGGCCAACACGGTGAAACCCCATCACTTACTAAAAAAAATACAAAAATCAGCTGGACGTGATGGCAGTCGCCTGTAATCCCAGCTATTCAGGAGGCTGAGGAAGGAGAATCACTTGAACTCGGGAGGTGGAGTTTTCAGTGAGCCGAGATCATGCCACTGCACTTCAGCCTGGGCGCAAAGAGCAAGACTTCATCTCCAAAAATAAATAAATAAAAATAGATAGATAGATAGATAGATAGATAGATAGATATAGATGGACGGACGGACGGATGGATGTGGGAGAGGGAGGGAGGGAGGGAAAGGCAAGAATCATGAAGGCTGTTTTATAGATCGCTAATTTTCACTGTTTTATCTCTTTTACCTACCTGCCCATAGATTATAATACTACCAGCTTTAAATAAGACAACTGGAAAGATTAATACCAACCTTAAGACTTTGATGATGCCGGGCGCGGTGGCTCAAGCCTGTAATCCTAGCACTTTGGGAGGCCGAGACGGGCGGATCACAAGGTCAGGAGATTGAGACCATCCTGGCTAACACGGTGAAACCCTTTCTCTACTAAAAAAATACAAAAAAACTAGACGGGCGAGGTGGCGGGCGCCTGTAGTCCCAGCTACTGAGGAGGCTGAGGCAGGAGAATGGCGTAAACCCGGGAGGCGGAGCTTGCAGTGAGCTGAGATCCGGCCACTGCACTCCAGCCTGGGCGACAGAGCGAGACTCCGTCTCAAAAAAAAAAAAAAGACTTTGATGATTATGGAATTAAGTTTTCTTAGAGCCTTACCAAACCTAATTATATTCTACTTAAATCTTAATAAATATTGGTTAGTAGTATTAATGGGGTTTCTGTATTTCCTCTAATCGTCTAATATTTTGAATTATTCTTGAACTTTCAGCTTTTTGACCATTATCTACTATACAATTTTTTAAAAATACTACCTCCATCACGCTTGTAATCCCAGCACTTTGGGAGGCTGAGGCAGGCGGATTCACGAGGTCAGGAGATTGAGACCATCCTGGCTAACACAGTGTAACCCCATCTTTACTAAAAACACAAAAAATTAGCAGGGCGTGGGTGGCAGGTGCCTGTAGTCCCAGCTACTTGGGAGGCTAAGGCAGGAGAATAGTGTGAACCCGGGAGGCGGAGCTTGCGGTGAGCCGTGATCATGCCATCGCACTCCAGCCTGGGCAACAGAGCGAGACTCGGTCTCAAAAAACAAACAAAAAATCATAAGTAGTTTTAATGTGACGCTTTTGACTTTATTCTAGAGGTAGTTTGAGTTTTTGTTTGTGTTTTTTTTTTTTTTGAGACGGAGTCTCGCTCTGTTGCCCACCTCACTGCAACCTCCACCTCCCAAGTTCAAGCAGTTCTCTTGCCTCAGCCTCTGCAGTAGCTTGGATTACAGGCGCCACCACGCCTGGCTAATTTTTGTATTTTTAGTACAGATGGGGTTTCACCATGTTGGTCAGGCTGGTCTCGAACTCTTTATTTATTGTATTGTATTTGTTTTTGAGATGGAGTCTTACTGTCACCCAGGCTGGAGTGCAGTGGCACAATCTTGGCTCACTGCAAGCTCCGCCTCCCGGGTTCAAGCCATTCTCCTGCCTCAGTCTCCCGAGTAGCTGGGACTACAGGCGCCCACCACCACGCCCAGCTAATTTTTTGTATTTTTAGTAGAGACGGCATTTCACTGTGTTAGCCAGGATGGTCTCTATCTCCTGACCCCATGATCCGCCAGCCTCGGCCTCTCAAAGTGCTGGGATTACAGGCGTGAGCCACTGTGCCCGGCCTTATGATTGATTTTTTTAAAGCATCATGCCTAAAGTATGCTTACATTACCACTAGAAGAGGTAACATTGGGTGGTGTGCTTCTAGTAAGGCTATTTAAATTGTATTAAGAACTCCTTCGGTGGAGTTTCCAATCCTCAACTATTCACCTGAAGTTAATATTCAGGGGGAATATCCTGCTGTAATGCTTCCCTGAGATTATACAATTTTATCTCTATCTCTATTATTTTACTTAGTTTTCAGAACATTATTAACTGTTTATTTATTTACTTATTTATTTTTGAGACAGAGTCTCGCTCTGTCGCCCAGGCAGAAGTGCAGTGGTGCAATCTCGGCTCACTGCAACCTCCGCCTCCTGGGTTCAAGCAATTCTCCTGTCTTAGTCTCGCGAGTAGCTACAGACGCACGCCACCACACCTGGCTGATTTTTGTATTTTTAGTAGAGATGGGGTTTCACCATGTTGGTCAGGCTGGTCTCCAACTCCTGACCTCAGGTGATCCACCTGCCTCAGCCTCCCAAAGTGCTGGGATTACAGGTGTTAGCCACCATGCAGCCCTTAACAACAATTTAAACATACTATTTCACATGTATATGGTGACCTATAGTTATCTATGTATTACCTCATATACATATCAATACTCCTACGTCAGCCAACTTGTCACTGAAATTTTTCCTTTTTGAAATTTTATGAAATAAGATATAACTTGCTGTAAACATATGAATATGAGATCTCATACCATCTCAGTTATATTCACAGAATATAACGATTTTAAAAGAAGAAGGGAAGGTACTAGAATCAGTAACCCTATGTTGTAGCCCTGGCATGATTCTTGACTATTTAATTTACATTTTTCTATCTTTTATTTGTCAGGCACAATTCTAAGCATTGTCTTTGCTAGGCCTCTGACCTTAGGTCAACTCATTTAAATCTCTAGATTTCAAGTTCCTTTTTATATAAAATGGCGTAAAACACTGACCCTAGGGAGTTATCATGAGAATCATATACAAATTTTAAGAGAACCTTCAAAAATGGATCCCAAGACACAATTATTTTTTATCTTTTAGAGACAGGGTCTCACTATGTTGCCCAAACTCAAGATCTCAAGTGAGTTTCCCACCTCAGCCTGCTGAGTAGCTGGAACTACAGGGATGTGGCACCATGCCTGGCTCTAAGATAATCTTAAATCATCAAATCAAAGGTTAAATCATTTTCATTGTATTCAGGAGCATTAATAAATATTAAAGTATTTTCAAGAAGTAAAAGGGAAAATAAAGTTCAACATATTAGAAAATTTGCTCTTACCCATTATAGATCTTAGTAATTTCAGGATATGATATGAACAAACTAAATTTATGAGAACAAGGGAAATGTAAACATTGACTGGATATCAAGGAATTATGAGCTTTTTTAGTTGTGATAACAGTATTACAGTTAGGTCTCAAAAATATATGTTATTTAGTTGGTGCTATAGTAATTTTTATTTAAAGTTTTTTTTTTTTTTTTTTGAGACGGAGTCTCGCTCTGTCGCCCAGGCTGGAGTGCAGTGGCCCGATCTCAGCTCACTGCAAGCTCCGCCTCCCGGGTTTACGCTGTTCTCCTGCCTCAGCCTCCCGAGTAGCTGGGACTACAGGCACCCGTCACCTCGCCCGGCTAGTTTTTTGGATTTTTTAGTAGAGACGGGGTTTCACTGGGTTAGCCAGGATGGTTTGGATCTCCTGACCTTGTGATCTGCCCGTCTGGGCCTCCCAAAGTGCTGGGATTACAGGTTTGAGCCACCGTGCCCGGCCTATTTCAAGTTTTTTAAAAAGTAAAACAGCCGGGCATGGTGGCTTATGCCTGTAATCCCAGCACTTTGGGAGGCCAAGGCGGGCGGATCACCTGAGGTCGGGAGTTTGAGACCAGCCTGACCAACATGGAGAAACCCTGTCTCTACTAGAAATACAAAAAATTAGCCGGGTGTGGTGGCACATGCCTGTAATCCCAGCACTAGGGAGGCTGAGGCAGGAGATTCGCTTGAACCTGGGAGGTGGAGGTTGTGGTGAGCCAGTGCCATTGCACTCCAGCCTGGGCAACAAGAGCAAAACTCTGTCTCAAAAAAAAAAAAAAAAAAAAAAAAAAAGTAAAACAAAACTTGGCCGGGCACGGTGGCTCAAGCCTGTAATCCTAGCACTTTGGGAGGTCGAGGCAGGTGGATCACAAGGTTAGGAGTTCAAGACCAGCCTGGCCAATTAAAATAAAAAAAGGAAAACAAAATAAAACATATTTTAAAAATACATTTTGAGGCTGGGTACAGTGGCTAATGCCTATAATCCCAGCACTTTGGGAGTCTGAGGTGGGAGGATCAGCTTGAGCCCAGGAGTTCAAGACCAGCCTCAGCAACATAGCGAGATCCTCAACTCTACAAAAAAAATTCTTTAAAATTAGCCAGTCATGGTGGTGTGTGTTTATAGTCCTGGCTACTCAGGAGGCTGAAGTGGGAAGATTGCTTGAACCCAGGAGTTCCAGGCTGCAGTGAGCTATGATCCTGATATTGCACCCCAGCCTGGGAGACAGATCGAGACCCTATCTTAAAACAAACAAACAAACAAATAAAAAACTATTATGAAATTTTCACAAATGAAAGTAGAAATTAATTACAAAATAAAATGGAGGAGGGGGCAGGTAGGATAAAGATAAAACAAGATTTGCCATGAGTTATTTATGGAAGCTGAGTAATGGGTACATAGTTTATCATACCCCTACTTCTGCTTTCGTATAATGGAAAATTTCAAAGATACAAAAACCTTTTTAATAACATGACTAGGCCGGGCAAGGTGGCTCACGCCTTTAATCCCAACACTTTGGGAGGCCAAGGCGGATGGACCACCTGAGGTGAGGAGTTCAAGAACAGCCTGGCCAACATGGAGAAACCCTGTCTCTACTAAAAATACAAAAATTAGCCGGGCATGGTGGAACGTGCCTGCAATACCAGATACTTGGTATGCTGAGGCACAAGAATCACTTGAACCCAGGAGGCAGAGGTTGCAGTAAGACAAGATTGGGCCACTGCACTCCAGCCTGGGTGACAGAGTGAGACTCTGATTCAAAAACAAACAACAACAACAACAACAAAAAACAAAAAAAACTAATATATAATTACTTTTTTAAGTGTTAGGGTGTTTTGCATAACCAGCATAATCACACCATTATGATACAATCGGTGCAACTATTAACCAAGTGAAGAAGATGGAACATGGCAAGGTGATTTAAAAGTTCATGTGAGACCAGGTGTGGTGGCTCACACCTGTAATCCCAGCACTTTGAGAGGCCAAGGCAGGAGGATCACTTGAGCCTAGGAATTCAAGACCAGCCTGGGCAACATAACAACACCCTCTTCAAAAACATTTTTAAAAATTTAGCTAGGCATGGTGGTACCCATCTATAGTCCGAGCTACTTGGGAAGCTGAGGTGGGAGGATCACTTGAGCAGAATTCAAGATTACAGTGAGCTATGATCACACCACTGCACTTCAGCCTTGCTGACAAAGCAAGATCTTGTCTCTAATAATTAAAGTTCATGTGAAAGCAAAAATATATGAAAATAACATTTCTGATAAAAAGCAATAGGAAGGAATTTTTTCCAGTGGATGGAAAAGCATCCTATAAAGCTATAACAATTAAATGATGAAATGACACACAAGTAGATCAATGATACAGATTAGAACATGTTTATTCAGAAGACAATTTTAAAAACTGCAAATAACTATGGAAAGGATTCAAATAATGTAGGGAAAAATGATTGTCCCTTTGGATGAAGATGCTTGTGGACACATGAATTTAAAAATCACATCTCACTTTCAAGGAGAAAAATATTAAACCTCATTTTCAATACGAATCAACAACAGTAGTAAAGATCTAGACAATCTTCAGTCTCTGCAAGAATAAAACGGAGTTCCCACACTAATAGCAAAAGACTGATTGTTCTGTAGCCATGGTAACATAAATAGCCACCAGAATGAGTTTTAAATTGCTTAATCAATACCTGACAGCTCTATAGCTATAGAACCACAATAACCAATTTTAAATCCACTTAAACAACTTCACTCAGTAACCACGTTTTTGCAAGTAAACCTATCAGTGATACCCACTACTGATAGCCCCTTGTTTCTGAAAGCTAGCCAATTGGGAACACAGTCATTTCAATGAACACATTTCTGAAAACCAAGTATATCAATAACTGTCTCACCCAAGCAACCATGCTTCTACAGTGAATGCCAATCCATCATGCCCGTATCCACCAATCCTTGAACTTCAGGCTTCTCAAAAACCCCATGTAAAATAAGTCTCGTCTAAAAGAGATCAACTGATCAGCAATACCCTCTTTACTTTAAGTAAGCAGTAAACTCAGCTTTGTGAAATACTAAGCAGTAGTAATATCCTCTGACACTCTGTAGCCTTTATAAAAGGTGTGCCAGACCAATACATACCAACACAGAAATATACCCAAGACGTGTTAAGTGAAAAAGGCAAAGCAGTACATAGGCAGATGCTATTTTAAAATAATTATGCTCCGTCCATCTATCTATCTGTTAAAAAACAGGCTGGGTGCAGTGGCTCATGTCTGTAATTCCAGGAGGCCTTGGAAGGGGATGGCAGGAGGACTGCCTGAGGACAAGAGTTTGAGACCAATCTGGGCAACATATCAGTTCTACAAAAAAAAAAATAATAATAATAATAATAATAAATATGTATACATATATAAAAACAATGTGTGTGTACATATAATTCTTCATATGCATTGTGCATATATTTAAAAAGACAGAAAAGACACATTCCTAACCATTAACAGTGATTAGCTCAGGAACAAAGGGCAACGGAGGAAGAATGAGGCATTTAAAGAACTATTATAACTTCTTTATGACTGATATAATGAACATATTATTTTTATAAACTGAAAAAAGACTTTTCACTTGTGAATCTTCTATACAATGGTCTATACACTTTGCACTGAAAAGTGACATCTGGAATGATACACTCAAGTTTGAAAATATAAAAACTAAGTTAAGGCTGGGCACGGTGGTTCACGCCTGTAATCCCAGCACTTACGGAGGCCGAGGCAGGCAGATCACTTGAAGTCAGGAGTTCGAGTCCAGCCTGGCCAACATGGTGAAACCCCATCTCTACTAAAAACACAAAAATTAGCTGGGCGTGGCAGCAGGCACCTGTAACTTGGGAGGCTAAGATAGGAGAATCGCTTGAACCTGGGAAGCAGGGGTTACAGTGAGTGGAGGTCATGCCACTGCACTCCAGCCTGGACAGAACGAAATTCTGTCTTAAAAAAAAAATTTAGGCCAGGCACAATGGTTGGCTCATGCCTGAAACCCTAGCACTTTGGGAGGCCAAGGCCAGCGGATCGCTTGAGCCCAGAAGTTCAAGATCAGCCTGGACAACACGGTGAAGCCCAGTCTCCACACACACCATAATTTTTTTAACTTAGCCAGGCAAGATGGCTTGAGCCTACAGTCCCAACTACTCAGGATGCTGAGGTAGGAGTATCGCTTGAGCCTGGAAGGTCAAGTAGGCAGTGAGCCATGATGGTACCACCGCACTCCAGCCTGCCTGACAGAATGAGATCTGGTCCCCCCCCAAAAAAAGTTTTAATAGAAATTACAGGATATTTTTCATTCGAAATTGTGTACAGATGAAATCTATGAGTTATAACTGAACTTCCTTAGGAAGTCTGATAGCCTTAAGGAGTCTTATGTTTAGGTCACCTGTGGAATTACCATCTTTACTTTGCAGTTATACAGTGCATATAGATAAGCACTGGTTCTTTCTGCAGTAACCTTTTATTCAAGTTATCAATAAACTTTTGCTTAATCATGCTATCTGTTAAACTGTAAAAATAATAACTTAGTAATAGCTCATTATATCTAGCAGTCACAGTTGGTTGTCCAGCCCTAAATGACCTAGGAGACATTTCACCATTGCTGTGCTAAGGGGTGGGGGAAAAAAACAGCAGCACAAAATTAAAGAGAAAAGTTACTTTCATTTATCTACAGGTCCACTTAAGTGAAAGTAGTATCTATGATATTCGATCTTCCTTTTTTTTTTTTTTTAGGACGGAGTCTTGCTCTGTCGCTCAGGCTGGAGTGCAGTGGGTGTGATCTCCGCTGACTGCAACCTCCAACTCCCAGGCTCAAGCAATTCTCCTGTCTCACCCTCCCAAGTAGCTGGGATTACAGGTGCCTGCTACCACATCCAGCTACTTTTTGTAATTTTAGGAGAGATGAGGTTTCACCACATTGGCCAGGCTGGTCTCAAACTCCTGACCCCAAGTGATCCACCTGCCTCAGTCTCTTAAAGTGCCGGGATTACAGGCATGAGCCACAGAGCCTGGCCTGATTATGAAATCTTAACCATTTATTTCTGAAACTGTTAAGCAAGTGTACTGAAGTGTATCTGCTAACGAAATTCACACACACACCAAATCCTTTTTTCTTTTTTTTTGAGATGGAGTTTCGCTCTTGTTGCCCAGGCTGGAGTGCAATGGCACCATCTTGGCTCACCTCCACCTCCCGGATTCAAGCAATTGTCCTGCCTCAGCCTCCTGAATATCTGGAATTACAAGCACGTGCCACCATGCCCTGCTAATCTTGTTATTTTTAGTAGAGATGGGGTTTCTCCATGTTGGGCAGGTTGGTCTTGACCTCCTAACTTCAGGTGATCCGCCCACCTCGGCCTCCCAAAGTGCCAGGATTACAGGTGTGAGCCACCGTGCCTGGAGCCTCAATTTTTAAATATTGAAGTTTACCATTTAAAAAAATTATCCTGTGTAACTTCCTCTGAATTTTGCTGTTAACCTACAAACTGCTCTGAAAGAGGGTCTTTTTCTTTTGAAACGAGGTCTCACTCTGTCACCAAGTCCAGTGCCATGGCTAGATCACAGCTCACTGCAGCCTCAACCTTCTAGGCTCAAGTGAACCTCCTGCCTCAGCCTCCCAAATAGCTGGAACTACAAGTATACACCACCATGCCCGGATAACTTTTTTTTTTTGGTAGAGACAGTCTCCCCATGTTTCCCCAGGCTGGTCTCGAACTCCTGGACTCAACAGATCCTCCTGCCTCAGTCTCCCATGGTGCCTCATGCTTGTAATCCCAGCTTGAGCCACCATGCCCAGCTAAAAAATGGTCTTTAAAAAAAATTATGGGCCGGGCGCAGTGGCTCAAGCCTGTAATCCCAGCACTTTGGGAGGCCGAGACGGGTGGATCGCGAGGTCAGGAGATCGAGACCATCCTGGCTAACACGGTGAAACCCCATCTCTACTAAAAAATACAAACAACTAGCCGGGCGAGGTGGCGGGCGCCTGTAGTCCCAGCTACTCAGGAGGCTAAGGCAGGAGAATGGCGTAAACCCGGGAGGTGGAGCTTGCAGTGAGCTGAGATCCGGCCACTGCACCCCAGCCTGGGCGACAGAGCAAGACTCCGTCTCAAAAAAAAAAAATAAAAAAATAAAAATAAATAAAAAAAAATTATTCATGAGGTAAAGTTTTGAATTTAACCTATAAATAGGCCACGCGCAATGGCTCACACCTGTAATGCCAGCACTTTGGGAAGCCGAGGCAGGCAGATCACTACGTCACGAAATCAAGACCATCCTGGCTAACACGGTGAAAACACGTCTCTACTAAAAAAATACAAAAAATTAGCCAGGCATGGTATTATGCGCCTGTAGTCCCAGCTACTCAGGAGGCTGAGGCTGGAGAATTGCTTGAACCCGGGAGGTGGAGGTTGCAGTGAGCTAAGATCATGCCACTGTACTCCAGCCTGGGCAACAGAGCAAGACTCCGTCTCAAAAAAAAAAAAAAAAAGAAATATAGGAAATGAATCTGAGACATCACACCTCAATAGAAGCAATTGTTACAGAAGTTAATTACAACCTTGAGAGGCTCTTTTTTGGGCAACTCCTTACATCTTTATTGACTAATAAGCAAACTCGTAAGAATGAGTACTTCCCCTAGTCCAACAAAAATAGAATTAAAAATAAGTAAAAAGAACAAGTACCTCCAAAATATATTTCTGTACCATTACCACATATGTCCTCCATAAAATACTTGAACCACTCACAAGTGTATCCTATTTAAATTAAGTTTTAAAGTTTCAATTCACCCTGACAATGGACTAAGTGTACCCTCAATGAAATTACCAAACTCATCACACACCTATTTTTAGTTATATAAACACTATTTACGTAAATATTTTCACTTATTCAATTTATCAACATATTGTTAACTGGAAACCAATCAAGTTACCATGTATCAATATGGGAGGTAGGAAACAAACATATTTAGAACACTATGCCTGAATGGCTATGTTTAAATTAAAAGACATGAATGCAAATAAATGACTACAAATTAAGTGCCTCAAATGAAATCTCTACTACTTGCTAAAAGAGCACTGTGAAATAAATGCCTAATTCTGGCTGAGACATTCAGGTAAAATTTACAAAGGGGTGCTACTTGAGCCAAGTATTGAGGCCAAGGTGAAAGGGACCTTACAGGCAAAGGGAAAAATAATGTAATGCAGAAAGGCTTACACATGTGAACAAAGACAGAGGCAGTTGGAATAAACACAAGAAAATGTATTTTTGAGACATATAGGAAGTATAGTCAATGAGACTCAGTAATTGATTTGATATTGGGATTGAGAAGAAGGAAAAATTCAAGGACAACTCTCAGTTTTCTATATTGAGGGAGTAAGTGAACAATGACAGGTGGAAGTAGTGATAAATAATACTCATTAAGTGTTTACTATATGTCAGCCATTGAGCTAACTGCATCATTTCATCACTCAGTTGTGAAATTAACAGTTAAGAAGATATAGACAAAAATGCATATGACCTATTTATTGAGGAATAATTTTCTAGTCATCTACAACTACCAAAAAGCATTTTCCCATTTATCATTTTGTCTTCTTGAACCACTTTATTTCCTGGGCTTCTCCAATTTCACTCTCTCCTAATGCTCTAACTTTTGTACTCACTCTTTCTCATACTTCTTGGCTCCTCCCAAGATTCTCTTTTTAATTTAATGTACCCTCATCATAACTTTCCTTGGTTTCCTATTCTCCCCAAACGTAGCACACATTATAAAAATAAAAGCTGGGCATGGTAACTCACGCCTGTAATCTCACCACTTTAAGGAGGCCGAGGTGGGCAGATCACCTGAGGTCAGGAGTTTGAGACCAGCCTGGCCAACTTGGTGAAACCCCATCTCTACTAAAAGTACAAAAAGCAGCTAGGCATGGTGGCATGGGCCTGTAATTCCAGCTACTGGGGAGTCTGAGGTAGAACTGTTTGAACCCAGGAGGCAGAGGTTGCAATGAGCTGAGACTATGCCACTGCACTCCAGCCTGGGTGACAAAGCAAGATTCTATCTCAAAAAAAATAAAAATAAGGCCAGGCACGGTGGCTCACACCTGTAATCTCAGCACTTTGGAAGGCCAAGGCGGTCGGATCATGAGGTCAAGACTTCAAGACCATCCTGACCAACGTGGTGAAACCTAGTCTCTACTAAAAATACAAAAATTAGCTGGGCGTGGTAGCACATGCCTATAATCCCAGCTACTCAGGAGACTGAGGCAGGAGAATTGCTTGAACCCAGGAGGCGGAGGTTTCAGTGAGCCAAGATCACGCCATTGCACTCCAGCCTGGGCAACGAGAGCGAAACTCTGCCTCAAAAAAAAATAATAATAAATAATAAATATTTGGGCAAAGAAAGATATATCCTAAAATGCATAACCATAAAGTCATTAAAAAACGTTATGTGCCGGCTCACGCCTGTAATCCCAGCACTTAGGAAGGGAGAGGTGGGTGGATTACCTGAGGTCAGGAGTTCCATAGACCAGCCTGGCCAACATGATGAAAACCCCATCTCGACTAAAAATACAAAATTAGCCAGGTGTGGTGGTAGGCACCTGTAATTCCAGCTACTGAGGAGGCTGAAACAGGAGAATCACTTGAACCCAGGAGGTGTCAGAGATTGCAGTGGGCCGAGACCACACCATTACACTCCAGCCTGGGCAACAAGAGCGAAACTCTGTCTCAAAATAAAAAAATAAATAAAACATTGTGTATGTAAATACATAAAACCAAGTATAAACTGACTTGGAGCAAAATTTAGATAACCCCCCAATGTGCAGTATTAAATAAATTTTGTTATCCTACTAATTATTTTCAGATGGGATTTCAACAGTGACAAAACAACTTATGTTTTTGTTTATTTTGAGACAGGGTCTCTCGCCCTGGCAGAGTACAGTGGCACAATCTGGGCTCATTGCAGCCTCCACCTCCCAGGTTCAAGCGATCCTCTCACCTCAGCCTCCCAAGCAGCTAGGACTAGAGGGCTGCACCACTACACCCAACTAGTTTTTTTCATTTTTAGTAGAGACGGGATTCTGCTGTATTGCCCAGGCTGGTCTTGAGCTCCCGAGCTCAAGCAATCCACCCACCCTAGTCTCCCAAAGTGCTGGGATTATAGGCATGAGCCACCATGCCTGGCCAAAAAACAATTACATATGAATAATTAAATATCTCCCAATTATTCCTGCTACCTATTTATTAACATACTATTAAATAGGTGAAAAAGTTTCCTAGTCCTAAATATAATTGTACTCGGTAATAGCTCAGTTGATGGCAAATGTAGTATTTACTGTTGTATTTGGATCTGTGCCTGGATTTAGTGTGAAATGAGGATATTTCCACTGCTGAGTTTTTCTGCTCTGTCATCAGCTCACATCTGCCATAGGATATGTTTCCAACATAACATCAGCAAACGCAATCAAGACATATTTTTGGGGGGGAGGGTAGAGCAGGTTTTCATTTTTCCAAAAATTGCACCAAGGTAAAGCAAAGCTCCAGCTGAGGTGGGAGTGCTGTGTAGGCATTAGCAGTGCTGCCCTCGCTATGCACTCCTTGGATAGTAGCGCAACCCCAAGAAAAGGGTGGTTAAAACATGCTTTCTTATTAACTTGCTGAAAGTGTCAAAAGTCTGCCAACTACAAATCTTTAAATTGTTCAATAATAGTATGTGGGAAAGAAAAGTGTGTATACACACATACCCCCCAGTGAGGCTATATAATGTGCTGCAGGTTTTAAGGTCAAACTGACAGAAGGGCTGGGATCCTGGCTAAGCCCCACCCTTAAGTTTGCCCAAAGTGAAAACAGCTGACCCTATTTTTCAGCCCAAATGTTGCCTTTTTGGCCTGCTCCGCCCCTATCCTGTGCCCATAAAAGACTTCAGCTGGCAGAGCAACACACGCGGCTGAGTGTCAAGGGTACACGCAGCTTGAGCATACGAGACTACAGAAAATTTCCGCTATCTTCAGACAGTGCGACTTCGGAGAGGGGCCTGCCAGAGACAGCTCGGCTTCAGGGAAAGATCACCTTCCCATCCCCTTTCCAGCCTCCCTTTCCGCTGAGAGCCACCCACTGCTCAATAAAGTCTTCTGCATTCATCACCTTTCAAACAGTTCGTGTGACCTGATTCTTTCTGGACACCAAACAAGAACAGGGTGCCGAAAGGTCAGAGGCGACCATCCGGACTGACCCTCCACTGAGTTGGCTGGCACTTGGCAGGCCCTGGACTGCAGAGCTGAAAAGAGCATTGGTTGTAACATGCTTGGACGCTGCTGCGGGCCCTCACAGAGCCTGCACCTACCAGAGTAGCGACCCGCTGGTTCATTCGCTCCAGTTCCCGCACTGGCTCGCTTGCTCGCACGCTCCCTCCCGCCAATAGTGGCCAGCAGAGGGCGGAGTGAAACGAACCACCCCAGTTCCGCCCGCGAAGGGGGTTCAAGGGAACTATCCTGTCTCAAAACTATGAATCTTAATTAAAAATCCCAGTCTAGGGACCGGGCGCGGCGGTTCACACCTGTAATCTCAGCACTTTGGGAGGCTGAGGCAGGCGGATCACGAGGTCAGGAGTTCAAGACCAGCCTGGCCAACATAGTGAAACCCCATCTCTACTAAAAACACAAAAATTAGCCAGGTGTGGTGGTGGGCGCCTGTAATTCCAGCTACTCGGGAGGCTGAGGCAGGAGAACTGCTTGAACCCGGAAAAAAAGTTTAATTTAGAATTACTATAATACTTATCTCAAAATAAAAATGAAATATAAATAACAGGAAATCCCTGTCCTCTTATTAGACTCTAAAAAGCACAGAACTTAAAAAGGAGACTTTATTGTAGTCTCAATATTAATACTGATAGTTCTCTGTATTTAATTTTTATTCATTAATTTAATTTAATTTTTTTTGAGATGGAGTCTCGCTCTGTTGCCCAGGCTGGAGTGCAGTGGCGTGATCTCAGCTCACTGCAAGCTCCGTCCCCCGGGTTCACGCCATTCTCCTGCCTCAGCCTCCCATGTAGCTGGGACTACAGGCGCCCACCACCATGCCTGGCTAATTTTTTTTTTTAATTTTTAGTAGAGACGGGGTTTCACCATGTTAGCCAGGATGGTCTCTATCTCCTGACCTCGTGATCCACCCGTCTCAGCCTCCCAAAGTGCTGGGATTACAGGTGTGAGCCACCGCGCCCAGCCTTTATTTTTGTTTTGAGACAGGGTCTTGCTCTGTTGCCCAAGCTGGAGTGCAATGGTATGATCACAGCTCACTGCAACCTCTGCCTCCCGGTCTCAGGCAATCCTCTCACCTCGGCTTCCTGAGTTGCTGGGACCACAGACAGATGTGAGTCACCACAGCCAGCTTTTAAAAAATTTTTTGCAGAGGTGGAGTTTTGCCATGTTGCCCAGGCTGGTCTTGAACTCCTGGATTCAAGCAATCCACCTGCCTAAGCCTCCCAATGTGCTGGTGTAAGCCACGATGCCTGGCCCTCTACATTCTTTTTTGTTTTCTGTTTTTGAGACAGTCTTGCTCTGTTACCCAGGCTGGAATACCATGGCACGATAGCTCACTGTAGTCTCCACCTCCCAGGTTCAAGCAATTCTCCTGCCTCAGCCTCCCAAGTAGATGGGGGTACAGGCGTGTGCCACCATGCCGGACTAATTTTTTGTATTTTTTAGTAGAGATGGGGTTTTGCCATGTTGGCCAGGCTGGTCTCGAACTTCTGACCTCAGGTGATCCACCCACCTTGGCCTCCCAAAGTGCTGGGATTACAGGCGTGAACCACCGTGTCTGGCCATCTGTCTACTCACTTTTGACCAGTCCATCAATTAACCAGCATTATTTGCTGTCAGTGCCTCCGGTTGATGAGTTTTTCCCTGGTTCTGTGGAGAAAGTAAGCCTGTTCCTTGGTAAGCCTGTAATCCCAGCACTTTGGGAGGCCGAGGTGGGCAGATCACGAGGTCAGGAGTTCAAGACCAGCCTGGCCAATATGGTGAAACCCTGACTCTACTAAAAATACAAAAATTAGCTGGGCATGGTGGCACATGCCTGTAATCCCAGCTACTTGGGAGGCTGAGGTAGGAGAATCACTGCACTCCAGCCTGGGTGACAGAGTGAGGCTCTGTCTCAAAAAAAAAAAAATAAAAATAAAAATATTATAGACAGAGCCTCTATCCCAGGCTAATCAAGGACTAGCCCACACCACACTAAAGACTAGAGGTTTACTCTGTCACAACTAAACCAGAAACACAGGGATCAGGAAACAAATCAAAATAGAGAAAAAAATCTAACTACAGAATTGTAAGATCCTAGACTCCCTTTTTCCACCTGTCTCTTCCAACACTTGCAATCAAATCTGTATACATACCACGCAGGAGAAGAGATTCCTCTCTGAGGTAGCTGATCATCTCCCACAGAGGAAACACACAAAACAATAATAGGGTCCTCCCAAACAGATCAGCCCAGTCAGATTACCATACAGTAACATTAAACACTTCACAAATTTTGCCTTTCACACAGGGCTGAACTTTTCATCTGCTTTTCAGTACCTGACTCTTAAATATGAACAAACAAGATGGATTTCCAGAAATTCTTAGAGGCAAACACAAAAGGAAACAAAACACCTTGGAGAAAAAAAAAAAAATCTCAAAAAATATAATTTATGTTATCAGAATGTTAAGATATAAAATCCGTAAAAGAAGAACAGGAGGCCAAAAAGGGAGGGAATTCAAATTATAAAAAACGGGGTGGGGAGAGGGGGTCTTTGGCCAGGCACGGTGGCTCGCACCTGTAATACCAGCACTTTAGGAAGCCGAGGTGGGTGGATCACTTGAGGTTAGTAGTTCAAAACCAGCCTGTCCAACGTGGTGAAACCCCGTCTCTACTAAAACACAAAAAAATTAGCCGGGCGTGGTGGCACGCACCTGTAATCCCAGCTAATTGGGAGGCCGAGGCAGGAGAATTGCTTGAACCCAGGAGGCTGAGGTTGCAGTGAGCTGAGATCATGCCACTGCACTCCAGCCTGAGCGACAGAGCGTGACTGTCTCAAAAAACAAAAAAGGGGCGGGGCAGTGTTAAAAATAAAAATTATGGGCCAAGCACGGTGGCTCACGCCTGTAATCCCAGCACTTTGGGAGGCCAAGGCAGGCGGATCATGAAGTCAGAAGATTGAGAACATCCTGGTTAATGGCGAAACCCCGTATCTACTAAAAAAATACAAAAAATTAGCAGGGCATAGTGGCGGGCACCTGTAGTCTCAGCTACTCAGGAGACTGAGGCAGGAGAATGGCACGAACCCAGAAGGCGGAGCTTGCAGTGAGCTAACGCCACTGCACTCCTGCCTGGGCAACAGAGCGAGACCCAGTCTCAAAAAAAAAAAAGGAAAAATTATGGCCGGGCGCGGTGGTTCACGCTTGTAATCCCAGCACTTTGGGAGGCAGAGGTGGGCAGATCACAAGCTCAGGAGATCGAGACGATCCTGGCCAACATGGTGAAACCTCATCCCTACTGAAGAAGAAGAAAAAAAAAGAAAATTAGCTAGGTGTGCTGGCATGTGTCTGTAGTCCCAGCTACTTGGAAGGCTGAGGCAGGAGAATTGCTTAAACCCAGGAGATAGAGGTTGCAGTGAGCCGAGATCGTGCCACTGCACTCCAGCCTGGGTGACACAGCGAAACTCCATCTCAAATAAAATAAAATAAAATATAAAAATTTAAATACCACATGCAGTAGTATAACAAATACCTAGAAATAAATCTATAGGGATATGTGTGTAATCGCTATAAAACACCGAAAAGAAAAATTTTAAAGACCCAAATAAACAGAGAGATATACAACACATTCCATAGGCTGAAAGACTCAATATTATTAAGTTGTTCATTGTCCCCAAATAGATCTACAAATTGAATGCAATTCCAATAAAATTCCAGCAGGTTTTCTGTGTGGAAACTGATGATACCAAAATTTATAAATACGTATTTATTTATTGTATGAAAATGCAAAGTCCATAGAATAACCAAACAAAACAATTTTGAAAAAGAACAACAAATTCGGACATACATTGCCGGATTTCAAGACATCATAAGGCTATAGTAATTAAGACTGTGTTGGCCGGGCGCAGTGGCTCAAGCCTGTAATCCCAGTACTTTGGGAGGCCGAGGCGGGTGGATCACGAAGTCAGGAGATCGAGACCATCCTGGCTAACACGGTGAAACCCCGTCTCTACTAAAAAACACAAAAAACTAGCCGGGCGAGGTGGCGGGCGCCTGTAGTCCCAGCTACTCGGGAGGCTGAGGCAGGAGAATGGCGGGAACCCGGGAGGCGGAGCTTGCAGTGAGCTGAGATCCGGCCACTGCACTCCAGCCTGGGTGACAGAGCGAGACTCCTTCTCAAAAAAAAAAAAAAAAGAAAAAGAAAAAAAAAGACTGTGCTGGCTGGGCCCAGTGGCTCACGCCCATAATCCCAACACTTTGGGAGGCTAAGGAAGGCGGATCATCTGAGGTTAGGAGTTTGAGACCAGCCTGACCAACATGGTAAACAATACAAAATTAGCTGGGCATGGTGATGGGCACCTGTAATTCCAGCTACTTGGGAGGCTAAGGCAAGAGAATCACTTGAACCCAGGAGGCAGAGGTTGCAGTGAGCCGAGATCATGTCATTGTACTCCAGCCTGGGCAACGAGCGTGAAACTCAAGTCTTTAA
Organism: Macaca thibetana thibetana; assembly: GCF_024542745.1. Taxonomy (NCBI): domain Eukaryota; kingdom Metazoa; phylum Chordata; class Mammalia; order Primates; family Cercopithecidae; genus Macaca; species Macaca thibetana. The sequence goes on from NC_065592.1 coordinate 47,308,024, forward strand.
AAAAAAAAAAAAAAAAAAAAAAAAAAGACTGTGCTATTGGTGCAAGGCCAAACAACCAAATGGAATAGAAGACAGCATCCAGAAACAGACTAATATTACAACAAAGGCACCACTGAACTGCAGTGGTGCCTTTGTTCAAGGATAGTCTTTTCAATGCCACTGGACTGACTGGATATCTACATTCTATATTTTCTATATAGAAAAAATAACCTTGACTCTTGTCTCACGTATTTACAGATAGATCATAGACTTAACTGCAAAACTAAAACTGCAAAGTTTCTAGAAGAAAACAAAAGATCATCTTCATGCTTTAAGTCCTAGCCAGAGCAATGAGGAAAGAAAAAGAAACAAAAGGCATTTGAATTGGAGAGAAGTAAAATTACCTCTGCTTGAAGATGACATGATGTTCTTCATAGAAAATCCTAAAGATTATACACACACATATACAAACTGTTAGAAATAATAAATTCAGCAAAGTGGCAGGATTCAAAATCAACATCCACATTAGTACCCAAAACAATCAGCTGCATTTCTATACTCTAACAACAAATCCGAAATAGAAATTAAAGCAATTTCATCTACAACTGCACCAGAAAGAAAAAGATATTTAGAAATAAACTTTATCAAGGAAGCAAAAGACTTGTACACTAGACACCAGCCAGACACAGAGAGGTGCAAGCCTGTAGTCCCAGCTACTCAGGAAGCTAAAGCAGGAGGATTGTTTGTGCCCCTGATTTGAGGTCTCAGTGTACTATTATCACACCTGTGAATAGCCACTGTACTTAAGCCTGGCAACATACCAAAGCTTCATCTCTTAAAAAAAAAAAAAAATTAAACAGAATTATCATATGATCCAGAAATTCCACTTCTGGGTACACAGCCCAAAATGATGAAGAGCAAGGATTCAAACAGATATTTGCATACCTATATTCAGGGCAGCTTATCCACAATAGCAGGGAGGGAAATTAAAAAAAAAAAAAAGGAAAAAAACATGGAAGCATCCCAAGTAGCTATCAATGAATAAGTGGATAAACAAAATGTGGCAACATATACAGTGGAATGTTATTCAGCCTCAAAAAGGAGGAAAATTTTGACACATGCTACAACATGAATGAACTTTGAAAACTGCGTTAACTGAAATTCACCAGTAACAAAAGGACAGATACTGCATAATTCCATTTATAAGAGGCACTTAGAATAGTGAAATTCAGAAAGACAGAAAATAGAATAGTGGCCACCAGAGGCCGAAGAGAGGAGGGAAGGAGTTATTGTTTAAAGGGTAAAGAGCTTCAGTTTGGGAAGATGAAAAGATTTCTGGGAATGAATGACGGTGGTGGCTGCACAACACTATGAATGCACTTAATATCACAGAATTATACACTTAAAACTGAAATAGTGAATTTTATGTTATATATATTTTACCACCACAAAAAATAGGAATACTTAGGACACTAGAGGGGACAAAAGTTTTAAAACAGGACACAAAAAGTAATATCCATAAAAGAAAACATTGATAATTTTGATTTTACTAAAACCAAGAACTTCTGTTTCATCAAAAAAATCATTAAAACAGGGAACGAGCAAGCCACAGGGTGGAAGAAGTTATTCACAATATATGTATACGGATTCACACACACAATCCAACAAATGATTTAATATGCACAGTATATAAAGAACTCCTACGAATAAGGAAAATACAAAAACACCAAAAAATGAGCAAAAGACTTGAACAGGCATTTCACAAAAGAGGATATCTAAGGGCTGGGAGCGGTGGCTCACGCCTGTAATCCCAGCACTTTGGGAGGCCCAGGCGGGTGGATCGCCTGAAGTCAGGAGTTTGAGATCAGCCTGACTAACAAGGTGATACCCGTCTCTACTAAAAATACAAAAATTAGCTGGGCGTGGTGGCAGGCACCTGTAGTCCCAGCTACTAGGGAAGCTGAGACAGGAGAATTGCTTGAACCTGGGAGGTGGAGGTTGCAGTCAGCTGAGATCGCACCATTGCACTCCAGCCTGGGCAAGGGAGCAAGACTCTGTCTCAAAAAAAAAAAAAAGTTAATTACATTCCAGTTAAGTATGATAACCATGTGTATTTAAAGAGAGTTCAGGGATGAATTACTGATAAGCACATTAGAAAACTAAATGTGAGTTGGGCACCGGTGTCTCATGCCTATAATCTCAGCACTTTGGGAGGCTGAGGTGGGCAGATCACCTGAGGTCAGGAGTTCGAGACTAGCCTGGCCAACATGATGAAGCCCCATCTCTACTAAAAATACAAAAATTAGCCGAGTGTGGTGGCAGGCACCTGTAATCCCAGCTACTCGGGAGGCTGAGGCAGGAGAATCACTAGAACCTGGGAAATGGAAGTTGCAGTGAGCCAACATTGCTCCACTGCACTCTAGCCTGGCCGACAAGAGTGAGACTCCATCTCAAAAAAAAAACTAAATGTGGAGGGATGAAGAGGAATTCCAGCAAAAACAAAAAACAAAACACTACACTACATGTGTAAGAAAAGGTAATAATGGTGTATGATATGGTTCAACCGGAACTATTATTTACATAGTCATATTAATGTAAACACTGAAAATTAGTCTAAACCAAAACTGTAACTACTGGAAATATGGGGAGCTAATGAGTATGTTTATGGGATGGGGTGTTACAGTAAAGAGAGAAATCCTCATCTTCCTTATTGGAAGTATGATAGTTAACAACAAACTAGAAATTTTAAAAATGAAAAGCGGCATTAAAAATATTTAGAAGGCCAGGCGTGGTGGCTCACACCTGTAATCCCAGCACTTTGGGAGGCCAAGACAGGCAGATGACAAGGTCAGGAGTTCAAGACCAGCCTGGCCAATATGGTGAAACCCCCGTCTCTACTAAAAAATACAAAAATTAGCCGGGCATGGTGGCGCACGCCTGTAGTCCCAGCTACTTGGGAGGCTGAGGCAGGAGAATCGCTGAACCTGGGAGGCGGAGGTTGCAGTGAGTGAGCTGAGATCACACCACTGCACTCTAGCCTAGGTGACAGAGCAAGAGGAAGGACAGAAGGACAGAAGGAAAGAAGGAAGGAAGGAAGGGAGTTGGGAACAGTGGCTCACACCTGTAATCCCAGCACTTCGGGAGGTCAAGGTGGGAGGATCACTTGAACCCAGGAGTTCAAAGACCAGCCTGGGCAACATGTCAATACCCCATCTCTAGAAAAAAATTTTAAAAGTTGGCCGTGCACAGTGGCTCACGCCTGTAATCCCAGAACTTTGGCAGGGCAAGGTGGACGCATCACCTGAGGTCAGGAGTTCAAGACCAGCCTGGCCAACACACCGAAACTCTGTCTCTACTAAAAATACAAAAATTAGTCGGGTGTGGGTACACGCCTATAATCCCAGTTACTCAGGAGGCTGAGGCAGGAGAATTGCTTGAACCCAGAAGGCGGAGGTTGCAGTGAGCCAAGATCACGCCATTGCACTCCAGTCTGGGCAACAAGAGTGAAACTCTGTCTCAAAAAAAAAAAAAAAATTTAAGTTAGCTGAGATTGGTGGCAGGCCTGCAGTACCTGCTACTCGGTAGGCTTCAGCGGGAGAACAGTTTGAGCCCAGGAATTCGTGGCAGCAGTGGGCTATGACTGCAACACCACACTCCAGCCTGGGCGACAAAGCAAGACCCCACCTCTTAAAAGGTAAATTAAGACTAATTAGAAATGTGGGAGTAATTCCAGAAGAGCTGAAAAGGTTCAAAGTATGTTACTACTTTCATAACAACTTTTTAAATAGTTGATTTAATTATTAATAACAATAGAATTATTTAGCATTTTGGGCTCTCCGAGTTTCTATTATTATTACCATGTGTTACATACATATAACTCATGGATGGTTTGTTATGGCTAATCTAAGAAATGTGATCCTTAACAGTCAGGATAAGACATCCTGAATAACTGATCTGAACACAGGAGTTCAAAGCTAAAAGGCCTGTCTGCTTTCCACCACAAGAAGACATTCTAGTGCTAAGGAAGTTTTTCCTTTCTGTTTTTTTCTGCCCTTATTAATGAGGTATCTTTAACACCTCACATACTTATATATATGAACATTAGCAGATAAAATTAGTAATCAGGCCGGACATGGTGGCTCCTACCTGTAATACCAGCACTTTGGGAGGCTGAGGAAAGAGGATTGCTTGAGACCAGGAGTTCAAGGCGTCTGGCCAACATGGTGAAACCCCATCTTACTTGAACCCAGGAGGCAGAGGTTGCAGTGAGCCATGATGAAATCCCATCTCTACTAAAAATACAAAAATTGGCCAGGCGTGATGCTACATGCCAGTAGTTCCAGCTACTCAGGAGGCTGAGGCAGGAGAATCCACTGAACCTGAGAGGTGCAGCATGCAGTGAACCGAGATCACGCCACTGCACTCCAGCAGAGTGAATAACACAGCAAGACTCCATTGCAAAAAAACAAACAAACAAAACCCAATAAAATTAGTAATCAGTTTTGCCCCATATTAGGAGAATGTCCTTAATAAAAGTTTAAAATGATAATGCGTATCAACTCCAAAACGTACAAAATAAACATCAATTATATTCTTTCTAAATCTTTCACAAAAAACCCTCAATCTACCATGCACTTTTTTTTTGGGCGGGGGGGGGGCGGTGAGACAGAGTCTCTCTCTGTCCCCTAGGCTGAAGTAAGTGGCAGTGCAATCTTGATCTCGACTCACTGCAATCTCCGCCTCCCGGGTTCAGGTGATTTTCCTGCCTCAGCCTCCCAAATAGCTGGGATTACAGGCACACACCACCACGCCCTGCTAATTTTTGTATTTTTAGTAGAAACAGGGTTTCACCATGTTGACCAAGCTGGGACCTCAGGTGATCCACCTGCTCTGGTCTCCCAAAGTGCTAGGATTATAGGTGTGAACCACCACGCCCAGACTATCATGTACTTTCTTTTTCTTCTTTTTTTTTTTCTGTTTTTTTTTGTTTTTGTTTTTGGGAGTCTTGCTCTGTTGTACAGGCTGGAGGAGTACAGTCACACGATTTTGGCTCACTGCAACCTCTGTGTCCTGAGTTCAAGTGATTCTCCTGCCTCAGCCTCCTGAGTAGCTGGGACTACAGGTGCATACCACCATGCCTGGTTAATTTTTTGTATTTTTAGTAGAGATGGGGTTTCGCCGTGTTAGCCAGGATGGTCTCCATCTCCTGACCTCATGATCTGCCCAGCTAGGCCTCCCAAAGCAGGTGTGAGCCACCACGCCAGTGTTACTTTTTTGAGGCATGACACCAAAGATTAAAAACCTTAAAGAAAATAACAGATGAATTTTATAAAATAAAAGTTAAACAATTCTATATAACAAAACATACCGTTTATGTTTAAAAAGGCAAAACCATAAAATGGGGGAAATGTTTAAATTTTTTTTCAAAGGGTTATATGAGTGTTTCTAAATCAAGACATAAAGACAAACCCTTCTATAGTAAAACAGGCAAAGGACACAAGCCAAAAAGAAGAAATACACTCTACTACTTACCAGACTATTCATAGATTTTTCAGGATTCTGAGAAGCTTAGCTAGAAAACCACTCCTATAAGCAAAGTGTGTCAGCAACTTTTAAAAACTATAGGATCGCATTTTTTTGTATACCAGTGGGAAAAAATGAGAGCACACAGCATATAATTGAGCCAAAGACAGAAATATATGTCAAACATGTATTTTTTTGACAAGAAAAGAAATGAGCAGTTTGCCTATACTATTTTTGGCAGTCCTGTCTAATTTAGTCACCAGGGAAAGACACTCCCAAATCCTTAAGCAGGGGCTAACATAACGAAAGAAGTTCTGGATATGAGGTATGCATGACAACCGAATAGGGTTAAATTAAACTACCAGATATGAAGCAGCAAAAGTCTGGGTTATAATGATGGCAAAGGCAAAAGAGAATAAAGAAGAAATCAGGCCGGGCGCGGTGACTCAAGCCTGTAATCCCAGCACTTTGGGAGGCCGAGATGGGCGGATCACGAGGTCAGGAGATCGAGGCCATCCTGGCTAATACGGTGAAACCCCATCTCTACTAAAAAAAAAAAAAAAAAAACTAGCCGGGCGAGGTGGCGGGCGCCTGTAGTCCCAGCTACTTGGGAGGCTGAGGCAGGAGAATGGCGTAAACTCGGGAGGCGGAGCTTACAGTGATCTAAGATCCAGCCACTGCACTCCAGCCTGGGCGACAGAGCGAGACTCCGTCTCAAAAAAAAAAAAGAAGAAATCAGAATCACTAACTTTGGTTGTTTATCATACCAAATGATAAGCAAGAAAGCTTTATTATCCACTATTAAAGTGGATCAACAGGCCAGGCATGGTGGCTCACACCTGTAATCCCAGCACTTTGGGAGGCTGAGGCAGGTGGATCATGAGGTCAGGCGTTCAAGACCAGCCTGGCCAACATAGTGAAACCCCGTCTCTACTAAAAATACAAAAAATTAGCCGGGCATGGTGGCGGGTGCCTGTAATCCCAGCTACTTGGGAGGCTGAGGCAGGAGAATCGCTTGAACCTGGAAGGTGGAGGTTGCACTGAGCCAAGATTGTGCCACTGCACTCCAGCCCGGGCGACAGTGTGAGACTCCGTCACAAAAAAAAAAAAGGAAAGAAGGAAGGGAGGGAGGGGAGTAACAAATGGTATCTCTGGGGACAGTCATTTGGAAAAGAAACAACAGACTGAAAAGATTTAAAACCCTCTCATCAATCCATATTTTACTCCATCAAATAACATTCAAGTTTACCTTAAATACGTTATCGCTTTTGAAAAAGCACACAAAATAGATCCTTTAAAATTAAAACTGCAGAAGACAGTTATTACCTAATTACTGAAGACTAGCTTGTTCAAACGTTTTTTATTTGAGACAGGGTCTCACTCTGTCGCCTAGGCTGGAGTGCAGTGACATGATCTCAGCTCACTGCAACCTCCACCTACTGCAACCTCCACCTCCCAGGTTCAAGAGATTCGTGTACCTCAGCCTCCTGAGTAGATGGGATTATAGGCTATGCCTGGCTAATTTTTGTATTTTTGTATTTTGTATTTTTTGTAGAGATGGGGTTTGTAGAGATGTCGGCCAGACTAGTCTCAAACTCCTGACCTCAGGCAATCCGCCCGCCTTGGCCTCCCAAAGTGCTGTGATTAGAGGCATGAGCCACCAACCCCGGCCTGCTTTTTAAAACTTAACACAGGGTTAACGATTGTGGGAGGGTGTAAGGTGTGGGTGGGGTGTCTCGGTCTGTCACTCAGGCTGGAATGCAGTGGCATGATCATAGTTCACTGCAGCCTTAAACTCCTGGGCTCAAGAGATCATCTCACCTCAGCCTTCCAAGTAGCTAGGGCTACAGGCCACCACACCCACATTATTTATTTAAATTTTTTGTAGAGATGGGATCTCACTGTGTTGCCCAGGCTGGCTTCGAACTCCTATACTCAAGTGATCTTCCTGCCTGAGGCAGGAGAATCGCTTGAACCCAGGGGGACAGAGGTTACAGTGAGCCAAGATGGCGCCACTGTACTCCAGCCTGGGCGACAAGAGTGAGACTCCATCTCCAAAAAAAAGAAATCCTCCATAAACTAAAATGTAAAGAGAATACACTATTAACAGGCATAGTCCTAGAGTAGAATGCAATGATTTAGCACTGATTCTAATTCAAATATTTAATATTGGCTGGCAATGGTGACTCATGCCTGTAATCCCAGAACTCTGGGAGGCTGAGGTGGGAGGATTGCTTGAGCTCTATCAGGAGTTGGAAACCAGCCTGGGCAACATGGCGAGACCCCATCTCTAGCAAAATACAAAAAGCCAGGTGTGGTGGTGCATCCCAGCTACTTGGGGGATTGAGACAGGAAGACTGTTTGAGCCTGGGAAGTTGTGGCTGCGCCTTGCCAAGATCATGCCACTGCGTTCCAGCCTGGCTGACAAAGTGAGACACCATCTGAGGAAAAAAAACAAATTTAACATCTATATCACAGATTAAAAATATTCAAAGAACCAAGTGCTTAACAAAATACACTTATTGTTCTCACCTGTTCTCTACCTTCCTATTTTCTTTAATTTCCGATTAGAATGTAAAGATGAGACAGAAGATGTCTCCAGGAGAGACAGGAGAGTATGGAGTACTATCTTTTGATAATGGCAAGCTACCCTTCGGAATGTAAGTTAGTCTTCCTAAGAAGATTCTAGGGTACTTCAGGATACAATGAAAAACAATTGATGGCCGGGCGCGGTGGCTCAAGCCTGTAATCCCAGCACTTTGGGAGGCCGAGGCGGGTGGATCACGAGGTCAGGAGACCGAGACCATCCTGGCTAACATGGCGAAACCCCGTCTCTACTAAAAATACAAAAAACTAGCCGGGCGTGGTGGCGGGCGCCTGTAGTCCCAGCTACTCGGAGGCTGAGGCGGGAGAATGGCGTGAACCCGGGAGGTAGAGCTTGCAGTGAGCCGAGATCGCGCCACTGCACTCCAGCCTGGGCGACAGAGCGAGACTCCGTCTCAAAAAAAAAAAAAAAAAAAAAAAAAAGAAAAACAATTGTTATTTACATCATCCAGTAATGTACTATATAGAGATATGTGAAAGTGAATAAGTATTTTACCTTCAGGAATGGGTAAATTAGCTTTTACTATATGCGATTATTCTGTGAGGTGGGGAAAAGAACTTTTGATTAGGAGAAACTGGGGCCTCATAAAGTTAGCATCTTGGCCTTACAGTAATAAGGACTTTCTAACTTATGTGTAATAAATGAAAGAACATACTCCCATAGTGCTTTAGCCATTATTAAGGAACAACTTCCATCTTAAGGAGCTTAGCTGAAAAAATAGGGGAAAAAAGGACAAATGAACAATAAACTCTCAAAGAACTACAGGCAAAACAGTTCACATGCCACTCAACAATTTGTCAATTTCTATGTACTTAAAAGCATAAAGGTTAACTATGCAGTCTAATCAGCCACTTGTTCACACACACAGCTACATTATTCCACAGTAACATTATTACCTTACAAATAACTAAATATGATTTTCAAGTATAGTTTATCACAGTAACACTTTCTAATTTAAAATTTAAAAGTCAACACTTGGTCACGGTGGCTCACACCTATAATCCCAGTACTTTGGAAGGCCAAGGTGGGTGGATCACCTGAGGTCAGAAGTTCCAGACCAGCCTGGCCAACATGGTGAAACCCCATCAACTAAAAATACAAAACTAGCCGGGTGTGGTGGTGCCAACTACTTGGGAAGTTGAGGCAGGAGAATCGCCTGAACCTGCAAGGTGGAGGTTGTAGTGAGCCGAGAGAATGCCACTGCACTCCAGCCTGGGCAACAGAGTGAGATTCCACCTCAAAATAAATAAATAAGTAAATAAAAGTCAACACTAATTTCAGTTTAACCACATTAGAATGAACATAAGTACTCATCTCTACTGCCTTCTGAAACCCTACTAAAGTGACAGTAAGGGGAATAAAAAAAAAAAAAGCATATAAACTCATAAGGGGCCAGGCAGTGTGGCTTACGTCTGTAATCCCAGCACTTCAGGAGGATGAGACGGGCAGATCACCTGAGGTCAAGAGTTAGAGACCAGCCTGCCAACACAGCAAACCCCAGTCTCTACTAACAATACAAAAATTAGACAGGTGTGGTGGCATGCGCCTGTAATCCCAGCTACTCAGAAGGCTGAGGCAGGAGAATCACTTGAACCCAGGAGGTGGAGGTTGCAGTAAGCCGAGATTGAGCCACTGCACTCCAGCCTGGGCGACAGAGCAAGACTGTCTCAAAAAAAAAAAAAAAAAAAAAAAAAAAAAAAAGGAAGGAAGGAAGGACGGACGGAAGGACAGAAGTAAAGGGGTTTTATAGTTTAATAGAAAATCTGAAATTAACAGATGAGAATGACAAAGGAAACAACATAAAATGGAAAAAAAAAAAAAAAAAAAAAAAAAAAAGAAAACTTCAGGAAAAACAAAAGATTTTCCAAGAAAGGTAATGTAATCATACACAACTGGGAAGAGTCAACATAATATATATATATAGTTAATATAAGGTAAACACTTGATATTGCTACACTATAATGGGAAAGATAAAGGAAGGGAAAATGGTGATAAGGTAAGGCTGAGTGGTATAAAAGAGCTAAACTCCTGTTCCATAATAGTAAATCAATAGAAAATGCTAAAAATTTAAAAATCATTATTTAGAAATCTAGTGGTAAGTAATGTACCACAAAACAAACAAGACTAGACAAAGGAAATGTGGGAAGGAATAGGTAAAGCAAGAAACTGTTTCACATCATAAGCCTAGTATTAATAGTTTTTTTAATTTTTAAAATTACATATACATAGAGTATTACATTGATAAAAGCAAATAAAAAATTTCAGAAAATAATGCTTTGCTGAGGACTGACTGGGAGTAGGAGGGCCACTTGGGGAAGGGTGAAAAAAAGCATTTACATTTTGTCCTTGGTTCTCACCCATTTACACTTTGGGAAAATCATTCCCTGTCCCTTGCTTGCCAAGCGTGTACACAGTAAAATCAGGACAGGGTAAGAGCCTTGCTAGTATAAGGTTTTGTTTGGTTTTTTGAGGCAGGTTCTATCACCCAGGCTAGAGTAAAATGGCACAATCTCAGCTCACGGCAGCTTCAACCTCTCAGGCTCAAGCAATCCTCCCACCTCAGCCTCCCGAGTAGCTGGGACTGCAGGCACATGCCACCATGCCCAGCTATTTTCTGTTTTGCCATGCTGCCCAGGCTGATTTTGAACTCCTGGGCTCAAGTGATCCGCCCACCTCGGCCTCCCAAAGTGCTGGGCTTACAAGCATGAGGCACCTTGCCTGGCTGTAAGGTTTCAGTGAAAACAGATGCAGGCTAATTAGCCATCCTCAGCATTCACCGTTCCAGCGTTTCCTCTTACAAGTTCCCTGGCTGGTAGATTATAATTTTAAAAGAAAGTCTCCTTCCACTATGTCTAGGAGTTTCAAAGTACAACTGTATCCAGTATTGTTACATGGTAAAGTGACAGCAATCAGGAATGATCAATGCTGATTTTGTGTTGCCTGGGGATCATCCTCCTCTCAGCAGCAAACAAGAACTTGAACTGAACTGGGATTTCCATTATTTCCCCAATATACATAACCAAACACAGTAGCTGAAAACCCCAGGAAAAAGAAACTCATGAACCAAAATAATTAATCACCCGAAGAGTACATACAACTATATCAAGAGATGGACAAAAACCAGATAAAATATACCATTCTGAATTCCTAAGTTTCTTAAATATATTATCATGCTTATTTTAAGTTCTTGGTCCATCTGTTCCAAAATCCAACAACGTTTTCTACAAGACACAAAAAAGACTGAAAAAAATAAAAGGAGAGAAAAATATCATAGGAAAAAAATAAACTGAAGGAAAGCTGAAGAAACAATCTGATAAAATGAAATTCAAGACAAAAAAACGCCATGAGGGGCAGTATGTACTGATAAAAGGAATAATAAAACAAGAAGATACAACCATAACAAACATGTATGCATGTTTGTGACCTAGAAATTACAGTAACAAAATATGTCAAGTAAAAAATGAGAGAATGCAGATAAAAATGTATGAATTGCCGGGCGCGGTGGCTCACGCCTGTAATCCCAGCACTTTGGGAGGCCGAGGCGGGCGGATCACAAGGTCAGGAGATCGAGACCACGGTGAAACCCCGTCTCTACTAAAAATACAAAAAATTAGCCGGGCGCGGTTGTGGGCGCCTGTAGTCCCAGCTACTCGGGAGGCTGAGGCAGGAGAATGGCGTGAACCCGGGAGGCGGAGCTTGCAGAGCCGAGATCGCGCCACTGCACTCCAGCCCGGGCGACAGAGCGAGACTCCGTCTCAAAAAAAAAAAAAAAAAAAAAAAAAAATGTATGAATTAACTATTGCGGCCAAGAATGGTGGCTCATGCCCATCACTGACAGTGATAATCCTAGCACTTTGGGAAGCTGAGGTGGGTGGATCATTTAAGCCCAGGAGTTTAAGACCAACCTGGACAACATAGTGAAACTCTGTTTCTACAAAAAATAAAAAAATGTGGAGGTGGGTGCCTGCCTGTAGTCCCAACTACCCAGGAGGCTGAGATGGGAGGATCACCTGAGCCTGGGAGGGCAAGGCTGCAGTGGGCCGTGATTGTGCCACTGCACTCCAGTCTGGGTGACAGAGTGAGACCCTGTCTCGAAAAAAAAAAAAAATTGCACTTGCAGATTTTAATACTCCCTTCTCAGAAACAAATAGATCATGCAGAAAAAAATAAAAGTACTGAAGATCTGAACAATATAATTAACAATTCTGGGCTGGGCACAGTGGCTCACACCTGTAATCCTAGCACTTTGGGAGGAGGCCGAGGCAGGCGGATCACGTAAAGTCAGGAGTTCAAGACCAAACTGGCCAACATGGTAAAACCCCATCTCCATAAAAAATACGAAAACTAGCCGGGCGTGGTGGCAGGCGCCTGTAACCCCAGCTACTTGGTACGCTGAGGCAGGAGAATCGCTTGAATCCAGGAGGTAGAAGTTGCAGTGAGCTGAGATTGCACCATTGCACTCTGGCCTGGACGACAAGAGCGAAATGCCGTCTCGAAAAAAAGAAAAAAACCGGCCGGGCGCAGTGGCTCAAGCCTGTAATCCCAGCACTTTGGGAGGCCGAGACGGGCGGATCACGAGGTCAGGAGTTCGAGACCATCCTGGCTGACACTGTGAAACCCCGTCTCTACTAAAAACTACAAAAAACTAGCCGGGCGAGGTGGCGGGCGCCTGTAGTCCCAGCTACTCGGGAGGCTGAGGCAGGAGAATGGCGTGAACCCAGGAGGCGGAGCTTGCAGTGAGCTGAGATCCGGCCACTGCACTCCAGCCTGGGCGACAGAGCGAGACTCCGTCTCAAAAAAAAAAAGAAAGAAAGAAAAAAAGAAAAAAACCAATTATCAACCATTAGATAATACACAGAACTCTGTACACAGCAAAGATAAAGAAGGAAGTCTTTTCAAGCACACGTTTACAGCCATAAAGCAAGCCTCAATAAAGTCCAAATAACTGGTATCACAGAGATCACATTAACTATGATATAATGAAATTAGATATTAATACCAAAATGAGAGTTTTGTTAAAAACCAATATATTTAGAAACTAAAACATACTAAGTGACTCTGTTAAAAAGAAAAATAAAGGAAACTAAGAAACTTTGTCAAAACACTACATTTTGTGGGACACAGTTAAAATAATTCATAAAAAAATTACACCATTAGGGGACGGGTGCAGTGGTTCCTGCCTGTAATCCCAGCACTTTGGGAGGCTGAGGTGCTAGGATGGCTTGAGCCCAAGAGTTTGATACCAGCTTGAGAAACACAGCAAGATCTGGACTCTACAAAATATTTTTTTTAATTAGTTAGGTGTGGTGGCACATGCCAATATTCCCAGCTGGGGTGACAGAGAGGCCCTGTCTTGGGAAAAAAAAAATAGGGAGGAAGTAACAGAAATAAGGTTGCTTGCACAGACCAATGACAACATGGGCCATAAAACTGAGGACTGTGATAAATTAATCATCTGTGCCTGACATCTAGAAAAAATTAAGATGTTTGTGGGTGGATAAATGAATCAGCAGAAATTTGAAAATGGTGAGAATATGTAATAGAATTAAAATAGAAAAGGTAGGCCAGGCACAGTGGCTCATGCCTGTAATCTCAGCACTTTGGGAGGCCAAGGCGGGCGGATGACCTGAGAGTGGGAGTTTGAGACCAGCAACCAACATGGAGAAACCCCGTGTCTACTAAAACTACAAAATTAGCCGGGCATGGTGGTGCATGCCATAATCCCAGCTACTTGGGAGGCTGAGGCAGAATCGCTTGAACCCAGGAGGCGGAGGTTGCGGTGAGCTGAGGTCACACCATTGCACTCCAGCCTGGGTAACAAGAGCGAAACTCCATCTCAAAAAAAAAAAAAAAAAGAGAGAGAGAGAAAAAAGGTAAAGCCAGGTAAGTCTTGCTTTAGAAGAGAGAATCTATTTTTTTTTTTTTTTGAGACAGAGGGAGAGATAATCTTTTTACATACTCAGAACCAAGTACAGATAGTAGGTCTTAAATAAATACTTGAAAAAAATTTCTGAAGTGCTGGAAAATAGTTCCTACACAAATAATCTACATAATATGGTTTCCCTTACTGCTAAAACAGCCGGGCCTTCCATCTTAACTGCTTTTTTTTCCTTTGTTAAAAATTAATTATAATTTTCATTCATACTTTTTTTTTTTTTGAGACAGAGTCTTGCTCTGTTGCCCAGGCTGGAGTGCAGCAGTGCAATCTTGGCTCACTGCAACCTCCACCTCCTGGGTTCAAGCAATTCTCATGCCTCAGCCACCCAAGTAGCTGGGATTACAGGTGTGCACCACCATGTCCAGCTAATTTTTGTATTTTTAGGAGAGACAGGGTTTCACCATGTTGGCCAGGCTAGTCATGAATTCCTGATCTAAAGTGATCCATCTGCCTCGGCCTCCCAAAGTGCCTGAGCCACTGCACACGGCCCCATACTTGTTAATTTGAAGAAAAGATAAAATTAAAATCATCAATAGAACAGTAAACACAGTTACCTACCACTCAGCATGACCCTGAAAGAGGGAAAGGCAAGGCCTAAAAGAAAATAGGCCACCTGTCTTAGAAAGCAAGGAAGTAAAGAATGGGTCTTTCTCATTCACAGCATTCTCCTCGTCCAATCTCCCAGGATTGTGCCAAAGAACTTGGCATCAACTAACCATACCTGAAACTGCTGCCAATGTGTGGAAGTCTTAGCCAGATTTGTCCCCATTTATATTTATACTCAAGTGGACAACTGTCACCAGGTGGCAGCAAACCACAGCTAGGACCAGGTCAGATTTGGATCATGCAGCTGAATTCCTATAACTCCAGGCCAGCTAGAAATAACACTAGTGTGATCAAATTTTGTTTTTGAGATGGGGTCTGCTCTATCACGCAGGCTGAAATGCAGTAGTACAATCATAGCTCACTGTACCCTCAACCTCATGGACTCAAGTGATCCTCCTGCCTCAACCTCCCAAGTAGCAGGGACTATAGGCACATGCCATCCCACCTGGCTAATGTTTTTTATTTTTTGTAGAGACAGGGTCTCACTATGTTGCCTAGGCTGGTGTTGATCTTCTGGTCTAGCGGTCCTCACTCTCACCCTCCCAACATGCTGGGATTTACAGGCCTGAGCCACTACACCTGGCCTGACTAAATATTTTGAACCCCACCTATCTCATTATGGTGGAGTCTTACTTACTACCAATCAGACAATTACCCTGAACCTTCTAAAATATTACTTTCTGGATGTAGATAATATTTTAATACTTTAATATAGTTATATGTTTAAATAATACTCTTTATGCCAATGTAATATGCATGCATGTAAAACACACTTTATGTGAATGTATACCATTATTACCCATTTAATGAAATAGGAGGAATCCATTGAGATATAAATAAACGAATAAATTGGAAGTTCAATAGCAATAGGATGTTTATGTAGTTTGAAAACATCTCCTCACAAAATACTCATTAATTACAAGAAAAAAGTAACTTGACAGTGGAGAAGCCTGGCAAACATCTTCTAAGTGACCTAAGTGGACATCACCAGAAAAGAGACAAATCAAATTCATGTGCCACCTAAAAAGAAAATAAAGAACACAGAGAAATTTTACCAAAATTGAAGGAGATTCCACAAAGCAAGTGACCTGTACTGCCAAAACTATAAAGGTCATGAAAGTCTAGGACATGACTAAGGAACAGGCTGAAAGAGACTACAGAAACAGGATAACTAAAAGCAAATACATGGCTCTGAACCAGATCCTTCTGCTACAAAGAACATTATTATAACTGACAAAATTAAATGGGGGCTGAGAATTATTAACTTCATAATTGTTGATAATAATTATAATGATGTGGAATGCACTTGTCTGTAGGAAATACACTTTAAAACATTAAGAGGAATGGTGAAACTATCAGAGGTTGGCAACTCACCCTCAAATGGTTCAGGAAAATAGTTCTTTGAACTTGTCTGTAAGTTTCTGGTTGTTTAAAAATTTTTATTTTAATTGTTTTTCAAAGAGTGCCTACCAAAGGATATGAACAAACATACTACAATTTTGCCTAAGGATTCAGAGGGGAACAGAAGTGAGAATACAAATAAAAAGAAATTAATACACATATGCATACCAGCAAGAAGAAAAGGCCTGGAAGGCCAAAATGGTTAAGAAATATTAATGAGGCCGGGCACAGTGGCTCACGCCTGTAATTCCAGCACTTTGGGAGGCCGAGGCAGGCAGATCACAAGGTCAGGAGATCAAGACCATCCTGGCTAACATGGTGAAACCCCATCTCTACCAAAAATACAAAAAATTAGCCTGGCGTGGTGGCGGGCACCTGTAGTCCCAGCTACTCAGGAGGCTGAGGTGGGAGAATGGCTTGAGCCCGGGAGGCGGAGCTTGCAGTGAGCCGAGATTGCGCCACTGCACTCCAGCCTGGGTGAGAGCAAGACTCTGTATCAAAAAATAAAAATTAAAAAAAAAAAGAAATATTAATGAGAAGTATGATTATGAACTAAACCCTAGAACAATAACCAAAAAATTTGGTTTAGGTAAATATTGGCATAAGTGACTGCATCTGGGGGCAGGGCTCACCTGAAGTATAGCTTTATGCTAGAGGTGACCATAAGAAGTCAACAAAAAGACTCACTTTCTCTCCATTTTTATAAGAGCTGAAAGGGGTTGCTACTGAATAGTGGGGAACAGTAGGGAACTGATTGTTCCTTATTGTAAGTCTTACACCACGTTAGTCTTAAAACTATGTATGTGAACTATTTTTATAAATAAACAATTAAATGTAATAAAAACGAGCAAAACAAGTTTGAAATCAGTAATATGAAGGCAAAAAAGAATCTGGGTTGGCAGGATTTGTAGGGGCAGGCAAATTTAAGAGGTTAAGATTAAGCCAGAAGTTGGGAAGCTAGATACACAGGTCAGTTATCAGCCATAAGGACATAGATGAAACTTGGTATTGCAGAGGGCATCAAACCATGAGTTTGGTAGGCTCATGTGTTCAGCTGATTTATCAGGGAATAGTAGATCTAGTATCATGGGATGAAGAATGGTTACAGGTGACTGAGAAATGAAGCAACTGATGGCAGCCTCATTCCCAGTCTCTGCAGCAATCCTCTTTGCAGTTACTGCCGCTTTAAACACATCCACAGAATTTGGGCATCCCTAACTCCTAAGAGAAATTCTGACTTGATTTTTAGAGCTCTAGATCCTCAGCCTCAATCCAATCCTTGATGGTCTAATTACTGGACGCCAAGCTGAATACCACTGTGTGCTCTACCTCTAATTCCAAAATTCTTGTTCTGATAGCATATTTAGTTTCTGCTTGCCATGCCCCATGTGCTTCTCTTAAGGCTGTACTCTGTCACAGACTCCAGCCCAGTGCAAGCATTTCTCTGGTCCTCTTACCAAACAACTGCCTGACAAATTTCTGTGTAAATATCCAAGTGTCACCTGCTTTGGAGGCAGGAAAAAATATAGACATAAACAGACAAACTTGTATAGGCTGCAGAACCAGGAATGAAAACTAATCACTGAAACCTTGGACCACTCCCAGTGAACCTTAGTTTCCTATACATATAGAATTGGGTCAATGGTACTTGTCTCATTGGGTTGTTGTAGGAATACAAAGAGGGGGTCTGGTTCTGTTTCCCAGGCTGGAGTGCAGTGGTAAAATCTTGGCTTGGCTCACTGCAACCTCCACCTCTTGGGCTCAAGTCACTCTCCCATGTCAGCCTCCTAGGCAACTGGAACTAGCGGCACATGCCACCAGCCACCCAGCTTTTTTTTTTTTTTTTTTTTAAGTAGAGATGAGGTTTCACCATGTTGTCCAGGCCGGTCTTGAACTCCTGAGCTCAAGCACCCTGCCTGCCTCAGCCTCCCAAAGTGCTGGGATTACAGGTGTCCATCCACACTCTTGAATCTTAAAACAACCCTATGAGTCAGTTATTATCATCAAATCTATATTACAAATAAGGAAAATGAATACAAAGAATTTAACAAACTTGCACAGGATCACACAGCTAAGTAACTAATGGATGGTTGATATTACTTACATCTCTCTTTATATATACCTACGTATAACAGATATTTCTTTATATATTCAGTATACATATATATACATGTATGTGTATATACACACATACACACAAAAAGATAAGGATATTTCCCTACTCAGTGCAGAGCAGTGCACATGTTAATCACTCAATAAAAAGGATTTTATTTATTTATTTTTTTGAAATGAAGTTTTGCTCTTGTTGCCCAGGTTGGAGTGCAATGGCAAGTTATCAGCTCACTGCAACCTCCACCTCCCAGGTTCAAGAGATTATCCCGTCTCAGCCTCACAAGTAGCTGGGATTACAGGCAAGCCCCATCACGCCCGGCTAATTTTTGTATTTTTGGTAGAGACAGGGTTTCTCCATATTGGTCAGGCTGGTCTCGAACTCCCAACCCCAAGTGATCCGCCCTCCTATGCCTCCCAAACTATTGGGATTACAGGTGTGAGCCACCGCACCCGGTCTAAACAGGAGTTATTATTATCTTTGTAGTACTCTGATAAATTAGACAACTTTCTCATTTTAAGATTAGACTCAGCCCGGTGTGGTAGGTCATGCATGTAATCCCAGCACTGTGGGAGGCCAAGATGGTTGGATCACCTGAGGTCAAGAGCTCGAGACCAGCCTGGTCAACCTGGTGAAACCTGTCTCTACTAAAAATACAGAAATTTGCCAGACATGGTGGCGGGCACCTATAACAACCTCAGCTATTCGGGAGGCTGAGGCAGGAGAACTACTGGGACTCGGGAGGCGGAGGTTGCAGTAAGCCGAGATCACACCACTGCACTCCAGCCCAGGTTACAACAGTGAGACTCCATCAAAAAAAAAAAAAAAAAAAAAAAAAGGATTTTATAGCTATATGGTGTCAGAGCTGAAGGGCAGAATTCAATCTTCCGTAGTCTTTTGAAACTGAGGTGATATACTAAGTCTTTTGAAAACCGTAACCCAGCCCCCACCTAAATTAATCCTTGACTGATTTGAGGTGAACAGCCCCACATCCTATCTACCTAGCAAAAGAAAGAGGGAGAAAGATATCATCTTAGTCTCTAGGATTCTTTTGTATGCAAAGTCTGGTATACAATTTAAAAAATTAAGAAGTATGGAAAGAGGTAGAATGATGACCGATAAGAGGAGAAAAAAGTAGGGAAACAAATCCACAGATGATTCAGATACTGGAGCTGGCAGACACGGATTTTAAAATGACTATGATTAGTATGTTAAAAGAAAATAAAAGAAAAAATTGCACAAAATGAATTTATGAAATTTGGAATGAATTTTAACAGAATACTGGAAACTATTTAAAAAATTAAAACCTGAAATACAGTACTTAGAATCTGTAACTCATTGGATAAATTTAACAGCAGACTTGAGACAGTATAAAACAGAATTAGTTAACTTAAATTCAAGTCAACAAGCCGGGCGCGGTGGCTCCTGCATGTAATCCTAGCACTTTGGGAGTCAGAGGTGGGTGGATCACCCAGGAGTTCGAGAACAGCCTGACCAACATGGTGAAACCCTGTCTCTACTAAAAATACAAAAAAAACTAGCCGAGCATGGTGGCACATGCCGGTAATCCCAGCTACTTGGGAGGCTGCAGTAGGAGAATCTGTTAAACCCAGGAGGCAGAGTTGCAGTGAGCCAAGATCACGCCATTGTACTCCAGCCTGGGCAATAAGAGCAAAACTCCATCTCAAAAAAAAAAAAATTCAGGTCAAATCCAAACTGAAGCACAGAAAACAAGGGCAAAAAGGACAGAACACACTGTAGGAGACACACAGAACATAGTCAAAAATTCTACTATACATAGGTTAATGAAGAGGAGAGAGAGAATGAAGCAGCAATATTTGAAGATATAATGGCTATGAATTTTCCAAAACTAATGAAAGATAAAGAAACTCAGCGAACCAGAGACAGGAAAGAAAACCACGCCCATGCACATCATAAACTGTTGAAAACAAACACAAAGAGTAAATATTAAAAGCAGCCAGAGGAAAAAAGACATTACTTTAAATGCAGCAATAACAGCATTACTACAAGAAATTAAGAAAGCCAGGGCTGGGCGCAGTGGCACACGCCTGTAATCCCAGCACTATGGGAGGCTGAACCAGGAGGATCACTTGAGGCCAGAGTTCAAGACCAGCCTGGCCAACAGGCTGAAACCCCATCTCCACTAAAAATACAAAAATTAGCCAGGTATGATGGCGCATACCTGTAATCCCAGCTACTCGGGAGGCTGAGGCAGGAAAATCGCTGGAACTCGGGTGGCAGAGGTTGCAGTGAGCCAAGATCATGCCACTGCACTTCAGACTGGGCAACAGAGTGACACTCTGTCTCAAATAAATAAAGCCAGAAAACAATAAAATGAAAACTTCATAGTACTGAAAGGGGGAAGAAAAAAAACCCACCCTATAATTCTATATCCAGAAAAAAAAAATCCTTCAAAAATTATAGCAAAATAAAGATGTTTTCAGGCAAATAAAAACTGAGACAGGTTGTTGATGGCAGATCTGCACTATAAAAATTATTAAAAGTTCACTAAGCTGAAGGAAAATCTCTCAGATAAAAGTACCACTTCAGGAAGAAATGAGAAACACCATTAAGGAAAATATGTGGTTAAATTCAAAAGAATAATATTTGTGACACATAAAAACTATATAAAACTCAACAAATGAAATTTTATTGGAAAACAACCATACTCATTTATTTATAACTTATCTGTGGCTGCTTTAATGCTACAATGGCAGAGTTTAGCAGCTGCAAGAGACCATATGTGGTGTTCTCATCACTTCACGCTGCTGCGTGACATATCACAAAATTACAGTGATATAGTAGCTATCTTTGACAGTGTTTTGAGAGTCACACATAATGCTGTACTGGGATATTTTATTTTTTATTGTCATTGCTTAACCCACCATATCAAAACCAAAAAAAAAAAGAGAGAGAGAAAAGTGGACTTGAAATGTCATACTTTCAGGCACAAGGAATGTTTTGTCAAATTAAATGACAAAGCATTGTCTTTATTATGCAATGACAACGTAACTATCCTTAAAAAAAATACCCTATTCATAGACATTACCAAATTACACTCATCACACAACAGTACCTAACTCACGGGAAAATAGTAGGAAAAAATTAGAATATTTTATTTTTGAGATGGAGTCTCGCTCTGTTACCTAGGCTAGAGTGCAGTGGTGCAATCTCGGCTCACTGCAACCTCTGCTTCCTGGGTTCAAGCGATTCCCCTGCCTGAGCCTCCCGAGTAGGTGAGATTACAGGCTCTTGTGCCACCACGCCTGGCTAATTTTTTTTTTTTTTTTTTTTTTGAGACAGAGTCTCGCTCTGTCACCCATGCTGGAGTGCAGTGGCACGATCTCAGTTCACTGCAAGCTCCGCCTCCCGGGTTCACGCCATTCTGCCTCAGTCTCCCGAGTAGCTGGGACTACAGGTGCCCGCCACCACGCCAGGCTGATTTTTTATATTTTTAATAGAGACGGGGGCTTTCACCGTGGTCTTGATCTCCTGACCTTGTGATCCTCCCACCTCGGCCTCCCAAAGTGCTGGGATTACAGGTGTGAGCCACCATGCCCAGCCAATTTTTTTTTTTTTTTTAGTAGAGACAGAGTTTTGCCATGTTGGCCAGGCTGGTCTCAAACTCCTGACCTCAGATGATCTGCCCAACTCAGCCTCCCAAAGTGCTGGGATTACAGGTGTGAGTCACTGTACCCGGCCTAGAAAATTTTACATGGAGTTATCACAGTAGAATTTCTTCGTGAAATAATGAAAATAAAACAGCAACGAAATTAGGTGAATGGCTCATTTGTTAGCCTATCAAGAACTACTTACTAATGATTAGTTCATTAAATCATATTTGGTTATATCAGTCAAAGAAATATATCCAGGCCAGCTGAGAGAGTGCGGTGGCTCACGCCTGTAATCCCAGCACTTTGGGAGTCCAAGGCGGGCAGCTCACAAGGTCAGGAGATCAAGACCATCCTGGCTAACACAGCGAAACTTCAAAATAGAAAAAATTAGTCAGGCGTGGTGGTGGGCGCCTGTAGTCCCAGCTACTAGGGAGGCTGATACAGAATGGCGGCAGTGAGCCGAGATCGTGCCACTGCACTCCAGCCTGGGCAACAGAGTGAGAGACTGTCTCAAAAAAAAAAAAAAAAAGAAATGTACCCAGGTGGCCCACACCTATAATCCCAGTACTTGGGGAGGCTGAAGCAGGTAGATCACCTAAGAATAGGAGTTTGAGGCCAGCCTGGTCAAAATGGTAAAACCCCACCTCTACCAAAAATTAAAAAATTATCTGGGCAAGGAGGGGGGCACCTGCAATCCCAGCTATCGGGGAGGCTGAGACAAGAGAATCGCTTGAACCTAGGGGGTGGAGTTGCAGTGAGCCAAGATCATGCCACTGCACTCCAGCCTGGGCAACAAGAGTGAAACTCCATCTCAAAAACAAAAAAGAAAAGAAAAAAAAAAAAAATGTGCCCAGAGGAAATAAGATTATTAGCTTTTTGGTGAGAACAGTTGCTCAGTAAGTTGAGGATACTGTAAGCAACATCAACAGTCGATTAAAAAACAAGGCAACGAAGGCTGGCCTTGGTGGCTCACGCCTATAATCTCAACACTTTGGAAGGCTGAGGCAGGCGGATCATTTGAGGTCAGGGGTTCAAGACCAGCCTGACCAACATGGTGAAACCCCGTCTCTACTAACAACACAAAAAAATTAGCCAGTCGTGGTGGCACATGCCTGTAATCCCAGCTACTCGGGAGGGTGAGGCAAGAGAATCGCTTGAACCCAAGAGGCAGAAGTTGCAGTGAGCCAAGATCATACCACTACACTCCAGCCTAGGCCGCAGAGCAAGACTGTGTCTACAAAAAAAAAAGAAAAAAAAAAGGCAAATGATTTCGAATGGTTTTCCCTGGCTCTAGAGGAGTCAACATATGTTACTGATACTGCTCAGTTGAAACTGAGGTGATATACTAAGTCTTTTGAAAACTGTAACCCAGCCCCCACCTAAATCAATCCTTGACTGATTTGAGGTGAACAGCCCCACATCCTATCTACCTAGCAAAAGAAAGAGGGAGAAAGATATCTTAGTCTCTAGGATTCTTTTGTATGCAAAATAATTTTGAGCAAATTAGTCCTTAGTCTCTAGGATTCTTTTGTATGAAAAAGAATTTATTTGAGCAGTCAATACAGACTTCGAAGCGACTGAATAATTAGCCTCTCTAATGAATGTTCGGACCACCACCACCAAGAATATTTTCAAACTTGGAAAAACACTAATTCAGTTCAACCTGAAATGGAATCTGCTAAAGAAACATTACAACTGATTGTAAAAAAAAAATATGTGTGGGACGGCCGGGCGTGGTGGCTCATGCCTGTAATCCCAGCAGTTTGGAAGGCCGAGTCAGGCAGATCATCTGAAGTCAGGAGTTCGAGACCAGCCTGACCAATATGGTGAAGACCTGTCTCTACTGAAAATACAAAATCAGCCGGGCATGGTGGTGCATACCTGTAATCCCAGTTACTGGGGAGGCTGAGGCAGAAGAATCACTTGAACCCGGGAGGCGAGGCGAAGGCTGCAGTGAGCTGAGATTGCGCCACTGCACTCCAGCCTGGGCGATAAGAGTGAAACTCCGTCTCAAAAACATATATATATATATATATATATATGTGTGTGGAACAGAAAAAGTCTTATTAATTGGACAAATTAATAAAACTTGTGAAAATATAAAACGCAATAAAGTATTTCAAGCTTATGTTTACTCATTGTATTATTCATCAGCAGGTACTGATGGTAGTGATGTTTTAACTGCAATTTTTTGAGCTTGGGATCAAGACAAATTTTTCTGAAGAAGTAACCTCAACTACCATTATAGAACACTAAATGGCCTTGGAAATAAGCTTTTTCTGCAAGCTTGATAATGCCTCTTTTTTTTTTTTTTTTTGAGACGGAGTCTCGCTCTGTCGCCCAGGCTGGAGTGCAGTGGCGCGATCTCGGCTCACTGCAAGCTCCGCCTCCCGGGTTCACGCCATTCTCCTGCCTCAGCCTTCCGAGTAGCTGGGACTACAGGCGCCCACAACCGCGCCCGGCTAATTTTTTGTATTTTTAGTAGAGACGGGGTTTCACCGTGGTCTCGATCTCCTGACCTTGTGATCCGCCCACCTCGGCCTCCCAAAGTGCTGGGATTACAGGCGTGAGCCACCACACCCGGCCGATAATGCCTCTTAATAGATTTTTAAACTAAAATTATATGACAAATAGCACTTATGTACAAAACTTATGCTGTGGCAAAACCCAAAATATCTGGATGAAAACAAAGGTTGTGTGAATTATAAGTAATGTCAAACATCTCTATAAACTTCCTGGTTTTTTTTTTTTGTTTTTTTTTTTTTTTTTGAGACAAAGTCTGGCTCTGTCGCCAGGCTCTGTCGCCTCCCGGGTTCACCCATTCTCCTGCCTCAGCCTCTCAAGTAGCTGGGACTACAGGCGCCTGCCACCACACCCGGCTAATTTTTGTATTTTCAGTAGAAATGGGGTTTCACCATGTTTGCCAGGATGGTCTCGATCTACTGACCTTGTGATCCGCCCGCCTCGGCCTCCCAAAGTGCTGGGATTACAGGCGTGAGCCACAGCCCCCGGTCAAACTTCCTGTTTTAAACAAAAATTAAGAAGTAGGCTGGGCGCAGTGGCTCACGCCTGTAATCCCAGCACTTTGGGAGGCCAAGGCAGGTAATTTGAGATAAGGAGTTCAAGATCAGCCTGGACAACACGGTGATGCCCCATCTCTACCAAAAATACAAAAATTAGCCAGGTGTGGTGGCAGAAGCCTATAATCCCAGCTACTAGGGAGGCTGAGGCAGGAGGATCGCTTGAATCCAGGAGGATCACTCAAACCCAGGAGGACTGCTCGAACCCAGGAGGCAGAGGTTGCAGTGAGCTGAGATCACGCCACTGCCCTATAGCCTGGGAGACAGAGCCAGACTCTATCTCAAAAAAACAACAAAAAACAAAAAAGTTAAGAAGTAAAACCTCCATTTCCAGACAAATTTGCTATGAATATATTTTCCTTTTTTTCCTACCTGCTGCATTACTACTAATGAAGTTGAGTGATTTTTTTAAAAAAGAGGTCTGCTTGCCCGGGCACGGTGGCTCACACCTGTAATCCCAGCACTTTGCGAGGCCAAGGTGGGCAAATCACCTGAGTTTAGGAGTTCTAAACCAACCTGGCCAACATGGAGAAACCCCATCTCTACTAAAAATACAAAAATTGGCCGGGCGCGGTGGCTCAAGCCTGTAATCCCAGCACTTTGGGAGGCCGAGGCGGGCGGATCACGAGGTCAGGAGATCGAGACCATCCTGGCTGACACGGTGAAACCCCGTCTCTACTAAAAAATACAAAAAACTAGCCGGGCGAGGTGGCGGGCGCCTGTAGTCCCAGCTACTGGGGAGGCTGAGGCAGGAGAATTGCGTGAACCCGGGAGGCGGAGCCTGCAGTGAGCTGAGATCCGGCCACTGCACTCCAGCCTGGGCGGCAGAGCGAGACTCCGTCTCAAAAAAAAAAAAAAAAAAATACAAAATACAAAAATTAGCTGGGCGGGATGGTACATACCTGTAATCCCAGCTATTCGGGAGGCTCAGGTAGAAGAATCGCTTCATGCCCACGAGGTGGAGGTTGCGGTGAGCCAAGATAGCACCACTGCACTCCAGCCTGGGCAACAGAGCAAGACTCTGTCTCAAAAAAAAAAAAGTGGTCTGCTTTTTTTTTTTGTAAACAGGGTCTCACAACTGTCACTCAGGCTGCCATGCAGTAGCACGATCACAGCCTGGGCTCAAGCCATCCTCCCACCTCAGCCTTCCAAGTAGCTGGAACTACAAGCATGTGTCATGGCACATGGTTAGAATATATTTCCTGAGCTCAAACTGCAGCCTCGGCAGTGTTTTTCAGACCTTCAGCCAAGTACAAAGGAAATATATATACATCAAAATCCAGTTAACTGTGCAACTGTAGTGCGTCCACCTACTCTTTAACTGGAAGTGATTAATCTACACTATAACGGCACGCTAAAAAGCAAATATCGAGAAGAATCTAACAGAATTCTATACATTGCCTTCCAAGCAATAAATATCCCAATGAAAATCATATGCCCATGTACTAGTATCTGCATTTAGCAGTACCAATCTGTATGAAAAGACATTTTCAAAGAGGAAATCTCATTCGAGATCAACATGAGCAATCCATTTTAATGAAAACAATAACCTTAAGCAATGCAATTATCCATCCCTCCAAAATTAATTCAATTCTTAATGAGACCTGCATTACCAAAAAAATTTCGATTATTTTCATTTTGAATTTTGTCAATACCAATTGGTGGAAATTTCTCTTCTCTCTTGTAATATAAATCTATCACCCAGGCTGGAGTGCAGGGCCATGATCAAGGTTCACTGCAGCCACAACCTCCCAGGCTCAGGTGATCCTCCCACCTCAGCCTTCCACGTAGCTGGGACTACAGGTGTGCACTACCATGCCCAGCTGATTTTTTGTGGAAACGAGGTCTCACTATGTCACCCAGGCTGGTGGAGAATTCCTGGGCTCAAGTGATCCTCTGACCTCGGCCTTTCAAAGTGCTGGGATTACAAGTATGAGCCACTTTGCCCAGCCTAAATATAGTATCTTTAATTTTGCCTCCAAGCCTGCAAAAAGTAAAACATCTGCTACCTAGCCTTTTACAGAAAAAGAATGCCAACCACTGAACTATATAATTACTTACAGAATAAAAACAAATTAAGGTTGAAAGAGAATATTGTATGTAATGAATAATCTGACAAGATAGATATAATACAGATATGATGATGTAGGGGGGTGATGAGGACAGCATACATGAAACAATTTATGCAACTACTCTCAGCAATCACATTGGTAATGGTATTATTAGTATTGCTATTCTGAGACTACTATGTAATGTAGGAGAAAACAAGCAAGTAATTAATAATGAGGCTATTCTAATTCATTATTCCCTATCCTTGAGAACCAGAATTTTTAACATGGAAAAATATACACCGATGTATTATAATACAGAAGTGGTTAAGTTTTATAAAAAAGCATGTATACAGATATGCACATATACATATATATCACCCATAACTCTGCCCTAGAAACAATGACGACTCACAGCAGCAAGAATCTCTAAGGTCCGGCCGGGCACGGTGGCTCACGCCTGTAATCACAGCACTTTAGGAGGCCGAGACGGGCGGATCACGAGGTCAGGAGATCAAGACCATCCTGGCTAACACGGTGAAACCCCATCTCTACTAAAAATACAAAAATTAGCCAGGCGCAGTGGCGGGCGCCTGTAGTCCCAGCTACTCGGGAGGCTGAGGCATGAGAACGGTGTGAACCCGGGAGGCGGAGCTTGCAGTGAGTGGAGATCCTGCCACTGCACTCCAGCCTGGGCAACAGAGCGAGATACCGTCTCAAAAAAAAAAAAAGAATCTCTAAGGTCCATATTAGGCTCCCTAAATACCTCTGCCACTAAAACCAGGGCTTCTTGGAGAAATACGTTATAAATCTGGGGTAGAAACTGCAAAAGATAAGCCTGAACACCTGGTCATACCAGATAGCAAAGATGCTACAAAAACTACAAGAAGTAGACCAAGTCATTCAGGAGTCAACTTGAAGAGGCTCCAACTGGCCAAAGACATAAGGCTGGGCGCAGTGGCTCACACCCATAATCCCAGCACTTTGGGAGGCTGAGGCAGGTGGATCACCTGAGGTCAGGAGTTCGAGACCAGCCTGGCCAACATGGTGAAACCCCATCTCTACTAATAATACAAAAATCAGCCAGGCATGGTGGCACATGCCTACGATCCCAGTTACTCGGGAGGCTGAGTCAGAATAGCTTGAACCCGGGAGGCAGAGGTTGCAGTGAGCTGAGATCGCACCACTGCACTCCAGCCTGGGTGACAAGAGTGAGACTCTGTCTCCAAAACAAATTTTTTTAAAAAGGATCAATAATAGGCTGGGCGCAGTGGCTCAAGCCTGTAATCCCAGCACTTTGGGAGGCCGAGGCGGGCGGATCACAAGGTCAGGAGATTGAGACTATCCTGGCTAACACGGTGAAACCCCGTCTCTACTAAAAATACAAAAAATTAGCCGGGCGTGGTGGCGGGCGACTGTAGTCCCAGCTACTCGGGAGGCTGAGGCAGGAGAATGGGTGAACCCAGGAGGCGGACATTGCAGTGAGCCGAGATTGCGCCACTGCACTCCAGCCTGGGCGACAAAGCGAGACTCCGTCTCAGAAAAAAAAAAAAGGTGGAGGTCAACAATATTAACTGCCACTGATTAAAGCCCAACACATATGTTTAAATCCATTAGTTTATATGATTTTTTTCTTTTTTTTTTTTTTTTTCTGAGATGGAGTTTCACTCTGTCACCCAGGCTAGACTGCACTGGCGCAATCTCGGCTCACTGCAACCTCCGTATCCTAGGTTCAAGCGATTCTCTTGCCTCACCCTTCTGAGTAGCTGGGATTACAGGCATGCGCCATCTACCTTTCCTATAAAACTGTGCCACTGGATAACTGAATAGTAGGTAAGCAGAAGCATCTCTTAATAAAAGTATTGCAACAAAAAATTTTTTTAAAACCCACACAATTAGAATGTCACTATTTTTAAACCACCGATAAATTAACGGATCTGGGCACTGAGCCCAACAACTGCTGACATGATAAAAAAGAGAAAACCAGACTTATGCCTCCCCATGAAAGAACACCACACTGCCTACAGTCTTCTACATGAGAAACGACAACCATGATCAACTGAGTGGCCAAAGAGACTGAACCAGAGTCTGACCAAGTCTCTGAGTCCAGCAACCAATTTGCAAAATATACAAGGAATGAAGAAAGATGCAACATGAGTGTGCAATCAGTAAAATTCAAACTTTGGTTAACTCTCCCTGGGTTCTTCAACATAAAAACTAAGGAAAAGAAAGGGACAGAGGCATAAACTATGGTTTAAAAGATATCATAACACTAAATAAAATATAATGTCTAAGAATGTACCCTTGGTGATAAAATATACAAGAAAAGAAAATGACTGAGAGAGAATAGTGGTTATTTTTCTTTTTTGGGAGGTGAGTTACAACTGAAATGGAACACATGGAGGGCTCCTGGATGGCTGAAAAGTTCTGTTTCTTGAACTGGGGGTATGGATATCTGCCTTATTTTTTAAAAAAAGAAAAAGGGGAAAAAGCACATATCTGTATGTTTGTGAAAGATACATTTTCTGCTGATTTTACAATACAAACATTAAAAGTAACTTAGAAAACATACCTACTGTCTTAGTCCATTCAATATGCTATACCAAAAGTAAACTGGGAGGCTTATAAACAATGGAATTTTTTTTTAAAGAGTCAGGGTCTCACTCTCTCACCCAGATTGGAGTACAATGGCACAATCATAGCTTACTGTAGTCTCAAACTCCTGTGCTCAAGCAATCCTCCAACCTCAGCCTCCCAAGTAGCTAAGATTACAGGCGGACCACCAAACTTGGCTAACTTTAAATTTTTTCGGAGAGATAGAATCTTGCTACGTTGCCCAGGCTGGTCTCATCCTGATCTCAAGCAATCTTCCCACCTCAGTCTCCCAAAGTGCTAGGATTATAGGCATGAGCCACCACACCTAGCTTAAACAACAGTAATTTATTTCTCACAGTTCTGGAGACTGGGAAGACCAACACACCAACAAATCTGGAGTCTGGTGAGAGCCCATTCTTCATATACAATTCCTTCTTGCTGCATCAAGTAGTGAAAAGGACGAGCTACCTCTCTGGGGCCTCTGTCATAAGAACACTAATCTCAGGCCCAGCCGGTGGCGCACACCTGT
The DNA here is from genome assembly GCF_024542745.1 of Macaca thibetana thibetana. Taxonomy (NCBI): domain Eukaryota; kingdom Metazoa; phylum Chordata; class Mammalia; order Primates; family Cercopithecidae; genus Macaca; species Macaca thibetana. The sequence continues at coordinate 47,338,073 of NC_065592.1, forward strand.
AATCCCAGCACTTTGGAAGGCTGAGGCAGATGGATTACCTGAGGTCATGAGTTCGAGACCAGCCTGGCCATCATGGCAAAACTCTGTCTCTACTAAAAATACAAAAATTAGCCAGGCATGGTGGCAGGAGCCTGTAATCCCAGATACTTGGGAGGCTGAGGCAGAACTGCTTGAACCCGGGAGGCAGAGGGTGCAGTAAGCAGAGACCCTGCCATTGCAGTCCAGTCTGGGCAACAAGAGTAAAACTGTCTCAAAACAAAAACAAAAAAACAAACACTAATTTCATTCATGAAGCCAGAACCCTCATGACACAATCACCTCCCAAAAGCCAGACCTCCTTATACTATCACATTGGGGATTATGTTTCAACATATGTATTGTGGGGATATACATTCAGACCACAGCAACTTTTTTTTTTTCTTTTGCGACAGAGTCTTGCTCTGTTGCCTAGGTTGGAGTACAGTGGCTCGATCTCAGCTCACTGCAACCTCCATCTCCCAGGTTCAAGCAATTATCCTGCCTTATCCTCCTGCATAGCTGGGATTACAGGTATGCTCCACCACACCTGGCTAGTTTTTGTATTTTTATTATAGACCGGATTTCTGCATGTTGGCCAGGCTGGTCTTGAATTCTTGATCTCAGGTGATCCACCTGCCTCGTCCTCCCAAAGTGCTGGGACTACAGGCGTGAAACACCACGACTGGCCAGACCACAGCAACTATGCGAAACAATAATACTGTTGCTTTCAAGGTTTATAAGAAAATATACCATCAATGGCGCAAAGGACATGAAGGAGGTGAAAAGCTAAATGTAAGGTTCTTGAATTTCCTGGGAAGTAATAAAACCACTAACATAAACTAAACTGTAGTAAATTAAGAATCCATAATCCACCCGTCTCAGCCTCCCAAAGTTCTGGGATCACAGGTGTGAGCCACCACGCCCAGCCAAGATATATACATTTTATTGTATATACATACACCTCAATTAAAAGAAAAAAACAACTATTAAGCAGATAACCAAACATTACCAAACATCTGGGGAAAGTTTAACACAAAACACTTAAAAAATAACTCAACGTGAAGAAAACAGTCCATGTAGGAAAAGTAAAATGTATTAGAAATGTATATACATGTACATACACATATGTAAACATTATATACATATAAACAGTAGGCCCTCCATATCCCTGGGTTCTATCAACTGTGGATCAAAAATATTCAAGTAAAAAGAAAAAAACAGTAAAAAAAAAGCAATAAAAAGATTTTGGTATCAGTGGGGGTTCCTGGAACTCCCCCCATGGATACTGAAGGACAACTGTAAATAATGGCTTATATATGAGACATATAATTACACATACATAAAACTATGTATACTTCTATATAAGCTATATATATTCACCTATATATGCGTATATACATGATGTCTTCAGAGAGTTAATAGGAGAAAAGACAACCATGATCAAGACATCAAAACCAAGACATCAAAAACAGAATGCTGGCCAAGCCCAGTGGATCACACCTGCAATCTTAACACTGTAGGAGGAATGCTTGAGCCCAGAGTTTGAGACCAGCCTGGGCAACATATTGAGACACCATCTCTATTAGAAAACAAGAACAAGCCACGTCTGGTGGCCCTGTAATCCTAGCACAATGTGAGGCTAAGCAGGTAGATGAATTGAGCTCAGGAGTTCGAGAACAGCCTGGCAACACAGCAAAACCCATCTCTACTAAAACTATAAAAATTAGCTGGGTGTGGTAGCAGGTGCCTATAGTCTCAGCTACTTAGGAGGCTGAAGTGGGAGAATCTCTTGAGCCCAGGAGGCAGAGGTTGCAGTAAGCTATAATCGTGCCACTGCACTCCAGCTTAGGCAGCAGAGCAAGAGCAGACCCTGTCTCAAAAAAAAAAAAGAAGCCACCTAAATTGAAAATAAGAGGCTGGGCACAGTAGCTCACACCTGTAATCATAGCACTGTGCATACTGGGGGCTGAGGTAAGAATATCGCTTGAGCCGAGGAGGTTGAGGCTGCAGTGAGCCTTGATCACACCCCTGCACTCCAGCCTAAGCAACAAAGCAAGATTCTGTCTCAAAAACAAAGGAAAAAAAAAGAGAAAAAGACTTTTTAATTAGAAGAATTAATTCAGACTGTTCTATATCCAGATAATGGGTGCTCCCAAAAAAAGATGAGGAAAAACATAGAGGAGAAAATATCATTGAAATAATTCAAGGAAATTTCCCAATGCTGAAAAACATGAGTTTAAAAGTACCTCAGCAATGTGAAATGTAAAAAATCAGGGACACAAAGAGAGTCCTGCAAACTTCCAGAAGAAAAAACTTTTCATATACCATGCACAGGATTTAGAACATCCTTGAATTTCAAACATCCCCTTTGGAACTAAAAACCCAATACAGTAATGTCCTCAAAATTCTAAAGCTACAGGATTTCCAATCTAGAATTCTATAACCAGCCAAGTAATTTCAAGAATAAAGTTAGAATAAAGCTTCAAAAAATTTACCTGCTAGGCACACTTCCTCAAGAATATCCTTTTTTTTCTTGAGACAGTCTTGCTCTGTCACCCAGGCTGGAGTGCAGTGGCATGATCTTGGCTCACTTTATTCTCTGCCTCCCAGGCTGAAGTGATTCTCCTGCCTCCGCCTCCCAAGTAGCTGGGTCTACAGGCACGCACCACCATGTCCAGCTAATTTTTTGTATTTTTAGTAGAGATGGGGCTTTGCCATGTTGGCCAGGCTGCCCTCAAACTCCTGACCTCAAGTGATCTGCCTGCCTCTGCCTCCCAAACTACTGGGATCATACGCATGAGGCACCATGCCCAGCAAAATATTCTAAAATTGACTGGGGTGATGACTGCACAACTCTGACTAAAAACCACTGAATTACAGTCATATGTTGCCTAATGACAGGAATATGTTCTGAGAAATGCATCATCAGGCAATTTCATCATTGTGTGAACATCATACAGCATGCTTACACAAAAATGGTATACTTGTACCTAGATGGTATAGGCTCCTACACATCTAGGCCATATGGTATAGCCTATTGCTCCTAGGCTTCAAACCTGTACAGCATGTTACTATACTGAATATTGTCTAGGGGAGTAGCTAGGATTATAAGTGCCTCCCACCACGCCCAGCTAATTCTTCTATATTTTCAGTAGAGACGGGGTTTCACCATGCTGGCTGGGCTGGTCTCAAACTGCTGACCTCAGGTGATCCGCCTGCCTCAGCCTCCCAGAAGTGCTGGGATTACAGGTGTGAGCCACAGTGCCCGGCTCACAATTCTTATACTACACAAACTTTTAAACTTTTTGACCTTTGAAACAACACTTAGCTTCTTAGCTTAAAACGAAATCACACTATACATATGTATACTCATATGTTTACTTTCTTCTACAAGCCTTTTTTAGAGAAAGGATCTCACTCTGTTGCCCAGGCTGGAGTACAGTAGTGCAATCATAGCTCACTGTAACCTCGAATTCCCAGGCTCAAATGATCCTCCCACCTCAGTCTCCTGAGTAGTTGGGACTACAGGTGCGTGCCACCAGGCCTGGCTGGTTTTTTTTTTTTTTTTTTTGTAGAAACGGGATCTCCCTATGTCACCCAGGCTGGTCTTGAACTCGTGGGCTCAAGTGATCCACACACCTCAGCCTCCCAAAGTGCTCAGATTACAGATGTAAGCCACTGTGCCTGGCCAACTCTGTCTCAAAAACAAACACTGTAAGGACTTATAAAGTTTCCTGCAACATTTTTTTGTATTAGGGAAAAGGCTTAAACGACTTAAGTGTCCAGCAATAGGAATGAAATACAACATATACACTACATGGCATTTAAAAACTACACTTAGGCCGGGCTCAGTGTCTCACGTCTATAATCTCAGCACTTTGGGAGGCTGAGGCGGGTGGATCACCTGAGGTCACCAGCTGAAGACCAACCTGACCAGTATGATGAAACCCTGTATCTACTAAAAATACAAAAATTCGCCAGGCATGGTGGTGGGCACCTGTAGTCCCAACTACTCGGGAGGCTGAGATAGGAGAATCACTTGAACCTGGGAGGTGGAGGTTGCAGTGAGCCAAGATCATGCCATTGAACTCCAGCCTGGGCAACAGAAAGAGATTCAGTCTCAAAAAAAAAACAACAACAACAAACTACACTTAGACATGCATGTTCTCTCATGAAAAGATAGCTAAAACATAATCGTATTAAATTTCAAAGCATATTACAAGACAGTTTATGTAACATGTTCCCAATATACGTATCTGGAAGAACAGAAAAAAGGAAATATTCATTACTCTGGGAAATGTGATCGTGGGTAATTTCTCTCAAAAATTTTTCTATTTGTTTATCTATATTTTCTCTTTTTTTTCTTTCTCCTGAGACAGAGTTTCGCTCTTGTTGCCCAGGCTGGAGTACAACGGCACGACCTAGGCTCACTGTAACCTCCACCTCCCAGGAACAAGCGATTCTCCTGCCTCAGCCTCCCGAGTAGCTGGGATTACAGGCATGTGTCACCATGGCCGGCTAATTTTGTATTTTTAGTAGAGGGGCTTCTCCACGTTGGCCAGGCTGGTCTCGAACTCCTGACCTCAGGTGATCCACCTGTTTCAGCCTCCCAAAGTGCTGGGATTACAGGCATGAGCCACCACGCCTGGTCTATATTTTCTAATTTTTATATAATGAATAGGTTTTATAAATATAATTAAATAGTAATATTTAACAGCTAATATCGTGACAAGGTCATGGAAGATGGTGGAGTAAGGAGCTCCAGGAAGGCCAGGCATGTGGCTCACGCCTGTAATCCCAACACTTTGGGAGGCCGAGGTGGGCAGATCACCTAAGGTCAGGAGTGTGAGACCAGCCTGACCAACACGGTGAAACCCGTCTCTACTAAAACTACAAAAAATTAGCTGGGTGTGGTGGTTCGTGCCTGTAATCGCAGCTACTCTACAGCTACTTGGGAGGCTGAGGCAGGAGAATTGCTTGAACCCGGGAGACAGAGGTTGCAGTGAGCTGAGACTGAGCCACCACACTCCAGCCTGGACAACAGAGCAAGACTCTGTCTCTAAAAAAAAAAAGAAGCTCCAAGAAACTGTCCCTTCACCTAAACAACCACTGAGCTGGTAGGAATTATCTAAGTAACTACTGTGGGACTCTACAGCCTATCAAACATTTACAGCATCCAACAGAGAACAGCATGATTCACAATAACCCAAAGGTGGGAACAACCCAAGCATCCATCAACAGATGCATTATACAAACAACGTTTGTTTGTATGTTATTCAGTCATTAAAAGGGATGAAATTCAGACACATGCTACAACATGGATGAATCTTGAGATAATTATACTAAGTGAAATAAAACAGACACAAAAGGACAAATATTTTATGACCCCACTTCTACAAGGTGCCCAGAATAAACAAATTCATAAAGACAGAAAGGAGAATTGAGATTATCAGCGAATGAAGGCAACGGGGAAAAATTAGTTACTGTTTAACGGCTTCAAACTTTCAGTCTGGAATGAAGAAGTTGTTTAGAAAATAGGTCATGATGCTGATTACACTTCACAGTGAATATACTTAATGTCATTGAACTGTACTCTTAAAAACGGTTAAAATGGTAATTATATGATTTACCACAATCAAAATAAAATGATATATCATAAAATGTATCTGAGAAGTGACAGATGTAGTTTAAATCCTTCTTTTCATATAATCTTCCATTACTTAGAGAACATATTTTATTTTAAGTAACGCTGAAGCTCTTGTAAGAAACCACCATATCAGCTGGGCACAGTGGCTCACGTCTGTAATGCCCCCACTTTGGGAGTCTGAGGCAGGCGGATCACCTGAGGTCAGGAGTGAGACCAACCTGGCCAACATGGTGAAACCCCGTCTCTACCAAAAACACAAAAATCAGCTAGGCGCATTGGCTCACGCCTGTAATCCCAGCACTTTGGGAGGTCAAGGCAGGTAGATCACGAGGTCAGGAGATCAAGACCATCCTGGCTAACATGGTGATACCCGTCTGTATTAAAAATAAAACAAAATTAGCCAGGTGTGGTGGCACGCGTTTGTAGTCCCAGCTACTCAGGAGGCTGAGGCAGGAGAATCACTTTGAACCCAGGAGGCAGAGGTTTCACTGACCTGAGATCATGCCACTGCACTCCAGCCTGGGCAATACAGCAAAATCCTGTATCAAAAAAGAAAAACCTCATAATTTTCAAATTAGTAGAATCCAAATTAGTGAGGACTCATTGTACCACACAAATAATAACTCTTAGTCCTCAGAGCCATTTTCCTCATATTTTAAGAAAAAAGAGTAACTTCACTTTGTACTCACACACACAAATATGATATAAAAACTGCCTTACTGTGGTCTTTTTCTTTAAAAAACTGAATGTGACTATACATTTACCAAAATTCATAGAACTATATAACTAAAAAGATTAATTTTAATGTATAAATTATACCTCCATAAACCTGACTACTTAAAACTATAATAGAATTTAATTAAAGTTTTGATTCTGCTGAGAGCATTAAAAAAAAAACCTTGAAAAAATTTAATTAAAGTTCAACCAAAGGGTATTAAATAATTTTTCTTTCTTTTTTTTTTGTTTTTTGTTTTTCGTTTTTGAGACAGAGTCTTGTTCTTCTTGCCCAGGCTGGAGTGCAATGGCACGATCTTGGCTCACCACAACCTCCGCCTCCCAGGTTGACACCATTCTCCTACCTCAGCCTCCCAAGTGGCTGGAACTACAGACGCTGGCCGCCACGTCCGGCTAATTTTTTTGTATTTTAGTAGAGACGGGGTTTCACCTTGTTAGCCAGGATGGTCTCGATCTCCTGACCTCATGATCTGCCCCTCTCAGTCTCCCAAAGTGCTGGGATTACAGGTGTGAGCCACCACGCCTGGCCGAAAAAAATTAATTAAAGTTCAACCAAAGGGTATTAAATAATTTTTTTTTTTTTTTTGAGACAGAGTTTTGCTCTTGTTGTCCAGGCTGGAGTACAATGGCGCAATCTCGGCTCACTGCAACCTCTGCTTCCCGGGTTCAAGTGATTCTCCTGCCTCAGCCTCCGAAGTAGCTGGGATTACAGGCACGCACCACCACGCCTGGCTAATTTTATAGTTTTTGGTAGAGATGGGGTTTCTCCATATGGTCAGGCTGGTCTCAAACTCCCAACCTCAGGTGATCCGCCCACCTCGGCCTCCCAAAGTGCTTGGATTACAGGCGTGAGCCACCACACCCGGTCTAAATAATTTGTTAATGATTGCTATCAATAATTCAATGAATCAAGCTTAATACCTGAGTTGCAGGTCGGGCACATATCACCTGAGTTCGGGAGTTCAAGATCAGCCTGACCAACATGAAGAAACCCCATCTCTACTAAAAATACAAAAAATTAACGGGGCATGGTGGCGCATGCCTGTAATCCCAGCTACTCGGGAAAGCTGAGGCAGTAGAATTGCTTGAACCCGGGAGGAGTAGGTTGCGGTGAGCTGAGATCCCGCCATCACACTCCAGCCTGGGCAACAAGAGCGAAACTTCGTCTCAAAAAAATAAAATAGGCCAGGTGCAGTGGCTCATGCCTGTAATCCCAAAACTTTGGGAGGCCGAGGCGGGCGGATCATGAGGTCAGGAGATCGAGACCATCTGGTTAACACGGTGAAACCCTGTCTCTACTAAAAATACAAAAAACTTATCCGGGCGTGTTGGCAGGCGCCTGTAGTCCCAGCTACTAGGGAGGCTGAGACAGGAGAATGGCGTGAACCCGGGAGGCAAAGCTTGCAGTGAGCTGAGATCGTACCACTGCACTCCAGCCTGGGTGACACAGCGAGACTCCATCTCAAAAACAAACAAATAAAATGAAATAAATAAAATAGAGTTCAAGACCAACCTGGCCAACATGGTGAAATCCCATCTGTACTAAAAATACAAAAATTAGCCAGGTGTGGTGGCGCATGCCTGTAATCCCAGCTACTCCAGAGGCTGAGGCAAGAGAACAGCTTGAACTTGGGAGGTGGAGATTGCAGTGAGGCAAGATGACGCCACTGCACTCCAGTCTGGGCGACAGAGCAAGACTCCGTATCTATCTATCAAACAAACACACACACAAACAAAAGTCTTAAGTCATATGAAGGAAATTATTCCTTTGAATAACAAAACTCTGGGGTTTTTTGTTTTGCCTTATTACATATATCAGGTATGATTACAAGTAAACTTAAAAATCTGTTTTTTAAGATTTAAGCCATTGTTTCTTTTTTCTTTCTAAAGATGGGGGTCTCACCACGTTGCTCAGTCAGTCTTGGAACTCCTGGGCTCAAGTGATCCACCAGCCTTGACCTCGAAAAGTGCTGGGATTACAGGTGTGAGGCACAACACTCAGCCACTAGTCTGTTTCTGTGAAGAACTATTACATATTTTCCAAGTTTTTATAACTTTGGCTATTCTCTTTTTTTTTTTTTTTTTTTTTTTTTTTTTTTTTTTGCTAGTTCAGTGAAACAGTGGGAATGAAGAAGGAACTAAGCAATCTGTAACTGGTTGTGATCAATAGGTTGTAAACACCACTGCACTCGGACCAGTCTACTCTACCAATTCTTAATATTATCTTATAAATGAAACCACACTTATTTCAGCAAGGTAGAAATCATTCAATGTTTAAAACCCAAATTACTATGTTTGCTACTAAATGAGCCACACAATCTGAATTATTTTATGGGACTTTTCCCTCAAATTAAATACCAGCTGCCCATGCAACAAATAAGCAAAGCAGATATCTTTTTTTTTTTTTTTCCTTTGAGAGGGAGTCTCATTCTGTCCCCCTGGCTGGACTGCAGTGGCCGATCTTGGCTCACTGCAACCTCCGCCTCCCAGGTTCAAGAGATTCTCCTGCCTCAGCCTCCAGAGTGGCTGGGATGAGAGGCACACAACACCACAACAGGCTAATTTTTGTATTTTCAGTAGAGATGGCATTTCACCATGTTGGTCAGGCTGGTCTTGAACTCCTGACCTCAGGTGATCTGTCCACCTTGACCTCCCAAAGTGCTGGGATTACAGGCATGAGCCAACGTGTCCAACCAGCAAAGCAGATATCTAAAGAATTATGAGGCCGGGTACAGTGGCTCACGCCTATAATCCCAGCACTTTGGGAGGTCAAGGCAGGTGGATCACCTGAGGTCAGGAGTTCGAGACCAGCCTGGACAACATAGTGAAACCCCACCTCTACCAAAATACAAAAATTGGCTGGGCATGGTGGCGTGCACCTGTAGTCCCACCTACTCAGGAGGCTAAGGCAGGAGAATCATTTGAATCCAAGAGGTGGAGGTTGCAGTGAGCCGAGATCACGCCACTGCACTCCAGCATGGGTGACAGGGCAAGAATTGGTCTCAAAAAAAAAAAAAAAAAAAAAAAAAAAGAGAATTATGAAACGTGGAAATACAAATACAGAATAAATCAACCAATTAAAACTACTGCACTGATTAGGCTAGGTGCAGTGGCTCACACCTGTAATTCCAACACTTTGGGAGGCCGAGGAGGGAGGATCACCAGAGGTCGGGAGTTCGAGACCAGCTTGACCAACATGGAGAAACCCCGTCTCTACTAATACAAAATCAGTCGGGCATGGTGGCGCATGCCTATAGTCACAGCTACTCAGGAGGCTGCGGCAGGAGAATCGCTTGAAAATCCAGGAGGCGGAGGTTGCGGTGAGCCGAGATCATGCCACTGCACTCCAGCCTGGGCAACTAGAGCAAAACTCTGTTCCAAAATATATATATATATATATATATTGCACTGATCTAAAGATGCTGTAATAGAGGTTAAAAAATACCACTCACTAGACTCAAATGAGAAAACTGCAAAGAATGTTTCCCTAAGCTTAGGTTTCCTCTATGGTGCTTAAACATACTTGGAAAATATCAAGGCATTATTATTTTAAAAGCATAAACCAATATTGTATTGAGAAATTTAACTTCCTGTATCATCTCTCACTTTCAGAGGTATTATATCATCATTTCTCATCGCAAAACCAACCTTTTATAGAAACAGATTTTGGGGGTCCCCATGAAGTTTTGTGGATGTTTTGCATAGAGGTGAAGTCTAGGCGTTTAGAGTACCCATCATCCAAAGGGTATACATTGTATCCATTAGGTAATTTCTCATCACTTAGGCTGCCTCCATTCTCCCACCTTTGAATATCCAATGTCTCCAAAACCAAATTCTTAGACTTACATTTTTCTCAATATTGGCACCATTCCCACTCTCCCCTTAAAGTAATGTTAAAGTTGCTATTAAAGAAATCAATTTGCTAATAAAAAGGCTTTCTGAAATATGATTTATCATTCTCTTATTCAAGTAATCCAGAATTTTTTAAAAATCTATTTTTTTCGTGTGGATTTAACAGACAAAAGGCCAGGCGTGGTGACTCACACCTATAATCCCAGCACTTTGCGAGGCCAAGGAAGGCAGATCACTTGAGGTAAGGAGTTCAATCCCAGCCTGGCCAACATGGTGAAACCCTGTCTCTACTAAAAATACAAAAATCAGGCCAGGGGTGGTGGCTCACGCCTATAATCCCAGCACTTTGGGAAGCTGAGGCAGGCAGATCACCTGAGATCAGGAATTCAAGACGAGCCTGGCCAACCGGGTGAAACCCCATCTCTACTGAAAATACAAAAAATTATCCGGGCATGGTGGCACACTCCTGTAATCCCAGGTACTCAGGAGGCTGAGACGGGAGAATCACTTGAACCTGGGAGACGGAGGCTGTAGTGAGCCAAGATTGTGCCATTGCACTCTAGCCAGGGCAACAAGAGCAAAACTCCATCTCAAAACAAAATAATAGTAATACAAAAATTAACTGGGCATGGTGGCACATGCCTGTAATCCCAGCTACTCGGGAGGCTGAGCCAGGAGAATTGCTTAAACCAAGGAGGTGGACGGGCGCGGTGGCTCAAGCCTGTAATCCCAGCACTTTGGGAGGCCGTGAGTCAAGCTCGTGCTGCTGCACTCCAGCCTGGGCAACAGAGAGACTGAATCTCAAAAATAAATAAATAAATAAAAAAAAAAAAAAAAAAAAAAAAAAAAAAAAAAAAAAAAAAACCAAGGAGGTGGAGGTTGCAGTGAGTCAAGCTCGTGCTGCTGCACTCCAGCCTTAGCCCAGCGTGGTGGCACATGCCTGTAGTCCCAGCTACTTGGGAGGCTGAGGCAGGAGAACTGAATGAACCCAGGAGGCAGAGGTTGCAGTGAGAGAGCCAAGATCACTCCACTGCACTCCAGCCTGCGTGACAGAGTGAGACTGTGACTGCAAAAAAAAAAAAAAAAAAAACTGAAGTCATCAAAATTTAAAATAGTTCCTTGTAAAACACTCCGTAAGTCTGATTTTAATTTTTTTTTTTTTTTTTTTTGAGACAGAGTCTCACTCTGTTGCCCAGGCTAGTGTGCAATGGTGGGATCTCGGCTCACTGCAACCTCAACTTCCCAGGTTCAAGCGATTCTTCTGCCTCAGCCTCCCGTGTAACTGGGATTATAGGCATGAGCCACCACAACCGGCTGATTTTGTATTTTCAGTAGAGACGGGGTTTCACCATGTTGGTCAGGCTGGTCTTGAACTCCTGACCTCAGATGATCCACCACCCTTAGCCTCCCAAAGTCCTAGGACTACAGACATGAGCCACCGCGCCCAGCCTAATTTTTAATTTTATGTTATTAATTTATTTTATTTATTTTTTTTTTGAGAGGGAGTCTTGCTATGTCGCCCAGGCTGGAGTGCAGTGGCACGATCTGGGCTCACTGCAACCTCTGCCTCCCAGGTTCAAGCGATTCTCCTGCCTCAGCCTCCTGAGTAGCTGAGATTACAGGCATGTGCCACACACCGGCTAATTTTTGTATTTTTAGTAGAGACGGGGTTTCACCATGTTGGTGAGGCTGATCTCGAACTCCTGACCTCGTGATCTGCCCACCTTGGCCTCCCAAAGCACTGGGATTACAAGTGTGAGCCACCAAGCCCGGCCTAATTTTGTATTTTTTGTACAGATAGGGTTTCACCATGTTGGTCAGGCTGGTCTCGAACTCCTGATCTCAGGTAATCCGCCTACCTCAGCCTCCCAAAGTGCTGGGATTACAGGCATGGGCCACCACACTGAGCCAAATTTAATTTTTAATTTAATTTTATTAATTTTTTTTTGAGATGGAATTTCACTCTTGTTGCCCAGGCTGGAGTGCAATGGCACAGTCTCAGCTCACTGCAACTTCCACCTCCCACACTCAAACAATTCTCCTGCCTGAGCCTCCCAAGTAGCTGGGATTTCAGCCACATGCCACCACGCATGGCTAATTTTTGTATTTTCAGTTGAAACAGGGTTTCGCCGTGTTGACCAGGCTGGTGTCGGGTGATTTGCCTGTCTTGGCCTCCCAAAGTGCTGGGATTACAGGCGTGAGCCACCGCGCCCAGCCTATTTTATTTATTTATTTATTTTTTATTTATTTATTTTTTTTTTCTGAGACGGAGTCTTGCTCTGTCGCCCAGGCTGGAGTGCAGTGGACGGATCTCAGCTCACTGCAAGCTCCGCCTCCCGGGTTCATGCCATTCTCCTGCCTCAGCCTCCCGAGTAGCTGGGACTACAGGCGCCGCCACCTCGCCTGGCTAATTTTTTGTATTTTTTTTTTTAGTAGAGACGGGGTTTCACCGTGTTAGCCAAGATGCTCTCAATCTCCTGATCTTGTGATCCAACCGTCTCAGCCTCCCAAAGTGCTGGGATTACAGGCTTGTATTTATTTTTAATTTAACTTATTTATTTTTGAGACTGAGTCTTAGCTCTGTCACCCAGCTAGAGTACAGTGGCATGCTCATGGCTCACTGCAGCCTCGACCTCCCAGGCTCAAGTGATCCCCCCACCTCAACTCAACCTTCTAAGTAGCTGAGACCAAAGACACAAACTACCATGCTTGGCTAATTTTTTTTTCTTATTTGAACAGAGTCAAAAAATAATAATAATAAGACAATAACCAAAACTTTTTTTTTTTTTTTTTTGAGGCAGAGTCTCACTGTCGCCCAGGCTGGAGTACAGTGGCGCAATCTCGGCTCACTGCAACCTCCGCTTCCTGGGTTCAAGCGATTTTCCTGGGCTCAAGAGATTCTCCTGCCTCAGTCTCTCGGATAGCTGGGACTACAGGCTCACGACACCATGCCTGGCTAATTTTTGGATTTTTAGTAGCTATGAGGTTTCACTATGCTGGCCAGGCCAGTCTCAAACTTCTGAGCTCAGGTGATCTGCCCGCCTCTGCCTCCCAAAGTGCTGAAATTATAATCGTGAGCCACTGCACCCACCCAATAACCAAAACGTTTTAAAAGTATTTGTTACTAAATCAAACAAAGGTGTTTAAAGTAGACTATTTACTTTCCTTTTTTTTTAGGGGGAGGGGGACAGAGTCTCGCTCTGTCACCCAGACTGGAGTACAGTGGCATGATCTCAGTTCACTGCAACCTCCGCCTCCTGGGTTCAAGTCATTCTCCTGTTTCAGCCTCCCAGGTAGCTGGAACTACAGGCATGTGCTACCACGCCTGGCTAATTTTTTGTATTTTTAGTAGCTACGGGGTTTCACCGTGTTAGCCAGAATGGTCTCAATCTCCTGACCTCATGATCCACCTGCCTCGGCCTCTCAAAGTGCTGGGATTACAAGTGTGAGCCACCATGCCTGGCCACTTTGCATCTTAAATACATATTCCAACACCTGAATTTTCCAATTATCATGTGGAAGATCATTTAAATAACATCAAACCTGGTGATGTGAACTAAATTTAGCTTTTCAACTTAGTATCTATCATTGCATTCACTCCAGAGTCAATTCATTTTGAGGTATATAAGCATAATCTCTGAATAACAATTCCTCACTGAATAAAGTTGATATTAACACAACCAAAGAGGTTCCATTTTACTCACGCATCTTCTGTAGGAATTTTTTTTTTTTTTTTTTTTTTTTGAGACAGAGTCCCGTTCTGTGGCTCAGGTTGGAGTGCAGTGGCACAAGATTTCGGCCCACTGCAAACCTGCACCTCCTGGGTTCAAGCGATTCTCCTGCCTCAGCCTCCCGAGTAGCTGCGACTACAGGCACAAGCCACCACACCCAGCTAATTTTTCTATTTTTAGTAGAGACAGGGTTTCACCATATTGACTGTGCTGGTCCTGAACGCCTGACCTCAAGTGATCTGCCCATCTCAGCCTCCCAAAAGTGCTGGGATTACAGGCGTGAGCCACTGAGCCCAGCCAGCTCAGATATATCTGTAGTTGTATGTGAAGCAGTTCAAAAGAAATTCAGAAACAAAAAAGAATTAAACCTTTTCAATATAATCTTTAAGCAAGATGGAAATCTGTAGTCCTAAACTCTGAATTCATACCTCTTCCTCACTGTTATTTTTCCATAACTAGATTGTCAGAGGTAGACTAATTTGCTGGATAGTCTCCTTTTTCTCACTTGTCTACAACTGACCACTAATACTAAGTTGGAAAGATGAAACAGAACATTTTACCATTACAGATAGTGGTTGCGTTGAAAAATGGTCTAACTGGCCTTAAAGCTTTAAAAGCTTTGCTTTTGGACAGGCGTGGGGGCTCACGCCTATAATCCCAGCACTTTGGGAGGCCGATGTGGGTGGATTACCTGAGGTCAGGAGTTTGAGACTAGGCTGACCAACCTGGTGAAATCCCATCTCTACTAAAAATACAAAAATTAGCTGGGTGTGGTGGCACACGCCTGTAGTCCCAGCTACTCAGGAGGCTGAGGAGGAGAATCGCTTGAACCTGGGAGACAGAGGTTGTGGTGAGCCAAGACTGCACCACTGCGCTTCAGCCTGGGTGACAGAGAGACTCCGTCTCAAAAAACGAAAAGAAAAATCTTTGCTTTTATTTGCCATTTGCAACTGCACCAGTAACGTCCACACCTCACATTTCTGTATTTTAAAGTCTGTAAAAAGATTTTTATAAAGATCATTCTTTCTGTTTTTTTTTTTTCTGCTGTTTGCCTCCCAAAGTGCTGGGATTACAGGCATGAGCCACCATGCCTGGCCGATCACTTAAAAGTTCTAAGGTTATCACTGTCCCAATACTTCCACTTACTATCCTTAAGGAAGTGACTTTTCCTACAATTTGCTTTTCCTTTAATGAGTACTCAATAAAAACTTTTCCTGACACAAAAGGTAACAAAAGGAGAATCAATGCAGAGTATTAATTAGGACCTAAATCCTTCATTCCAGGAAGAAATAATCCTTATTTTAGCAAATCTAAGAAATTGAAACTGCCATTTAAAAAAAAATTTACCAAAAGATTTCAATGAAACGGTCTCTCACAACTAGGTTATAAGTACCACTTGGCTGATGGCAATTATAAGACTTTATGGATTCTGAGAAAATTTTTTTTTTTTTTTTTGAGACAGAGACTCACTGTTGCACAGGCTAGAGTGCACTGGTGTGATCTACGCTCACTGCAGCCTCCACCTCCTGGGTTCAAGCGATTCTCCTGCCTCAGCCTTCCAAGTAGCTGGGACTGCAGGTACGCACCATCACACCGGCTAATTTTTGTATTTTTAGTAGAGACGGGGTTTTATCATGTTGGCCAGGCTGGTCTTGAACTCCTGACATCAGGCGATCCACCCGCCTCGGCCTCCCAAAGTGCTGGGATTACAGGCATGAGCCACCATACCTGGCCATCTAAGAAATTTCTTAATCAGCCGGGTGCGGTGGCTCACACCTGTAATCCCAGCACTTTGGGAGGCTGAGGCAGGCGGATCATGAGGTCAGGAGATCAAGATCATCCTGGCTAACACGGTGAAACCCCGTCTCTACTAAAAATACAAAAAATTAGCCAGGCATGGTGGCGGGTGCCCGTAGTCCCAGCTACTCAGAAAGCTGAGGCAGAAAAATGGCGTGAACCCAGAAGGCGGAGGATGCAGTCAGCCAAGATCACGCCACTGCACTCCAGCCTGGGCGACAGAGCAAGACTCCACCTCAAAAAAAAAAAGAAAGAAATTTCTTAATCCAAAAGAAGTTAAAAGGTAGAAAAATATGCATCTTGTAAACAACTAAGCAGGATAAAAGCATATTCTGTGAAAAATTAAGGTATCATATTTGGTTTGAAAAATTTTCTGAGAAACAACAAACAGTGAAACTTCATTTAGTTTCCAAAACCCTTAAACCTTAACTGTGTTTCCATTTATATAACATTGCCTTAGTTCACCCAGCACTCAAGACAACTTCATCTTCCAGAAAAAGACACAGTTAAATGCCCTAAGAGGTAGTTTCAAAGTTAACTGAGAGAAATGGGGGAATAAAAGAGCATTTGTTTTATAATTTTAAAAGAGCTGTTTAAAAATGTCTTTAAGTTGCCTAAATACCTTAAAAGAAGATTCTTAGCTTATCGGCAGTAAACCCTCTGAAAAAATACATAAAATTAGTTTACGTGTGCCCATTTTCTCTGAGAAATTTCTTCAATTTCTCAAAGGAATCCCTGTCTCAAAAAGGCAAACAATCATTTTCCTAAAAAATTTTTTTCAACCAGGCGCAATGGCTCACGCTTGTAATCCCAGCACTTTGGGAGGCCAAGGCGGGTGGATCACCTGAGGTCAGGAGTTTGAGACCAGCCTGGACAACATAGTGAAACCCTGTTTCCATGAAAAATACAAAAATTAGCCAGGTGTGCTGGCGCACACCTGTAATCCCAGCTACTCGGGAGGCTAAGGCAGAAGAACTGCTTGAACCCGGGAGGCAGAGGTTGCAGTGAGCCAAGATCGCACCACTGCACTTCAGCCTGCGCAACAGAGTAAGACGCTATCTATGAAAAATAAAAAAATTTTTTTCAAGTATATTTTACCAATTAAAAAGTCATAAAATAGGCTGGGTGCAATGGCTCAGACCTATAATTCACAGTGCTTTGGGAGGCTGAGGGGGGAGGATTACTTGAGCCCAAGAGTTCAAGACAAGCCTGGACAATATAGTGAGACTCTGTCTCTAAAATAATAATAATAGGCTGGGCACATTGGCTCACATCTGTAATCCCAGCACTTTGGGAGGCCGAGGTGGGCAGATGACTTGAGGCCAGGAGTTCAAGACCAGCCTGGCCAACATGGCAAAAACCCCGTCTCTACTAAAAATTAGAAAATTAGCCAGGCATGGTGGCACACACCTGTAATCCCAGCTACTTGGGAGGCTGAGGCACCAGAATTGCTTGAACACAGGAGGTGGAGGTTGCAGTGAGCCAAAATCGCACCACCACACTCCAGCCTGAGCAACAGAGCGAGACTCTGTTGAGGAGAAAAAAAAAAAAAAAAAAATTAAGAAGAAGAAAAAGAAAAAAAGAAACAAAATATCTAAATGACATTGCCAGACCTAGGCTAAGTCTGTCTTGTTTTTTTAAGGGGGAAGAGGGATGGCAAAAAACAGATTCATTCATTGCAGAACAAATGAAGCATAGGAAATAATGCATATTCTCTTATAAAAAAAAAAGTATCTGGCTGGGTGTGGTAGCTCATATCTGTAATACCAGCACTTTGGGAGGCCAAGGTGGGAGGACTGTTTGAAGTCAGGAGTTTGAGACCAGCCTGGCCTATGAGACCCTTTATGTACACACAAAAAAATTTTTTTAATTAAAACAAGTGTGGTACACACCTGCAGTCCCAGTTACTCAGGAGGGTGAGGCAAGAGGATCCCTTGAGCCCAAGTGTTTCAGGTTGCAGTGAGCTATTATCACACCACTGCACTCCAGCCTGGGCAAGAGTGAGACCCTATCTCTTAAAAAAAAAAAAAAGTTTTGAAGACTTTCTTTAAGTGTAGACTTAAAGTAGTGTAGACTCGGCGTGGTGGCTCAGGCCTGTAATCCCAGCACTTTGGGAGGCCAAGTGGGCGGGATCACCTGAGGTTGGGAGTTCAAGTCCAGCCTGACCAACATGGAGAAACCTCGTCTCTACCAAAAATACAAAATTAGCTGGGCATGGTGGCGCATGCCTGTAATCCCATCTACTCGGGAGGCTGAGGCAGGAGAAATCGCTTAAGCCCAGGAGGCAGAGACTGCAGGGAGCCGAGATCGCTCCATTGCACTCCAGCCTGGGCATTAAGAGCAAAATTGTCTCAAAAAAAAAAAATATATATATATATATACACACACACACACACACACGTACACACACATAGATATATGTATATATTTGAGTCTAATAAAGATGTTCCTAATAAGGAAAACTTTAAGTATGTAACAAATACTTTCTAAATTATCAGGTTGGAGTTTTCTAAAAATGGAACACACCTATATTTCATTATCTCAATCAAATTATTTAATAAAATCAAAACTATAAAAAGTTGGTCAGGAGTGGTGGCTCAGGCCTCTAACTGCGATTACATTTTGAGAGGCTGAGATGGGCAGATCACTTAAGGTCAGGGGTCCAAGACCAGCCTGGCCAACATGGCGAAACTCCGTCTCTACTAAAACTACAAAAAGAATTAGCCAGGTTTCATGGCACACGCCTGTAATCCCAGCTACTCAGGAGGCTAAGGCAGGAGAATCACTTGAACCCAGGAGGCAGAGGTTAGAGTGAGCCAAGATCGTGCCACTGCACTCCAGCCTGGCAACAGAGTGAGACTCCGTCTCAAAAAAAGTTGTTGTGCATATCATAAAAGAGGCACTCTTTCTGACTCTAGACTCACTGCTATAATGCTTTAGATAAATAATGCAAAAGTTCTAAGGAGGTTCAGTACTAAAACACCCACACTAAGCTACAATCCTTAGCAGGAGTTATTTGAAAATACAGTTCCAGCCGGGCATGGTGGCTCACATAGGTAAACCCAGCACTTTGGGTGGCTGAGAAGGGAGGATCCCTTGAACCCAGGAGTTTGAGACCAGCCTGGACAAAACAGTGAGACCCCACCTGACTTAACAAATACTGAAGAAAAAAAAAAATTAGCCGGGCGTAGTCACGCCTGTAGTCCCAGCCACTCAGGGGGCTGAGGTGGGAGGACTGCTTGAGCCTAGGAGGTGGAAGCTGCAGTGAGCCATGATCACACCACTGTACCCCAAACTGAGTGACAGAGCAAGACCCTGAAAAAGTTCCTTTCAAAAGAAAAGGGGTGAACTTGTTAAAAGTCTTCATTAGCTACTGACTTGACCAACAATTTATTTTTCTAGTAACAATAAAATTCCGATTTGCTCCATGGTAGCAAAATAAGAAACTAGACAAAAAGATAGTAAGGCCAAAAAAGATTGTATAGTATTCAGAATGGACAGAAGAAAACTATCTTTGCTCATTCTATATCTATATGGCCCAAAGCTAAGAATCACACAGATTGGAGATATTAAATAAGCAAAAGCAGGATGAATCAAAAAAGTATGTGAAATACAGGTCTCACAAATCTCCAACGCAGATCCTGTGATTAAGAGACAAGAGCCAACTATTTCAGAGTGAAAAAGATCAGTTAGAAACCTTTTCATAAATATAAAAGTTAAAGGAGTTACGGTATGAAAAATGTAAAGAATGACTGGCAGTCCCACTGCCTTCACAAATGACTATGCCAAAAAGGGAAAAGAGTTTAACTTGAAAATAAATGGTACTAAATATTCAAGGACTAACATTTAATAAGGGAGAAGAGTAGTATGGTAGGGAAAGCTTTGTGCCAACTTTTAACTGCAGCTGTAGTGAAACACACTAAAAGCCTTGTCCTAAGACAAAAGCAATGGTTTTAAACATATCCCCAGTATTAACTGTTCATGACCATAAATTTGCCTTTTTCTAATGAAGGACTAACGGGATAAAAGGCCATATAATAAGGGAAAAAGTAGTAGAAAATAAAATCGAACAAACTTCTCACACAAGACTAAACCACGAAACCTGTTTACAAATTTTCAAACATGTCAGAATTAAAGGTAAAAAGACTCAAAGCTTAAGAAATCTAACGTCGCAAAGCAGGAGATTAAATCGTTCTTTTTAAATAAGGACTGAAGTTCAGAAGCATTTAATTTAAATAAGTGTATGAACACAAGGAATCCTTCCATACTACCTATTTCGAACGGACAGGGTTCTCCACACTCCTTTCCCAGACTTACACACAAATATTACAATTTGCAACCCATTATTTTCTCTCATGTACAAGTTTTTTTTTTTTTCTGTTGTTTTTAACTGTATTGGAGTGAGATTATTCTAACTAGTAACCATTTATTTACTTTAAATATCGGTTGTACCAAACAATGACATTTTTTGGAAAGTAAACTTTATTCCACTAACATTAGCCAGCAGATTTTGCTAAACAATGCTTTGTCAGAAAAGGCATCATGGCCGGGCCGGTGGCTCACGCCTGTAATCCCAGCACTTTGGGAGGCCAAGGTGGGCTGATCACAGGGTCAGGAGTTCAAGACCAGCCTGGCCAATATGGTGAAACCCCATCTCTACTAAAATACAAAAATTAGCTGGGCATGGTGGTGTGCACCTGTAGTCCCAGCTGCTTGGGAGGCTGAGGCAGGAGAATCGCTTGAACCTGGGAGGCAGTGGTTGCACTGAGACAAGATCACACCACTGCACTCCAGCCAGGGTGACAGAGCAAGACTCAGTCTCAAAAAAAAAAAAAAAGAAAGGCATCACATAGATTCAATTTTGTACAACTCATTTTTCCAGTATGCATAAAAATTTATATCTGACAACAGAGAATATGCTTAACATAAACACAGCAATACCTTTCCACTTTGTTACTAATAACTTGCACGTTTTCTTAGAAATTTTAAATACCTCCATCTGAAAAGTATAGGGTAGGCTGACCACAAAAGATGAAGCCTAACAGTCGGTAGGGGTACCGCACTTACATAATATTCTAAAAACGTGCTTTTTCTAAGTATTCAGTGACTATCACAGTAGCGAATATTAAACATTCCTGTATAAATCCCATCTCCTATAAAGTTGACCTAATTTCAAGCATAAAACTGAGGTTTCCACCTTTAGAAGGGTAGAAAACAAGAGTTAAGTAATTGGGTAGTCCTAAAAATACACATCACAACTACATGACTAAGATACTCATTTAAAACTTGTGCCAAGATAACCCCTCCCTTCCAAACTAAAATTGACTCACTGGCCTATTTTACTTAATTTTGGAAATAAAAAAATAAAACTAAATGGATTCCTAAGCACTCATTTCCTCTGTCTCTGCCCGCATCATTTAAAACATTCAAACTTTCAATCTGTGATTCCTCCCTGCAAAAACACTCAAGTAAAAACAAAACAAAACAAACACTCATTATCTCCAGGTTAACTACCTTGGAGTTAAAAAAAAAAAAAAAAAAACATTAGATTCTAGAATAACCACTGTTCTAAAACCATATGAAACAATAGAAACAATGTCTGTGGTCGCTAAGCAAACATATATCCCACCCAGAGAAGCGATCTCGCCTCAGATACTTGTCACCTGTGAGACCACCCCTTTAGCTAGAGTTAACCACTTGAGAAGGTTTCAATTTTGTCTCTGAAAGTGGGAAGCTATCAATCTCCCTACATGACTCGTTCCACCCTCTGTGGATATTTCTACCTGTAGAAAAAAAGGCTGGCAAACTTGGTGGCACGGTGAGGACAAAGGGCATTTTGAAAGAACCAGTGACTGAGGTAAGCAGAGAATGTGAACGGAAAGAGGGTTAAAGTTCCCCCAAAAGGATAATGACAAGACGACGCGGGCACCCCTTTTTTTTTAACCACCCCTAGGGTCCCATTCTTCACCACCACCCATTGGAATGCAAAGTTGGCACTACTACTACCCAAGAAGTCCAACAAATCCTCAAAATGTCAGGGCACTCGGCAGCTTCTTAAATGACAAGCTGGTGCCCCTCCCCCACCCTCACCCCCACCCCCCAAAAAAGAAAAGTCCAATCCAGTCGGTGCAGGTCACCCTGCCCTCTGGGGCAGTTCCAGCCTGCGCAGGGAGGGGTTCCGACGGGAGGACGAGAAAGCACAGACAGACCACCGCTCTTTCCACCCGCCCTCAGCTGGGGAAACAAAGACGGCCTCCTGCGCCTGTAGCCACTACCCTAACCAGAGAGAGACTCTCCGATTTCCCGGTGCAGCCTGCCCTCCCGCCCTCGCCCGCGCCCCCGCCCCCATGACAAAGAAAAGGCACTCGGCGAGCAAGGCCTTCCTGCCTCCACGGATGGGGGAGGGGGCTGCCGGGGTGAGGAGCCCCCTCCACTGGCCCGTGCTCATACTCCTGGTCCCAGGAACGGCAGAAAGCGGCGGGGAGCCGGAGGCCTCGGCCGCGGAGGCAGGGTCCGGGAGCGGGGGTGAGGGTACCTTGAAGTAGCCGCCTTCGTAGAGGGTGTTAGGGGGCCCGAAGATGGCCACCTCCCAGTTGTAGAGGTCGGACTCGTCCACCAGGGTGATCCGGAAGCCCTCCACCGGTTCCTCCTGCAGGGATTTCAGCTCGAGCATCAGGGCCTTCTGCGAGCTGGTCATCTGCTGCTGGGCCATCGCGGCGGCGGCGGCGGCGGCGGCGCCGGGCCCGGGCCCCAGTCCTCACGCACCGGCCGGGCCGGACCAGGCCCCTCCCCTCCGCTTGCCCTCGGGCCGGGCCGCACCGGGCCCCGGTCTTCACACACCCGGCGGGCCGGACCAGGCCCCACACGGCCCGTGGGCCCGCCCGCGGTCCTCCTCACACACGACGCGGGCCGGGCCGGGCCCTTCTCCTCACACTCGGGCCAGGCGAGAGGAGAGGTCGAGGGAGTTAGGGGAATTCGCTCCGGGTCCCGGTCCCGGTCCTCCCCCCCCCAGGAGGGGGGCCTCAACTTTGGGGGGGGGGAGAGGAGGTGGAAGCGGAGGAAGGCGGCGGAGGGCCGGCGATGGTGAAGGGAGGGGGCCGGGCCGGCCCGGGAACGCCGCGCTCGCTCGCCCTCTCGTTCTCTTCGGGGGCCGTAGGGACCGGAGGGCGCGCGGGGCTGGAGGGGGTGGGGGGAGAGCGGCGTGCGGGGGTCTCGCGGCGGTGGCGGCGGCGGCTGCGCGGGGGGAGGGGCGACGGCGGAGGAGGAGGAGGAGAGCGAGAGCGCCTCGCGCCGCGGGAGCTACGGAGCCGAGAAGCAGGGAGGGAGGGAGGGAGGGAGAGAGGGAGGAGGGGCGCACGCCGGGAGCTGGGCGGCTCTCAGCGGCTGGCGACCCGACGCGCGTGCGCGCGCCCCTCCCTCCCCTCCCCCCACCGTGCCTGGCTCTCCTGCACTACCACCTCCTCCTCCTCCTCCTCCTCCTCCCCCCGCTTCCACGCCTCTTGGCCTCCCGCGCGGTCGCGGCGCTTTGTGACGCCAGCGCGTGTCCCCCGCCTATAAAGAGCCCAGAGGCAGCGGGGACCGAGGATGGGCGCAGGGATTGCCGTGACCCCATAGTGACGGTTGTGCGGCTGGACGCCGCAGTTCCAAAGGCGTGCCCCGGAAGGGAACCCAGGTCCCCCGGTTCTCGGGGCCCTCCCCACTGTGGATCCAGGGGCCTCGGCAGCCATCCTGGGACGGGCCTGGTCGCTGCAGGCCCCTCCCTGTGACACCCAGTCTGCGGTCCCTCCACTTAGTAGCTACTTGATTAGGATGTGCTGAGAATGTGGGTCTTTTCGGTGGCAACAGACCTTCCCGCAGGCCAGCCCACAGGCAAATATGCCCTTGGGCACGTTACCCACCCTGGGTGCGGCAGTTCCACGTGAGAAACGGGGTAAGACAGAAAGGTCAGCTTCTGCTTCCCTTCTTAACTACAAAGAGGAAGTTGTGAGGAAAAAGAGACAATAACAAAGTGGGTCTCCTGCCCTTCTCATTGTGATTTGGGGCTACCCTTCGCCCTCCCCATTTGTAAAATAAACTGTGCTTGAACTTTGACCCCTTATAGGTCCTTTTGGCTTGAATGTCCACCCTGGAACTGAGGGACTTTCGAGATAATCATAACCGAAATGAGATGTGGGGACAGTCTTTGGTCCCCGTGGTTCAGAATACAGTACTCCTTTCTCTTAGGAAGGCGTGTCCTAGGATAACTGCCTAAAAAACATTTCCTAGAAAAGCCAGAATACCGTGAGAGTTCTACACACACAATTTCGGAATCGGACAGATCTTGGTTCCAACCCTAGTTCCACACATTACTTCTCCCTGTCTCATCAGTTTTTTGTTTTTTTGTTTTGTTTTGTTTGAGACAGGGTCTTGCTCTATCACCCAGGCCGTCGCACAGTGGCGCGATCACGGCCCACTGCAACCTCCTCCTCCCAGGTTCAAGCGATTCTTCCACCTCAGCCTCCCAAATAGCTAGGACTACAGGTGCTTGCCCCCACACCCGGCTGTTTCATCAGCTTCTGTAAAAGGGGATTAATTATACCCAACACAAGCAATTATAATGATTAAACGTATGTACAGCATTTAGCGTAGTGCCTGGCACATGGTAAATGATTCATAGGAACTTGAAAGAAAAAACTTTAAGGCATAGCTGTATTATGGATACCACCACTACCCACCCCTTTTATTGAGACAGGGTCTCACTCTGTTACCCAGGCTGGAGTACAGTAGTGATTATAGCTCACTCTAGCAGCAACCTCCTGGGCTCAAGCCATCCTCTAACCTCAGTCTCCCAAGTAGCAGGACCACAGGTGCGCACCACCATGCCCAGCTAATTTTTGTATTTTTGGTAGAGACGGGGTTTCACCATGTTGGCCAGGCTGGTCTCCAACCCCTGATCTCAGGTGATCCGTCCACCTCAGCCTCCCAAAGTGCTGGGATTACTAGCATGAGCCACTGTGCCCAGCCAAGGCACAGTGATTTATAGAAAAATTGAAAAGATAGTCGAGTTTCCCTACACCTGGTGCCCAGTTTCCCCTTTTATTAATATATTACATTAGAAGAGTACATGTATTACAATTAATGAGCTAATATTGATACATCACTATTAACTGAAGTTCATACTTCCTTAATTTTTACCTAGTGACCTTTTGCTGTTCCAGGATCTCATCCAGGATACCAGACTACATTCAGTTTTCCTGTTTCCTTAGATTCCTCTTGACTGTGGCAAAAGACTTTGTTTTGATGATTTTAAGAGTTTTGGGCCGGGCGCGGTGGCTCAAGCCTGTAATCCCAGCACTTTGGGAGGCCGAGGCGGGTGGATCACGAGGTCAGAAGATCGAGACCATCCTGGCTAACATGGTGAAACCCCGTCTCTACTAAAAATACAAAAAACTAGCCGGGCGAGGTGGCGGGCGCCTGTAGTCCCAGCTACTTGGAGGCTGAGGCGGGAGAATGGCGTAAACCCGGGAGGTGGGGCTTGCAGTGAGCAGAGATCGCGCCACTGCACTCCAGTGTGGGCGACACAGCAAGACTCCGTCTCAAAAAAAAAAAAAAAAAAAAGAGTTTTGAAGAATACTGGTCAAGTATTTTGTAGACTGTCCCTCAGTTGGGATTGTGATGCTTTTCTCATGATTAGACTGGTATTATGAGTTTTTGAGGGTAAGATCACAGAGGTGAAATGCCATTTCATCACATCATATTAAGGGCACAGATAGCAACATGACTTAGCAATGTTGATGTTGACCTTGATTGTCTGGCTGAGGAAGTGTGTCAAGTCTTTCTACTGTAAAGTTACTCTGCCCCTCCCTCCCCCTTTTCTATACTGTACTCTTTGGAATGGAGTCACTCTACACAATCCACATTTAAGCAGCACCCCTTCCTTTTCTTTTGGCCTTTTTTTTCCCCCTCAAAGGTGAGGTCTCAGTGTTTTAACACATCCTTTTCTAGCCACCAATACTACTGTCCAGGTCTTGAGACTGAACTCTAATGGAATTAGAGCTCCCCTCAGAGAAGAGGGAGTATCCTAGTGAATGCAGCCCCTCGTATCAAAATGATGAAGTTTATGTACCATTCTGTCTTTCCCTCCAGTACCAGTCAATTTAGGGACAAGAGGATTACTGATCCGGAAATGTGAAAGATGATGTTGACACCTTTAATAGCAAGTGAGCAGATAAAATAGGTAGAAAGGTCATCTTCAAAGCATTTCACCCACAAAAACTCATCACAGCCCCACCCTGACCTGGAGGATGATGAAGCCCTAGTCTAACCCACTGGACCGTATACATGGCACCCAGACCAGAAGCGACCCCTGGGCTCATGTCAACTCACAAACTCACTAAGCATCCACTGAGGGCATGCCTCTATGCTGGGAGGTTGGAAGCTCAATGTGTTAATGAGTTTTATAATCAAGGCTCTTTATTCTCAGGTCACAGGAACTGGAATTCCACAGAACTAGCTCATGTGTTTTTATTCTAGCCAGTAAGACATTGTTATTAGTAGACTGCCACTGTGTCTTATTCATCCCTGAATCCTCAGCAACAGGCACACCATCTGACACAAAGTAGACACTAAGTAATTGTTCTCAAGAGACTCACAGCCAAGGACAGGAAGACAATGAGTAATCACAAAATCACAAATTGAACTCTACCCTCTGTGTCCAGCTATTCTCTCAAGCACATAGTAGGTGCTCAAGACTATAAATTCCGAAACTGTATACCAGCTACTCCAATGTTTGGCACATATTAAGTGCTCAAAACATATTTGTTAAAAGAATGAATGCTAGAAACAGCTTCCTAGAGCTTTCTCATATTGTTTCATAATGGCATGTAGATTGACTTGACTGATTGGTGCCCTCTGGTGGTAAAGAAAAACAGCATTCAAAATTAAAATTTTAAAAATAATAATTTTTTGGCCGGGCGCGGTGGCTCAAGCCTGTAATCCCAGCTACTCAGGAGGCTGAGGCAGGAGAATGGCGTGAACCCGGGAGGCGGAGCTTGCAGTGAGCCGAGGTCCGGCCACTGCACTCCAGCCTGGGCGACAGAGCAAGACTCCGTCTCAAAAAAATAAAATAAAATAAAATAAAATAAAATAAAAATAATAATTTTTTTAAAAACAGAAAACAGAGCACTTAACGTTCACTACCAGGCATCACCTGGTACTTTCCAACCAGGGTACTTCTTCTTCTTTTTTTTTTTTTTAAACTGAGGCAGTCTTGCTCTGTCACCCAGGCTGGAGTGCAGTAGCATGACTTGGCTCACAGCAACCTCCGCCTCCTGGGTTCCAGCAATCCTCCCACCTTAACCCCCGGAGTAGCTGGGACTACAGGCTCAGTGCCACCACGCCCGACTAATGTTTGTATTTTTAGTAGAGACAAGGTTTCATTATGTTGCCCAGGCTGGTCTTGAACTCCTGAGCTCAAGCAATCCGCCCACCTCAGCCTCTCAAAGTGCTGAGATTACAGGCGTGAGCCACCGTGGCAAGCCCACTATTAATTTTAGAGGAAGACTGTGGCTCCTTAAGAGTAGTGTCCAAGTTTTACATATATGTTAACATACTTAAACAAGTTGGCCAGGCGCGGTGGCTCACGCCTGTAATCCCAGCACTTTGGGAGGCCGAGGCAGGCGGATAATTTGAGGTCAGGAGTTTGAGATCAGCCTGGCCAACATGGTGAAACCCCATCTCTATCAAAAATACAAAAATTAGTCGGGCGTCATGGCGGGCACCTGTAGTCCCAGCTACTTGGGAGACTGAGGCAGGAGAATCGCTTGAACCCAGAAGGCAGAGGTTGCATTGCACCGAGATCATGACACTGCACTCCAGCCTGGGCAACAGAGTGAGACTCTGACTCAAAAAAAAAAAAAAAGGTGGTCCCCGTAAAACTCATTCTTTATAAGGTCAGAATTAACCTTCCTAAAGCAAATATTGTTCCCTCCTGTTTATCTTACCAAGATTTCCATATAGTTTCTTTTTGAAAGAAAGATAATCATTTTAAGAAGTGCCAGGCCGGGTGCGGTGGCTCAAGCCTGTAATCCCAGCACTTTGGGAGGCCGAGACGGGCGGATCACGAGGTCAGGAGAAAGAGACCATCCTGGCTAACACGGTGAAACCCCGTCTCTACTAAAAATACAAGAAAATTAGCCGGGCGAAGTGGCGGGCGCCTGTAGTCCCAGCTACTTGGGAGGCTGAGATAGGAGAATGGCGTGAACCCGGCGGGGCGGAGCTTGCAGTGAGCCGAGATCGCGCCACTGCACTCCAGCCTGGGGCACAGAGCAAGACTCCGTCTCAAAAAAAAAAAAAAAAAAAAAAAAAAAAAAAAAAAAGAAGTGCCACAGGCCAGGTGCCGTGGCTCATGCCCGTAATCCTAGCACTTTGGGAAGCTGAGGCAGGAGGATCACGAGGTCAGATCAAGAGCAACCTGACCAACATGATGAAACCCCATCTCTACCAAAAATACAAACATTATCTGGGCATAGTGGTGCGTGCCTGTAATCCCAGCTACTTGGGAGGCTGAGGCAGGAGAATCACTTGAATCAGAGTCAGAGGTGGAGTCAGAGGTTGCAGTGAGCCAAGATCACGCCACTGCACTCCAACCTGGCGACAGAGCAAGACTCCATCTCAAAAAAAAAAAAAGTGCCACCAGGTGCGGTGGCTCACGCCTGTAATCCCAGCACTTTGGGAGGCTGAGGCAGGCTCAGCCTCACCTGAGGGCAGATCACCTGAGGGCAGAAGTTCGAGACTAGCCTGGCCAACATGATGAAACCCTGTCTCTACTAAAAAAAATATATATATATACAAAAATTAGCCAGGCATGGTGGCGCGTGCCTGTAGTCCCAGCTACTTGGGAGGCTGAGGCAGAAGAATCACTTGAACCGGGAGGCAGAGGTTGCAGTGAGCCAAGATCGTGCCACTGCACTTCAGCCTGGGTGACAGAGTGAGACTGTCTCAAAAAAAACTGTCTAAGCAGCATAGTGAGATCTCTTAAAAAAAAAAAATTTATTCCCGCCTCGGCCTCCTGAGTAGCTGGGATTATAGGCACACACTACTGTCCCCAATATGACAAATGTTTTTGGTTTTTTTTTTTTAACTTTTCATTTATTTATTTGGTCTGGCTGTGTTGCCCAGGCTAGTCTTGAACTCTTTGAGCTCCTGCTTCTGCCTCCCAAACAGCTGGAATTACAGGTGTGAGCCACCATGCCCAGCCAACAAGTGAGTTTTTTTGTTTGTTTTTTTTTTGAGACAGAGTCTCACTCTGTCCTCCAGGCTGTAGTGCAGTGGCACGATCTCAGCTCACTGTAAGCTCCGCCTCCTGGGTTCACGCCATTCTCCTGCCTCAGCCTCCTGAGTAGCTGGGACTAGCAGGCACCCGCCAGCACGCCTGGCTAATTTTTTGTATTTTTAGTAGAGACAGGGTTTCACCATGTTAGCCAGGATGGTCTCGATCTCCTGACCTTGTGATCCACCCGCCTCGGCCTCCCAAAGTGCTGGGATTACAGGCATGCGCCACCGTGCCTGGCCAGAAGTGAATTTTTTTTTTTTTTTTTTTTTTTTGAGACGGAGTCTCACTCTGTCACCCAGGCGGGAGTGCAGTGGCCGGATCTCAGCTCACTGCAAGCTTGCAAGCTCCGCCTCCCGGGTTTACGCCATTCTCCTGCCTCAGCCTCCCAAGTAGCTGGGACTACAGGCGCCCGCCACTCGCCCGGCTAGTTTTTTGTATTTTTTAGTAGAGACGGGGTTTCACCGTGTTAGCCAGGATGGTCTCGATCTCCTGACCTCGTGATCCGCCCATCTCGGCCTCCCAAAGTGCTGGGATTACAGGCTTGAGCCACCGCGCCCGGCCCAGAAGTGAATTTTTAAAGTAAAAAAGAAGGGCCGGGCGCGGTGGCTCAAGCCTGTAATCCCAGCACTTTGGGAGGCCGAGACGGGCGGATCACAAGGTCAGGAGATCGAGACCATCCTGGCTAACACGGTGAAACCCCGTCTCTACTAAAAAATACAAAAAACTAGCAGGGCGCGGTGGCGGGCGCCTGTAGTCCCAGCTACTCGGGAGGCTGAGCCAGGAGAATGGCGTGAACCCGGGAGGCGGAGCTTGCAGTGAGCTGAGATCCGGCCATTGCACTCCAGTCTGGGCGGCAGAGCGAGACTCCGTCTCAAAAAACAAAAAACAAAACAAATAAAGTAAAAAAGAAGAGGCAGTTTCCAAGTTGTTTACCAAAAATTTACATTAAAATAACAAACTATAGATTGGCTATACCTACCTTTTTTTTTTTTTTTTGAGATGGAGTCTTGTTCTGTCGCCCAGGCTGTAGTAAAGTGGTGCAATCTTGGCTCACTGCAACCTCCACCTCCTGGGTTCAAGCTATTCTCCTGCCTCAGTCTCCCAAGTAGCTGGGATTACAGGCACATGCCATCATGTCCGAATAATTTTTTTTTTTTTTTTTTTGAGACAGAGTCCTGCTGTTGCCCAGGCTGGAGTGCAGTGGTATGATCTCGGCTCACTGCAAGCTCCGCCTCCCAGGTTCATGCCATTCTCCTGCCTCAGCCTCCTGAGTAGCTGGGACCACAGGCGCCCGCCACCACGCCCAGCTAATTTTTTATCTTTTTAGTAGAGATGGGGTTTCACTGTGTTAGGATGGTCTCGATCTCCTGACCTTGTGATCTACCTGCCTCAGCCTCCCAAAGTGCTGGGATTACAGACATAAAAAAATTTTTTTTTTTTTTGAGGCAGAGTCTCGCTCTTGTCCCCCTGGCTGGAGTGCAGTGGCGCGATCTTGGCTCACTGCAGCCTCCGTCTCTTGACAGTTCGCAGGTTCAAGCGATTCTCCTGCCTCAGCCTCCTGAGTAGCTGGGATTACAGGCACCTGCCACCACACCTGGCTAATTTTTGTATTTTTAGTAGAGGGGTTTCACCATGTTGGCCAGGCTGGTCTCGAACTCCTGACCTCAGGTGATCCGCCCACCTTGGCCTCTCAAAGTGCTGGGATTACAGGTGTGAGCCACTGAACAAGACCAAAAAAAATTTTTTTTTTAATTACCTGGGTGTGGTGGCATGTACCTGTGGTCCCAGCTACTCGGGAGGCTGAGCCAGGAGGACTGCTTGAGCCTAGGAAGTCAAGGCTGCAGGTAACTGTGTTTGCACCAGTGCTTTCCAGCCTGGGCTACAGAGGGAGACCCTGTCTCAAATAAACAAAATAACACAAAACAAAAATACATAAAATGAAATAGACTTTGGACATGTGTGTGAGGGGTGCATAATTGAAGTCCTGTCCTCACTTCCTTGGGCCTGATGAGTGTTCCATACCTCACATAGCTCAGACTGCTCTGAACTGTTTTTTCCTTTTCTCACAGTAATCTTTCTAATGTGCCCATAGCAATCTGTGCATATCATAGCAACCCCCATGCTGCACTGCATTTATGTGTCTGTTTCCTCTCAGCCTCTGAAGTGCCGTTGAAAATGAGCCATTCATTCGTTCATTCTTTCATTCAACAAATTTATTGAGTGCCTCCTATGTGACAGGCCCTGTGCTAATATCAGGAATACAGTAGTAAATGAGGCAGAAATAAGTGGTCCTTGCCCTGGTGGAGCTTACTTTGTCTCTTTCTGAGACAGAAACAGATAAAAACAAGCAGTTAGTAGATCATATTGTTACACGTTTTGGTGAGTACCAGTGAAAGTGACTACAAAAGTGCCTAATACTGTTAGGGCAGGATGCAATTTTATTTTAATTATATATTTATTTATTTTTGAGGCAGAATCTTGCTCTGTCACCCATGCTTGAGTACGTGGTGCAATCATGGCTCACTGCAACCTCAACCTCCCGGGCTCAAGCAATCCTACCTCCCACCTCAGCCTCCCAAGTAGCTGGGACTACAGGTATGTGTCATGACACTCAGCTAATTTTTGTTTTTTGGTTTTGTTTTCTTGAGACAGAGTCTCACTCTGTTGCCTTAATTTTTTTTTTTTTTGGAGATGGAGTCTCACTTGCCCAGGCTAGAGTGCAGTGGCACAGTCTCGGCTCGCTGCAACCTCTGCCTCCCAGGTTCAAGCAATTGTCCTGCCTCAGCCTCCTGAGTAGCTGGGATTACAGGCCCCTGCCACTGTGCCCAGCTAATTTTTGTATTTTCAGTAGAGATGGGGTTTTACCATCTTGGTCAGGCTGGTCTTGAACTCCTGACCTCATGATCCACCTGCCTCGGCCTCCCAAAGTGCTGGGATTACAGGCATGACCACCGCACCAGGCCTAATTTTTGTATTTTTTTTATAGAGATAGAGTTTCACTATGGTCTCGAGGCTGGTTTCGAACTCCTGGACTCCCACCTCAGCCTTCCAAAGTGCTGAGATTACAAGGTGTCAATTCTTGACCATTCTTGATCCCGGGGCTTGATCATTAAGTGTGGAATGAATCGTCATTCATTTCACAGCTTTTTGGTCTTTCTTAGACTTCAACGATGCTGCTTCTTCCCCTCTGTCAATTCAAATTCAAACCATGCTTCAACACTTAGCACAAGCTCCATTCCTCCAGTAAACCTTATCAATCAAAACATTCTAAGCAAAGACAGCAGCAAGGTCAAAGGCCCAGGAAATAAAACAAAATAGAGTAAGAAAACTCCCAAGTAGTTCAATGCAACTGGGGCATAAAATTTGAGGGAGACAATGGTTAAAGGAAAGACTGAAAGGATTGACTATGGTCACAATCCTTCAGTAAACATTTATTAAGTACCTACAATGTGCTGGCTATTGAGTATGTACACATGGTCCTCGTTTCCATGTGTTTACAGTCAAGGGCAAAAACAGACAACTGGGCTGGGCAAGTGGCTCATGCTTATAATCCCAGCGCTTTGGGAGGCTGATACAGGAGGATTGTTTGAAGTTATGAGGTCAGGACCACTACCAAATATTAAAAAACTAGCTGGGCATGGTGGCATATACCTGTAGTCTTAGCTACTTGGGAGGATCACTTGAGCCCAGGTATCCAAAGCTGCAGTGATCTACAACTGCACCGTAGCCTGGGTGACAGTGAGATCCTGTCTATAAAAAAATAGTAATAAATTTAAAAATAAAAATGACACAAAAGGAGAGACCATTTGTAATCAGAAATTGTAAAAAAACACTAAAAGGCCGGGCGCGGTGGCTCACGCCTGTAATCCCAGCACTTTGGGAGGCCGAGGCGGGCGGATCACAAGGTCAGGAGATCGAGACCACGGTGAAACCCCGTCTCTACTAAAAATACAAAAAAATTAGCTGGGCGCGGTTGTGGGCACCTGTAGTCCCAGCTACTCGGGAGGCTGAGGCAGGAGAATGGCGTGAACCCGGGAGGCGGAGCTTGCAGTGAGCCGAGATCGCGCCACTGCACTCCAGCCTGGGCGACAGAGCGAGACTCCGTCTCAAAAAAAAAAAAAAAAAAAAACACTAAAAGGAAAATGGATGATATAAGAGAAACATTTTAGAAAACATATCGGCCAGGCTGGGCGTGGTGGGTCACACCTGTTATCCTAGCACTTGGGGAGACTAAGGTGGGCTGATTGCCTGAGTTCAGAATCCAAGACCAGCCTGGGCAACATAGTGAAACCCTGTCTCTACTAAAATAAAAAAAATTAGCCAGGCGAGGTGGTGTGCACCTTTAGTCCCAGCTACTCGGGAGGCTGAGGCATGATAATTGCTTGAACCCAGGAGGCAGAGGAGGTTGCAGTAAGCTGAGATCTTGCCACTGTACTCCAGCCTGGGTGACAGAGCAAGACTCTGTCTCAAAAAAAAAAAAAAAAAAAAAAAAAAAAAAAAAAAAAAAAAAGAAAAGGGAGGGAGGGAGAAAGAAAGAGAAAACATATCGGCCTGGGCATGGTGGCTCACGCCTGTAATCCCAGCACTTTGGGAGACAGAGGAGGGCAGATCACTTGAGGACAGGGGTTCAAGACCAGTCTGGCCAACATGGTGGCCTACTCTACTAAAAATGCAAAAATTAGACAGGTGTGGTGGTGTGTGGCTGTAATCCCAGCTACTCTGGAGGCTGAAGCAGGAAAATCACTTGAACTTGGGAGGCAGAAGTTGCAGTGAGATGAGATCATGTACCACTGCACTCCAGCCTGGGCAACAAAGCAAGACTCCATCTCAAAAAAAAAAAGAAAGAAAAGCTGGGTGCGGTGGCTCACGCTTGTAATCCCAGCACTTTGGGAGGCCGAGGCGGGCGGATCACGAGATCAGGAGATCAAGACCACAGTGAAACCCCATCTCTACTAAAAAAATACAAAAGGCCGGGCGCGGTGGCTCAAGCCTGTAATCCCAGCACTTTGGGAGGCCAAGGCGGATGGATCACGAGGTCAGGAGATCGAGACTATCCTGGCTAACATGGTGAAACCCCGTCTCTACTAAAAATACAAAAAATTAGCCAGGCGTGGTGGCGGGCGCCTGTAGTCCCAGCTACTTGGGAGGCTGAGGCAGGAGAATGGCGTGAACCCGGGAGGCGGAGCTTGCAGTGAGCCGAGATCACGCCACTGCACTCCAGCCTGGGAGACACAGTGAGACTCCGTCTCAAAAAAAAAAAAAAAACCAAAAAAACAAAAAATTACTAAAAATACAAAAAATTAGACAGGTGTGGTGGCGGGCGTCTGTAGTCCTAGTTACTCAGGAGGCTGAGGCAGGAGAATGGCGTGAACCTGGGAGATGGAGCTTGCAGTGAGCCGAAATCCCACCACTGCACTCCAGCCTGGGTGACAGAGCAAGACTCCATCTCAGAAAAAAAAAAAAAAAAGCATATCTAAATATGTTTAGAGAACATATTTTAGGCCTTTAGTTAAGACCTGGGCTGGGTGCAATGGCTCAACCCTGTAATCCTAGCACTTTGGGAGGCCAGGGTGGGAGGATCACTTGAGTCCAGGAATTTGAGACCAGCCTGGGCAACATGGTGAAATCCCATCTCTACAAAAAATTAGTCAGGTGTGTGGTGCACGCCTGTGGTCCCAGCTAGCCAGGAAGCTGGGGTGGGAGGATGGCTTGAGTCCAGAGGTGATATTTGTGCTGAGAGGTGAAAGACGAAAAGGAGAAAAAGCCAAGAAAGCACATTCCAAATGGAACAAACAGCTTGGGTGAAGTCCCAGAGGCAGGAAAGAACTTAATACAACGAAGGAACTGAAAGAAGGCTGATGTTGCTGGAGCTCAGGGAGCCAAGGGTGGAGTAGCAAGAAAAATGATGGGGACCAGGCGGTGGCTGATGCCTGTAATCCCAGCACTTTGGAAGGCCGAGGCTGGCAGATTCCTTGCACTCAGGAGTTTGAAACCAGCCTGGACGACATGGTGAAAGTCTACACAAAAATACAGAAATTAGCCAGATGTAGTGGTGTGCGTGTGTAGTCCCAATTACTCAGGAGGCTGAGGTGTGATTGCACCACTGTATTCCAGCCTAGGTGACAGTACGAGACCTCGCCCCTCTTCTCTCACAAAAAAGATGGAATAGCTGGGCAAAGTGGCTCACACCTGTAATCGCAGCACTTTGGGAGGCTGAGGTGAGCGGATCACTTGAGGTCAGGAGTTTGAGACCAGCCTAGCCAACATGGTGAAACCTCATCTTTACTAAAAATACAAAAATTAGCCAGGCGTGGTGGCGCGCACCTGTAGTCCCAGCTACTCTACTCGGGAGGCTGAGGCAGGAGAATCTCTTGAATCTGGGAGGCAGAGGTTGCAGTGAGCTGAGATCGCGCTGCTGCACTCCAGAGCAAGACTCTGTCTCAAAAAAAAAAAAAAAAAAAAAGAAGGATGGGATAGCAAGTGAAGGGCCATATTGATCATGACTTTATGGAAGTTGAAGTTCGTATTTAGTTTTAAGTATAATTGGAAGACACTGATGAGTTTTTAAAAGGAAGTGACATGATAGAATTTCTGTTTTAGAAAACTAATTCTGGCAGCTGTGTGGAAAATGAGTTGAAAATGGACAACACTGCTCTTGTGAACCTTCCTTAAAAAGCTATTGCATAAACTGACCTGCACTGTTTGAAGTCAGAATAGTGATTAGAGGGCAGCATGAGGGGAGATTCTGAAGGTGCAGGAAATGTTCTGCTTATTTTCTGGGAGCTGATTATATGGGTGTGTTTGTTTTGTGAGTATTCAAGCTTTACACTTGGGATATGTAAATTTTTCCTTATGTATATTGTACTTCAATACAAATTTTTACGCCGGGCACGGTGGCTCACCCCTGTAATCCCAGCACTTTGGGAGACTGAGGAGGGCAGATCACTTGTAATAATATAGTAATATAGTAATAGTTGAATTTGGATGATCCTACATTAGGAAATAAAATGAAATATATGACGGTTATTACTAGAATAATTGACAAAATTTAAAGATGGAATTTGTATACCAGTATTGAATCACGATTAAATTTCCTTAATTTTATAATCGGGCTGTGCTTATGTAAGAGGTAGTTCTTGATCTTAGTAGATACATACCAAAGTATTTAGGGAGATGTGTGATTGGTTTTCAAACGGTTTTGCAAAATAATATGTAAACACATAGGTAAAGATAAAACTAGGCAAAATAATAACACTAAGTGAATCTCGGTGAAGAGTATATGGGCATTCATTATATTAGTCTTGCAACATTTGTTTTATATTTTTAATATTTTAAAAACAGGCCGGGCGCGGTGGCTCAGGCTTGTAATCCCAGCATTTTGGGAGGCCAAAGTGGGCGGGTCACTGGAGGTCAGGAGTTTGAGCCCAGCTTAGGCAACATGGGGAAACTCCATCTTTAGTAAAAATACAAAAATTAGCCGGGTGTGATGGCACCCGCCTGTGATCCCAGCTCCTCGGGAGGCTGAGGAACGAGAATCGCTTGAGCCTGGGAGACGGAGGCTGCAGGGCACAGAGATCGTGCCACTGCACTCCAGCCTGGGCGACAGAGCGAGACTACGCCAAAAATAAATAAACAAAATAAAATTAACTAAATTATTTGAAATTGTCATAAGCTAAGTAACAAGTAAAAACTGGAGAAAAGCCATAACAATAATCCGGGAACAAGATGATGTTATGGGCTAAACCTGGCAGTCAAGACACAGAAAACTGAGTAAATTCAAGGTATGTTTTGGAGGTAGAACTAACAAGGTTAACTGATAAGGTGTAGTAAATAAAGAAAAAGGGAGGAATAACCGTTGTAAACAAACAACCCGACCAAAACGACCAAACTAGCTCGCCCCTTCCCTTTTGGACCCAAGCGAAGGAAGTGAGGAAAACAAAGCAACCGCCTAGCTACCGTCAGGCTTCCGTTCTAGCGGCGCAAAGAGGCCGTAAATCAGAGAAACCCGTTTGGCTCCTCCCCTAAAGGGCTGTCCTTGAGACTGACTGGCCAATGGAAAGCGAGTAGTCGATGGATAATCCAGTAGCTCTGGAGTGGGTGGAGTCCTGAGGAACTGGGGTGGGCTGGACTTGGGCCTGGAGTTCGGCATTTCCGCCCACGTGGGAAGCCATGCCGTGTAGACCCGGCTAGAATCTGAAGTGCGTAAGAGTCCTGGACCCCGAATGATGGGGCCGGCTCCAGCTGGAGAGCAGCTGTGCGGAGCGATTGGAGAGCCAGAGGTGGGTTAAGGCTTCTGGGAGGAACAGAGGCTCCATGTGCGCTCCTTTGGCTGCAGGGTCCGAGATGGCGGGGCCTGACAGCTTGCCGGTGAAGGCCATGCCGGCGGCCCATTTTGGAGGATGCTTCCAGCCTGTGGCACTGAGACAGGGCTTGCTAGGGGAAATGGAGCCTGGCAGTATTTGGTTAGAAGCAGTGAAGCCAGTAGAGCCTCTGCTCCCTTCTGGAAATCTGCACCTCAAAGTTGAAGAGACCCACACTTGGGTCGTTTCCTTAACTTGGTCGTCCTTGACGATAAGCGGGATCTTCCTCCCTCCACAGAACTTGTGTCCAGTTCTGTGCTCCCCGCTTTAGCGGAGGGCATACGGTGCCTCTCCCGGAGCGCTCCAGTAAGGCTCTCTGGGGTGAGAGGGATCGTGGAGGGGATGGGCCCACGGCTGTAAGGGAAAAGGTTTGGGATCGTGCACGCTTGCCTTTGAAGCCTGCTCATGGTGTGGGTGTACCAGTTGTGGAACCTCGAGTGAGTAGTGGGACTTCAAGTGTCTTCAAGAATTATTTTGAGGATTTAATGACTGGCTAAATGTATCCTCTGGAGTCCAGTCTGTTCTAGCTCCTTCCATCAGTGAGTACTTAGTATATACTGAGGCAGTCAGGGCTTCCTTGAGGAGATGGAACCTGGCAGGATTTTGGTTGGAGCGAGAATGGGAAAGACATTTGAGAAGTCCCAGGCCTATATCAGCAGAAGAGGAAACTTCCTGAAAATACAAGGGACTTGGGCATTACTTAGGGCAGGGCCCAGTTAGCTTCTTTTTTTTTTTTTTTTGAGACAGTCTTGCTCTGTTGCCCAGGCTAGAGTGCAGTGGCATGATCTCAGCTCACTTCAGCCTCTGCCTCCTGGATTCAAGTGATTCTCCTGCCTCAGTCTCCCGAGTAGCTGAGATTACAGGCATGTGCCACCACACCCGGCTAATTTTTGTATTTTTAATAGCGACAGGGTTTCCCCATGTTGGCCAGGCTGGTTTCGAACTCCTGACTTCACCTGATCCGCCCACCTCAGCCTCCCAAAGTGCTGGGATTACAGGCATTAGCCACCGTGTCCGACCTGGGCCCAGTCAGCTTCTGTCCCTACCAATTCAACAGAGCTCCATGCTTGTGGAGTCAGGTAGACACAAGAGCTCTTAAGGAATTTTCGGTTCAGCACTCAGTAATGTTCCTTGAAGTAACGATTCTCCTGAGTTTTACAAAATCTGACTCCTATTCGAAAGAGGGACAGAGCAGGTGAAGCCTTTACCCACAACCTGTCATGGTGGCACTTTAGGCAGCAGATGCTAGATACCTATTACCTCACAATGGCTTCTCCCTCACTGGTCACAGGTGATGGAACCAGCCCTGGAAGGCACAGGCAAAGAGGGAAAGAAGGCATCCTCCAGGAAGCGTACATTGGCTGAGCCTCCAGCGAAGGGCCTCCTGCAGCCAGTGAAGCTCAGCCGGGCAGAACTGTACAAGGAGCCTACCAATGAGGAGCTTAATCACCTTCGGGAGACTGAGATCTTGTTCCACTCCAGCTTGCTTCGTTTACAGGTACTGTTGAGTGTCTGGGGCTTTTGTTCAAGGGGTGTACCTGGGACCCTGAGGCTGATGGACTGTTTTCTACCCTCTCTTACAGGTAGAGGAGCTACTAAAGGAAGTAAGGCTGTCAGAGAAGAAGAAGGATCGGATTGATGCCTTCCTACGGGAGGTCAACCAGCGGGTTGTGAGGGTGCCCTCAGTCCCTGAGACAGAGGTAAGCAAATGGCCTGGGGAACTGAGAAGCACAAGAGACCTCCAGTGGGGGTGTATCAAACAGGGGCCTTGCTGTTACTCTCTTTAAGGGTTGGGGTGCAGGGAGCTCATTCTCACATCAAGGAAGCTTAGCTGGGAGCGTGGTCATTTGTGTATTCATTCAGCAAGTACTTACATGCCTTGCAGTATTTGTGTTCTTAGGATATATCAGTAAATAGCCTATGTTCTAATGTTGAGGTTATAGTTAATAGATAAGCATGACAGGTCAACTCTATGGCAATGTTAGAATGTGGTAAACACTGGAAAAAGGAAAAAGTAGGACAAGCAATGTAAGGGGATTGGGAGTATTAGAGGATGGGAGTGGTTTACAAATTTAAGTGGGGTGTTCACAAAGTAGGCCTTATTGAAGTGACATTTGTGTAAAGACTTGAAGTAGGTGAGTCAGCTATATAGATATCTAAGGGAATGAAAGCATTCCAGGAAGGGGGAACAGCCAGTACAAAAGCACAAAGGCAGGATTGTTCCAGGTACATTCCTTGGAATGAATGAGGAAGATAGAAGGAGATGAGTTCAGAAAGGTGATGGGGAAAGGTAGCATATCATGCATGGCATTGTGTCCCAAAATAAGGAGTTTGGCTATTGCTCTGGGTGAGATGGGGAGCCACTGCTGGGTTTTATTTTGCAGAGCACTGATGCCCTCTGATGTTTAAAAATTCACTTTTTTTTTTTTTTTTTGAGACAAAGTCTGGCTCTTTTCCACCAGGCTGGAGTGCAATGGTGCGATCTCGGTTCACTGCAGCCTCTGCCTCTCCTGTTTAAGCGATTCTTCTGCCTCAGCCTCCTGAGTAGCTGGGATTACCACACCCAGCTAATTTTTTTTTGTATTTTCAGTAGAGATGGAGTTTCACCATGTTGGCCAGGCTGATCTTGAACTCCTGACCTCAGGTAATCTGCTCACCTCGGCCTCCTAAAGTGCTGGGATTATAGGTGTGAGCCACCCCACCTGGCCTAAAAAGTTCACTTTTCCAGCCTTAAAAAGTTTAGTTTTAGAAAAATTTACTCCAGCTGTTGTGTCAAAAGTAGAATGGAGATGGACAACGATGAGATTAGGGAGACCAGTTAGGAACTAATCTAGGCACTAAGAAATGATGGCTCCTCAAACTAGGGAGGAAAGTAAAGAAGTGATCCTTTTTTTTTTTAAATTTTTTTCTCTCTCTGTTTTAAAAAATTTTCTATTTAGAGAAGTGATCCATTTCTGAATACATTTTGGTAGTAAAATGGGTATTCTTAACAGAGATAAGTTAAGGTGATTTAAGTGGTTTTGGCTTAAGAAACTCATATAGAGTTGTCTTAGCAAGGAAGACATAGTTATGGGAAGATTGGGAGTTTGGTTTCAAACATACCGATGTGTTAAGATGTCTTCTAGACATACAGGGTACATGTGAGGAAGGCAGTTGAATCAGTATGTGTCCCTTTCTCTGCCCCCACAGCTCACTGACCAGGCATGGCTCCCAGCTGGGGTTCGAGTGCCCCTCCACCAAGTGCCCTATGCCGTGAAGGGCTGTTTCCGCTTCCTGCCCCCAGCCCAGGTTACTGTTGTGGGCAGCTACCTTCTGGGCACCTGCATCCGGCCAGACATCAATGTGGATGTGGCACTGACCATGCCCAGGGTAAGGTCCAGGGTTTAGGGAATAGAGGCCCACCACCTGACTACCTACAAATCCTGGATCCCTCTTTCTTATCTGCTGCTTGCCAGGGGATTGAAGCCTGAATTCTAAATCAGAAGAGCAGACCATTGCAAGCATCCTGAAGGCAGCTTAGA
Organism: Macaca thibetana thibetana; assembly: GCF_024542745.1. Taxonomy (NCBI): domain Eukaryota; kingdom Metazoa; phylum Chordata; class Mammalia; order Primates; family Cercopithecidae; genus Macaca; species Macaca thibetana. Next base: position 47,379,046 of record NC_065592.1, read on the forward strand.
TCCCTTGGGCCAGTTGCTGTCCTTTGGGAACTTTGCCCTCCTGATATGAGAACTGGGCATAGTGTTACTAACTGTGGCTCAGGCACTTCTGTCAGCAGAGGAGCCCTGGTACTCTCACCTTGGCTTCACCTTGGCCCACAGCTCCACAAGCACTTATATGCCTGGCCTTCTCTTCTCCCCTGGCCCCTCCAGGAAATCCTACAGGACAAGGATGGGCTGAACCAGCGCTACTTCCGCAAGCGTGCCCTCTACCTGGCCCACTTGGCTCACCACCTGGCCCAGGACCCCCTCTTTGGCAGTGTTTGCTTCTCCTACACAAATGGCTGCCACCTGAAACCCTCACTGTTGCTGCGGCCACGTGGTGAGAGGCACACATTGGGCTGAGGGCATAGCATGGGGTGGTAAATCTGGAGGAGGGGGCACAGAGGCCTCAAGTATGGGGGGACAGGATGGGGAGCCTTCTGACTCCAAGAGCTCCTGCAGAGTCTCAGCACCTGCTGTCTCTGCCAGGGAAGGATGAGCGCCTGGTCACTGTACGTCTGCATCCGTGCCCTCCGCCTCATTTCTTCCGCCCGTGCCGCTTGCTGCCAACCAAGAACAATGTGCGCTCTGCCTGGTACCGAGGGCAGAGTCCTGCAGGGGATGGTGAGCAGGCCCTGGTGTTGAGGTGGAGCTGGAGGGAAGAGATGTGGGGGACTTTTCCTCTCATGGCTTCCCTTTTCATCCCACAGGTAGCCCAGAGCCCCCTACCCCCCACTACAATACATGGGTCCTTCAGGATACAGCTCTCGAGTCCCATTTGCAGCTCCTGTCAACCATGCTGGGTTCAGCCCAGGGTCTGAAGGATGGCGTGGCACTTCTGAAGGTCTGGCTGCGGCAGCGGGAGCTGGACAAGGTGAGTTGGGGGTAGCCCAGCCTCCCTACCTGAGTGCCTGTGTGATGGGTAGGCTCTGACTTCAGGCCTCTCCCTCTGTCTCTTTCAGGGCCAGGGTGGGTTTACTGGGTTCCTTGTCTCCATGCTGGTTGTCTTCCTTGTGTCTACACACAAGATCCATACCACCATGAGTGGCTACCAGGTCCTGAGAAGCGTCTTGCAGTTTCTGGGTGAGGCAACTAGGTGGGGAAAGGCCGGGGTTCTGCTCCTTTTGGGAATCCTCATCTTAGCAGGGGTCTTTTGGTTTTTTGCCATCAGACAGATGAGCAAACTGAATCAGCTGAGGGAGGGTGTCATTAGGACTGGGTCCCCAGAAGGGATACCTTCTAATACACTTGTGGTTCACTTCAGCCACTACAGACCTGACAGTCAACGGGATCAGTTTATGTCTCAGCTCAGATCCGTCTTTGGTAAGTTGGAGAAGGGCCAGGTCTGTGCCAGGAGGCCTGCAAGTGAGGTGCCAATCCTGACCTGCTTCTCTCTACATCCCCCAAGCCGGCCCTGGCTGACTTCCACCAGGCCTTCTCCGTTGTCTTCCTGGACTCCTCAGGCCGTCTCAACCTCTGTGCTGATGTCACTGCCTCTACTTACCACCAGGTACCAATGGGCCCCCAGTCTGTGTTCCCCTGATGTCCCAGCCCAGACTCTGTCCCTTTTGTGAGTACCAGAACCCCAGAAACTCCTGTTCAAAGAGCTAAGTTTAGGGCATGTCTCCTGGTCTAAGCCCTTGGATCAATGAAGGGCACAGGGATGGTCCCTTCTGTGGCTCCAGGTACAGTATGAGGCACGGCTGTCTATGACGTTGCTGGACAGCAGAGCTGACGACGGGTTCCAGCTGCTGTTGATGACTCCCAAACCCATGATCCGGGCTTTCGACCACGTCCTGCAGTGAGTTTAGGGGTGACAGGGTATGTTGGCGGGTCCTGTCTCTTTGGGGCTACAGAGGTGGGGCAAACGTCTTCAGACAGGTGCTCAGATCATTCAGGGAGGAGGTGGTACTAGGGACCAGCAACCTGATTACTCCTCTTTGGCCCTCTGTACCCCTCCAGTCTCCATCCACTGAGTCGCCTGCAGGCAGCGTGCCACCGGCTGAAGCTCTGGCCAGAGCTGCAGGACAATGGGGGGGACTATGTCTCAGCTGCTTTGGGCCCCCTGACCACCCTCCTGGAGCAGGGCTTGGGGACTCGGCTGAAGCTCCTGGCTCACTCTCGACCTCCAGTCCCAGAGGTGAGGTGGTGTAGTTTGGGGAGTTTGGGTCTGAGTTGGGCTGGATCCAGGGTCCCAAGAGACACAAAGGACATGCCATTCCTCTAGCAAGGTGTTTCTACCTAGCTAGAAAGTAGGTTTCTAGGCCAGGCTGGAGGATGGGAGGACTGAGCTCAGCCTTTTGAAATCTTGCAGTGGGGCATCAGCCAAGATCCACCAAAGCACAAAGACTCTGGGTCCCTGACCCTGGGACTCCTCCTCCGGCCTGAGGGACTGACCAGTGTCCTTGAGCTGGGTCCAGAGGCAGACCAGCCTGAGGTGAGGGACCCCGGCATGTACACTGGAAGGAGTGGGGCGGCTCTTCCCCGTGGCACCTGGACCAAAGCTTGTCAGGGAGGGTCCGCAGAGCCCTTCCTTCCCCAGCTCTACTACCACCCTTGCCTCCTCAGGCTGCTAAATTCCGCCAGTTCTGGGGATTCCGCTCGGAGCTTCGGCGTTTCCAGGATGGAGCCATTCGGGAAGCTGTAGTCTGGGAGGCAGCCTCTATGTCCCAGAAGCGCCTTATTCCCCACCAGGTGGTCACCCACCTCTTGGCACTGTGAGTGTTGGCATCTGGATTCCAGGAGGCATTATGGGCTGGGGAGCCTTTTCAGGGGTCTGGCCCAGGCAGTTGAGCAAGAACATAGCCCCAAATTTTCTCACTGTGTCTGTGCCTCTTTTTCAGCCATACCGACATCCCAGAAACCTGTGTCCACTATGTGGGGGGCCCCCTGGATGCACTTATCCAAGGCCTGAAACAGGTAAGGGTCTTGGGGTCAAGGCTAGTGATTGTAGAGTCTGTGGAGAGAGAGTTCTTTCCGCCTCAGCCAGCTTGCACTTCCTGGCGTGTCCAGCAGGCGGCGGTGCTGGCTCTGCTGCAGCCTGAGCTGGGGCAGAATCCAGGTGAAGCTGGCCTTCTGTAGAGTCCAACCTCCTGACCGTCTTCTCCCTCTCAGACCTCCAGCACAGGCGAGGAGGCCCTGGCAGTGGCGGTATGTTGCTACGACGACCTCAGTCGCCTACTGTGGGGGCTAGAGGGTCTCCCACTGACCGTGTCTGCTGTTCAGGGAGCTCACCCAGTGCTGCGCTACACAGAGGTGAGGTGCAACGGTGCAGGTGACCTTTCTGCTTAGTAACCCCACCTCTGCTCCAGTCACCCAGTACTCCCTGCTTCTAACTCCTGACTCTGGGCACTCCCTCCCAGTCCCAGGCCCCTTCCTCAGTCCCCCTTCTTCCACAGGTGTTCCCACCAACTCCAGTCCGACCAGCCTCCTCCTTCTATGAGCCTCTGCAGGAGCGGTCCTCACTGCTGCCCCGGCTTGATAAGCCCTGTCCAGCATATGTAGAGCCCATGACCGGTAAGAGGGCCCTTGGGAGGGAGTAGGAGGGATAGTTCCAGCTCCAGGCCACAGTATGAGACCTCTGACTCCTCTTCTCCATCAGTGGTCTGTCACCTGGAGGGCAGTGGCCAGTGGCCACAGGACGCTGAGGCCGTGCAGCGGGTCCGAGCTGCCTTCCAGCTGCGCCTGGCAGAGCTGTTGACACAACAGCATGGTCTGCAGTGCCGTGCCACTGCCACACACACGGATGTCCTCAAGGTTAGGCTGGTGAAGGCAGATATGTCCCCGGCGGGGGGGGGGGCACCAGGGATGTCAGGGCATGGAAGAAGACACCCCTGTGGGTGCCACGCTGGGGAACAGGGCTGCAGGCTTCAGAGTACTCCCGGGGTCCTGGGCCCACACATCCTTCTCTTTCCGTACCTTCTTCCAACAGGATGGATTTGTGTTTCGGATTCGCGTAGCCTATCAGCGGGAGCCCCAGATCCTGAAGGAGGTGCAGAGCCCAGAGGGGATGATCTCACTGAGGGACACACCTGCCTCCCTCCACCTTGAGAGAGACACAAGGCAGTTGCCACTGCTCACTAGTGCCCTGCACGGGTAAGGCCACTGACACAGCTTCTTCCTGTCTGTAGGCCCCTCCTGCCCCCATTCTCCTCGACTAGCCACCTGTCTCTCTGGGGGCCAGATGGTATCATAGTTAGGGGTATGAGTTCTGGAGTCCGACAGGTTCTGGTATCCTGGCTCTGCCACTTACTGACTGTGACCCTATGGTCAGGTTTTCCTCTTTGGTCCCTATGTTCCTCATCTTTAAAATGGAAATAACACTAGGATCAACTTCTTGGAGCGTTTGTTAAGAGAACATGAGATTACACATGTAACCTATTATCACTGAGGCTGGCCTTGGGTAGGGCTGGATGAACAGTGGCGGTGGCGGGGTGGGGCCCTGGGCGCCTGAGTCTCGCTGACACTCGCCTCCTCTACCCAGACTGCAGCAGCAGCACCCAGCCTTCTCTGGTGTGGCACGGCTGGCCAAGCGGTGGGTGCGTGCCCAGCTTCTTGGTGAGGATTTCACTGATGAGAGCCTGGATCTGGTGGCCGCTGCCCTTTTCCTGCACCCTGAGCCCTTCACCCCTCCCAGGTGATTCCCTCCACTTTTTCCCTAGCTGAGAAGTTCCCTTGGGGCCAGCTATCATCCTTCGTGCTGCACCCTAAGTTTACATGGGAATGGGTTGTTGAGCAAGTGGCGGAAGGGGTTCTAAGATGCCCTGCACCCCCCAGTCCACACCAGGGGGTCTGAGCTCCGTAGCCTGAGGGAAGCCTGGGGATATGTGGCTGGGCCCCGGATTCTTTACTTACTCCAGCCCTTTAGTTCCCCCCAGGTTGGCTTCCTTCGATTCCTTTACTTGGTATCAACGTTTGATTGGAAGAATAACCCCCTCATTGTCAACCTCAACAATGAGCTCACTGGTAAGTGGCAGAACAGGGATCAGACTGCTGGAAGAACTGCCTTTATGGATTGCAGGCAAGGGTTTCCCTGACAGTGTTAGGTTTTCTCTGTGCCTCCCCAGCCCCAGATGTCTAAGCCTAACATGAAGAAGAGGTCCAGGTGAACAGCCTGCCCATTATGACATGATTTGCTCTTAACTGTCACAGACAGAATGGTAGGGTGGTAAGCAAGCTACCCATTGGGGGACTGTGGAAGGAAGAGGAGAATAGAAGGGGAATCCTGAATGCCAGGTGAGCAGTATTAGGGCACAGAGCTAGGAAGTGTAGCATAGATACTCAGACCTCTTGGTGGGGGTGGGAATGGTGATTTCTGGTTGTAACATGAGGCACTCCTGGTCTCTGCAGAGAGCAGGGTGTCAGGTTCCTAATTCTCCAGGTGTGTGGAAGCCCATAGTGGGAGGGGGCCGGGGCAAGACTCAGCTTGTGCAGGCCCGGAAACCAGACTGGGGGTGCCAAGCAGTGGAAAATTCTGCCTCTGGGCTGAGGTTGGGAGATTAATGCCCCACCCAGTTGAGGCAAATGCAATGTCCCTTTCGTCACCTTTGCCACTTGTTGGTGGGGGGTGTTGAAAAATACCTCTGATGAGCAGCTGTTAGGGGCACCGTAGGAAGACCCGGGGCAGTAGAGGGTGTCTTACAGGGAGGAGCAGGCTGACCCAGGATCCATTCTTGTCTCTAGTGGAGGAGCAGGTGGAGATCCGCAGTGGCTTCCTGGCAGCTCGGACACAACTCCCCGTCATGGTCATTGTTACCCCCCAAGACCGAAAGCACTCTGTGTGGACAGAGGATGGACCCTCAGCCCAGGTTCAACCCCATACCTGCCCCCTAATGCGTGGTTTTCTTCCCAAGGAAAAAGCAGGCCCAGCCTGAGCTGGGAGAGACCCACTGTCAGTTCCAGTCTGATGTGTCTGTACCCTGCAGATCCTGCAGCAGCTTGTGGTCCTGGCAGCTGAAGCCCTGCCCATGTTAGAGAAGCAGCTCATGGATCCCCGGGGGCCTGGGGACATCAGGGTAAGCTTCTGACCAGCAGTGACTCCAGGGCCTCTGGGGATTCTGTCTTTGGAAGTTCAGCGTTCGGGGATCTCACAGGAGGCCAGGTCCCCTTGTTTGGTGAGACTGAACGGAGGAGGTGTTGAAGCTGCTGTGGTGCCTGGGGTGGCAGCCTGGGGAACCTGGGTTCCATCTGGGTCTCCTGTTTCTAGCCTGTGCTCCTCCTGCCAGGCTATGCAACAGCTGCTTCCTCTGTGGGTCTTGGTGTTTCAGTCTTCAGATGGGCAGGTGGGCCCATAGTGGGTGGTCAGATGAAAGGGAAGGAGGAGGAAACCAAGGTGGGCATATGGAGAGGTTTGTGGTTCAGTTCCTCAGTCAAGGAGGTCCTGCTGACCCCTCCTTCTCCCCTTCCTTAGACAGTGTTCCGGCCACCCTTGGACATTTACGATGTGCTGATTCGCCTGTCTCCTCGCCATATCCCGCGGCACCGCCAGGCCGTGGACTCGCCAGCTGCCTCCTTCTGCCGAGGCCTGCTCAGCCAGCCGGGGCCCTCATCTCTGATGCCCGTGCTGGGCTACGATCCTCCTCAGCTCTATCTGATGCAGCTCAGGGTTGGTCCTAAACAACTGAATGACCCTGGGGAGGGGACTTCCAGGTGAAGCCGAGGCTATGGAGGAACTCTTAAGTGCCTGCCTATAATCTTCTCTGTTCTGTCCCTTTCTAGGAGGCCTTTGGGGATCTGGCCCTTTTCTTCTATGACCAGCATGGTGGAGAGGTGATTGGTGTCCTCTGGAAGCCCACCAGTTTCCAGCCCCAACCCTTCAAGGTGTGCTGGCTGGTGACAGCCGTGTTCCTGAGTGTGTGCACGTGGTTCTGTGTGGGTATGCATGTCTGTGTGTAGTCTGTTCTATGGGCAAACCTGTGTCAGGTGTGGAGTGCATGGGCTTGTGTTTCTATCCGCACCACCCCCACTCTGCACCCAGCCTGGTGTCTCTGGGTGTGCCGTTGTGACCCCCAATCCGCATCTCTTCTCTGATTTCCCCAGGCCTCCAGCACAAAGGGGCGCATGGTGATGTCTCGAGGTGGGGAGCTGGTAATGGTGCCCAATGTAGAAGCAATCCTGGAGGACTTTGCTGTGCTGGGTGAAGGCCTGGTGCAGACTGTGGAGGCCCGAAGTGAGAGGTGGACTGTGTGATCCCAGCCCTGGAGCAAGCTGTAGGTGGACAGCAGGACATTCAACCTCTAGAGCGTGGTGTCAGTGGGATGACCTCCACCCTCCTTGGACATGAATCCTCCATGGAGGGCCTGCTGGCTGAACACGCTGAATCATCTCCAACAAAGCCCCGCCCCAACTTTCTGATGCTCCAGCTTTGGGGCAGGGGCATGGTGGCCCGTGTAGTCTCCTGGTCCTGACCATCCCAGAAGAGGAGTGGGAGTCGGCTCAGGAACTGAACCCAGGAGATCCATCCAGCTATTAGCCCTGGGCCTGGACCTTCCCCAATTTCCCACTCCTTTCTTAGTCTTCTTCCAGAAACAGAGAAGGAGATGTGTGCCTGGGAGAGGCTCTGTCTCCTTCCTACTGCCAGGACCTGTGCCTAGACTTAGCATGTCCTTCAAAGAGTCACATCACCAATGCTGAGCAGTGGAAAGGGGCTATATGTGTTTGAATAGACCACACTGAAGGAGCACAATGCCCTCCTGTGTTGATGCCACTTCCCAGGGTGGAGACAGTGGAAAAGAACTGAGGACAAGAAAGGGTTGGGTAGGTCAAGGGGTCGGGGGACTGGTAGTCCCCCAGTCTTGGAGAGGTGCAAAAAGCACTGGGTGCTACCCGCTGGCTGCATCTGCCCTTGCTGTTTGTCCGTTCATGTCACAAACTACCACTACTACCTACCTGCAGTGGGGTTGCAGAGATGGGGGAGACTCAAGTCTTGCTCCCTAGGAGCTACCAGGGCCCAAGGAAGAGAATGCTGCCTCCTTTCAGTCTAGTCTACACCCCCTTTCTGGCGGCCTCTCCACTTCCTGTAATTCTGGCTATTTTTCTAGACTCAGCTCAAATAGTGCCCCTCCTTAAGCCTATCCCTCGCCCCCAGCCTGAGGTGATCTTTCCTGAACTGTTAGAGCAGTTACTGTCTGTTCAATTCACTTGGCAGGCACACACAGTGGCATAAATTCTATTGTTTTGAACGCCGATTTAAAATTAAATTGCAGCTGGGCATGGTGGCTCAGTTTGTAATCCCAACACTTAGGGAGTCGGGAGAATCACTTGAGCTCAGGAGTTCTAGACCAGTCTGGGCAACAGCGAGACCCCATCTCTTTTAAATAAAAAGTTAAATTGCTTAATTTCCCTGTATTCCTGGCCTGTCTGCCCCTTTCACATAATTTTAACCTGGTTTCCTGGATGTAAACTCATTGAGGGCAAGGAATATGTTTGAACATAGATTTTTTCGTGTCCTTCCTAGCACCTATTACAGTGCTTTGCTCAGGGACCATCCAGCACAGGCAGATGGAGGGCAGAGAAGCCCACTGGAAGATTGCAAAGTAAAGGGAATCCATTTGTGAACTCTGCCTGGAACAAGTGGGTGGTGATGGTGAAAGAGAAAGCCTAAGAGATTATAGAGTTGACATTTATTGAGTGCCTAATAGGTGCCAGGCGGGTTTAGGTGGTGGTGTCCGTATCTTATGTGCGGAAACTTGGTCATACAGTCTTACGAGCTGTAGGAAGTAGGTACTTTTATTTACCTTCATTTTCTGAGTGAGAGCACAGGCTCAGCGCAGGGGCCCGTTGTGGAGGAACTTTGATGCCTGGCTAGAAAGCTCCATCCTCAAGATGAGAAGCTGCGTGTGGGAACTCTGGCCTCCAATTCTGTCTCAACTGTTGGTCTTTGTGAATCACTGCTTGCCTCTACTGTCACTGCCATGGAGCAGCTCAGCCCAGGGTTGAAATTAGAATAGGGAGGGAATAAATTGGCTGGCCATGTGAGCTGGAGTCCACATCTCTCCCTCTGCTATTTATTCATGAGCTTCAAGCATCAAGGTGCCAGGCTTTATTTTCAGGGAGTGAAATGTAATCCCATCCCTTGTGGAGCCCCATGGTCCATGGTCACCCTTGGCTCTTCCCCTTGCCTCCCTTGGTCCTTTGGACTATTTGTCCACAGTCCCTCCATGGGCTCCTGGGAGGGCCAGGGTTTGCTGGAAGCCTAGCAGGAAGCCTTACGTGTGAGCAAGTGTACACAGGATAATGGGTAAGCATCCTCATGGATATGCCTGCCTTGGCGGGTCTCTGCCTTTAACTTTGTAGAGTTTAACTTTAAACTCTGCCTTTAACTTCGGCAGATCACCTGTTTCATGCCCAGGTGAGTTGCCTGTAGCTTTAGGCCCCTCACAAACCGAGCTCTGGATTATCCCCATGGGGAAAGGGGTGGATTCTGCCCCCAGGCAGGACTATGGCAGGTGGTTCTAAGAGGCGCAGTTACCAGTCCCAATGGGAAATGAGCTCTGGCCCTGCCACTTCATATGGCCCTGTGCAAATCACTTACCTTTGCTGGATTCAGTCTTCCAACCCATAGAATAGGTATGGTAATGACTTTGTCAGCTGACCAATGCCCAATGTGGCAAGGAAAGAGGGCTGGGAATTTATAACCCCAAGGTGCTGCACCATACCTTCCTGTTCTCTCTGCTGCAGTTCCACTGGGGAGGTGGGTGGACAGGAAGCCCCAGGTCCAATTTCTTTTTTTCTTTCTTTCTTTCTTTCTTTTTTTTTTTTTTGAGACTGAGTTTCACTCTTGTCCAGGCTGGAGTGCAATGGCACGGTCTTGGCTCACTGCAACCTCCGCCTCCCAGGTTAAGTGATTCTCCTGCCTCAGTCTCCCAAGTAGCTGGGATTATAGGCGCCTGCCACCACATCCTGCTAATTTTTTGTATTTTTAGCAGAGATGGGGTTTCACCATGTTGGCCAGGCTGGTCCTGAACTCCTGACCTCAGGTGATCCACCTACCTCAGGCTCCCAAAGTGTTGGAATTACAGGTGTAAGCCACTGTTCCCGGCCCTAATTTCAATCCCTCACAGTTGCAGCTCCAATCTGTTTTCCTCAGGTTTTCTCTGGAAAACAGGTGAGCAAGCTAGTGTTCAAGGTGACTGCCCTAGGCTCCTTTGCCCAGCCCAGGATGACTCTTGTCTAATCACTGAGGCCCCGGCTCCAGAGTAGGGAGGTGCTCAAGCTTTAGCTGAAGGGCCAGGACAGCAGGGGAGGGTGGAGATGGGCGGTCAGGAGCTGGAACCCCAGGGGAAGGGAAGGAGAAAAACCTAGCAGAAAGCGTTATGTGTGAGCAAGTGTACACAGGATAATGGTTAAGCACCCTCATGGATGTGCCTGCCTTGGTGGGTCTCTGCCTTTAACTTTGCAGGTGGACAGAGACAGAGTGGATCTTAAGTATGGCATGATTTGTCTGTTCTATGTGTGGTGCATGTGCACCCGTCTGTATGTGCTAGTCTGTGTGTGTCGGTATTCACCTCCAGCTCTGGTTTGCTGCAAAAGGGGATCTCTGTTCTGTTTTTTAGAGGGCAGGTTAGAAAAAGCTCTCAAGTTGGAGGCAGGGACCCTGGATTTCTTTCCCCTGGCTTTAAATAAAGCTTTGGGGTTTTGCTTTTCCCAGGTTTTTGTTTTGTTTTGTTTTGTTTTTGTTTTTTTAAGAGACTGGGGGTCTCACTATGTTGCCCAGGCTGGTCTCAAACTCCTGGACTCAAGTGATCCTCCCATCTTGGCCTCCCAAAGTGCTGGGATACAGAGTTTCCCCATGTTCTGACTGGCCTAAGCCTCTCTACGTAGTTCCATTTAGTGAACTCAACAAGGGTCCTCCTTTCTGGCTATGGCATCTGACAATCTCCTCTACCCCAGAATCCTGTTAGCTGAAGAGCCTATTTTCCTCTGCCCAGCTCCATACTTTGGGGGAAAAAAGCAAAACCCCCAAACCTAAGGGGTCCATACAGCACGTTACAGTCACTGAAATCCTCAGGGCTTCTCAGTCCCTGACCTCTTAAGTCAGATTTGGGCGAGCCAGCCCCCCTCTCCTAAGTTTACATGTAACCCCCCAACATCCGGTACTTGCTTTATGAGTCACAGATTAATCCAGGTGAGTGATAAGGGCGAGGGGAAGCCTGGGGCACGTGAGTCACCCCTACCCTTCACAGGAAAGGCCAATGTGCTCATCTACCCCTGAGAGGGAGAAGGAGGCATCTCACACTGCCCCAGGGAACCAAGGAGGACCAAGAAGAAGGGCGTTTCAAACCAGAGGGAGACTTCCTCTTCTACTTCAGAAATGAGTGGGGAGGATAATTTTCTGGTTTATATAAGGCCAAGAGGTGTAGGAACTTGTCTAGGGTCACACAGGAACTTGGGGGGTACAGCTACTGAGAATCTAGGTGTCCTGGTTCCAGGCAAGCCACCTGCTTGAACCTGGCTTTTCTGGGGCCAAGGGTGGAGTGTGGAGGAAGAAAGGACTAGAGAGGCCTGAGCTGCAGACCTCTGCAGTGGGGTAGGGGAGGAGGGAAAAGCCAGGAGCCTCGCCTGTTGTGGGCCATTTGCCAGCCTAACCCCCTCTCCTTCTGCCCAAGGTTTTTTTTTTGTTTGTTTTGTTTTTTTTTTGAGATGCCCAGGCTGGAGTGCAGTGGCCCGATCTCGGCTCACTGCAACCTCTACCTCCCAGGTTCAAGCGATTCCCCTGCCTCAGTCTCCCAAGTAGCTGGGATTACAGGCATCCGCCATCATGCCTGGCTAATTTTTTGTAGGTTTGTAGAGACAGGAGGGGTTTTACCATGTTGCCCAGGCCGGTCTCAAACTCCTGACCTCAGGTGATCCACCTACCTCAGCTTCCCAAAGTACTAGGATTACAGGTGTGAGCCACTGCGCCCGGCCTGCCCAAGGCTTTTGAATGCAGCTTTTATCAGCAGCCCAGAGGAGCAGGGTGAAGGATATGGGGAGTGGGGTTGTGCCAGGAGAGAGGGAGTATGAACATTCTGGTCAACCTCAGCTCAAGCCTAAATCTCCTCTGTTCCCTGGCCTGGGAGCTCAAAAGCAGGACCCAGCTCTCCTCTATTCTCCCAGATTGGAAACCTCCACAGGACAGGGCTTGGGTCTCCTAAGCACTGAAGAGGCTAAGGTTGGGCCCTGTCTGAAGGGACAAGGAAACACTGAGACTGAGTCCCAGTTCCACTTGATGACCAACAGTTTGGGTGAAAAAGATAGTTATGGCCAGGCACGGTGGCTCACACCTGTAATCCCAGCACTTTGGGAGGCCAAGGCGGGCGGGTCACGAGGTCAGGAGTTCAAGACCAGCCTGGACAATATGGTGAAACGCGTCTCTACTAAAAGTATAAAAAGTAGCTGGGCATGGTGGCACGTGCCTGTAATCCCAGCTACTCAGGAGGCTGAGGCAGGATAATCGCTTGAACCTGGGAGGCAGAGGTTGCAGTGAGTCAAGACTGTGCCACTGCACTCCAGCCTGGGTGACAGAACAAGACTCCATCTCAAAAAAAAAAAAAAAAAAGGAAAAAGATAATTACGGCATCCTGGCCTTTCCCCAGTCTCCCTCCACAATGCCCCCACCTCCATCTCCCAACCTATGGGGTCTCTCTGGAGCCTAGTTCTCACTGACCCCCAGTCTCGAGACCAGGAAGTCATTCTTGAAGTCTGACTTTGGAATCTCCTGCTGCAGCCTGTTCCCTCCCCTGGATTCTTCCCCTTATTCCTCTCGCCTGGGGTGGGTTGCTAGTGGCTCCCCTATAATTAGCCACCAGACTGGGCTGGCTAGAGGGTAGAGTGTACTGGGGCTCATGCACAACCGTCACCTAATGCATCGCCAAATGCATAGCCTCCTTCTGCCACCTCCTCCCCACCACCCACCTGCACCCCCTGCCCTTAGACCACAGGCCTTTTGAAGAACCATTGTCCTACTGGTCTCTCAGTCCCCACCTGAGGTTCCTGTCCACCCAGTTCTGCCCCCTTCAACTTCTTCAGCTGCTTGCCAAGTTGCCCTCCTCACTCTGCCTCCTAAACCCTTCTCCCTCCCCATAGCCATTGCTGGCCATGTGGCCTGGCTTCCTCCTCCATGGCCTCCTCCCAGGCCTTCAGCCTCTGTCTCTCTCTTCCAATCCGTCTTCCACTTAGCAGTTGGAGGGGTCCTTCTAAATGGTATATAGAGACCATGTCACTTCCCTGCTTAAAACCTTCAGGGCTGCCATTATTCACTGTTCTTAGTGGTGTCACATTTGTCAATTGTAATCTCGTTCAGAATCCTGATGTAAGGCTGGGTGCGGTGGCTCACACCTGTAATTCCAGCACTTTGGGAGGCCACAGCGGGTGGATCACCTGAGGTCAGGAGTTTGAGACCAGCCTGACCAACATGGTGAAACCCCGTCTCTACTAAAAATACAAAATTGGCCGGGTGTGGTGGCGCGTGCCTATAATCCCAGCTACTCGGGAGTCTGAGGCAGGAGAATCACCTTGAAAAGGAGAGTCACTTGAAAACCTGGGAGGTGGAGGTTGCAGTGAGCTGAGATCACACCATTGTATTCCAGCCTGGGCAACAAGAGCGAAACTCAGTCTCAAAAAAAAAAAGAGCTCTCATGTAAAATGGTTAAGATGTTTCGGTTGAAGCAGGAGGTGGGGCCAAGGCTCTGCCTTATCTGCTTCCTTCTCCCGACCTCCAACTGCAGCAGTCCCTATAACGGCTTCCTTAGAGCCTCAGGGCTTAACGAATATCTAAGTTCAAATACCTCTTGGCCCTGGGTAAGCTTCTGGCCATCAGTATGGAACCCAAGGCCCTTCCCACACTACCTGGGTCCTTTCCTAGCCTCCTTGCTGCTGATCTTGTCCTGCCTAGGCAGGCAGTCAGCCCTGCTAGAGTCTGGCCCTGCAGTCTCTCATCTGGAAAACCCTCCATAAAATCCCCAGCCAAATGTTTCTTCCTCTAGTAAGCCCTCTGATTGTCCCAGCCCAAAGGATGCTCCATACGCCCTTCCTGGCTGCAGGGGCCAGGCTAATGCTGGGCCCCAGTTTAGGCCACCTAGGAAGCCTGTGAGCTTTGTTTCTTTGTTTCTTTTCTTTTATTATTTTTTCTTTTTCTTTCCTTTTCTTTCTTTCTTTTTTTTTGTTTTTTTGTTTTTTTGTTTTTTGAGACGGAGTTTTGCTGTTGTTGCCCAGGCTGGAATGCAGTGGCGCGATCTCAGTTCACTGCAACCTCCACCTCCTGGGTTCAAGTGACTCTCCAGCCTCAGCCTCCTGAGTAGCTGGGAACACAGGCGTGTGCCACCACACCCAGCTAATTTTGTATTTTTAGTAGAGACGGGGTTTCTCCATGTTGGTCAGGCTGGTCTTGAACTCCCAACCTCAGGTGATCCTCCCACCTCGGCCTCCCAAAGTGCTGGAATCACAGGTATGAGCCACCACGCCCGGCTGAAATTTCTTTTTTCTTTTACTTTTTTTTTTTTTTTTTTTTGAGACGGAGTCTTGCTCTGTTGTCTGGGTGGAGTGCAATGGTGCAATCTCGGCTCACTGCAACCTCTGCCTTCCAGGTTCAAGCGATTCTCCTGCCTCAGCTTCCTGAGTAGCTGGGACTACAGGCGTGTGCCACCATGCCCAGCTATTTTTTTTTTTTTTTAGTAGAGAAGGGGTTTCACCATGTTGGCCAGAATCATCTTGATCTCTTGACCTCGTGATCCACCCACCTCGGCCTCCCAAAGTGCTGGGATTGCCTGCATGAGCCACTGTGCCCAGCCACCTGTGAGCTTTCTTTTCCTCCTCCATCTCTGGTCCTGACCCCTCATCCTCTTAAGCAACCCTCTCCTGCTTCCAGAAGCTTTCCTGCCAGTGAGGATGGAGATGGGAAATCAGAGGCTCCAGGCATCCTGAGGTGTGAACCAGAGCCCTCCGGACCCCCTAGGCCTGTCACAGTGATGACTGGTCTGTGTCAGCTCCATATTACTAACTCCCTTCCCCCTGAGGCTGGCATGGGGCAGGCCCAAATGTCCAGCAGTTTATCTCTAAACCTCTCAACAGATGCCCATCTCCTATCTCTGGTTTTTATAAACACGGGATCCAGACCCACAGCCTGGCCCAGACAGGGGCACGCAAGGAGATGCACACATGAGCCCTCATGGACACATGCAGGCACACACACAGCTAAATGTGTGTGGACGTACACGGATATTCACACGTGAGGAAATGTGGCTATGATTAAAGGGATGGATTTTGACACAACCCTTTCTTTCTTTATTGACTGTGTAGTACAGTTTTCGAAGCCTGAAACATATACAATCTTCTTTGATTCTTACAAAGGCCCCACCGGGAGGTGGGGGCCCCCTTCAACTGAAACCTCCAGGTGACAGATGAAGACACTGAGAGAGACTCTGTGGGGGTGGGGGAAGATGACCTCAGTAAGGTCATCTAGGTGACCTTACTGTTCAGTGGCCAAGCCAAGCCTGGAGCTCAGATTCTGGGTGTGCAAGAGAGTCTTGTCCCCCTCAGCCTAGTCCCTAGGACTCTGCACCCTTCCTCCATCTACACTCCACCTACATCTAAGCCTCTATCCTATCACTCTGCTGTCTCAACATGACCCTCTGCTGTCCTAAGCCCTCAAAGGCTGCTGAGGGCAGGTCAGGGACACCAGGCTGTGAACCCAGAGTCCCCAGGATATGGGTCAAAGGTTGGTTTTTCTCAAGGCCCAGCTGGACATCCGGCTGAAGGTGCCCAAGGCTGGGGGATTTTGTGTTCCCGGGCTCTCCCCCAGGCCACGCATCTAAAGATGGGGGCAGCTGTGCTGGGGGAGGAGGAGGAGTCTGGGGACACTCATAATAGGGCGATTCATCTCTGCTGTCCGCTTCTGATTCCAGTCCACAGCCAGCTTCCCACACTTCGAGCCTAGAAGCAGGAACAGTGTTCAACAGTGGCCTAAGAGTTGGGGCACACTCTGGAAAGCGGGGTCGAGCATGGAGGGACTCAATGGGGTTCTGTGCCTGGGCTGCCTGCTCTCCCTGTGCCTCAGACCTGTGGCTCCCTGGTCTTTCTGCCCTCTTTACTTGTCCTCCTCATCCCCATGGGGTTTGAATCTCGGATCAGCACTCAGTAGCTGAGTGACCTCAGCAGGTGACTTGTCAGTTTTGTCATCTGTGAAATGGGGAAAATACAACCATTTCTGGGAGTTGTTTTGCAAAGTGGGAGGAAGTGCTTCCTAAACTAGAACATGTCTGCATGTCTGCTTTCCTCTGCCCCTCCCCCACCCCACTCCGATGCTCTGGAAGAGATTAGGGGTTTAGGGGTACTCTAGAGTGAGTAGCTTTCTATGTCTCCAACCCCACCTCTGACTCACTAACAACAAGGAAGGCCTAGGTCTCTTTCTTTGCTGGTTCGGGCTACTCCCATTCAAGCAGAAAGAGTTTGGGGTCAGGATATGAAAGGCGTGGCAGTCCCACCCCTTAAAAGGGCCCCAGCCAGCCCCTCTGGTTCAGCAGGCTGGGACTTGCATCCTTAGCCCTTCCCTTGCCTGGGAACCCACTCCTCCAGCTCTGACCTTAAAGAAGTCATGGCCTCCCACGTGGTGGATGGGGCTGTTCAGGCCCCTTCCCTGGCTCAGCCCTCCCACCCAGGTGAGACACAGGCCTTGCTCAAGATACCCTGGGAGGAGGGGGAACCTCCTCATCTGCCTCTTCCCAGAGCACCCAGGAGGGCTGGCTCCCAGCCTGCACTCAGCCCTGGCTCTCCTTCCCAAAGCACAAGCGGAAGCCACGAGGACCCTGGGCAAGCTGTGACTCAGAGGGCTGGGGCCTCACCAAGCTCAATCTCTTCTCTGTGGAGCCATGCTTTCTTCCACCTTCGGCTCTAGGGGGCACCAACCACATTGACTACAATGGGAATGCTGCTTCCGGGGTCGCACAATGGAGCAGTGGGCTTCTGCCCCCCACAGTCAGGCCAGCCTGGTGCTTCTGCACAGGCATCCTCAGATCCTGTCCCCTTTCTGTCCCAGGTGACCCAAGGAGGGCTGACAGGAATAAGGGGCCCATGGAAAGTACTGCATCCTTCCCCTTCCTCCAGTCAGAGTCCTCTCACATCCACTAAGAAGCAAGAAGACCTACCCATGTCTTTTCAGCTCCGACTCTAGCCACTCCAATGTGTATGTGTGTGTATATGTATGAACATGCGTGTACACATGAGGTATGGACATGAATGAGTTTGGTGGGAGTTCACGGAGTCATGGTCCTGAAGGTTGGGCCCTAATGGAGGGGGTGGGGAACAAGGGCATTGAGACCCAGCCCTTGTTCCACTAGCTAAGCCATGTGCCTTGGCATGTAGCTGCATTGACTGGAGGGGGTTGCAAAGATGCTCTATGGTGAGCTGCAGTCCAGGATTGTAGATAGACACATACATGCATGCATACATGGGTGAGTACATGTAGCTGCATATGTGTAAATAAATGCTGCCCAACGTGAATAAGACAGACAAATCCACAGTTGTGTGTGTAACTAGCTACTTTCTGGTGCAGCCCACAAGAAAACCTATGTGAGTTGAATGCAGACAGATGTCTGTGCAGGTTGCTTTTTTGTTTGTTTGTTTATTTGTTTGCTTTTTGAGATGGAGTCTATCTCTGTTGCCCAGGCTGGAGTGCAGTGGTGCGATCTCTGCTCGCTGCAATCTCTGCCTGCCGGGCTCAAGTGATTCTCCTGCCTCAGCCTCCCAAGTAGCTGGGATTACGGGTGCCTGCCACCATGCCCGCCTAATTTTTTGGGGGGAGGTGGGGGATAGAATTTCACTCTTGTCGCCCAGGCTGGAGTGCAATGGCATGATCTCGACTCACTGCACGCTCCACCTCCCGGGTTCAAGCGATTCTCCTGCCTCAGCTTCCTGAGTAGCTTGGACTACAGGTATGGACCACCAAGCCTGGCTAATTTTTATATTTTTAGTAGAGATGGGATTTGTCCATGTTGGCCAGGCTGGTCTTGGACTCCTGACCTCAGGTGATCCATCTGCATTGGCCTCCCAAAGTGCTGGGATTACAGGAGCAAGCCACTGCACCCAGCCTAATTTTTGTATTTTTAGTGGAGACAGGGTTTTACCATGTTGGCCAGGCTGGTCTTGAACTCCTGACCTAAAATGATCTGCCTGGCTCGGCCTCCCAAAGTGCTGGGATTACAGGCATAAGCCACCATGCCCGGCTCTGTCACCCAGGCCAGAGTGCAGTGGTGCGATCTCGGCTCACTGCAAGCTCCGCCTCCCGGATTCATGCCATTCTCTTGCCTCAGCTACAAGCGCCCGCCACTGCACCTGGCTAATTTTTTCTTTTGTATTTTTAGTAGAGATAGGATTTCACCTTGTTAGCCAGGATGGTCTTGATCTCCTGACCTCGTGATCCTCCTGCCTCAGCCTCCCAAAGAGCTGGGATTATAGGCGTGAGCCACTGCGCCCCGGGCTCCAGGTTGCTTTTATAAGGGAAGAGGAAAACATATAAAAAATAGAAGTGTGTGTAGTGTCTGCTGGTGGAAGAACTGCCCCTGTTTTTCTCCCCTGCTTTGGTTCCCAGGCTAGATTTGGATGCCAGCAGGCCCAGGATGGGATAGGATGAGGATGGGGTGTTGTGGGCTGGAGTTCCCCATTTTTTTTCAGTGTTGAGGAGTACCTTGCCAGTTTCTGCCCTGTGCTGCCTTTGCAGCTTCACTTGAGGCAGGGATGGGCTGGATGCATATTATAGGGTAGGAGGAAAAGGGGGCAACATGGCAGGGGTGCTCTACCACTCCCATAGCCTGTGATCTGGGCCCTGGCACCAGGAGTCTATGGTTCTGTCTTGAGTCACAGGCTGGCAGTGGGGCCAGCGGGCAGGTACTCAGTGATGGCTGCCTGATTCACCATGGGGCCTCCCAGCCTATAGAGGCCTGGAGGGTGGGGTGCATCTTTCTGGGTCAAGGGTCATTAGAGTCCTCATGTGGGGGTTCTATATATGTGTGAGCCCATGGCGAGGCTCTCATGTGAATGGGATCCCTGAACATGGGAGCAGAGCTCAGTGTCTATAGGCAAGTGTGTGACTGCAAACCACGGGGGGTGTGTGTGTGTGTGTGTACGCACAAGTGCCTGCATGTATGTGAATCTACTTTTTTTTTTTTTTTTTTTGAGATGGAGTCTTGCTCTGTCACCCAGGCTGGAGTGCAGTGGCCAGATCTCAACTCAATGCAAGCTCCGCCTCCCGGGTTCCCGCCATTTTCCTGCCTCAGCCTCCCAAGTAGCTGGGACTACAGGCGCCGCCACCGCGCCCGGCTAATTTTTTGTATTTTTAGTAGAGACGGGGTTTCACCGTGTTAGCCAGGATGGTCTCGATCTCCTGACCTTGTGATCCGCCTGCCTCGGCCTCCCAAAGTGCTGGGATCACAGGCGTGAGCCACCGCGCCCGGCCAGTGAATCTACTTTATGTGTATTGCTAAACCCATCTCTTTGGGCATGAACCACCTCTGGGACTGGGAGCCCTTATTTCTTTTGTTTTCTTTTCTTTTTTAACATGCCTATCTAGGCTGGGCACGGTGGCTCATGCCTATAATCCCAGCACTTTGGGAGGCCAAGACGGGTGGATCACCTGAGGTCAGGAGTTCGAGACCAGCCTGGTCAACATGGTGAAACCCTGTCTCTACTAAAAAAAAAAAAAAAAAGAAAAAGCTGGGCGCGGTGGCTCACGCCTGTAATCCCAGCACTTTGGGAGGCCGAGGTGGGTGGATCACAAGGTCAGGAGATCGAGACCACCCTGGCTAACACGGTGACACCCCGTCTCTACTAAAAATACAAAAAATTAGCCGGGCATGGTGGCGGGCTCCTATAGTCCCAGTTACTCGGGAGGCTGAGGCAGGAGAACGGCATGAACCCAGGAGGCGGAGCCTGCAGTGAGCTGAGATCACGCCACTGCACTCCAGCCTGGGTGACAGAGCGAGACTCCGTCTCAAAAAAAAAAAAAAAAAAAAAAAAAAATGGCCGGGCATGGTGGTGCATGCCTGTAATCCCAGCTACTCGGGAAGCTGAAGCAGGAGAATTGCTCGAACCCAGGTGGAGCGAACTCTGCCTCCTGGATTCAAGTGATCCTCCTGTCTCAGCCTCCTGAGTAGCTGGGATTACAGGCATGTGGCAGAGGTGGTTCATGCCCAAAGAGATGGGTTTAGCAATACTCATAATCCTACAATCCTAGCGCTCTGGGAGGCCAAGGTGGGCAAATTGCTTGAGCTCAGGAGTTCCACACCAGCCTGACCAACATGGCGAAACCCCTTCTCTACAAAAAATACAAAAATTACAGGCATGGTGATGCATGCCTGTAGTTCCAGCTATTTGAGAAGCTGAGGTAGGAGGATTGCTTGATCCCATGAGGTAGAGGCTGGAGTGAGTCATCATCCATGTTTTTAAGAGCTTGTTTAGCTTCTTCTGCTACCTCTCCTGACAACCTGTCCACTTGAAGGGTCCATGCCTGTCTGTCCTGAAATGTCAATGGTCCCGTCGCCTAACACAGTTTGACTGTAGGTTCCAATGGCCCCTGGGGCTTTCTTGGTGCTGATCACCTTTCTGATCAAGGACGACAGGGCTAACCCTTCTCTCTTTTGGCCCCCCTAGGAGAAGAACCTCTGCACTAGCCCTGCTCACTTCTCATTGGACCGTGGGAGCCCTTATTTCTTTCTTTTTTTTGAGACGGAGTTTGGCTCTTGTTGCCCAGGCTGGAGTACAATGGCACGATCTCAGGTCATTGCAACCTCCATCCTCTGGGTTTAAGTGATTCTCCTGCCTCAGCCTCCCAAGCAGCTGAGATTACAGGCACCCGCCATAACGCCGGGCTAATTTTTGGTATTTTTAGTAGAGACGGGGTTTCGCCATATATATCAGTCTGGTCTTGAACTCCTGACCTCAGGTGATCCGCCCACCTCAGCCTCCCAAAGTGCTGGGATTATAGGTGTGAGCCACCACGCCCAGCCGGGGGCCCTTATTTCTCACATTCATCCCTCAAGGGACAAGTCCTCAGGGTAATTAGCCCACCTGGATTAAGTCCCTCTGGAAAATGATTTCTTTGATCTCCTCTGGCAATGCCGCCATAGAAGCTTGGCATAAGTGCATGTTGTTTGCTCCCAGGCCACCAGATGTTTCCTTGTTATTAAAAGCAGCATAGGCCGGGCGCGGTGGCTCAAGCCTGTAATCCCAGCACTTTGGGAGGCCGAGACGGGCGGATCACGAGGTCAGGAGATCGAGAGACGATCCCGGCTAACACGGTGAAACCCCGTCTCTACTAAAAAATACAAAAAAATAGCCGGGCGAGGTGGCGGGCGCCTGTAGTCCCAGCTACTCGGGAGGCTGAGGCAGGAGAATGGCGTAAACCCGGGAGGCGGAGCTTGCAGTGAGCTGAGATCCGGCCACTGCACTCCAGCCTGGGTGACAGAGCAAGACTCCGTCTCAAAAAAAAAAAAAAAAAAAAAAAAAAAAAGCAGCATAGAGGGTAAGGTTGCACTTTGCGAGGCTGAGGTGACAGGATCACTTAAAGCCAGGAGTTTGAGACTAACCTGAGCAACATAGCAAGACCTTGTTTTTACAACAGATTTTTAAAAATTAGCTAAGTGTCATGGTGGCACATAGTCCCTATAGTCCCATCCATTCTGGAGGCTGAGGTGGGAGGATCGCTTGAGTCCAGGAGTTCGAGGCTACAGTGAGCTGTGATTGCACCACAGCCTGGGTGATGGAGCAAGACCCTACTCTTTTTTTTTTTTTTTTTTTGAGACGGAGTCTTGTTCTGTCACCCAGGCTGGAGTGCGGTGGCCAGATCTCGGCTCACTGCAAGCTCCGCCTCCTGGGTTTACGCCATTCTCCTGCCTCTTCCTCCCGAGTAGCTGGGACTACAGGTGCCCGCCACCTCGCCCGGCTAGTTTTTTGTATTTTTTTTTTTAGGAGAGACGGGGTTTCACAATGTTAGCCAGGATGGTCTCGATCTCCTGTCCTCGTGATCCGCCCATCTCGGCCTCCCAAAGTGCTGGGATTACAGGCGATGAGCCACCACGCCTGGCCAAGACCCTACTCTCTTTTTTTTTTTTTTTTTTTTTTTTTTTTTTTTTTTTTTTTTTTTGAGACGGAGTCTCGCTGTGTCGCCCAGGCTGGAGTGCAGTGGCCGGATCTCAGCTCACTGCAAGCTCTGCCTCCCGGGTTTTTACGCCATTCTCCTGCCTCAGCCTCCCGAGTAGCCGGGACTACAGGCGCCCGCCACCTCGCCCGGCTAGTTTTTTGTATTTTTTAGTAGAGACGGGGTTTCACCGTGTTAGCCAGGATGGTCTCGAACTCCTGTCCTCGTGATCCGCCCATCTCGGCCTCCCAAAGTGCTGGGATTACAGGCTATGAGCCACCACGCCTGGCCAAGACCCTACTCTTTAAAGAGAGAGAGAGAGAGAGAGAGACAGAGAGAGAGCGCAAGGTTGTCCCATGATCCCCATCAGATGAGGCTGACTCCCCCACAATTAAGTTTGCTTAAAGAGACGGACTTGCTGCCCGCAGTGGCTCATGCCTGTAATCCCAGCACTGTGGGAGGCTGAGGCGGGTGGATAACTTGTGGTCAGGAGTTCAAAACCAGCCTGGTCAACATGATGAAACCCTGTCTCCATTAAAAAAACAAAAATTAGCTGGGCATGGTGGCATGCGCCTGTAATCCCAGTTACTCAGGAGGTTGAGGCAGGAGAATCATTTGAACCTGGGAGGTGGAGGTTGCAGTGAGCCAAGATCACACCTTTGCACTCCACCTAGGCAACGGAGAGTCTCTGTCTAAAAAAAAAAAAAAAAAAGAGAGAGACAAGAGAGAGACAGCCTTTTCCTTGGCTGGGGGTAAGTCAGATGGGAGAGGAGAGGGTTAAAAACAGCTGGGACTCAGCCTGCTGGCAAACATGTGGCATGTGTGGCATGTCGGGGCAACTGCAGCTCAGCCTCTGGAGCCATGTGAGCAATGCACGCAGGTACACGTGTGACAAGCTCAGGTCACCTAGCCATGTTCAACAGGCATGTGCACAGCCACGAGGAATGCCCAGCCATACAATTAGGCACACAGGACATCCATCATGTGTAGACACAGCTGTGGACATAGCTGGCCAGGACATGCGACACACGACCTGCTCACAGCACAAGGAGAAGGGCCCATGAACTCAGCACGTGTGTCTGTGTGCCCACCTGGGTCTGGACTGCTGCCCTCCTGACACAAGCTGTCCACTTGAAGGGTCCGTGCCTATCTGTCCTGACAGAAGAGACAGTGTTTCTTCTCACTTGGGGCTCGCAGCCTCCTCCCTCCTGCCCCGAATTAAGGACCTGTTGGGTCCAGTCATCCTGGAGAGATGAGGCCAGTTTCTTTCTGACAGGTCTCCTTCCGCCTCGAAGGAAGTGGGGTGATCACAGGGTCCAGGTGGTCTCTATGACAGCTGCATCCTCCCCAGCCATGGCCCTGAACCCTGCCTATACTCCCACCATTGGCTCTCAGATCTGCCTAAGCCTCTCAGCCCCCATGACGCCCCCTCCCCTAAGTGCCCTTTGAAGGCCACCCCTCCCTCAAAGCTCCTCACACTCCATGCCCGCCTCCCCACGCCACCTTCCTCTCCAGCTCCGCCCACCCGGCGTCCGCACCAGCCTCCCACCGAGGTGGGGCGGGGGCGAGGGGGCGCCCACTCCTGCGCGCTCCGGGACTGCAGGGCGGGGCTGCAGGGCGGGCGGGGCCCGTGTCTCCCGCGCTCCTATAAAGGGAGCCACCAGCGCTGGAGGCCGCTGCTCGCTGCGCCCGCCGCCTCCCGCTACGCCTGCCCGCCCGACAGCGCCGCCGCCTGCCCCGCCATGGGTCGACAGAAGGAGTTGATGTCCCGCTGCGGGGAGATGCTCCACATCCGCCACCGGCTGCTCCGCCAGGCGCTGGCCGAATGCCTGGGGACCCTTATCCTCGTGGTGAGTGGAGGGAGCCGGGAAAACCTTTCCCTCTCCAGCCCTTGCACTCCCCAAACGCTCACTTCCCCGAAGGGGCTGTGTTTTCCAAGGTGGCCTGGACGCACCTCCCCAGCTCTGACCCCCACGCTTAACCCCGGCGGATCAAGCTGACTTCCAAAGTCCTCTCCCCCACGGTTCTAACCCCATCTCTGACAGCTCCGACTCTCCAGAATGACAGCTGTTACTCCCCAGTGACAGTGCCGATCGTTTACCTCCCACAAGTGACTCAGCCCACAGGCTGGGGGAAGCAGTCTGGGACCGCCAGCCACTTCCCCTGCCTCCCACAGCCCTCCAGTTTCCCGGAATCCCAGCTCCCAGAGGCAGGGGAAGGAGCGGAGGCAAATGAGCCATTATTAGGTTATTTGGGTCGTGGGTGTCTGGCCTCTAATGAATAATTAAGCCTCAAAAAGTCCAAAAGTTGCAGTGAGTGAGGACAGTTGCACGAGTGGGGGCAGAGGGCGCAGGCCACATGGGCTGCAAACAGCGCAGTGGGAAGGGAGGCAGATTCTGACGGTAGGAGGGTGGGAGGAAGCTAGGTCCAAACACAGAGGACGCGCGTCTAAAGTTGCTCCCCTGGTGCGGAGCGACTCCCAGGCCCTCTGTTATCCAGACAGATGCTGTCAGCGTCTCTGCAGAAGAGGACAAGCATTCTGGTTATTCCCTGGTCTCTTGGTTGCAACGTGGGTTCTCTGAGTTAGATATTTCCCTGTCTGGGTTACTCCTCAGTCCTAGTTACTCCTTGGTTACACCAGTTTCACCCTGGTTTTGTTCTGGGTAACTCTGTTTGCACTTCTTAGGTCTGGCAGACCCACCAGTTATGGTCCTATTTCCTGTCCCAGTTTCTGTCTGATTTTCAGCCCCTCATGTGGTTACACCTGTTTTCCTCTGGGTTCAGTTGCTACATTGCAGTGGGTGGGTTACTCCGTTCCTGCCCCAGCCCTAGGTAGTACAGACCAGCTGGCCCACTGTGGACTAGGAAGCTTAACTAAGGGGTAGGGATCCCCAAATGGTAGAGGAGCAGGATCTATGGGCAGAGGAGGGCTGACCCACTTCTGGCTTCCAAGAATAGGAAGTGGGGAAGCCACAGGGGGCATTTTATCCACAGCCTCCCATAAGATTAGTGGTCCTATCAGCCAGCCCTGGCCCCTCTCTTGTGTGCCAAGAAGGCAATAGGAGGTGGCTTTTGTCACCCTCCTGCCTCAGAGCCCCCACTCCTATCTGAGTCCTGAGTCCAGCCACCTGTTTTAGAGCAGCCAGGCCAGGGGAGGACGATGTCTTCTATTTTCCTAGAGGGGCCTCCTCATTCCCTCCCAAGTCTCAGTTCACTCTCTCACAAAGGAGCCGTTAGTCCTCCCACTGAGCCCCAGGATCATCAGGCTTATCCCAGACCACAAAAGAAGGGCGTTAAATTTGTGGGGGAAGGCTTGCAGGCTCAGATGGATGTGAGGTATTGGATATCAGTGAGAAGCAGAACCTCAAGGACTGCATGAACTGGAGGGGCAGGCCTGGGGGTCCCTGTGTAATGGATGAATGCCTGCCTGCATACCTGTGTGTTGGGAGCCTAGGCCTGCAGTGGCAGAATCAGGGTTGGCTTTGGGGTGAGGAAAGCCACTTTCTCTGAGATACCTGGTGCTAGGGCAGGGGGCAGTGCTGGCTGAGAACTCAGGGCAGGGGGTGGGGGAGGAAGAGGAAGATTAGCCCCAAGGTGGTGGAACTGGCTCTGACAGCTCCTCCCTCCAAGGCCTCCTGGGATGGAGCCAGGTCTGAGCCTTTGGCAGGCAAGGAGCTGCGGCCAGGGCCTCCCAAGCAGGGGCAGGACGCCTCAGACCCTCAAGTGCCTGTCTTCCACTACCCCTCTTCACATATACACCTGCAATCTCTGATCTTTGCTCTCACCTGCCTGCACACCTTTGCCCCATGTCATTGCCGCTGGCTTCTCCATTATCTCTTGGTCTTTCTGGGATGATAATCAAAATGCTTAACCATCCAGAACAGGCACTGACCCATCAGAATAAACAGGGCCCGTAGCACAGGTCCTGGAAACTGCCTGCTCTGTGAGCATAAAACGTTTAGTTATAGGCAGGTGGGAGAGGAGACCAGGGGAAGGCATTTGAGCAGCTTTGAGGGACACTCAGGGGGCTCGGGGCAACAATTCTTTACAGCTGCTGTGGAAGTATTTTCAGGCTTGAACAAGGGGAATAGACATAGTACATTCTTTTTTAAATAGAGACAGGATCTCACTATGTTGCCCAGGCTGGTCTCAAACTCCTGGGTTCAAGATCCTCCTATCTCAGCCTCCAAAGTGCTGGGATTACAGGTGTGAGCCACCACCGCTGGCTCCAGTACGTTCTGTATTTGTAGAACACCAGGGCTCTTAGTCTTTTTTAGTTCCCCCATTTTTGGCAGAAAGTTTAGAACTGATCTCCCCATTTCTACTGCCCTGGGTCCCAGGCTGGGGATAGTAAGAGGAGCCACTCAGATCCCTCTCTGTAGGACCTCCAAATCTGAGTGGGGAATCTGGACCCCTGAGAGCAGAGAGGTCATGGGTGGAGAGAGGAGGCGCTGGGACAGGGACAGGTAAAGGAAGGGGGACACGGTGAGGGCTGGGGCTCTGACATCCTGGACTCAGGAGAAGTGGATTCAATCTCACTTCTGGTCTCCTCCCTATTTATTTGTGTCCCCCATTGCCAACACTACCACCACCACATGAGCTTTTCTTTTCTTTGTAACTTTTTTTTTTTTTTTTTTTTGAGATGGAGTCCCACTCTGTCGCCCAGGCTGGAGTGCAGTGGCACAATCTTGGCTCACTGCAACATCTGCCTCCCATGTTCAAGTGATTCTCCTGCCTCAGCCTCCTGAGTAGCTGGGATTACAGGCGTCCACCACCACGCCTAGCTAATTTTTGTATTTTCAGTAGAGATGGGGTTTCGCTATGTTGGCCAGGCTGGTCTGAAACTCCTGACCTCAGGTGATCCTCCCACCTCAAACTATCAAAGTGCTGGGATTATAGGTGTGAGCCACTGCACCTGGCCTACATGAGATTTTCTTTGGGGCAGCTGGGGGATGAGTGAGAGGCTTCCCACCTTTACAGTCCAGGCCTGAAGGGCTGCGGATAAACTTGTGCTAAGGTGAAAGCTGTTCCCCTAAACCTACTGCTGAAATTCAAGGAAAATCAGTGAAGATGGTTCAGTCATCTTCTAGGATCCCAGTCACAGACCCTGCTTCCAGCGCTTTCCATAGGGCCCTCTTATATTAGGGTTGGGATAGTGGGGGTGGGAAGGCATGTGTCCTTTTTCTGGAGGGTGCAATTGCAGCAGAAGGGGTTCGGATTGGGTTCCAGGAAGGGCCTCTAGTCCTCCCAGTGGTGGCGGGTGGGCAGGTTGCTGGCTTCACCCCTTCCTTCTGGAGTGAGAGTTGCTGGTCCTCAGCCTCCCTGCCTTGTTCTTCCTGACAGATGTTTGGCTGTGGCTCCGTGGCCCAGGTTGTGCTCAGCCGGGGCACCCATGGTGGTTTCCTCACCATCAACCTGGCCTTTGGCTTTGCTGTCACTCTGGGCATCCTCATTGCTGGCCAGGTCTCTGGTAAGGCCTTAACCCTGCCCCCAGCCCTTGACCCTCAATAGCATTCCCACTAGGTGTCCTGGCATTCCTAAGGGCAGGTCATGGTTGTGGCCTCTGCTTTGGCCCCCTGGGAAAGGAGGGTGGAGAAGACACTTGACACTTGACACTTAGAACCTTCGACTCTCACCTTGGAATCAGAGATTATCAACTGGCCTGCTACATAGACCAACCACCATCCTGTGCAAGAAACCCCTCTCTGCACCTCTTCTCAGGGGACCCTAGCCTCCTGACTGTGGCAGGCTGCAGCTAATAGGTCCCATGTCCCCTCTGCCCAGGGGCCCACCTGAACCCTGCCGTGACCTTTGCCATGTGCTTCCTGGCTCGTGAGCCCTGGATCAAGCTGCCCGTCTATACCCTGGCACAGACGCTGGGAGCCTTCTTGGGTGCTGGAATCGTTTTTGGGTTGTATTATGGTAAGCATTCCCCACCTTGTCCTCCTCCACTACCCGCCTCCCTCTGTTCAGGACCAGCTGGCACCAGGCCTTTTGATGACAGACGGCTAGGGCCTGCCCAGGCCCCGGGCTCATGACTCACTCATTCACACACAGGGCCAAGGTTGGGGGCACGAGGGGAAAGAAACAAGTTGGGCAATAAGAGTCTCAGGCCCTCGACCCCACCCCATGTCATCCCCTCTGCCTGGTGCAATACAGCAGTATTACTACTTACCCATAACCAGTGGGAGGGTGGGGAGGGCACACCTGAGAGGGAAGGCTGGGCTCAGGCCTCTCCCCCAGCTCACTCTGGGTCTAATCTGTCACCAGATGCAATCTGGGGCTTTGCCGACAACCAGCTTTTTGTTTCGGGCCCCAATGGCACAGCTGGCATCTTTGCTACCTACCCCTCTGGACACTTGGATATGATCAATGGCTTCTTTGACCAGGTATGGGCTGGGGACATGTGAGGGGAACGCAGGGAGGGGACCAAGTTGCCTTGGTAGCTCATGGGCTGGCTCGGGGACAGGACTCCTTGACTGTAGCAGGATTTCTCAAATCTGTGGGGTAACCCGCATCAGAACATGGTGGCAGGTACTTTTAAAACATGCGGCTCTCCAGCGGGTTCTTGTGCACGCAGACATTCTAGCACCATTGCTTTCAGGAGGAAAGCATGGGCAGGCACTGACAGGAGTCTAGGAGCTAGAGGGAAGGTAGGGGACGGAAGGAGGGATCAGAGAAAGGGAGGGAGCTGCTGCTCACCCTGTTCTCCCCACTCCCCAGTTCATAGGCACAGCCTCCCTCATCGTGTGTGTGCTGGCCATTGTTGACCCCTACAACAACCCTGTCCCCCGAGGCCTGGAGGCCTTCACTGTGGGCCTGGTGGTCCTGGTCATCGGCACCTCCATGGGCTTCAACTCCGGCTATGCTGTCAACCCTGCCCGGGACTTTGGACCCCGCCTTTTTACAGCGCTCGCGGGCTGGGGCTCTAAAGTCTTCACGTGAGTACAGTTCCCACCTAGCTCACCCCAGCCTGCCTCTCCTCTGCCCCGCCCCCCACGTCCCTGACCATGAGTGTCTGTTCCCCCCAGGACCGGCCGGCATTGGTGGTGGGTGCCCATCGTGTCCCCACTCCTGGGCTCCATTGCGGGTGTCTTCGTGTACCAGCTGATGATCGGCTGCCACCTGGAGCAGCCTCCACCCTCCACCGAGCAAGAGAATGTGAAGCTGGCCCATGTGAAGCACAAGGAGCAGATCTGAGTGGGCAGTGGCCATCTCCCCACTCCATGGCGCTGGCCTTGAGCATCCACTGACTGTCCAAGGGCCACTCCCAAGAAGCCCCCTTCAGGATCTACCCTTCCAGGCTAAGGAGCTCCTTATCCACTCTCACCCCATGAGACAGCCCCTTCAGGAGTTCACTGGACCTTGCCCAAATAGCACCTTAGGCCACTGCCCCTAAGCTGGGGTGGAACTGGAATTTGGGTAAATACATCCTTTTGTCTCCCAAGGGAAGAGAATGGGCAGCAGGTATGTGTGTGTGTGCGTGTGTGTGCTTGTGTGTGTATGTGTGTGTGTGTGTGGTTTCCCAGATATTCAGGGCAAGGGACCAGTCGGAAGGGATTCTGGCTGTTGGGGGAGCCCAGAGATGGGGGAAGGCAGCCTGTCCATCTGTGCATGAGGAGAGGAAAGTGCCAGGGTGTGTGTGTTTCAGGGGCTCCACATGGAGGAGCTGCAGATAGATGTGTTTCTGTGTGTGTGTGTCTGCCTTCTTTTCTAAGTGGGGGCTTCTACAGGCTTTTGGGAGGTAGGATGGATGTGGGAAGGGCTGGGAGGAGGCAGCCACAGCTCAGGTTTGGAGCACTTATGTACATACATAAGTAGGAGCAATGGGACGTGTTTCTGTCATAACGCAGGCATGAAGGGTGGGGTGAAGTCCAGGTCATAAGTTTCATGTTTGCTTTTGTTTTGTTTTGTTTTGAATGTATGTAGCAGATGTTACAGTCTTAGGGATCGGGGTTGGGAGACCCCACTCTAGAAAGGGTCGTCGCTCCTTTAATCCTCCACTCAACAATGTACCCTTTTATCTTTTATATTAAAAAAAATAAATAAAATGTGTGCCTAAAACCTCCAGTTGTGCAAATCTCTTTCTGCTTGCTCTGCTGCTTTTCTGGGGCCAGTTAAGGAGCTTCAGCATGCCCACAGTGAGCCAGGGTGCCCGGCTGAGTGTCTGATGTGGTCAGGTTGCCCTGGGGGTCATACAGAGAGGTTAGAGAGCCTCTTCGCCAAGCCTCTCAGTTTGAACTCAGTGGTCCCAAACTTTCCCCCAAGCTTCCATCCTCATGGGTACCCCAGCATAATGAATGGAATCTTCTTCCCAATCCCTGTACCCACACATCATCCCGGAAAAGGCTTGAGCCCCATGCAGGGAAGATCTTGCTGCAGAGCTGCCCAAAAGGGAGAACTGCTGCCCAGGAGGTGGCGAGTTCCCTGTTGCTGGAGGAGACCCATCAGACTGGAACCTGTATTGTCCTCCACAACCTGCAGCTGTTCAGGCTCCATAACCTCCACCCAGACCTTGGCCACAGCCCCCTTGGCAGCATCCCTGCCTCCAGGCCTGCCCCAGTCAGTCCACAAAGCAACCAGAGGGATCTCTTCAAAACCCCTGCTGAAAGGGCCCGTCTGGAGACCACCCACAACCCTCCATCTGGCGTTCAGGACCCCCAGGACCCAACTCTCGACCCTACTCCTCTCACACGGCTCCATCTGCCTCAGCCTACTTTGTGTTTCTACATTTTTGTGTCTTCAGACTTTGCTCCAAAGTCCCAACTCACATCTTTGCTCATTAATGATCTGCTTTAACACCTCTTCCTCTGGGAAGCCATCCCTGCTCTGCCTCACTCTTCCAGCATCTTCTAGTCAGCTGTCTTAGGTGCCGAGACCCGCAGCTGGTTCATGCTCATTTCCCCTTCTGCTTCATTTCTTCAGTCATTTCATTTCTACAGAGGTACCTCTGTGCCCAGTAAGGCAGGGGGTGGGACGATTGACTCTGGCACTCTGACTTGCCCAGAAAAGCAATGGGCTCAGCACACCTGAGAACAGGAAGCTTTTCTCATTTGCTTCTTCCTTCCCACACCCTCCTCAAGTTTCATCAAGGGAAACGTCATGAAATACAAGGGAAGGTATCCCCTACCCAATCCCTACTCTGAGCAAACCCCGTGGGAGCCAGAGGATCACTGTGTGTGGCAGGAGAATTGTGGTTTTTAGAAGCTAAGCCAGCTTTTGCTCTCCAGCCTTCACAGATGAGACCATGGCCCAGAGAGGGTGGGTGGCAAACACAGGGTCACACAGCCAAGAATCTGCCTGGGGAGGTGAGGGCAGGAGAAGGCAACTCCATTTTAGGTTTCTATCCCTTCTTTGTCCCCAGCTCCCAAGAGGCGTGTCCAGAATGTGGGAGGGACCTGAGCCAGAGGGAGTGTCCCCTTCCCAGGCCCTGGGGGGAGGAAGGGCAAACCTTGGGAGGGGAATACGGCTGCAGAGGGTCATTCCAGCCACACCAGTCCCACCTGGGCTGCCCTCACCTTGCTGTCCTTCCCAGCATGCCCCATGTCCTTCTGTCACCCCTTGCTCTCAAATGCTGCTGCTGACCCTGACCAGTCAGCCCAGAGGGTGGTGGCAGCACTTTTGGTGCAGTAATTAATGGGTAGGCAAACCTGGGTTCCTGGCCCAGCTAGGATTCTCTCTCTAGCTGGGTGACCTTGGGGTAGTCATGTTCTTTTCCTGAACCTCCCTTATCTGTGAATTGGGAGATACTGAGAGGAGGAAATAATGGAAGATGATTCATGGAAAAGACCTAACACAGTGACCAGCAGATGGTAAATCCTCAATAAATGTCACCTCCTGATTTTTCCTGCAGAACCAGAGACGGGGGTGGGAAGGCAGTGGAGGGAGGATGCTAAAGGCTGTTTTTTTTAAAGGTCATTGAATTCAATATCCTCTTCCTCCTCAGATTCCTTCCATGGATTCTGAATTTCCTGAGAAAGGGGAGGGAGGAAGTATGAGGGCGATGGCGTGCTGTGTCCTGACTTCAGAAAGCTCTTGGAAGAGATGGAGGGGAGACAAGAGGGGCTCACACACAGGATGCAGGGCAAAGAAGCATGCGACCACAGCCAAGGAAACATGTTGCCTGGAGGTTCAGGCCATGCGAGAGCATGGACCAGGAGCAGTGGGTCAGGGCAGGGGCTGATAGGGACATGAGCCATGCAGCAGCTGTGTGACCCCTCCAGGGGTAGGAGGGAAGCTCCCCACCTCCAGGTGTACCTTCCACCAGCAGTTCTGGCTGTCACAAAGTTCTAGCAAGACAACTCCTCATCTCCTTTAGGAAGGTATCTTCTCCCGGCTGGGCGCGGTGGCTCATGCCTGTAATTCCAGCACTTTGGGAGGCTGAGGCGGGCGGATCACGAGGTCAGGAGATCAAGACCATCCTGGCTAACACGGTGAAATCCCGTCTCCACTAAAAATACAAAAAATTAGCCGGGCGTGGCAGCAGGCGCCTGTAGTCCCAGCTACTGGGGAGGCTGAGGTAGGAGAATGGCGTGAACCCGGGAGGTGGAGCTTGCAGTGAGCCGAGATCGCACCACTGCGCTCTAGCCTGGGCGACAGAGCAAGACTCTGTCTCGGGAAAAGAAAAAAAAAAAAGGAAGGTATCTCCTCCCATTCCATGTAATCCATTTTCTGGGGAGGACATGGAGGGTGAATCACATCCCCCACCTCACCTCTGTCCCTTCTTCCTGTGCTGAGCCATCTCCATGGCCCACTTTGGAGAAGCTCATGTTTCCTTAAAATTTGGATCTGCTTGGGTTAAAATCAGTCTCTGTGAAACTTGAGCTTGGTTCCTGTTTCTTAGTGTGCCTGCCTCGGTGTGTGTGTGCACACAGGGAAGTGTGCACTTCTCAGTGTTTCTGGTTGTGCCTTTCTTTCAATGTATCTGGTTATGTCTCTGTGGGTCCAAACCTCTGGTAGACCATGCCTCTGTCTCTTTTCAAGTCTTTCTCACTGCCTGACTCTTTGTATCTGGGTCTTTCTTTTTTTATTATTATTATTTTTATTTTTATTTATTTATTTATTTATTTTTGAGACGGAGTCTCGCTCTGTCACCCAGGCTGGAGTGCTGTGGCCAAATCTCAGCTCACTGCAAGCTCCGCCTCCCGGGTTCACGCCATTCTCCTGCCTCAGCCTCCCGTGTAGCTGGGACTACAGGCGCCCGCCACCTCGCCCGGCTAGTTTTTTGTATTTTTTAGTAGAGACGGGGTTTCACCGTGTCAGCCAGGATGGTCTCGATCTCCTGACCTCGTGATCCGCCCGTCTCGGCCTCCCAAAGTGCTGGGATTACAGGCTTGAGCCACCGCGCCCGGCCTATTTTTATTTTTTGAGATGGAGTTTCGCTTTTGTCATCCAGGCTGGAGTGCAATGGTGTGATCTTGGCTCACTGCAACCTCTGCCTCCTGGATTGAAGCAATTCTCCTGCCTCAGCCTCCCAAGTAGTTGGGATTACAGGCACGTGCCACCATGCCCGGCTAACTTTTGTATTTTTAGTCAAGATGGGTTTTCACCGTGTTGCCCAGGCTGGTCTTGAACTCCTGACCTCAGGTGATCCACCTGTCTTGGCCACCCAAAGTGCTAGGATTACAGGCATGAACCACCGCGCCGGGCCTTGTGTCTGGGTCTTTCTTTGTGTACCTCTGAGTGAACATCCTGGACTGTGACCCTCGGACCACATCTCCACATGTTCCTCTGAGCCCCTCTCTCAGTGTATTTTAAGTACACCTCTGTGTACTCAGTGTGTATCTCTTCCTGCCAGCCCAGTCCAACTTGTGTTCCCCTAGGGCAGGCCTCCTCCTTAATTCCTGGTAATGAGCTCCCTCCTTCCTCTTTCCTCTTGATTTTGTTTTTCTGAAAACCTAGGTGGGGCACCTCTAGGTTTGGGGAAACGTGGGTGGGGTGGAGTTGGGTGGGGTGGGAAGCGGAGAAGAGGGACTACTCCACCCAGTACAGAGACCCCAGGGGCCAAAGGCAGCCTAGGAGGAATGGTTTGTGAGGTTGCTGCCCTAAGCAGGGCCCCCCACCTTCTGGCTGGGAGGAGGAGGCCTGTCTTGCGGGTAGGACCCCTGAGCTATGGGCCCTGGGAATGTGGTAGTACAAAGAAAGGAGATATGGAGATGGAGACACTGGGACTGCCAGGGAGACTGGAAGGAGGCTTCCTGGGTAGAACCTCCAAGTCTGACGGGGACAGGGGAATGGGTGTGTCTGCCCTGTAGCTGGGGATGGGCTCCTCAGGGACTCAGCATCTCCATGCCCCGGGCTTTGGCCTTTGGTGCCAGGTTTGTCTGAGGTAAGGGAGGGGGTGGCAGTGGAAACACAGAGGCTGTGTCTGGTCTGGGAACGTAGGCTGTGGAGGGTGCCAGGAGAGACCACCTCCTCTTTGTGTAAAGGCAAAACTAGAGTCTCATCTAGAGTCACAGAGCAGTGCAGCAGAGCCTGCACTAGACCCCAGTCTTCTCAACCCCTTCCCCAGATAGCATTTTGCAGCGTCTCAGGGAGTAGTGCTCTGAATGCAGATTACCTGGGTTCCAAATGAGCCTTTCCCAGCCACAGGATCTTGGGTGGGTGGGAGTCTCCATCTGCCCCAGATCCAGTCTCTATCCTGCTCTGTGTCTCAGGAGGCTCATCTCTATGGGCGGCATTCCCGGTGCATTCTTGCCCTCAGGCTTCGAGCTGGGTTTGGCAAAAGGGAGACACAGCTGGGAAACCAGAGGACAGGGAAGGTGGGGGGATAACGGTCAGAGTATTCATGCCTTTTCCAGGGTTCTTGTTTTTCCTGCATTCCAGAACACTGCTCTCCCCTTGCCTCTTCTGGCTGAAGGGGAATGGCTGCTGTTGGTTAGTCCCCAAGCCGTCCCTGGTTGGTCCCCTTGACTCTACCGCCACCTCTGTAAATAGTCCCTCCTCAGGCTCTCTTCAGTGAAACCTCAGAGGGCACCATCTGTTCCTGCGGCATCCCTGACTGATGTCACCTCTCTGCACGTTAGTTTCTTCCTCTGTGAAATGGGGATAGTAATAGTACCTGCCTCGTTAGGTTGTGCAAGGTGGGGTAAGTGGATTAACGCATGCATCAGAACAATGCCAGATGTGGCAGTAAGGGCTTTTGAAGTGGAGGCTATAATGATGGTAACGATGACTCCTCCTGAGCTCCGTGTGTACTGTGGGGAAGGACAGCATGAAGACAGGCTTGGAAGTGACGCCTGACTCCCCAAGGCCATCTGCTGTAGTTCCGGGAGCTTGGAACTTCTGTGGGGCCTTAGTCAGCCTGGGAGTCAAGCCCCAGTCCCTCTAGCTTCCATGGAGTCAGCTTTCCCCAGGCACCCTGGGCTTAGGGGAGATGGAAGCCAGAGTCTCTTTCCCACCCTGGGCCTTCTCCAGAAAATTCAGGCTCCTGAGAAAGGGAGAGCTGGGCATCCCATCCCCTCATGGGGCTCAGGCGATATGGCAGGGGTTGAGAGTGGTGATGGTGATGAAACAGGGGTTCAGGTTCAGAGGGTGGTGTATGTGGAATCATAGCCAGGAGTCAGTCCCAGAAGGTTGAGGGCACAAGCAAAAACCCAATCTGTGTTTAATAATCTTGTTTCACAGCCTCCTATCAGGAAGTTCTTTCTGAGGTCTCATTGACATCCCACTTTAGCTCCTCAAGAACAGGGCAGAAACCAGGACAACTGCAGTGACTCTGGGAACCTCTTCCATCTCTCATCAACACACTGAGAGTCCCAGCAGCTTTGGGAGCCAGAAAAGGATCCGTGCCCCTTTCCAGCCCTGTGTATGGCCAAAGCACAGGAAGTCTAGGGGACACTAACCGGCACGTCTTAGGGATGTGAGATTGTCAGTGCGGTGGGGTGATGAGTGGGCTGCAAACTAGCCACCCTGACTCCTCTAGGGGCCCCCACCCTCTATTGCCTTGATCATACCTCCAGGTCAGAGTGAAATACAATGTGTGAAGAAGGAATGGGTGGCTCTGTCCCCTGCTTCTAGAGATCTCTGGGGATAAAGCCTTAAACCAGCTCTAATTGCCTTGGCCAACTTCTTTGGTCTCTTGCGTCAGGGAAGCTGTTTTGGGGACACTCCCATGGCTTTGTGGTCTCTGCCTTTTTCAGAAGCTCCTGTGAGGAGCAGTGGGTTCTTGTCACACTTCCTGGCAGGGCTTAGTGCTAAAGAGGTCTGTCTGGGAGAGGCTGGGGGAAGGGACCCTGGGAGTCCTGATAATCATCTTCATATGGTCGGCTGCTCATCTCCATGGAAATGCCCCCCACAGCCGGGGAGGCACCTGGAATGTCTGGCCACCACCCCGTCCTTCGCCTCTCAGTCCAGGGTCACTGCCAGGGCTGGGCTGGAAAGCAGCCGAGAGAGAGGAGGCGGCGGCCTGGCTTGAGGTGGGAGGTGGACTGTGGACCCCAGTCTCAGGGTGCTCGTTCCTGACAGAGGCGACCTTTAGCTGCGGGATCCCCACTTCCATGTCGGAGTGGGGAGGGGAGAGTGATCGCTGGCCTGTGGACAAAGTCTTCCCTTATCAGAAGATGGGCTTACAGCTTAGCCACCTTCGACCCTTGGAATGTATATGTGCCCACATGCATGTGAGGGTGTGTCTTCTTTGACTGATGAGGGACTGGGGCTTTGCACATCCTCACACAAAATCATGCACGCCCACACTGGCTCATCCACACCCCCATACATGGCACACTCACTCCACACTTGATCCAACTGCAGTCAGACAAGCCCTGACAGCAACTGTCACTCATTACACACTCACATGCGCAAACACACTCAGATACACACCCACACTCCACATCCTTACATCACACAGCCTTACACTCACAGGGGCACTCGCACTCCAATACACACTCACCCACACTCCTACCTGTGGGGGCCAGAAGCCACACATCGATGTACTGAGTCGGACAGAGCGGCAGTGTGTGTGGAGGTGGGCACAGGACTGGGGGTATGGGGTCGGGGGTCGCGATACTCCAAACGAGACACGGAGGTCAGGATATGGGGTTGGGAAATCTTTAGGTTTTGAGATCACAACCCAGATTTTCAGAGCAAGTGGTCGGGAAGCAGGAGGTTTGTAGACTGTGGCTGAGTCCGAGTGCCTGGGCAGGCACACACCATAGCTGCTGACAAGTAATTGCTGAATAAGCAAACAGCAGGATAGACTAAAACTCCTAATTTCCAACTGGTAGAGCAGCCACTGTCTCACAGTTTAGCAGCGCAGGCAGCAGGAGAGTCAGGGCCATCTTACCCTCTGAAGTCAATAGATCCACACCCTTACTGCAGTTCTGCAGAGCAGGAAGCTGAGTCTCAAATACAGGTGACTTGCACAAAGCTACTGGGTAAGGCAGTGGCCTGTCCAGGCCTGGGTCCCCAGTCTCAGGGTACATCTTCTAAGCCCAGAGACACCTGACTGCAGAGAGAAGCCTCAATGGGTCCAACTGCCAGGGGCTGAACAGAAAGTGACAATGCTTTGTGCTGTCCCAGGGATTTAGACTCCTGCTAGGAAAGAGGAGGACCTGTAGGGGATCCCTTGAGGGGCACAGGGTTGAGGAGGCCAGCAGACATCTGCAGAAGGGCTCCTGGAAGAGTCTCATGTGGAAAAGAGTATCTCCCGGCCTTTCTGCTAGAGAGCTTGTTTATTTTAATATTATTATTATTTATTTATTTTGAGACAGAGTCTTGCTCTGTTGCCCAGGCTGGAGTGCAATGGCATGATCTTGGCTCACTGCAACCTCCGCCTCCTGAGTTCAAGAGATTCTCTCACCTCAGCCCCCGAGTAGCTGGGACTACAGGCGCCTGCCACCACACCCAGCTAATTTTGTTTTGTACTTTTAGTAGAGACGGGGTTTCACCATGTTGGCCAGGCTGGTCTTGAACTCCTGACCTCAAGAAACCTGCCCATCTTGGCCTCCCAAAGTGCTGGCATTACAGGCGTGAGCTACCATGCCTGGCCCTTATTTTATTATTGATCTTTTTTTTTTTTTTTGAGATAAGGTCTTGCTCTGTCACCCAGGCTAGAGTGCAGTGGCATGAATGCGGCTCACGGCAGCCTCCGTCTCCATCAGTGATCCTCTCACCTCAGCCTTCTGAGTAGCTGGCACCACAGCTACGCACCATCATGTCTGGCTAATTTTTCAAATTTTTTTGTAGAAATGAGGTCTTTCTTCCCATATTCCTCAGGCTGGTCTCGAACTCCTAGCTTCAAGCAATCCTCCCACCTCAGCCTTCCAAAGTGCTGGAATTATAGGCATGAGCCACAGCACCTGACTCATGTATTTCTTTATTATTTCATCAAACATTTATTGACCGGGTGTGGTGGTTCATGCTTGTAATTCAGCACTTTGGGAGGCCAAGGTGGGTGGATCACCTGAGGCCAGGAGTTCAAGACCAGCCTGGCCAACATGGTGAGACCCTGTCTCTACTAGAAAGCAAAAATTAGCCGGGCATGGTGGCACGCACCTGCAGTCCCAGCTACTTGGGAGACTGAGGCAAGAGAATCTCTTGAACCTGGGAGGAGGAGGTTGCAGTGAGCTGAGATCATGCCACTGTACTCCAGCCTGAGTGACAGAGTGAGGCTCCGTCTCAAACAAAACAAAACAAAAAACATTTAAGCATCTTTTTTTAGTTTTTTAAATTTATTTTTATTTTTTAGAGACGGGGTTCCATCTGTTCCCAGGCTGGAGTGCAGTGGTGTGATCCCAGTTCACTGCAACCTCAACCTCCTGGGGTCAAATGATCCTCCCACCTCAGCCCCTAGAGTAGCTGGGACTACAGATGTGTACCACCACACTGAGCTAATTTATTATTTTTTTTTACTTTTTGTAGATACGGTGTTCTGCTATGTTACTCAGACGGGTCTCTAACTCTTGAAGTGAGCCTTCTGCCTTGGCCTCCCAAAATGCTGGGATTATAGGCATGAACCACCTCGCCTGACCACGCACTTTTTTTTTTTTTTTAAATGGAGTTTCACTCTTATTGCCCAGGCTGGAGTGCAGTGGTGCGATCTCAGTGGCTCCCTGCAGCCTCTGCCTCCTGGGTTCAAGTGATTCTCCTGCCTCAGCCTCCCGAGTAACTGGGATTACAGGTGCTGCCTGCCACCATATCTGTCTGATTTTTTTGTATTTTTAGTAGAGATGGGGTTTCACCATGTTGACCAGGCTGGTCTCGAACTCCTGACTTCAGGTGATCTGCCAACCTTGGCCTCCCAAAGTGCTGGGATTACAGGTGTGAGCTTCCACTCCCGACCTCCCGAGCACCTATTTTTCAATGCCAGGCTGGCCACGGTAAGCACCAGAAATACTATGGTGACTAATATCTTATATAATATTGTTGTAAGATATACCACAATATTAGGTAAAAAGCATCCGGATGCCAGTTAGAAGAAATCTAACTCAATGTGGCTTGGGCAATGGTGGTAATTGGCTCACATAACAGACAAATTTAGATGAAAACTTCAGGTGAGGCTTGATCCAGCATCCATGTCCTTTCTGTCTGTTCTCTCTTCCTTCCATGCTGTCAGCCTCATCCCAAGGCTAGATTCTCTGTGGTTTCAAGAGAGCTGGCAGTGGCTCTCAGCTATTCAGGGGGCTGAGGCAGGAGGATCACTCAAGCCCAGGAGGTCAAGGCTTCAGTGAGCCATGATCACAGCACTGCACTCCAGCCTGGGTGACTGAGTGAGACCCTGTCTCAAAAAAAAAAAAAAAAAAGTTTACCCCACTCTGTTACTAGTGAATAGCACAGACCCAGTGGTGGCTGCCATTCGCTACCGTTGTTCTTCCAGACTCAGCTTCATGGAGACAGGGAAAGAGGTCTGGTTGTGAAAGTCAGCCCCTAGTACCTTTCAAGGAGTTTAATAAATATTTGTGGGATGAGTGGATGGGATTATTCAGAACCCTCTTGAAGTCCACCTTCCTTTCTCTCTCCCCACAGGGGATAGTTATGAGAAAGAATTAGAGGCTTAAACACTTCTAATGGGGTCAGCTGTGGAAGAAGCCTGGTGGAATAGACAAAGCCCTGGCCAAAACTTTTGTAGTCTGTAAGAAGGAGGCTAAGTGTTTGTGGCCAACCCCAGATTGCAGTGGATGTGCACCCAGGAGGGAGGAGGCAGAGATG
The DNA here is from genome assembly GCF_024542745.1 of Macaca thibetana thibetana. Lineage (NCBI taxonomy): Eukaryota > Metazoa > Chordata > Mammalia > Primates > Cercopithecidae > Macaca > Macaca thibetana. The sequence continues at coordinate 47,419,319 of NC_065592.1, forward strand.
ACATTAAGGTTCCGTGCCTGGGTCCCTCGATGGGCCTGGGCACAGCCAACACAGGCACCCAGCCTGCCCCCATGGCTGTGGCTGCACCTAGAGATCTTATCGAAGGCATGGCTGATACATGGTACTGAGTCATGAGACCTGCGGCCTAGGGAACAGTTCCGCTGTTGAAACAGGCCCAGGGGAGGGGGCTAGGTACGTGTCTCTGACTTGCTACTGGCACAGACATCATCGCCACCCACACTTCCTGTCACCTCTGGGTCACCTTGATGGTCATCACTCCTCTCTGACCCTGTCACTCATTTGTCACCCTCACCATCATCCCTGCGTCACAACCACTGCCTCTTTCTTACCCATGCTGTCACTTGACCCAGTTCTCATCACCATGTTACCTTCTCGAGCATTGCCGCCATCCCTGCCCCTGGCCCATGCCCAAGCCTGTTGCTATCTGGACCAACCCTTCGTCAACCACCTCCAACCCAACCTGTCACTTGCTAGTTCATTCCCATCTCTCCTGTCACCTTGACTGTCCCCACCTGACCCTGTCACCTTGTCACCTTTGCTGCCACAGCCCTAATATAGTCTCCCAGCTCTTACCACCTGTCTCAGTCCCCATCATCTCTAAGTCCTCTGGACTGTCACCACCCTTCCGCTGCCCCTTTGTTAGTCAACCACTACTGCCCTATTTCTGCCTCCTCCCGATCATCATCCACATCCTCTGATCTCAAGCCCCTCACCTAGGTCCCCTTGGTGTCTTTCCGTTTGACACGCTAAACATGTGCCCACATTTGAGACTTTGCCCCTGCCTTTCCAGCCTCTGGCCTCCTCTGGGCTTCCTGACCTGGATTTGCCACACTTAGCTTTGCCATCTGCCCTGGCCAGCGATGCTTCATTTTGACCTCTAGGTGGGCTAGGCCTTGGGCTTAGGCACTTATTCCCAGGGTATTGAAGGAAGACCATGTAGAAGTCTTTTCCAGGAAGCCCTGAATCTTCTCTGCATGCACTCATGACACCTGGCAGTTGCCTCTGCCCAGCCTGGCCCTAAAATCTCCATTTATTAAGATGACAATTATTTACCTTTTTAGAATTCCCCAATATATCCCCCCCGCTTTTTTTTGAGACGGAACCTCACTCTGTCCCCCATGCTGCAGTGCAGTGGCGCCATCTCAGCTCACTGCAAGCTCCACCTCCCGGGTTCACGCCATTCTCCTGCCTCAGCCTCCCAAGTAGCTGGGATTACAGGTGTGCACCACCACGCCCAGCTAATTTTTTTGTATTTTTAGTAGAGATGGGGTTTCACCATGTTGGCCAGGCTGGTGTCGAACTCCTGACCTCAGGTGATCTGCCCACCTCAGCCTCCCAAAGTGCTGGGATTACAGGTGTGAGCCACCGTACCCCACCTGTGTTTTTTCTTTCTTTCTTTTTTCTTTTTTTTTTTTGAGACAGAGTCTCGCTCTGTCGCCCAGGCTGGAGTGCAATGGCCCGATCTCAGCTCACTGCAACCTCCGCCTCCCAGGTTCAAGTAATTCTCCTGCCTCAGCCTCCCGAGTAGCTGGGATTACAGGTACGTGCCACCATACCCGGCTAATTTTGTATTTTTAGTAGAGATGGGGTGTCACCATGTTGGCCAGGCTGGTCTCAAACTCCTGTTCTCAGGTGATCTGCCCTCCTTGGCCTCCAAAATTACTGGGATTACAGGCATGAACCACCATGCCCAACCCCAATGTATCCTTTTAATTCACCAATGTCCCCTTATCCTGATGAGATAGTCCCCGAGTACCTTGACACTTAACACTTATAACTAACCACCATTTGTGTAATCATGTGTTTAAGGCTGTCTCGTCCACCAGGCAGGATGCTGTGGGAGGGCAGTAACTGTGTCTTGGTCACTGCCATGTCCCCATAGCGCCTGACTTCCAGTAGGAAATCCATAAATGTCTGTTGAGTGAACATATATCATTTACTGAGTCCTTAACGTGTGCTGGGCACTCGATTAACTTGTTTGTTTCCTGTTTTATTTTTGCTGTCCCTTTCTATTTTATGTACTTTCGAGCATTACAAGGCTTTTTGGCATGGACACTTCTGACAAAGTTCAAACAGAGAAGTGCATTTTCAGTTACTCATCAGAGTGAGGCCACTTAGAGAAAGGCAGTTACTCGTGGAACAGGGAAAACACTTTCTTGTAATTAGGGCAAAGGGAATCTGGGCATGACGTGTCAAATCTGTACTTCACCTTCTGTTCTCCAAGGGATTTTCAAGAAACTGAGGGCTAAGAGGACGGGGCTTGGGGTTCCTGAAGAAGACCCCTTCTTCTCACCTCTGGAATGCAAAAACTAGATTCTCACCTCATGCCATAAAATCGATGGATTCAAGAGGTAAATATAGGCAGGTGAGGTGGCTCACATCTGTAATCCCAGCACCTTGGGAGACCGAGGCGGGCAGATCACTTGAGGTCAGGAATTCAAGACCAGCCTGGCCAATAAGATGAAACTCCATCTCTACAAAAAATATGAAAATTAGCTGGGCGTGGTAACGGACGCCTGTAAACCCAGCTACTCTGGAGGCTGAGGCATGAGAATTGCTTGAATCAGGAAGGCAGAGGTTGCAGTGAGCCAAGATCGTGCCACTGCACTCCAGCCTGGGCAACAAAGACCCTGTCTCAAAACAAACAAACAAACAAACAAACAAACAAAAGGTAAATATATAGAGGATTAAAAATTAAAACAAACCTGGATATTTCTCATATTCCTTCCTCAGCTATTTTATTTCTGAGGTTGATCCTTGGGAAAGTATTTGCAGAGACAAACAAAGCCTTTGCCCAAAGATCATTCCAATGCTATTTATAATATTGGAACGTTGAAATACAAATGTATATTTATGAATAAAAGAAGAAAAAATTTAAAAGTTGGAAACTAAATACTCAGTGACAGAAGATAGTTAAATAAAGTATGGTTTGTCTCTTAGTTATTAAAATAATACTTTTGGAGTTGATAATTATTCTTTTTTGTTTTTTTTTTTGAGACGGAGTCTTGCTCTGTCGCCCAGGCTGGAGTGCAGTGGCTGGATCTCAGCTCACTGCAAGCTCCGCCTCCCAGGTTCATGCCATTCTCCTGCCTCGGCCTCCTGAGTAGCTGGGACTACAGGCGCCCACCACCTCGCCCGGCTAATTTTTTGTGTTTTTTAGTAGAGACGGGGTTTCACCGGGTTAGCCAGGATGGTCTCGATCTCCTGACCTCGTGATCCACCCGTCTCGGCCTCCCAAAGTGCTGGGATTACAGGCTTGAGCCACCGCGCCCGGCCCTGGAGTTGATAATTATTCTATCATCACAGCATTAGCTAAAAAGGGCATTATACAAACAGGCTTATGTGGAATTATTTTCATTTATGTCAACAGAGCACTTAGAAAGATTAATGGATGAAAAGAAGTGAAAGCATTAACAGGCATGATATTATTTCTGCATTGTGAGCAATTTGTTTTTACTTGTAGTTTTCACATTATCTTTGGTGGGCATTATTACATTTAGAATAAAAGTTATGCATTTATTAAAAAAAAAAAAAAAAGAGACAAAAATGGCCAGGTGCAGTGGCTCACACCTTCACACCTGTAATCCCAGCACTTTGGGAGGCCAAGAAGGGTGGATCATCTAAGGTTAGAAGTTCGAGACCAGCTTTGCCAACATGGTGAAACCTTGTCTCTACTAAAAATACAAATATTAGCCAGGAATGGTGGCATGTGCCTGTAATCCCAGCTCTTCAGGAGGCTGAGGCAGAAAAATTGCTTGAACCCAGGAGTTGGAGGCTGAAGTGAGCTGAGATCACACCACTGCACTCCAACCTGGGTGACAGAGCAAGGGGCTGGGCGTGGTGGCTCATGCCTGTAATCCCAGCACTTTAAGAGGCAGAAGCGGGTGGATCACCTGAGGTCAGGAGTTCGAGGCCAGCCTGACCAACATGGTGAAACCCCATCTCTACTAAATACAAAAAATTAGCTGGGAGTGATGGCAGGCGGCTGTGATCCCAGTTACTTGGGAGACTGAGGCAGAATTGCTTGAATCCAGGAGGCTACAGTGAGCAGAGATTGCACCATTGCACTCCAGCCTAGCCAAAAAGAGCAAAATTCTATCTCAAAAAAAAAAAAAGTTTTATGTGAAAGTGCCATTATTATTATTATTTTTATTTATTTATTTATTTATTTATTTATTTATTTATTTATTTTTGAGACGGAGTCTCGCTCTGTCACCCAGGCTGGAGTGCAGTGACCGGATCTCGGCTCACTGCAAGCCCCGCCTCCCGGGTTCATGCCATTCTCCTGCCTCAGCCTCCCGAGTAGCTGGGACTACAGGCGCCCGCCACCTCGCCCGGCTAGTTTTTTTGTACTTTTTAGTAGAGACAGGGTTTCACTGTGTTAGCCAGGATGGTCTTGATCTCCTGACCTCGTGATCCGCCCGTCTCGGCCTCCCAGAGTGCTGGGATTACAGGCTTGAGCCACCGCGCCCGGCTATTTATTTATTTATTGTTTTTTGAGACAAAGTCTGGCTCTGTCACTCAGGCTGGAGTGCAGTGGCGCTATCTCGGCTCACTGCAACCTCTGCCTCCCGGGTTCACACCATTCTTCTGCCTCAGCCTCTCGAGTAGCTGGGACTACAGGCGCCCGCCACCACACCCGGCTAATTTTTTGTATTTTTAGTAGAAACAGAGTTTCACTGTGCTCGCCAGGATGGTCTCAATCTCCTGACCTCATGATCTGCCCTCCTCGGCCTCCCAAAGTGCTGGGATTACAGGCGTGAGCCACCGTACCCGGCCTTATTATTTTTTTGAGACAGAGTCTTGCTCTGTCACCCAGGCTGGAGTGCAGTGGCACGATCTCGGCTAATGCAACCTCTCCCTCCTGGGTTCAAGCAATTCTCCTGCCTCAGCCTCCCAAGTCACTGGGATCACAGGTGTGTGCCACCACCCCTTGCTAATTTTTGTATTTTTGGTAAAGACAGGGTTTCACCATGTTGACCAGGCTGGTCTCAAACTCCTGACCTCAGGTGATCTGCCTGCCTTGGCCTCCCAAAGTGCTGGGATGACAGGCATGAGTCACCTAAACAGGCCATGTCAGTATTTTATAATCCTATATTACTTTTGATTTATGAGATTGTAAATTCTTTTCTTTTTTTTCTTTTTTTTTTTAGATACAGAGTCTTGCTTTGTCACCCAGACTGGAGTGCAGTGACTGGATCATGGCTCATTGCAGCCTCCTGCCTCAGCCTTAAAAGTAGCTAGGATTGGCCGGGCGCGGTTAAAAGTAGCTAGGATTACATGCCCACGCCACGGTGAAACCCCGTGACCAGAAAAATTTTTTAAATTTTTGGCGTGTAGATAGGGGAGATTCGTGCTGTGGGCGACAGAGCGAGACTTCTAAAAAAAAAAAAAAAAAAAAAAAAAAAAGTAGCTAGGATTACATGCCCAGGATGTAGATCTTGAACTCCTGGCTTCAAGCAATCCCCCTACCTTGATCTCCCATAGCACTGGGATTAAAGGCATAAGCCAGCACCTAAATTGTAAGTTTTATGAGGTCAGGATTCTTTTTTTTAGACAGAGTCTCTTGCTCTATTGCCCAAGCTGGAGAGTGCAGTGGCCCAATCTTGGCTCACTGCAACCTCCGCCTCCTAGGTTCATGCGATTCTCGTGCCTCAGCCTCATGAGTAGCTGGGATTGCAGGCGTGCGCCACCACACCTGGCTAATTTTTGTATTTTTCAGTAGAGACAGGGTTTCACCATGTTGGCCAGCCTCGTCTCGAACTCCTGGCCTCAAGCAATCCATCTGCCTCCGCTTCCCACAGTGCTGGGATTACAGGCATGAGCCACTGTGCTGGGCCCAGGATTCTTGTCTATTTCCAAGCACCAGACTTTGTAGATGTCGAATGCAAGAGGGATAGGGAAAGTGCAGCGGAGTAATTAAGTGTGCTTTTTTGCTGCATCTCTCATCTCTTTTACTTTAATTCTCCAGAGTAACCTCTCCTTACACAGAAAGATGTTTTGGGGGCCGCCTTGATCTACAAAACCGAAAAATAAAAATAAAAAACTAAACTAAACTAAACTAAAAACCTCACACATGTGATGACATATTTAGGAAGCGCTGTAGACTTGAGAAAATCTTATCAGAAATATGAAAATAAGACTCGATTATGCACTAAGCTTGCTCCTCCTCCTTTGTTCCCATGAGAGAGGGGCACCACCCCACCAGAAACCCTGGAGCTACCCCACACTTCTCACACCTGCACCCCGACTCGATCATTCACTGGCGCCATCCTCCAGTCCAGCCCCTTTTTCCAATCCTGATGAGACTCTCTTTGTTCCAGTTACCACCAACTCCTGCCTTTATTACTGCAACTGCCTCCTAACCAGTTTCTCTGCTCCACTCCTGCTCTTACCACCAAATTCGTGCCTTCTGAGCTACAGCAGTGCTTTAGAGCTTTCTAATATACTAATGTTTCCCTGCCACTCCCCTGTTTACAGACCTTCAGTGACCCCCATCACTCCCTGGAGCAAGTACAAGACCATTCATGGTCCAGCCCGGCCTTAGCTCTCTAGTGTCAGGGGCTCCCATCTTGCTCTAGCCACACATTTCCCAGGCTCCCTCGGGGCCTCTGCATGAGTTGACCTGTTCTTTCTGTTCCTCACCCTTTTGCCTGGCTCTTTCTCATCTCTGCTGTTAAAGAGATGTCCCTTCCTCCAGGAAGGCGTCCCTGATATTCCCAAGCCCCAAGCCTGGTTCAGTGCTGTCCTTTCAACTCCCACAGATCCCTGTGCTTATCACCTCTAAACTTGCATTGTAGCTTCTTGTTTACTCACCAGCTTCCCTACATGCCTTGTAAGTCCTCCAGAGCTGGGACTGGGACTTGCACATCTACTACCTAGCACTTGGGAGAGCTCCCACGGCTGAATAAATGAATAATGAATAAATGAAGTACTCTTGTAGGAACTGATTAACACTTTTTCTTCTGCTGCTGCTGGTTTTTTTTTTTTTTGAGACAGAGTTTCACTCTTGTCGCCCAGGCTGGAGTGCAGTGGTCCAATCTCAGCTCACTGCAACCTCCACCTCCTGGGTTCAAGCGATTCTCTTGCCTCAGCCTCCCAAGTAGCTCGACTTACAGGTGTGCACCACCACGCCCAGCTAATTTTTGTATTTTTAGTACAGATGAGGTTTCACCATGTTGGCCAGACCTCAGGTGATCCACCCACCTCAGCCTTCCAAAGTCCTGAGCCACTATGCCTGGCACATTAACACTTCTTAAGATGCTCAGTAGACATTCAGAAAAAAATGTCCTAAAAGGACCCATACATGCTCCAAAGAAGGCTTAATTGTCTTAGGATCTAAGAAATCATGTAGGTTTGATTGGCAGGAATTTGGGGGTGAATATATAGATAGGAACTGTGGTGTACTAAGGGGAGGGGGCAGTTGGTTCCCCACAAATGGGGTATTTACCACAAATGGGGTAAAATACCCCATCTGTGTATTTTACCACTGACGTTGTTTAACATTGCTGCTGATGGTGACAACAAGAAGCAGACTGACTTTTAGTCAGTTTTATTGTTTTTAAGTTCATTGCCAGTGATGTACCCCCTATTGCCGGCCCCTGGGGAGGACAGCACCCATCCCCACGCCCCCATTTAGGTATGCCACCAGTAAGGAACACTAATTACTGGGTGAGCTGGTCTGTTTTCCTTCCCTCAGCGCTGAGCTGGGAAGCATCCAACCTCCCAAAACTCTGCAGGGCAAGACTGTCTCTCCTGGACTGGGACCCACCTCCCTGTAACTCCTCTAGCACCCCCCACTCTCTCAGGCGAGCCCTCTGAGTCTCCTCCCTGGAGGCTGTCTGTGGGAAGAAATCTTCCCGTGTAGGGATGGGAGGCCTTCCCTTGCATAGGATCTAGCCTGGGATCTAGTCTTGTCTCAGCCACGAACCCACCCTAAGGCCTTGGTCTGGCCCTCAGGGCCTTACTCCGCCTACCTATAAAGCTTGAGGAGTTTGGTGAACTGGGTCCTGAGGACCTTCATGGACCTTCCCGAGTTGCGGAAGGGGTGTCAGCCATGGGGATGGGTGGAAGGTGCCCCCTCCAGCCCCCTCTTCCTGCTGTTCTCTCTGACCCGAGTGAGACATTCTACCACAGGGCACTGGCTGGGTTGGGCGTGTCAGCCCATAGGACAGAAGGCAAGTCTGGACAGGTGGACAGTGGAGCCTCGGCCCCAGGGTGGGGTGTGTGTCCTGGAGAACTAGGAGACAGGGGCGGATCCTAGGCAAAGATCAGGGGTGGGAGAGGTGGCTACAGCAGGCTGGCTGCCCTTACCTGGTGACTGTCTCCAGGAACTGCAGAGACAGATGCTGGGCTAGGCTAGGTCCTGGCTCTGCGGTAGGGCTGGGGAGGGGCTGGAGGGTGGAGAACAGCCCCTTGATGAGGTCACTTGTAGGGTGGGACCCCAGATCCCTTTCTGGGAAGGAAAGACAGTGTCATGAAAGCAGGAGAAATTCAGGTTAGACTATAGGAAGGGCAGACCGGGTGTGGTGGCTCACACCTGTAACCTCAGCACTTTGGGAGGCCCAGGCAGGTGGATCACGAGGTCAAGAGCTCGAGACCATCTTGGCCAACATGGTGAAACCCTATTTCTAATAAAAATACAAAATTAGCCGGGTCTGGTGGCATGTGTCTGTAATCTCAGCTACTTGGGAGGCTGAGGCAGGAAAATCGGTTGAACCCAGGAGGCAGAGGTTGCAGTGAGCCAGGATCACACCACTGCACTCCAGCCTGGGTGACAGAGCAAGACTCTGTCTCAAAAAAAAAAAAAAAAAAAAAAAAAAAGGAAGGGCAGGCGATGGCAGATTAGGGAGAATGAGGTGCCTATTTGGGCTGCCTCTGAGGAGGGAAGGGAAAAGCCGTACCACTCAGTCCCTCCATGGGAAAGGGGGCTGTCTCGTTAGAAGGCAGGGGAGGAAAAGAAACAAACAAAAAAAGGTGTGGAAATGAAAAAAAGAAGGCAGGGGAGGGAGATGGATGGGATGACCTTGGGAACCGGGTAGTCTAGGCCGGTAGCCATAATTTGGAGGATTCGCAGCTGAAGGGGAAGCCCTGGGATATCTGAGGCTTGGATGAGGCCGGCTCTGTGCCTCAGTTGTTCCTCTGGGAAATGGGAAATCTCCTTGGTCACTGCCTACCAAAGGGAGCCCGAAGACAAAGCATCTCCTGACCTGATCACTGAAGACCAGGGAGGCTCCCTTATAAGTTCCTTCTGAAGTCCAAGGGAGCTGAGAGAAACTCTAGCTGCGAAGCAGGCTGAGTGGAGTGGAGAGGGGAAACCTGCACCTTGTGGGGGCAGGGTGGTGCTTTAGGATGCCAGTAGATCAGCCGTCTCAACCCAAAGGCCCCCACAACAACTAGGGGGCATTCTGACCCTGCCCTCCCAGACATTCTGAGCCCCTGGATGAAGCCCCTCTCATCAGACCCCACTTCCCTAATTCTGTCTTTTTGCCCCAGTATCCCTCTGCAAGGCCCCTCAGCCCCTTCATACTTCATTGCACGTGCATGCACGCATTTTATTGCAAGAAAATAAGTGGAGTAGTCTAGCCCTTAGTGGCTATGAGAGAGAAAAGCCTACATGGCTGTGAGAACCCATCGAAGGCACCACATCCAGTTTAGGGGAGCCAGGCAGCAGGTAATGTGGACCCTAAGTTTCTTTCTTTCCTTTCTTTAAAAAAAAAAATGGAGACTGGGCAAGGTGGCTCATGCCTGTAATCTCAGCACTTTGGGAGGTCGAGGTGGGTGGATCATGAGATCAGGAGTTTGAGACCAGGCTGGCCAACATGGTGAAACCCTGTCTGTAATAAAAATACAAAAATTAGGTGGGCGTGTTGCGTGCCTGTAATCCCAGCTACTCAGGAGGCTGAGGCAGAATTGCCTGAACCTGGGAGGCAGAGGTTGCATTGAGATCGTGCCACTGCACTCCAGCCTGGGCGACAGAGTAAGACTTCATCTCAGGGGAAAAAAAAAAAATATATATATATATATATACACACACACACATATATATGTGTGTATATATATATATGGAACGCTTCACAAATTTGCCTGTCATCCTTATGCAGGGACCCTGCTAATCTTCTCTGTATCGTTCCAATTTTAGTACTTGTGCTGCTGAAGCGAGCATGACACTAAGTCTTGAAGAGTGACTTGGCGTTTGCCAGGGAGCGTTATGGGAGACGGCACAGGCACAGGCGGTGGTGTGCTGGAGCCAGCCCAACAGGCTTGTGAGAGCCAAGTGTTCCATTTTCAGGAAGTTTGCAGGCTGCTTGTTAAACACTGCCACCACTAAAAATTAAATTATATAAACATATAATTAAATTATTTGAAAAACAAAGGTAACACATAATCAAAACTCATCACTTCCTAATTATTACTATGTTTTATTGTTATAGGCTCTTCATGGTATTTACATCTGTTGTATCTTTAAGGTGGAGAGTCTGTATGATGATGTGCTCTGCTCATCTCGTCCCACCTCCTTGTTCAGTGACTACACAGTGGTATTTGGAAATAGGCCATCGGGGGAGTATTTGCATCGTTGAAATTGACAAATACTACAAATCAGGGCTTAATTGACTATTCTGTTGATTGCATGGACCAGAGGTTGACAAACTACAGCCTGCAGGCTAAATCCAGCCTGTGACCTAAGAATAGTTTATATGTGTGTGTGTGTGTGTGTGTGTGTGTCTGTCTGTTTTTTTTTTTTTTTTTTGAGACAGGCTTTTGCTCTGTCACCCAGGCTGGAGTGCAGTGTCATTATCGTGGCCCACTGTAGCCTTGAACTCCTGGGCGCAAGTGATTCTCCTGCCTCAGCCTTCTAAGTAGCTGGGACTACAGGTGCGTGCCACCATGCTTGGCTAATTTTTGTTTTCTTTTGTAGAGACAGGGTCTTACTATGTTGCCCAGGTTGGTCTTGAACTCCTGGGCTCAAGGGGTCCTCCTGCCTCAGCCTCCCAAAGCCCTGGATTACAGGCCTGGGCTACCATGTCTGGCCTAGGAATGACTTACTTGTTGAATTTGATAGTAATCAAGCATTTGTTCATAGTTTGACTTTGTCATACCCTATGAATTGTAACCATAGGTTGGCTGCAGATGTAAGGGTTGGCAAAAAGTCGAAAAAGCATTCTCTAGAGCATTTAACTTTGTAGAATTTACAATAAAGAGCACTGTATACTTTGGTATGATTTATCTGGTATATTATGTGCTATTTTACAGCTTTATACTATTAAAACTTATAATAAATAGAGGGACATATCTATGCATGCAGTTTTTATAGACATCCAGTTGTTAAGCATTTTCCAGCACACCAGGGTACAGAGGGTTCTAGGCAGAGACAGCTGAGGGAAGTCTGGGTGTGCAAGGCAATGTGAGAGGGGCACTGGAAGGCTGGAGCACTGGGCCCGGTGTGAAGGGCCTTGTGAGCAGGGCTAAGGAGCCACGGGGAGCCATGGACGGATGGCAAGTGCAGGAGTGACCCCATCACATCAGTGGTTAGAAGGTCACATTGACTGCTGTATGAAGATTGGATAGCTGGGGACAGACTATAAGGGAATGAATCAGTGGGGGGAGGGAGATTAATAGTAGCAAACTGTTAAGAGCTCTTATGATAGAGCAGGCCTTCTCCTAAGCACTTCCTATGTATTATTAACTCATTTAGAGTTCACAACAACTTCATGTGGTGGGTATTATCTCCTTTTCACAGATGAGGAAACTGAGGTACAGAGAGATAAAGCAACTAGCGAGCAGCAGAGCTGAGATTTAAGCCCAGGCAGTCTGGCTTCAGAGGTCATATCCTTCCTTTATTTGTTATTTTATTTTTTAGTACAGATGAGGTTTCACTGTGTTGCCTGGGCTGGTCTCAAACTCCTGAGCTCAAGTATTACACCTAGTCTCAGCCTCCCAAAGTGCTGGGATTGCAGACATGAGCCACCATGCCCAGTACAGAACCCATATGCTTAACCACTATATGAAAAAAAAATTCAGCTTTGAAAGATAGAAAGTTGGCAAGAGTTAGTTTTCTTTCTTTCCTTCTTTCTTTCCTTCCTTTCCTTCCTTTCCTTCCTTCCTTTCCTTCCTTTCCTTCCCTCCCTCCCTCCCTCCCTGTCTCTCTCTCTCTCTCTCTTTCCTTCCTTCCTTCCTTTTCTCTTCTCTTCTTTTTCTCTTCTCTTCTCTTCTCTTCTCTTCTCTTCTCTTCTCTTCTCTTCTCTTCTCTCTTCTCTTCTCTTTTCCTTCCTTCCTTCCTTCTTATCTTTCTTTCTTTCTTATCTTTCTTTTTTTCTGAGACAGAGTTTCGTTCTTGTTGCTCAGGATGGAGTGCAGTGGCGCGATCTCGGCCCACTGCAACCTCTGCCTCCCGGGTTCAAGTGATTCTCCTGCCTCAGCCTCCCAAGTAGCCGGGAATACAGGTGCCCACCACGATGCCCAGCTAATTTTTGTATTTTTAGTAGAGACAGTGTTTCACCACGCTGGCCAGGCTGGTCTCAAACTCCTGACCTCAAGTGATCTGCCCGCCTCAGCCTCCCAAATTGCTGGGATTACAAGTGTGAGCCACCATGCCCGGCTGAGTGACACATGTACAAAGGTGACCATGTGTTTACTGATATGTCTGGCACAGAGTAGGAGTTGAGGACATTCTTTTTTTTTTTTTTTTTTTTTTGAGACGGAGTCTCGCTGTGTCGCCCAGGCTGGAGTGCAGTGGCCGGATCTCAGCTCACTGCAAGCTCTGCCTCCCGGGTTTTTACGCCATTCTCCTGCCTCAGCCTCCCGAGTAGCTGGGACTACAGGCGCCCGCCACCTCGCCCGGCTAGTTTTTTGTATTTTTTAGTAGAGACGGGGTTTCACCGTGTTAGCCAGGATGGTCTTGAACTCCTGACCTCGTGATCCGCCCATCTCGGCCTCCCAAAGTGCTGGGATTACAGGCTTGAGCCACCGCGCCCGGCCGAGGACATTCTTTAGACCCAGGAAGACTTGACTTGGTGATTAAATGGGTGTGCTGATAAAGCAGAGGAGGAGCCAGGTGGGCTTTTTTTTTTTTTTTGAGACAGAGTCTCGCTCTGTCACCCAGGCTGGAGTGCAGCGGTGCGATCTCGGCTCACTGCAAGCTCCGCCTCCCAGGTTCACGCCATTCTCCTGCCTCAGCCTCCCGAGTACCTGGGACTGCAGGCACCTGCCACCACACCCGGCTAATTTTTTGTATTTTTAGTAGAGACGGGGTTTCACAGTGTTAGCCAGGATGGTCTCGATCTCCTGACCTCGTGATCTGCCCGCCTCGGCCTCCCAAAGTGCTGGAATTACAGGTGTAAGCCACTGCACCCAGCCTCCAGGTGGGCTTTTAACCAGCTTCCTTCATCTGGGGGACAATCAACTCACCTGGGCTACTCGGGTTTCCTGGTTTTCTGTCTATGTTTGCAGACTGCCCTTCTGTCCTCAGGGAGTTCCCAGACTTGGGGACGGACTCCTGAGCAGCAATACCGAGGTGAGAGAGGGCAGGAGGGGATGGAGCCTGTCTGGGCCTAGAATGGGGCTCTCTGCTCAAGCGTGTGTGAGCTAAGAGGTGCAAAAGGTATGAATGATCAACAAGAAGAGGTTCCATGGGGGGCAGAGTTAGGAGTCTTGGGGTTTGGACAGAGAAGAGGAGAGGGATGGGTCCTGCTGCCTCCCTGGTTTTTCCTTGAAGTCAGGCAGTATCCTTGAGGCGCAGCGACAGCTCAGACAGCTCAGCTGCAGATATATGTTGTAAAGGAAAAGAAGTGCCTTTCTGGCATGAGGCCCAGCTGAGGGTGTGGGCAGGAGGTAATAAGGGTGGAGGTAAGGGGTTGGGGGGCACTGGAGGCTGGTGGTTGGGCGGGCCCCACGCGGGGTGTTGGTCCCTTGAGGCCACAGCTGTCAGCTTGTGGCTTCCCATCCTGCTAGCTCAGCAGGTCCCACAGGTTGGCAGGTGACTCACCCCTCACCCTCAAATGGTCCTCGCTCTGAAAGGTGTAGGGAGGGATGCAGAATGTAGCACCTGTGTGTTCATCTATATGGGTGCAATGCTGTGTTACATTCCTGGGTCCAAGATGCGTACCCATGTCTGACTGAGCACACACAGGGAGTCCCCAGGCACACAGCCCCCTAGACTGTGGGCCACAGGTGTGAAGGGGGCATGTGGCATGAGGCGGAGGCTGTGTGGATGAACACACAGCGCTTCCCAGAGCACATGCGCATGTGACAGGTGTCTTCCTGAAAAGAAGGATGGCAGCTTCAGGGCCTGCCGAGCCATAAGAAGGGGAGGTCTGAGAGGTGGGAAGGGCTCCCTAATGACAGCTCATCTTCCCCAAGAAGGACTTGGCTGGATCAGCTGGCAGAGCTGGGCACCCTAAGCCTGTGGTGACGGCAGCAGCTTCCCTAGCCTTACCCTAAGCTCCCGGCTGCAGGCCAGGGTGGTTCCACTGTCCTAACCCTGAGACGGCAGGTACACCCCACAGGCCACACAGGCAGGCCAGGAGCAGTGAGTGGCAGGTGGGCCCTCAGTCATTGTTTTCTCTTACTCCTCTGCACGCGGGAGGGTCATGAGGGTCCTGGGCGCGTCTGGTCTGTGGGGCTGCGGGATGAGCGTGTCAGCACCAGGTTGCCTATGCCCCTGGTTTGTGTGGCGCTGTATGCGACTTGGTGTGTTGGCCCCTGCCCCAGCACCTGGGGCCTAGTGCTGCCTTCCCATCATGCTCCGTGATCTGAGGAGATGCTTGAAGTGGGGCAAAGAGTCTGGACTAGGAGCCAGGAAGCTCTCACTTGGTGACTTTGGAGATGTCCCTTTACCATGTCTGGGACTCAATTTGTAGAGGGGCAATAATCCCTGCGGGGTCACCTTCCCAGGTTGCTGGGTAACAGATTCTCATGGAGGTGCATGGAAAGTCAGGAAAGCTCAGTCCTGGAGGCTTCCTGTGGGGGATGGTGGTGTCCCCTGTGTTGCTCAGTTGAAGGACTCCAGGCTGAAATCAGATAGCAGCTTCCAGAGAACTTGCACTGCTCCACAGAGGGGTTCAGACCTCCTGGAGATGTGAGGCATTAGAGTTCTGGGGCTGAGCTTCCAAACAAACTTCAAAACAGTGATGTGACAGGCCAAGACCTGCCCTCAGTGAGGCTGGAAAAATCCTTCCACCCATCCCTGCCCCTAGGCCCCGACCCTGCTGCTGGAGTGAACGGCTATGAACTCCAGCCTGAGGCCGGGAACCAGCTCAAATCTTACCCTCTCTCTCATTTGCCTCCGTCCCCACTCCCAGCCTGCTGCCTCTCAGGTTCACACTTCCTGGGCTCAGAGTTTCATCCTGAGGCTGTTGGCTCAGCCAGAACAAACAGAGACAGCACTAAAGTCAACAAAACCAGAGAGCAAGCAGCACAGGTGACGTGGAAAAGAAAACTTGGAAGCCACAACAAAGGCGTGTGGGCTGGGCTGGGTGGAGTCTGTGTCTCCCCTCTGAGCAGAACCCTGGGTCTAAAGTGGGCCCTGCCAGTCCCTTGAGGGGACTGGAGTTGGGGACACATCGGTGGCACCTCCAGTGGACTCAGGCTAAAGGAGTCAGCTTTGGCTGCCAGCAGGGGGTGCTAGAGCCAGTCTCATGGGTGCTGAAAACAGGATGAGGTTGGGAGTCTGGGGGTTAAGATTCCACCTCACCCAACCCCATCTCACTGAGGCCCTCGGCTGGGATGCCTCAGCTGCTGTGAAAGGAGCGAGAGGCTCAACGTGCGTGGGGGTGGGCAGGGCGGGAGTAGACAGGCTGGAACAGGAGGAGGGAGGAGCTCCCAGCTCTTTGCCCCACACCAGGTGCTTCCCCCTCCCCCCCGGTCCCCTCGCCCAGGGCTCAAGGGCTTGGAGCCATGAATTCCCGGGGATGCCCAAGACACCCCCACAGGCAGAGTCACCTGACAAACGATTTCTCTCCCACTCAGGGGAGGGAAAGCTCCATTCTCTCAACATTTATTGTGCATCTGCCATGTTCCCAGCGTAGGAGAAACCATCTGGGAATCAGATGGCCTCACCCGTCACGGGCTCAGCAGGCCATTTGTCCCCAGGAGGCAGCCTGCCCAAGGCCCTGTCATGCCTGGATCCCCCAGCCGCTCAGCGAGCCGGCTGCCTGTTAACTGGGCTGGCAATTGCAGGGTGCCTGGGGCAGCCTGGCACCTAGACTGAGGGAGTGACCAAGGGTTCAAGTCCAGAAAGCTAAGCCACTAGGCTGCAATGGCAGGGGCTGGGAAACCAGACGCATCCACCATTAGAGCAGCCAAAGAGGAAGGTGGATGTCCCTGAGCATCGCCCTTGCTGTCTGCGGAATGAGCACATTATACTCTACTCCCAGCACTTCTAGCTTGGCCCTGGCATCGGGCAAGAATCTGTTAGGGCAGGAGGTGTGGAGTACAGAGTTCCCCTCCCTCAAACGGGCTTCCTACCCACCACCCAGAGTGTTTACTCTACCAGGCTCTTGCCACACCCCCGCCCACTCAGTCCATTCTCCCAACAACCCTGCAAGGTAAGGATTACTATCTTCATTTTACAGATGAAGAAGCCCAGTTAAATTTCTTGCTTTAAGTCACCCAATGCTGATTAAGAAGCTGAGCTGGATTCAAGTTCAGGTCTGTCTGTCTAAAAAGCCTGAGCTCTAAACCACTCACCACCCAGGTGGGGCCCGGAGTAGGGAAACTTCACACCAGCCTCAAACTCAGGCTCCTGGCCAGGAGATCGCTGGATTTTTCCACTGCTCCTTCCGGCCACCACTTCAGTCTCTCCTTCCTCCTTCTCATGAGGCGTCCCTTATCCTGGCCCTCCTCCCTGCTCCAATTAACCTCGTACCTGAGTCTCTACCATTTTTAGACTCATTCTTTCCTGTGGGTTAGGAAATTGCTGCTTGGAGCTTTTCCTTTAAAATGCTTTATTGTGGAAGATTATGAAATGGGTTTAGGTAGAAATCAAAGAATAAAAGCAGAAGGCGAAGGACTGATGGGGGGTGGGCAGAGGGGAATGTGACAATGGAGGGGTCAGGCTGTCACTCCCTGAAGCCACTGAGCAGTTCGTATCACTGAGCGTGGGCAGCTAGACATGACGTGCTTCCTGATGGGATGAAATAGGAAGCATGCAGCACCTCCGCAGAAGACAACTGCCTCTGCAAGACTGAACCTAAATAAAATCACACACAGGCAGGGCGCGGTGGCTCGTGCCTGTAATCCCAGCACTTTGGATGGCCAAGATGGGAGGATTGCTTGAGCCCAGGAGTTCAAGACCAGCCTGGGCACATGGCGAGACCCCATCTCTACAAAAACCACAAAAATTAGCGTGGCATGGTGGCACGCACCTGTAGTCCCAGCTGAGAGAATCACTTGAACCTGGGAAGTCGAGGCTGCAGTGAGCAACATGCACGCCACTGCATTTCAGCCTGGGCAACAGAGCGAGACTGTCTCAAAAAAATAAACAAACCCTGGCCGGGCGTAGTGGCTCACGCCTGTAATCTCAGCACTTTGGGAGGCTGAGACAGGCAGATCACGAGGTCAGGAGGTCGAGACCATCCTGGCTAACATGGTAAAACCCCGTCTCTAATAAACATACAAAAAAATCAGCCAGGCGTGGTGGCGGGCGCCTGTAATCCCAGCTACTCGGGAGGCTGAGGCAGGAGAATGGCATAAACCTGGGAGGCAGAGCTTGCAGTGAGCCGAGATTACACCATTGTACTCCAGCCTGGGTGACAGACTGAGACTCCGTCTCAAAAAAATAAATAAATAAAATGAATTAATAGAAAAAAAAAAAAACCATACACCATTAGAGGTTTTTTGTTTGTTTGTTTTTGTTGTTGTTTTTTTTTTGAGACTGAGTCTTGCTCTGCCACCCAGGCTAGAGGGCAGTGACACAATCTTGGCTCACTGCAACTTCTGCCTCCCAGGTTCAAGCAATTCTCGTGACTTAGCCTCCTGAGTAGCTGGGGCTACAGGTTTGCATCACTGAGCCCAGCTAATTTTTGTATATTTTAGTAGAGATGGGGTTTCACCATGTTGGCCAGATTGGTCTCAAACTCCTGACCTCAGGTGATTACAGGAGTGAGCCACCACACCTGGCCACTTTTTTTTTGTTTTTGAGATGGAGTCTTGCTTTGTTGCCCAGGCTGGAGTGCAGTGATGCAATCTTCGCTCACTGTAATCTCTGTCTCCTGGGTTCAAGTGATTCTCCTGCCTCAGCTTCCCCAGTGGCTAGGACTACAAAGGTGTGTGCCTCCATGCCCAGTTAATTTTTGTATTTTTAGTAGAGACGGGGTTTCATTATGTTAGCCAGGCTGGTCTCAAACTCCTGACCTCAGACGATCTGCCTGCCTTGGTTTCTCAAAGTGCTGGGATTGCAGGTGTGAGCCACTGCGCCCGGCCCAGAGCTAACTTCTCATATATTTTCCTTTATTTCTTTCTCTCTCTTTTTTTTTTCTTTTTTCTTTTTTTGAGACAGGGACTTGCTCAATGGCACAAACATGGCTCACTGCAGCTTTGCCTTCCCAGGTTCAAGTGATCCTGCTGCCTCAGGTTCCTGAGTAGTTGGGACTACAGGTGCCCTGCTAATTTTTTTTTTTTTTTTTTTTTTTTTTTTGAGATGGACTCTTACTCTGTAGCCCAAGCTGGAGTGCAGTGGCACGATCTCAGCTCACTGCAAGCTCCACCTCCCGGAGTAGCTGGGAGCCATTCTCCTGCCTCAGCCTCCAGAGTAGCTGGGACTACAGGTGCCCACCACCATGTCTGGCTAATTTTTTGTATTTTTAGTAGAGATGGGGTTTCACTGTGTTAACTAGGATGGTCTTGACCTCCTGACCTCGTGATCCACCCGCCTCGGCCTTCCAAAGTGCTGGAATTACAGGCGTGAGTCAACGTGCCTGGCAATTTTTGTATTTTTTGTAGAGACTGGGATTCTCCATGTTGCCCAGGCTGGCACTGAACTCCTGGGCTCTAACGATCCACCTGCCTTGGTCTCCCAAAGTGCTGGAAATACAGGCGTGGGTCACTGTGCCCAGCCACTTACTCAAAGAAATACAGGGGATGAAGGAAAAGCTAAATGACACTACAAAGAAAAAACACAGACAAATCTAGAATGTGGGACTCTTATAGGACCACATTTATTCAACAAGTCAATGACATGCAAAAATAATGACGGAGAAAGGGGAATTCCTCTTGTTTAAGAGAACATTTAACCCAACGTAATGTATGACCTTGTTTGGATTCTGATGCAAACAACCAACAAATCAATGCAAAAAGACATTTTGAAACAATTACAAGTATTTGATCATTCTATGGAATTGTGTATTTTGTCAGGTATGGTACTGATTATTTAAGAAAATGTTCCTATATTTTAGAGGGAACACTGAAGAATGTAGAAATGAAATGACAGAGTAGCTGGAATTTAACATATTTCAGAAAAATAAAAATAAAAGAAAATAAAACAGGCAGTTTGAGACCAGCCTGACCAACACGGTGAAACCCCATCTCTACTAAAAATACAAAAATTAGCCAGGTCTGGTGGTGGGTGCCTGTAATTCCAGCTACTTGGGAGGCTGAGGCACAAGAATCTCTTGAACCCGGGAGGCGGAGGTTGCGGTGAGCCGAGATTGCTCCATTGCACTCCAGCCTGGGTAACAGAGCAAGACTCTGTCTCAAAAAGGAAAAAAAAATTGCTGTAAAATGGAGAATGGGTGAGGGTGATGCAGGGGAGGTGAGCCCCAAAGTGGGGCTTGGCCTGTGAGGGTTCTCGGCTTTGCCTCTCAAGGGCAATGCAGAGAGAAGTAGAAGAAAACAGCTTTACTGAAGCGGCAGTGTTAGAGCTCCAGGACTGCTTCTGCACAGCAGGGCTATACACAGGCAGAGAGCAGCAGCCCGGGGCAGTTTTGCAGTTATATTTATACCCACTTTTAATTGTATGCAGATTAAGGGGCGAATTATGTAGAAATTTCTAGGGAAGGGGTGGTAACTTTGGGGCCATTGGGTCATTGCCATGGAAAGGGGTGATAACTCCCAGGTGTTGGCATGGCAATGATAAATTGACATGGCACATTGTGGGGCATGTGTCATTGGAAAGTTGCTTCCAGCCCTGTTTTAGCTAGTCCTCAATCTGGTCCGGTGTCCGAGCATCACCCTGGAGTCCAGTCCTGCCTCCTACCTTAAAGGGGATGCAGACTGGGAGACCCGTGAAGAGGCTCTTGGAGATGGGATAGATTTGGGGCTGACTGAAGGGGCCACGAGAGAGGGAATAGGTGAGTGACTCCTGGAGGGAAAGCTTCAGAGATGTGGTGGGGAAGAGCATTCCTTGGGCCAGGCCCTTGGGAAGGGGGCAGATTGTGGGGAAGTGAGGTTGGGTTGGGGCAGGTAAAGGTAAATGTGCTTGTTTCACATACGAGATAACAAGAGAGGAGGTGGATCACTTGTTCTGGAGCTCTGGGCTGGAGATGGAGGCTGGGGAGGTGGCAGCATTTGCGTGGGGGAAGAGGATGTGAGAGACATGCAGGGCCGCCTTCTCCATGATGCACAGGAGGCGCAAGACCCATGAGAATGTTGAATCTAAGGACCCACAAAATGTTTAGTTTGCATCAAAATAAGAAAAAGAAGAACTTGTAGGCTGAAGAAAATGTTTTAATATTAATATATCGGGGTCGGCATGGTGGCTCACACCTGTAATTCCAGTTATTTGGGAGGCCAAGGCGGGTGGATTGCTTGAGCTCAGGAGTTTGAGACTAGCCTGGGCAACATGGAGAAACTCCATCTTTACAAAAAATATGAAAATTAGCCAGATGTGGTGGTGGGTGCCTGTAATCCCAGCTACTTGGGAGGCTGAGGCAGGAGAATCGCTTAAGCCCAGGAAGCGGAGGTTGCAGTAAGCTGAGATCATGCCATTGTACTCCAGTCTGGGTGACGGGAGTGAAACCCTGTCTTAAAAAAAAAAAAAATTAATATATTTGTCTTTATACCAATAGTTGTAAAATAGAATTAATTATTACTGTTAATATTATTTGCTGGAAGAAGGGGCCCAAAAGGGCAAAAATGCCAAGGGAACATATATCCAAAAGAATGGAAAGCATTGAGAGCTAAATGATAAGAACTTGTGAACACAAAGTAGGAAACTACAGACATTGGGGTCTTCTTGAGGGTGGGAGGAGGGAGAGGAGCAGAAAAGATAACTATTGGGTACTGGGCTTAATACCTGGGTGATGTAATAATCTGTACAACAAATCCCCATGACATGTGTTTACTATATATCAGACCTTCATGTGTGCCTCCAAACCTAAAATTTAAAAACAATAATTGAAAACAGGATCTCAAAAAGATAACTGTACACCCATGTTCATATCAGCACTATTCACAATAGCCAAAAGAGGGAGCAACTCAAGTGCAGGGAGCTGAATGGATAAACAAAATGTGGTACATTCATACAATGAAATATTGTTCAGCCTTAAAAAGAAGGAAATTAGCTGGGCGTGGGGTGGGCACCTGTAATCGCAGCTACTTGGGAGACTGAGGCAGGAGAATCACCTGAACCCAGGAGGCGGAGGTTTCAGTGAGCCAAGATTGTGCCATTGCACTCCAGCCTGGGTGACAAGAGCAAAGCTCCATCTAAAAAAAAAAAAAAAGGAAGGAAATTCTGACACATTACATGGAGGGAGCTTTGAGAACATTATGCTAAGTGAACTAAGCCAGGCACAGATAGACACACAGTGTATGGTTTCACTCATATAAAGTATCTAGAGTAGTCAAACTCATAGAGACAGAAAGTAGAATGGTGGTCACCAGGAGTAGGAGAAAGGGAATTGAGTTGTTGTTTAATGGGTATAGAGTTTGTTTTGTAAGATGACAAAGTTCTGGAGATTGTACAACAATGTGAATATACTTTCCGCTATTGAACTCTACGCTAAAAATTAGTTAAGATTGGGCCAGGCACGGTGGCTCATGCCTGTAATCCCAGCACTCTGGGAGGCTGAGGCAGGCGGATCACGAGGTCAGGAGTTTGAGACCAGCCTGACCAACATTGTGAAGCCCTGTCTCCACTAAAAATACAAAAATGAGCCGGGCGTAGTGGGGCACGCCTGTAGTCCCAGCTACTCGGGAAGCTGAGGCAGGAGAATCGCCTGAACCTGGAAGGTGGAGGTTGTAGTGAGCCGAGATCGAACCACTGCACTCTAGCCTAGACAACAGGGCAAGACTCAAAAAAAAAAAAAAAAAAAAAAAAAAAAGACCAGACCGCCCCCGCCAAAAAAATAGTTCAGATCACTAAGTTTATGCTGTATTTTTTACCACACACATACACACCCACACAGATGCCAGGCTGGGTGTGGTGGCTCACATCTGTAATCCCAGCACTCTAGGAAGTCAAGGTGAAAGGATGGCTTGAGCCCAGGAGTTTGAGAATAGCCTAGGCAACAAAGTGAGACCTCATCTCTACAAAAAGAATACAAAAAATGGTTTGGCATCATGGTGTGCGCCTGTAGTCCCAGCTACTTAGTAAGAGGAAGCTGATGTGAGAGGACTGCCCAAGCCCAGAGTTTGAGGCTGCACTGAGCCAAGTTCGCACCACTGCCCTCCAGCCTGGGTGACAGAGTGAGACCCTGTCTCTAGAAAAAAAACTGCCGAGGGCCTATGAAAGTCCTAATATGCCCCTAGGGTGGAGAGGAGACCGCCCAGAGATGGAGCCTGAGGGAGGTGGAGGCAGAGGGGCTATGCTGTGGGAAGAGCCTCAGCAGTGAGCGTCTCCCTCCATCCATGCTCCAGCCTTCTCTCTAGGAGCCAGGACACCTGGGTTTGACTCACGCTAGCCCTTGGGCTGTCCCAAAAGCAGAAGAGACAGTGTCTGCTCACCCAGCCCAGCCTGGCCCAGCCTGCACCCCAGGGACCAGAGCAGGCGTGGGAGGGTTCTCCATCAACCCAGGGAGAGGCCCAGCAACTAGGGAGGTGCCACTCTCCCTGGGGTCCACATGTCCCACCAAGCCTTCCTGGCTGAAGCTTAATGCCCATGGGTGCCGGTACCCCAGACCCTGACCACACAGATCTCTGCACAGGCCCTTGGTGCAATCACTGTGCTCCTGGAAAGCTGCCAATTGAATCCCATCTTCCCATTGGCTCACCTGGACATTGCAAAGCTGCTTTCCTGCTGAAGGGAGGAGCTCGCTGTGAGCATTTCCTAGGGTCTTTGCTTCCTGTTTGTCCTTAAGGAGACAACTATGCATAGAGAGGCCTCAGGATTTGGGCAGAGATGAGGTAGTGGGGAGGGTCTTTCAGGGAATGGCTGGCCTTGGCCCATGTGGAGGCAAGCAAGGAGGCTGTCCCATCAGGGAGTCCCCAGCGTGAGTGGGGAGACTGGGCAGTCACACTACACTGGGGCTGCCTCCTTTCTCTGGCTGAGCAGGAGAGTGGAGAGAGTGCAGCTTGCCTGGGGGAAACTGAGATGGGCTCCCTGCCCACCCTAATCCCCCTGTTCCGGACCCACAGCCACTGACCAGATCAGATAGGGCACGTTCCTGCATCGAGCTGCCCACTTACTGGGACCGTGCTGACGCAGGCAAAGAAATATTAACCCGGCAGAATGGTTGCATGTTCACGTGTGCGTAACTCGGGGAGTGTGTGTGTGTGTGTGTCTCACTACAGAGAGGCTTCCGCGTGCAAGATCAGACACATATAAGCAGATGCATGTGTGCGCACATACACACACACCCACACACCTGTCCATCCACACAGGCACATGCTCACATATAGGTATATACAAAGACACAAATGCTTCTCACACATGCAAATTTCTTCAGTGTTGTCTCCCTGGCTGCTTCCGTTAATAAGACCCCTCTTCCTTCAGGAAGCCTTCCCTGATAGCTCCAGCTCATACTAGAAAGTGACAAGCCTGAGCTCAATCCCTGGTTTCAGGCAGCTGAATATAGGCTCTTTTAGGACGGAGTAGGCTGAGGGTGGAATTCTGGGTTCTCGACTTCAGGGGATCTTTGCCCTTGCACAAGCGGCTGTGCCTGATCCTGTCTGCCTTGGTCTCCATCTGCCCTGTCCTGAAAGCCCGTGGATGACTCTGAGAAGGATGAGAGCCCGGGCGGGGGGTGAGGGGGAGTTCTGGTAATTTGTGGGTGTGAGAGTTAAAGACCTTCCTGGGTCCTACCTGTGCCCTTGCCCCTCCCCGGCCTCGCCACCTAGTAGGGGAGCCCTGGTCTCCTTGGGGGAGCCAGAGCCCTGGTCTGGATGTTCTAGTTCTAGGTGATCTTGGGCAAGTTGTTACCTTGCTCTGAATCTATTTTCCTACCCGAAAAATGAGTTTGGAAGGAGACACTTACCTGGGTGGGGCTTAAGTGTCTTTTCTTTTTGGGACATTCTGAGAACGTTCATGGCTTCAGATGATTTGAGAGAGACCAGGGCTCCTTGAGGGACCTACCCTGCCCTCCTATCCCCACCCCTGCGCCTGGAGCCAGAGTAACTCCTTCCTTACTTGTTTATACCATGGGCTCCTGAGTTATGCAAAGGATTCCGTGGCTCGAAAGAGTCAGAAAAAACACAAGTGTAAAACAATGTGATGAAAAGCAGGTTTTGTGGTAAGTTAATCCAATGGCATGTTGATTGAAACAAATAATTTAATCAAAATGTTTCTTTTGTGTGTGTATATCAACACTTTGGGGAACATTTGAGGGCAGTTTTTAGCATCTTTAGTCATTTTTGTTTCTTCATTCTGATATTTTAAAATTTCAATTTTCATTTTCATTCTTTATTGAGTTTCAGCCAATTGTGTTTATCCCATCCTGTTCATAAAAGAGAAGAGCTGGGTCCGTTTAAAATTGGAGACAATCTAAACACCCATCAATACAAGGATTCTGCATGATATAATCTCCATCAGGTGGAATGCTGTACAACAGGCATGAGGTGGACATGGACCTACTGGCACAGAAAGATATTCTTGACCAACGTTTGAATGAAAAAAGTATTTTAGGCAGGGCGCAGTGGCTCATGCCTGTAATCCCAGCACTTTGGGAGGCCGAGGCAGGTGGATCACCTGAAGTCAGAAGTTTGAGACCAGCCTGGCCAACATGGTGAAACCCCATCTCTACTAAAAATATAAAAATTAGCTGGGCATAGTGGTGCATGCCTGTAATCCCAGCTACTCGGGAGGCTGAGGCAAGAGAATTACTTGAACCCCAGGAGGCGGAGGTTGCAGTGAGCTGAGATGGCGCCACCGCATTCCAGCACTCCAGTGACAACAGGGAAACTCCATCTCAAAAAAAAAAAAAAAAGAAAGAAAGAAAAAGCAAAAAGCATTTTCTTTTATTTTTTTATTTTTATTTTTATTTTTTTTTTTTTGAGACGGAGTCTCGCTCTGTCGCCCAGGCTGGAGTGCAGTGGCCGAATCTCAGCTCACTGCAAGCTCCACCTCCTGGGTTCACGCCATTCTCCTGCCTCAGCCTCCCGAGTAGCTGGGACTACAGGCGCCCACCACCTCGCCCGGCTAGTTTTTTGTATTTTTTAGTAGAGACGGGGTTTCACCGTGTTAGCTAGGATGGTCTCAATCTCCTGACCTCGTGATCCGCCCGTCTCGGTCTCCCAAAGTGCTGGGATTACAGGCTTGAGCCACCGCGCCCGGCCTACATTTTCTTTTATTTTTATATGTATTTATTTATTGTGAGACAGAGTCTCACTCTGTCACCCAGGCTGGAGTGCAGTGGCGCCATCTCAGCTCACTGCAACCTCCGCCTCCTGGGGTTCAAGTAATTCTCCTGTCTCAGCCTCCTGACGTAGCTGGGATTGCAGGTGCCTGCCACCATACCCGGCTAATTTTTGTATTTTTAGTAGAGGTGGGGTTTCACCATGTTGGCCAGGCTGTTCTCAAACTCCTGACTTCGAGTGATCCACCAACCTCAGCCTCCCAAAGTGTTAGGATTACAAGAGTGAGCCAATGTGCCCGGCTATATTTTTATTTGCTAAAAATAAAACCGTGTGTGTGTGTGTGTGTGTGTGTGTGTGTGTGTGTGTGTCTGGACAGTCACAGTTTAAGCATCAAGAGGGCCTGAGGTTAGACTAAAGGTATACCGGGTATAAGGTTGTGTCAAATATTGTTTCTTTGAAATTCAAATTTAACTGGGCATCTTATATTTTATCTGCTAACTCTACTGAAGCCCATCCTATGAAGAAAGGACCCCAGGTGTTCCCTCTCTGCCCCACCCCCATCTTCACTGGCTCAGAGACCCCCCGCAAGCTCTGTGCAGACTAACATGCTTCACAGCTCTGACCCAAACTCCCACCTTGGTGGCCCCTTTAGCTGCCACTCTTCTTCTGCAGTTGAACTTTCTGCCTCCTCAGCCTCACCTTCTTCAGTGCTGTTGCCACCCCCTATCCCCACCAGCTCATCCAGGCAGCTGTATGCAAACACCTGCCTGGCCAGCCCCTCCCAGCACCCAACTCTGGGGCAACAGCCCCCTACTGGCTCCTGTCAGTCTCTGGGCAGCCCCATGTCTGGGTTTTCAGCTCCTTCCCCACCCACTCATTCATCATCCCTGTTCCCCAGAATCCTGACCCTGGCCCCTGCCTCACTCCCTGTGCTTCTTGGGCAGCCCCAGCGACTCTAGTGCTGAAGCCCAGGGGCTGATCTCCTCTTCTCTTTCTCCAGCTAGACCCCTCTCCCGAGCGCAGGCCCAACTGTGCCTCTGCCTGCTGGATGCCCTGGGACCTCGGGGACCTCAGGTTGACCCCATTGCTCTTCTCTTTATTAAGAACCCTTTGAAGGCTCCTCAGGCCCTTGGGTTAAAGTCTGAACTCCTGGGCCTGGCCGACAAAGCCCTTCATGGTCTATCCCTGCCCATTTCCACAGCCCTCTGCAAGTCACTCACAGCTCCCAGGTTTTCTCACAATCCCATCAAGCTTCAAATGCCACGGTGTCCTTCCTCCCCCTGCTCGTTTTGGAAAACTCAGTTCCCATGTCACCTCTTCCGGAAGACCCTTGTCCCCCTCGAGCTTCGGCTAGCCCTGTCTGTATTCCTTCCAGCTTATCTGGTGTGTCCTAAGTCACCTGCTGCTTACCTGTCTCTGCCATGAGACAGATGGGACTGTGTCTTCTCCACCTCTCAGTCCCCAGGGTCGAGTCCTGTAAATGAGCTTAGGGTCTGATCTGCGACCCCAGCATGGATCCCAATTCCCTCCCTCACCAACCTGACACCAGTCCAGTTCAACTCTGCTCAAGTGCTGACCTCATCCAAGACCCCAGATCCACTTCTGACATGACCTCATCCCGGCCATGGGAGCACACATGGGAAAGGAATAAAGGCAGGGCTCTCCCATTTCCAGGCGTGCACCCCTCCCTTCCTGAGGAAGAGAGACTGAGTCTCAAGCCCACGTACAATCTGCAGAGGGAGGCTGGGTGCAGTGGCTCACACCTATAATCCTAGCACTTTGGGAGGCTGAGACGGATGGATTCTCTGAGGTCAGGAGTTCGAGACCAGCCTGACCAACATGGTGACACCCCGTCTTTACTAAAAACACAAAAAACATTAGCCAGGCTTGGTGGCGCACACCTGTAAGCCCAACTACTTGGGAGGCTGAGGCAGGAGAATCACTTGAACCCACGAGGCAGAGATTGTGGTGAGACAAGATCGTGCCACTGCACTCCAGCCTGGGTGGAGCAGGACTCCATCTCAAAAAAAAAAAAAAATCTGCAGAGGGAAGTTAGTGCCTTACAGAGGGCTTCTGACTAGGAAGTCCCGGGACTGCGGCCGACCCCTTCCTCTCCCTGCCTCACCCCTGCAGAAGGACCTGCAGAAAAAGCTGGAAGGGGTGGGAGGGTGTGTGGGGGCTATGCAGGTTCCAGACCTGGTCTTTGGCACCCTCTACAGGACAGTTCCATTCCCACACCTGGGCTTTGGACAACTGAATCCTATGCCTTTTCCCACCCATGGAGCCTGGCCCCAGAAGTTCTCAGGACTTACCCACCATCCACCATGCCACACAGCAAGTGTCCTCAGAGTCTGCAGACCAGAAACACCTCCCTCGTGTCTCAGCACTGGGCCACCTGCTGAAACCCCGAACTGCCTGCCCCATTGTTTGAGACCTAGTCAGGCCCTGGCTCCAAAAGTCCTCTTGGACTGCCGCTGGTCCCCAGGGTCTCTCCTGACCGCACCTCAGTCCCGGAGCTCCCATGCTGCTGAGCCCCGAACCCCATGCCCCGATCCAGCTCTGGCTCCTTCACAGGGGCCCTGCTGACCTTTCCTAAGGGAGGTGTTTTCCTGAGGACAGGGTGTAGGTTTCCACCTGCTCCTCGGACTAGGGGCCCTCAGAGGGCCAGGCCTGGGCTTCTACCTCCTCCCTCAGGCTCGTGTTTCTCTGCAAATATGGCTTGTGTGTCCTCCTTCCTCTCAGACTGGGGGCCCTGAGGACTGGGCGTGAGTCTCCCTTTCCCCCTTCAGAATGGGGCTCCCTGAGGACTGATCCACGGCCTCCCCGCGTCCCCTCCACCCAGCTGTTGATCTCCAACACTTCCACCTCCAGTCCTATTCTGCACAGCTCTCCCCAACGCTGGGGGCTCAAAGGCCTCTGCAGCCTTCCCCAGGGCTGGGGGCTTGGGGAGGGCTTCCTCAGGCGCTGCCCCAGAGTCAGGCTGCACATTGGCTTGGAGGACAGGCCTTTCCTCTGGAACTGTGAGGCCCAGAGTGCCCACCCGGATCTGCACCTCTGACCTCACAAAGGGCTGCTTCAGAACTCGGTCTCCATGGCACCGCTGGCCAGACGAGGGATGTTATTTTGGGCAGTGCATCCGGACTTGGCTCAAGTGGCACCAGCCAAACCCCAGCCTTAATGACCTCTCCCCTAGAGGAGCAGGAGCAGTGCTTGAGGCCGCCCTGGGAGGGCTGAGAGGCAGGCTCTGGACTGGGGACACAGGGATAGCCGAGCCCCAGTTGGGAGTGGAAGCTGAGCCAGGGACTGTCTCGGAGGAACAAGATCAAGATGCACTTTAACTGAGAAGCCCCCAAGGCAGAGGCTGAGAATCAGAAGGCATTTCAGCAGAGTGAGTGGGGCTCCAGGCAGGGTGGATGGGGCGGCCTCCTCAGTGCCCAGATCCGGAAGGGCCACTCCCTTGGTACCACACAGGGAGGAGGTGACTGTGGGATTGTTTGGGGAAGGAGTGCCGGCTGGGAGTGGAAGGCCTGGCTTTCTGGCTC
This sequence comes from Macaca thibetana thibetana, assembly GCF_024542745.1. Lineage (NCBI taxonomy): Eukaryota > Metazoa > Chordata > Mammalia > Primates > Cercopithecidae > Macaca > Macaca thibetana. Next base: position 47,448,547 of record NC_065592.1, read on the forward strand.
TGGTGCAGTCCTGTGTTGCTGTGTGACACAGACACACACACGCTCTCTCTGAGCCTCAGTTTCCTTACCTGTATATTGGTTGTTGGGAGGACCAGAGGTAGAGCAGAGATGGCAGGGATGTGCTGGGCTGGGCTGTCAGCAGACCATGGGAGTGGGACGAGGAGAGAGCTGAAGACCACGGGCCGTGGACCACAGGGGGAGGAGTGCAGGCCAGAGATGGGTCAGCTGCCGGCTTGCTGCAGTTGTTCCTCCCGCGGAGTCCCCTCCTGCGGGGCTAGAGCTGGGGCTGGAGGGTTTCTGCAGTCAGGGCTGGGGATAAGAGTCTGTGCTGCAGCTAGAGGGAACTGAGTTAGAGAATGAGGAGGACAGACAGGGTGAGGGGACTTGGGGCTACCTTCATGCTGTCAATTAGAGAGAAAGATAGGAGTACAAAGGGGAATTTTTAGGCAAGGTACAGGGTGAAATGAGTTTTCAGAGCCTCATCCTGTGTGTTCACCTTCTGTGTGTGTGTGTGTGTGTGCGCGTGTGTGCATGTGTGTGTGTGTGCAGGTCCTGGACAGTCACAGTTTAAGTTAGCAGCAACTGGGCTTGAGGTTAAATGTATAGCACGCAAATACGAGGCTGGAGCCACTGAGCAGAGGCTGAGGGCATCTCCACAGTCCAAAGCTGGGCTGCAGATAGGGAAGGTCTGGAGGAGCGCTGGAGGGTCTGACCTGGGGTTGGGGTCCTGGGGCCAGCATGGGTGGGTGGGGCTCCAGGGCGTCGCCTCATTGGCTGAGCACTGCTCCTCCCTCCCTGTTGCTTGGCTGGGTTAAGGGAGTGGCACTAGTAGGAGCTGCCCCAGGGCTTCTCCCCTGGGGGCCAAGGTCTGATAGAAGTGTGGGGCCAAGTTCTGTGTGCTCCAGCCATGGTGACCTCTCTTTGGCTCCTCAGCATCTACAAATCTGAAAGACAAAACATGGTTCAAACATCCAGGCACAGGCGGTAAGTACCCAACCCCCTTCTCCCCCTCTAGCCCCCTGTCCTCCACCCAGCCCACTTCAGTGCCCTTCCTGCTCCACCCTCAGCCTCTTCCTTGGGGTAGCTGTCCCCCACTACCTCCTCCTCCCCACCCACTCACTCGCCTCTGAGGTCCCAGAAGAAGAGCATCTTACACCTGTTGCCTGGGCTGGGTCCTAGGGTGAGGGGAGGCTCAGAAAGCCTTGGATGAAGGTCAAGGCATGCAGGTGGCCTTCAACTCAACCGAACTCAGCACCTCTCACCCTCTCAGGCTCCGTTGTCTTTGGGGTGAACAAGAACCAGTCCTTGCAATGGCCAAGGCCCTGCCTATGTAGTCCTTGTTAGCTTTCTGGCCTCCCCACTCCAGCCCCCTGCTTTCCCTCCTCCAGCCACACTGAGCCACACCGAGTTTCTTTTCTGTTTTTTTTTTTTTGTTTTGTTTGAGACAGAATCCAACTCTGTCCCCCAGGCTGGAGTGCAATGGCGCGATCTTGGCTCACTGCAACCTCCGCGTCCCGGGTTCAAGCGATTCTCTTGCCTCAGCCTTCTGAGGAGCTGGGATTACAGGATTATAGACACATACTACCACGTCCAGCTAATTTTTTTTTTTTTTTTTTTGTATTTTTAGTAGAAATGGGGTTTCGCCATGTTGGCCAGGCTGCTCTTGAACTCCTGACCTCAGGTGATCCACCTGCCTCGGTCTCCCAAAAGGTTGGAATTACAGGCGTGAGCCACTGCACCCGGCCTCACACTGACTTTCTTTGCTTTCTTCAAATATCCTGGGAGTCCTCTGATTACTGTTCCCTCCACCTGAGGGGCTTTCTGCAGTTAACATACAGCCCACTCTCATCTCCTTCATGGCTTTGCTCCAACGCCACCTTTTCAACAAGGATTACTCTGACTGCCCTATTTGAAATCACATCCCATCTCCAGCCCCTGCAATCCCAATTCCCCTCTCCTTGCTCTGTTTTTTCCATACGAGCTGGTACCTTCTCTTATACAAATGTACTTGCTTATTACACTTCATTGCTGTCAGCTCCACATGAGCAGGGATATTGGCCTGTTGTACACTTGGAAGGAGAGAACGAATAATGTCCCTCTGTTGACATCACTGCCTCCAGCCTATGTCTCTCTCCAGGGCTTTAGATCCTGTTTCTAGAGACCCACTGGTGTCTCACAGGCAACTCAGCTCCTAGATGGAAACGGCCTCCTCCGCCCCCTGCAAGTTCACTCCTCCTGTGCTCTTGGCTCAGTCAGGGGCCCCCTTCTCCTCAGTTGCTCAAGCCAGAAGTCCAGGTCATATCCTTGATACTTCCCTCTCCCCTATGTCTCATATCCAGTCACCAATCTCCTAAAATATCTAGAATGTGCACAGCTTCCACCATTCTTTCTACCACCAGCCTACTCCCCCACGGCCATGTCAGGCCACCACCCGCCCATTCTTCAAAACCTCCTTCAGGCCCCACCTCCCACGCCTCCCCTGTGCTCCCCCAGTCCCAGGCTGCTTCTCTCTGCTGGTGTTGCCATTACCCATCTCTTCCATTAAACAGAGTGACCCAAGGGTGGAGAGTGGGTTTTAACTTTGTATTCCTGGTGCTTGACTCGTAAGTAGGTGCTCAACAAAAAAAAAATTTTTTTTCTTTTTTGAGACAGAGTCTTGCTCTGTTGCCCAGGCTGGAGTGCAGTGGTGCGATCTCGGCTCACTGCAACTTCTGCTTCTTGGGTTCAAGTGATTCTCACGTCTCAGCCACCCAGCTGGGATTACAGGTACCTGCCACCAAGCCCAGCTTTTTTTTTTTTTTTTTTTTAGTGGAAATGGGGTTTTGCCATGTTGGCCAGGCTGGTCTTGAACTCCTGACCTCAAGTGATCTACCTGCCTCGGCCTCCCAAAGTGTTGGGATTACAGGCGTGAGCCACCATGCCTGGACAACAGATGTTTGTTGAATGAAGAAATGTTGGTTAGCAGGTTGAACTGTTGGCTTGTGGTTAGTTGGATAGTTTGTGGTTGACCGGTTGATTCCATAATTAAATGAGTTAATAGCTGGTTAACAGGAGAATCAGTTAGTTGGTTTTTGATAGATTAGTCAAAGGGTTAGTAAGCCACCGGGCGTGGTGGCTCACACCTGAATTCCCAGCACCTTGGGAGGCTGAGGCGGGAGGATTGCTTGAGTCCAGGAGTTTGGGACCAGCTTGGGCAACATGGCAAAACCCCATCTCTACAAAAAATAGAAAAAAAATAGCCGGGCACGGTGGCGTGCTCCTGTAGTCCCCGCTACTTGGGAGGCTGAGGTGGCAGGATCGCTTGAACCCTGGGAAGTCTAGGCTGCAGTGAGCTGGGACTGCGCCACTGCACTCCAGCCTGGGCGACAGAGTGAGACCCTGTCTCAAAAAAGGAAAGAAAAAGAAAATAAACAAGCGTTAGTGAGTTGTTAGCTATTTAGTTCCTTGGTTAGCAGATTACTTAGGGGATCTGGTTGGCTGTCAGTTCCTTGCTTTGTAGGCTGGCTTTCTTGGGCCCGTCTTCTTAGTCTGTACCCTCTCCTTGAGCTCTGTCGTCTGTGTCCATGGCTCAGAGGACCATCTGTGATTTGCTGACCTCCACATGTGTCTGTAAGTGAGACCACATGACCAGCTGCCTCCTCACTGGCCATCCCACCCAGGTGTCCAGCGGGCTTCTCACACTCAGCATGTCCAGAAAGGGCCTCCTCGTCCGTTCTCCCGCAGCTTCTCTGCTGCGCCCCACACTAGTCATTCCGCTGCCCTAGCCAGGACCTGAGGGCATCGCTGAGCTGCCCCGCTCCCTTCCCTCTCTAACTGAACACCAATCCTGTCAGCTTGACTGTGCTCTTGTGGCCGTTGGCACTGCCATCTCTGTGGCGCAGGCTGCCACCACTTCTCTACTCGTCTGTGGAGAAGCTGATGCTCACCCTGCCTTAACTCCACTTCCTCCATCCTGGCCTCCACAGGGGAGGCAGCTCTCTTGCTGAAATCCTCCAGTTGGCCCATGGCCCTCTGGTAGAGTTCAGACTCCCTAATGTGGGCCATGGGGCCTTCTGCCACCTGGCCCTGGCCCCTCTCTGCCCATCTCATGCCACCTCCACTCCTCTGTGGCCAGCCCATTCCTGCACATTGGATACTGCCTTAGCTGCAGGCCTTTGCACGTGGCAGTCCTATGCCCAGAATGATCCCTGCCTCCCTGGAGGCTCCTTTACCCGCCAGCCTTCTTTTCTTGACCTAGATTTCCCTTTCTCTGGGAGCCTCCTACCCCCTCCTCTAGGCCATTCACTTCCTGCACATGCCCCATGGTGCCCCTCTTCCAGCTGGGGCAGTGCTCATCACACTGCACAGTAATTGCTCAATCGATTGCTTTTCTTCCCACGGGCTGGGATCATACCAGTGTCCCTTACTGCAGCGCCTGAACATTCTACGCGTAGTAGATTCAAGAAATCTTGAGTTCATTGGCTGGTCGGTGGTTATCTGTTGCTTACTGTGTCTTGCCTGCTGTGTGGTGATGAGGAAGGAGCCAGGCTTCCAGGATCCTCTTGGTGTTCTTGGCTTTCTGCTCTGTCCACTTCTCTCCCCTCTTCTGTGGTTGCCTCCAACACTGGAGCTGGGGTTAGATGGGGGCCAGTGGAGGGTCACCTCACCCTGCTAGGGAGAGTAGCAGCATTCCTAGGGACTCCTAAATTCCCCTGGCCTCACAGCAGCAAAAAGTAAGCAGAGGGAATGAGAGATGTCCAGGCATGGAACAAAACATCTTCCACTTTTCAGCTGAGACCCTCTGTTCATAGCTCACCCATCCCAGTCCTTGCTCTATTCCTTGCCCCAGAAAAACAAAACCAGGGATGAATAGATGGAGGGGGATGCAGAGTTGCGTGGATAATCCACTGGTCCCCATCCAACTCCAGCTCCCATGCAGCATCGTATAGGGGTCTCATTATCCCATGGCCAGCCTCCTCAGCCCTGAAGAAGAGACCCTGCCAAGGCAAGCAACAGCCCAAAGACAGTCCTGGGAAGGTACCACAGAAGCAGGGGAAAGGTGGACAGAGCAGGAAACCCAGAACACCAAGGGAATCCTGGAAGCCTGGCTCCTTTCTCATCAGCACACAGCAGGCAACGCCCAGCCAATGAACCAAAGATTTGTTGAATCTACTATGCCTACTGTGTTCAGGCACTGCAGTGAAGGAAACTGGTATGATCCCAGCCCTTAGGAAGAAAAACAGTTAATTAATTAAGCTTTTTTTTTTTTTTTTTTTTTGGAGACAGGGTCTCACTCTGTCACCCAGGCTGGAGTGCAGTGGTATGATCTCAGCTCACTGCAACCTCTGCCTTCCAGGCTCAAGCAATCTTCTCACCTCAGCCTCCCCAGTAGCTGGGACCACAGGCATGCACCACCACACCTGACTAATTTTTTTTTTTTTTTTAATAGAGATAAGGTTTTGTCGTGCTGCCCAGGCTGGTCTTGAACTCCTGGGCTCAAGTGATCAGCTTGCCTCAGCTAGTCCTGGGATTACAGGCGTGAGCCACTGTGCCTGGCCTAATTGAGCAATTACATTGCAGTGTGATGAGCATTGCCCCAGCTGAAAGAGTGGGCACCATGGGGCATGTGGAGGAAGTGAATGGCCTAGAGGAGGGGGTAGGCCGCTCTCCCAGAGAAAGGGAAATTTAGGTCAAGGAAAGAAGGCTGGCAGGTAAAGGAGCCTCTGGGGACGCAGGGGACCATTTTGGGTGTAGGACTGGCATGTGCAAAGGCCTGCAGCTAAGGCAGTACGTGATGTGCAAGGATGGGCTGGCCAGAGGAGTTGAGGGGCTGGTGTCAGCTTCTGGGCATGCAGACAGTGAGAGAGCAGAGTGACTAGTCTAAACAAGCACTAAGGCCACACTTAGAGGTATCTGTATCCCTCTTCTTCCCCCCCACTTTTTTTCTTTTTTTGAGACGGAGTCTCCCTCTTGTTGCCCAGGCTGGAATGCAGTGGTGAGATCTTGGCTTACCGAAATCTCCGCCTCCCGTGTTCAAGCGATTCTCCTGCCTCAGCCTCTGAAGTAGCTGGGATTACAGGCATATGCCACCATGCCTGGCTTATTTTGTATTTTTTAGTAGAGATGGGGTTTCTCCATGTTGGTCAGGCTGGTCTTGAACTCCCCACCTCAGGTGATCTGCCCACCGTGGCATCCCAAAGTGCTGGGATTATAGGCATGAGCCACTGGGACCGGCCCCTCTTCTTCCTCTTTATCCTCCATCCCCACCCCACCACCTTCCCCAAACTCCAGTCCTATACCTCTCCCTATACGCAGATTTGGGACCTGTTACTCACTGTTTCATCTACCTGTCCATCTAATTGTGCACTTCACTAAATATATATTAAGTGCCAGGCACTTTGGGAAGCTTTGAGGATCTAGTTGAGAGTAAGACAGATTCCCCAGTTTTCACTCATTCAACAAATATTTATTGTACATCTACTACGGCCTGGCATTGTGCTAGGCACTGAAGATACACCAGGAAGTAAGATCCAGTCCTTCCTTTTCTCCCTCCCTCTCTCTTGATCATTCATTCATTCACTCACTCTCTCACAAACCTCTGTTTGCACTGACCTGGTTGCAGAGCCTGGTGCATTTTGCTGACCCCTTCATCTTTGACAGAACCTGGTACATGTTTCAGCGCTCAGTGCTGTTTATAGAGCTCGGCAGCAGACTTTGTCACACCTCATGCTGTTTGTAGAGTGCCTCACTGTTGCCAGGCCCTGGCCTGTGACCCCAAAGTTCTGGCTCTAGCAGATAGGCAGACAGACAGATGGATAGACATAGACAACTGAGCTCCACTTTCCAGTCTGCTCTCTCCTACCCTGCTTTTTTCCCAGAGACTTGTTGGCATCATGGATCGCACTTTCAGCTCCCCACCTGCCCCTCTGCAAAGTGGTTTCATTAGTGTGTCATTTTTACTGGTCCAGTCCCAACTAGAAGGAGCATGGCCTGGCTGTCTACCCCGTTCCTCTCCATGTCCCCATGGCTCTCAAGTGTCTCCAATTCCAGCTGTCCCAGCTGCCCTGGGCAAGAGGAGGTGTGTGTGGTGAGGCTGCTGGGTTACCTATTAACTCAGTTGTGAGTTGAAGAGCCGATGGGCAGCAGGCAGACTTGAGTCTCCTTTCTGTCCATGGGCTCGGGTCACTGTCTCAGGTCCACCCGTGGCTCCAAAATGGTCTCCTGGTCCGTGATGGCAAAGATCCAGGAAATACTGCAGAAGAAGATGGTGCGAGAGTTCCTGGCCGAGTTCATGAGCACGTATGTCATGATGGTGAGTGGGTGGGCAGCACGAAGTGGGTGGGGCTCCACCAGGGCCATCCATGACCCCCTCCCCATGCTGACCCTGTAAGTCACATTGTCCATTCCTTACCTCTGAGCTGGGAGCCAGGGGAAGCAGCAGAGGAAAGTAAAGAGGTGGGGGGCCTTTCTCATCAAGTCTATTTGGACAGAAAGGCTCATAATATGTGGGGGTCGAATGAAACCATGCACTGGGCTATCAGGGGCATGGCTGGAAATGGGGAGAAGGGAAACCCAGGGTGAAGAGATTGAAGAGGCCCAGGTGCAGTGGCTCATGCCTGTAATCCCAGCACTTTGGGAGGCTGAGGCAGGTGGATCACCTGAGGTCAGGAGTTTGAAACCTGCCTGGCCAACATGGTGAAACCCCGTCTCTACTAAAAATACAAAAGTTAGCTGGGCATGGTGGTGGATGCCTGTAATCTCAGCTATTCAGAGGCTGAGGCAGGAGAAGCACTTGAACCTAGAAGGCAGAGGTTGGAGTGAGCTGAAATCACATCATTGCACTCCAGTCTGGGCGACAGGAGTGAAATTCTGTCTCAAAAAAAAAAAAAAAAAAAAGAAAGAAAGATATTGGCCGGGCGCGGTGGCTCAAGCCTGTAATCCCAGCACTTTGGGAGGCCGAGACAGGCGGATCACGAGTTCAGGAGATCGAGACCATCCTGGCTAACACAGTGAAACCCCGTCTCTACTAAAAAATACAAAAAACTAGCTGGGTGAGGCGGCGGACGCCTGTAGTCCCAGCTACTTGGGAGGCTGAGGCAGGAGAATGGCGTAAACCCGGGAGGCGGAGCTTGCAGTGAGCTGAGATCCAGCCACTGCACTCCAGCCTGGGCGACAGAGTGAGACTCTGTCTCAAAAAAAAGAAAAAAAAGAAAGAGAGATATTGAAGAGAAACTTGATGATCAGGCTCTGAGAATGAATCCAGAGGGCACTGGGCGATGTTGAAGGCTGGCAAGCAGGGGAGTGACATGATCAGATTTGGATTTTAAAGGTAATTTTGGGTGCAGTGTGGAGCAAAAGCAGGACAGGCACGGCTGGCAAGAGGGAACCACTTAAGAGGCTGTTTCTGATCTGGGACAGAGAGAGGGTGATGACTGGTTTGGGGTTGGAGAAGAAAGCACGTGTTTGAGAGGGCTGTGGAAGATGGAACTGGGGAGACTCTGCCAGCAGAAGATGTGGGCAAAGCGCTGATGAGCTGTTCTGGAGCACGGGGCCCAGCACAGGGTGAGAGGCGAGATGCCCATGGGGAAATCCAGGAGATAGTTAAACACAGGCAAGGGGCTGGAGCTCAGGAGAGGCTTGGTCTGGAAGGAAAAAGTTGAAGTTCATCATAACACAGGTGGTGATTGTCGACATTGTCCAGAGAGAGTGTACAGAAAAAGAAAAGGATGGTTTGAGGACAGAGCCCTGAGGAATGAAGAGGTGCACGCAAAGGAGCCTGAGAAGGAATGGTCAGAGAGGTGGGAGGAGACCCAGAGCAGACTGCATGACAGAGGGGGGCAGTGGTTCCACCAGGAAGAAGCTGTCAGCAGATGGGCCACGCAAGGTGAGCACTGGCAAGAGGCCTTAGGGTTTGGCAACGTGGAGGCTGCTGGTAACCTTGACAAGGGCTCTTCTTTAGTGTGTGACTGGGACAGAATCCAGACTGCAGGCGGGATGTGAGGTTGCTCCCTCTCCACCTGCTTCAGCCCTGCCACTTACCACAGCGAGCCTCTGCCCTTAACACGACTGTAGCCATGTTTACTGCATCTTATGCAGGGTCCAGGTCTAGAAAAAGAAGGGGCAGCCTCTGGGAAGGGAAGCCAAGGCAGCCAGGTGCATGCTAGAGGAAGGTGGGGTGAGAGAGAATGTTTGTGTGTGTGGTAGCGCCCATGGATCTCAAGGGAGAGAGGAAATCAGAACACCAGGGTTCTTAGCCTGACCCTGCCAGTGAGTCACCGGTTGGCCTTGGGCAGGTCTCTCCCTGGCTTAAAGCCCGACTTCTCACTTATATTGTGTAGAATTAGGACTTCACGGGCTTTGGAGCTGTGTTTGAATCCTAGCTCTGTTATCTTCTAGCTGTGTGACCATCCACAAGTATCTTAACTGTTCACAAATTTACCTTTCTTGTTTTTGAGACAGGGTCTCACTCTGTCTCCTAGGATGGAGTGCAGTGGCACAATCTCGGCTCACTGCAGCCTCCACCTCCCATACTCACGTGACTCTCTTGCCTCAGCCTCCTGAGTAGCTGGGACTACAGGCTCGTACCACTGTGCTCAGCTAATTTTTCTATTTTTAGTAGAGATGGGGTTTCAGCCTGGGTTGGCCAGGCTGGTCTCGAACTCCTAAATTCAGGTGACCTGCCTGCCTCGGCCTCCCAAAGTGCTGGCATTGCTGGCGTGAGTCACCTCACCCGGCCCACAGCTTTAGCTTCCTTATTGGTTAACAGGAACACTAACACCAAGCTGGAGGACTTGTGTGAAGAATGCCAAGTCTCAGCACCCAGTACACATGTGGTACCCATGTATTGGTTTCTTGTTATTAGGACAGGTGCTCTCAGCTGCTCTCTCCTCTCTGCCTCTGGCCCTCCCCTGCTCCTCTCTTACCTCCCCACCTGCTTTGGCTCCTGAGCTGTGAGGACAGCAGCTAGATCCTGTCCCTCCTTAATCCAGGGCAAAGTAATTCACTTATCACAAGACATTCCAGTCCCATGAGGGCTGTTAACCCTTGGAACCTCGGAGGCAGGAGGGTGTGTCCTCTGAGATCTGTTAGGGAAATAGGCACTGCCCACATGCTTGATACCTGCCCACATCTCTGTTTCTCTTCCTTTTATTGAGATTTTCATTGAGCACCTAATGCATCCCGGGCTCTGTGATGGGAAGCACCTTACGTGAAGCATCTTCCCAAATCCTTGCAATAGCCCTGTGAAGTAGGTACTATTATTATCCCAGTTTCACAGATGGGAAAACTGAGTCTCCTTGAGACTAAGCCTCTTGCCCAAGGTCACACTTTAAGTCAAGATTAAATCCAGTGCAGTCTAATATCACAGTCTTTTTTTTTTTTTTTGAGATACAGTCTTGCTGTGTCATAGTGGTGCGATCTCGGCTCACTGCAACCTTCACCTCCAGGTTCAAGCGATTCTTGTGCCTCAGCCTCCGGAGTAGCTGGAATTACAGGTGCACGCCACCATGCCCAGCCGATTTTTGTATTTTTAGGAGGGAGGAGGTTTCACCATGTTGTCAAGGCTGGTCTTGAACTCCTGACCTCAAGTGATCCTCCCGCCTCGGCCACCCAAAGTGCTGAGATTACAGGCGTGAGTCACCGTGCCTGGCCTAATATCACAGTCTTGATCCTTAACCTCTATGCTCTGTCCCTTAGCTTAAATATGGCCAGCTTTTAAAGACTCTGGCTTGTCGATGCTCCCCCAGCCAGGGTAAGGTCCTCATTTTCAGGTAGTTCAAGACGCCTCTCTCGGCCTCAGTTTCCCCATCTATAGAGTGGGAGAAAAATTCTTGCTGTGCAGATTTGCTGTGAGAATTGAAGACAGTAGCGCTTTAAAAGAACTTTGTGAGGTGTAAGCCTATGTCGGACATTGTGTTGTTGTTATTTTTAGTTGCCAGGCTGTGCCAAGAAGTGAGGGCTTTTTTTTTTTTTTTAAATATATATATAGGAATTTCAGTGAGTCACCAGGGTGAAGGTTTTGCCAAAAAGCTAGTGTGACCTTGGCCCCATTTACTGCAGCTGGGACGAGGGAAGCGGACTGATCCATGTTGCAGCTTCCAGGGGTGTTGCCCTTGGAGCTGGCCTCCTGGCTGTCAGGGAAACTTGGATGGGCTGGGCCACATTCACTGATCAGGGAGAGGAGGGGCTGGAGCCATCCGGGCCTGGAAAACCAGCCGTACACGTGAGCCATGGGGCAAGGGTTGTAGATCACATGCTACAGGGGCCAAGAGAGCGGCAACTCAGGGCGGTGGGGACTTTGGCTGGCTGCTGAGTGCCAATCTGTGCGAGGCTGTAGCTGCTGCCACTCCAGCTGACTGTTGCCATGGAGGGTGGAATGCAGGCCAGTGTTGCCTGAGCTGCTCATTTTTCAAGAGAGACGGAAACTTCTGTTCTTCAAAACCAAGTTATCTAAACAAAACCTGTGTGCTGGATGAATTAGGGCATGACTTGCCAGTTGGCAACCCTGACACAAGGAATCATGTGGGGTTCATTCGCTCACCCATTTTTTTTTTTTTTTTTTTTTTGAGACCGAGTCTCACCCTGTTGCCCAGGCTGGAGTGTAGTGGTGCCATCTCGGCTCACTGCTCTGCCTCTTGGGTTCAAGCGATTCTCCTGCCTCAGCCTCCCGAGTAGCTGGGATTACAGGTGTGTGCCACCACGCCTGGCTAATTTTTTGTATCTTTAGTAGAGATGGGGTTTCACCATGTTGGCCAGGCAGGTCTTGAACTCCTGACCTCATGATCTGCCCGCCTCGGCCTCCCAAAGTGCTGGGATTACACCACACCCGGCCTATGCTCATTCAGTATTTTTAGCACATGGTATTGGAGTGGGGGAAAGGCCATGGGGGCCCCTGTTTTCAGACCCTCCATGCCTGCTCCAGTCCCTCTACCTCCTTATCCTGCCAGCCTGTCAACCTGTCCTGGCCTCACTCCCCACTGCACCCACATCTGTTCCTGCCCTCCCCTGCTATACGTTATCTTGGATCTGAAGGCAGCCCAGCTCTGGGTTCCCCCTTTCTGTCCTGGGGCTTCTGAGGGACCCAGTGGGGCCTGCTCAACTGCCTCTCCCCCACCATATCTGGGCTATTTCACATGTTCTCAGACTTCCCCAAATCTGCTCTGTACTCTGACTTTATTTGTTTATTTATTTATTTATTTTATTTTATTTTTTAAAATAAGCAAATGGCTTGACAGGTAAAATAATCAACACTTCCTGTGGTGTTCACCTCACTCTCTTGTCCCTCTCACCACCAGACCCATTAACCACATATGTATCCACATATCACCCCTTGGCTGGGGTGGGGTCCTCTCCTTCCTGGAGGACCCCTCCACTTCTGCACCAATCCAGCTGTCCAGCCTACTCAGGTACTTCACACTGTCACTTTATTCTCTCCTTTATCTTCAGCCTGTCCCTCTCTCAGCCTATAAACATACCGAAGTTTCTCCACTGAAAACAACACAAAACGAAACCTCCCTCCCCTCACCCTGTCAGCCCCTTCGCGGATCCTGTTCTCTCTCCCCTGCTCCTCAGGCGACTTCTCAAAGAGGAGTCTACGCTGGTGCCTTTCAACTCTTTGCTGCCACCTCCTCACCTCTCCAGCTCTGGAACCGGGCTTCTGCCTCCACAGCTGGATGACGCAGTGCTCACCATGTTCCTAACGACTGCTGGATTGTCACATTCAAAAAAAAGCATGCTTTCTAGGCCTGTACGCACTTGACCTAGAAGCTCCATGCGACAGTGTGGACCGCACCTTCCTTGGGAAACTCTTGTTTCTCCTCGGCATCCATGGCACATTCTCTCTCTGTTCCTCTCCCATTTCAACACCTGCTTCACAGTTGAGGTTTCCAGCGTCCACCCATGAGTGTGATGTGTGGCTCTACGGGCAGCCCCAGCTACCTTTTGGTTTTGTTTTTGTTTTTGAGACGGAGTCTTGCTCTGTCATCCAGGCTGGAGTGCAGTGGCTCGATCTTGGCTGACTGCAACCTCCGCCTCCCGGGTTCAAGCAATTCTCCTGTCTCAGCCTTCTGAGTAGCTGGGATTACAGGCGAGTGCCACCACGCCTGGCTAATTTGTGTATTATTAGTAGAGATGGGGTTTTGTCATGCTGGTCTTGAACTCCTAACCCAAAGTGATCTGTCCACCTCGGCCTCCCAAAGTGCTGGGATTGCAGGCGTGAGCCACCGCGCCTGGCCTGGTCTGCCTTCTTACCCTGTACCCCCTCCTGGGGCCTTCTCCACTGACGGCTTTGACTTCGGCCCTCATGTCCACAATTCTCCAGGTTTTCTCTTTCATCAACGCTAGAACAAAGCTCTCCAGGGGAAATACAATACAAGCCATCTATATAATTTAAATTTTTCTAGTATCCACATTGAAAAGGTAAAAAGCAACAGGTGAAATTAATTTTAATAATTAACCTATATATCCAAAATCCTATTTCAAGATGTAGTCAGTGTAAAATTATTAGGATATTCTGGCCAGGCATGGTGGCTCAAACCTGTAATCCCAGCACTCTGGGAGGCTGAGGTGAGAGGATTACTTGAGGCCAGGAGCTCGAGACCAGCCTGGGCAACATAGTGAAACCTCATCTCTACACAAAATAAATTGAAAGGCCGGGCGCGGTGACTCACGCCTGTAATCCCAGCACTTTGGGAGGCTGAGGTGGGTGGATCACGAGGTCAGGATATCGAGACCATCCTGGCTAACACGGTGAAACCCCATCTCTACTAAACCTATAAAAAATTAGCCGGGCGTAGTGGCAGGTGCCTATAGTCCCAGCTGCTCAGGAGGCTGAGGCAGGAGAATGGCGTGAACCCGGGAAGCAGAGCTTGCAGTGAGTGGGAGATCGCGCCACTGCACTCTAGAGACTTTGTCTCAAAAAATAAATAAATAGAAAAAATTAGCTGGGGCCCGGCACAGTGGCTCATGCCTGTAATCCCAGCACTTTGGGAGGCTGACGCAGGCGATCAACTGAGGTCAGGTGTTTGAGACTAGCCTGGCCAACATGGTGAAACCCTGTCTCTACTAAAAATACAACAAAACAGCTGGGCATGGTGGTGTGCACCTATAACCTCAACTACTTGGGAGGCTGAGGCAGGGGAATCACTTGAACCAGGGAGTTGGAGGTTGCAGTGAGCCGAGATCGCACCACTGCACTCCAGCTTGGGCAACAGAGCAAGGCTCTGTCTCAAAAAAAAAAAAAAAAAAAAAAAAAAAATTGGCTGGGTGCCGTGGCACATGCCCATAGTCCTAACTACTTGGGAGACTGAGGTGGGAGGATCATTTGAACCCAGGAGATGGAGGGTGCAATGAGCCCTGGTCACAGCACTGCACTCCAGCCTGGGTGATAGAGCAAAACCCTGTCTCAAAAATCAATCAATCAATCAAACAAACAAACAAACAAGAGGCACGAGAGAGTAAGGCATGCGTGGAGCAGCGCAGTTGTTTGGTTTGAGGCCATCTGGCATAGGTAACTGCCTAGATTTAGTCCTGGCTCACCATGTACAGGCTGTGTGACCTTGGACAAGCCATTCAAGTTCTCTAAGCTTCAGGTTACTCAGCTGTCAAGTAGGGGAGAATAATAGTACCTAACTCATAACATTGGCGTGTAAGGGTTAAAGGAGGTGATCAGTATAACTTGCTGACATGTAGGCAGTGCTCAATAAATGGTTATTATTATTTAGTAGCAATACTATTGCTGAATGGAAAGAATATTGGGGCAGATATGAAACAGGCAGAAAGGATGAAATTATGCAGGGTCTTAAATGGTGGCCTACTGAGTTTGGACTTCATCCTAGAAGTGGAGGGGAGCCAGTGAGTGAGCCCGGGAAGACACGATGGGGTTTTTGTTAGGAAGGTCACTCTGGCTGCAAGGAGGAGGCTGGGTGAGGTTTGGGGAGAAGGTAAGCAGAGCTGATTGGGTGTTGGGGAGGATAGCGAGGAAGCTCCCATTTGCAACATCTGAGTTTCTGGCTCTGCCAACGGGGATGGGGAACATAGAGTGAGGAGCAGGTGTGCTGTGAGATGGCAAACCTTCAACAGAACCTGAGACGCCCGTGGAACACCAGGAGAGTTCCAGTGGGGATTTGCAAATAGGGATCTGGCTTCCCAGCGGAGATGATGGGAATTTTACTGCATCAAGCATAGCTGAAGCTGTTGATGTGGTAAAACCATGCCTGAAAAGACCTTTGGAAAATCAGGAGGTTGCTGGAGCCCTTGGAGAGAGCTTTGGTGTCTGTGACATGTGGAAGTGGAAGCCAGATTGACGAGGGGGTGCGAGGGAAGGGGTGAAGCAGCTGGACAGCGTGTTCTCTCATGCAGCCTGACTGAAACAGGAAGGGGGCATCCTGGAGAAGGACACTGGGCAGGGGTGGGACAGTTTGCTGGGAAGGATGAGATTCCAGTCTGTGGAAGCCAATCAATGGGAGGATGGAAGGTACTGGGGAGATGGAGGCCTCTGCAGAGGGAGAGGATAGCACAGAGCTAGGGCTGAAGGGAACAGTGGTTCTAGACTGAGGCTAATGGGCCTGAAGGTACGCCCCTTCCCCTGTGAAGGCGGTGTCATCTGAGGAGCCGTGAGGGATGGGCAAGCAGCAGCAGCTTGGAATGCTGCCTGGGGTCAGTGGAAATGAAGCTGAGGGCAAGACAGTTAGGACCCCACTGTTCCAGCATTGTGGAGGTTGGGGTGGAGGGTGTGTGTGTGTGTGTGTGTATGCGTGTGTGTGTGTATGCGTGTGTGTGTATGCGTGTGTGTATGCGTGTGTGTGTGTATGCGTGTGTGTGTGTATGCGTGTGTGTATGCATGTGTGTATGCGTGTGTGTGTGTGTGTGTATGTGTGTGTGTGTATGTGTATGTGTGTATGTGTGTGTGTGTGTGTGTGTGTGTGTGTGTATGCAGGGAGGGGTTCCTGGCAGAGTCAGGCATGGATGGATTTGGAGGTCCCTTAAAGAAACTTCCTTCAGGCCAGCCTGAAGTGTGAGGGACTCTGAGAGGGTGCAATCCACGTCAGCCATCCCCTCCTCACAGCCCTGCCTTACCCCAAAACTTCAGGTAGGCCTGGGGCTGAGGTGCTTGGATGTCTGTCGTAAGAGCTTCTGACTGCCGCTCCACCTGGCTCTCAGTGGCTCAGGTCTGAGAGGCCTCAGCAGGGGCAAGGAGAGGAGGCAGTAAGGAGGGAAGGCTCTGGGGGAAGAGGGCGTGGCAGAGGATTTTCGAGGCAACGCCAGGGAGGCCCAGGGCACGGGGGTGAGGAGCTAGAACTGAGCTCCGAGCCCTCCTCTGAGGTTGGGGCTTCTGGGCAGGCAGCCCCCTTAGAGGCCCTCCCTTGTAGGTGTTCGGCCTTGGTTCCGTGGCCCATATGGTTCTAAATAAAAAATATGGGAGCTACCTTGGTGTCAACTTGGGTTTTGGCTTCGGAGTCACCATGGGAGTGCACGTGGCAGGCCACATCTCTGGTGAGTGAGCCCAGCCCCTGCCGGACCGGGCAAGACGAGGTGTCCCCAATAGGCTCTTTCCTGCCTGCCTCAGTCAGCCCCTTCGCCGGCACAACCAGTGCCTGAGCCTGGCCACTGGGCAGGAGGAAGTCTCCTCTGAACCCCGTGCCTATGACGTGTCTGCCCCAGATTCTTCCTGGGTCCCCCTGACCCACCATTTTCACTGGCTGGGTCATCTTAGGCAAGTCATCACCTTCTCTGTTCCTCAGTTTCCTTAACAGTGAAACGAAGACGGTGGCCCCGGCCTCACTGGGTGGTTGTGAGGGCTCAGTGAGAGAGCTCTGTCACGGAGCACGCTCTTATACACACTAGCCATCGTTGTTCTCAATACTGTTTGTCACTGTTGTTTGTTTTGCTCTCCCTCCCTGACACACTTGCCTGCTGCCCGCAGGGGCCCACATGAACGCAGCTGTGACCTTCGCTAACTGTGCACTGGGCCGTGTGCCCTGGAGGAAGTTTCCGGTCTATGTGCTGGGGCAGTTCCTGGGCTCCTTCCTGGCAGCTGCCACCATCTACACCCTCTTCTACAGTGAGTGTCCTGCCCAGGTGTCCGCCTCTGGCCTCAGCCACCTCCTATGAAATATGGGCAGACTGGACCTCAGTGTCCTGATTAGTAAAAATAGCTGGGAGAAAAAAGCCCTGGAGCTCCCCCACCCTCTAACCTATAACCTCATTTCTGGGACCCCGGTGGGGCTTAGCTGGGGGCAGGTTCACACGACAGTCTGTGTCTCCGCAGCGGCCATTCTCCACTTTTCGGGTGGACAGCTGATGGTGACCGGTCCCGTCGCTACAGCTGGCATTTTTGCCACCTACCTTCCTGATCACATGACACTGTGGCGGGGCTTCCTGAATGAGGTCAGTGGTCCGGGATGAGTACCCCTCCCCCTGCCCTCCACCCCTGAGGACGGAGCCAGCAGGGAGCCCCTCCGGATAGACAGGACAAGAACTCTGGATGGAGACTGTACCGAGACGTGTCTGTGCTGGTGGGCTTGGATCTGGGGCACTGCCGAGGTCCTGTGGCTTGGGGAGTGGCCCAGGTGAGCTGCCACAGCATCTGCTCCGTAGGCGTGGCTGACCGGGATGCTCCAGCTGTGTCTCTTCGCCATCACGGACCAGGAGAACAACGCAGCACTGCCAGGAACACAGGCGCTGGTGATAGGCATCCTCGTGGTCATCATTGGGGTGTCCCTCGGTATGAACACAGGATATGCCATCAACCCGTCCCGGGACCTGCCCCCTCGCGTCTTCACCTTCATTGCTGGCTGGGGCAAAGAGGTCTTCAGGTACTGCCCCTGCCCAGGCCCATTCCTTCGAGTTTTTCTGTGGTTCCCCTGTGTGTTGAGGGGTGGCGGGTGATGTGAAGGGCAGCGCAGTAGGGTCCTGCTGAACCCCCAGGTGGCCTGGGGAGCAGGAGTGAGTCCCAACATTTCCCCAGGCCAGTACAGATACAGATCCTGCACCTGCACTGGGTGTCAACCTTGTCCCTGAATAGGGCTGAGGCTGACCGGGTCCCCGGGTTGGGGATGTTTCCTGGGGTAGCCTGGGGATGAATCCTCTGCTCAATCTGTCGTGGGCCGAGGTGGATGAGGGTGCTGTCCTGGGCATCAGCCCGCTCAGCAGGCCTCTGCCTCTTGCCTGCAGTGAAGGGCAGAACTGGTGGTGGGTGCCAGTGGTGGCACCACTTCTGGGTGCCTGTCTAGGTGGCATCATCTACCTGGTCTTCATTGGCTCCACCACCCCACGGGAACCCCTGAAATTGGAGGACTCTGTGGCGTACGAAGACCACGGGATAACCGTATTGCCCAAGATGGGATCTCACGAACCCACGCTCTCTCCCCTCACCCCCGTCTCCGTGAGCCCTGCCAACAGATCTTCAGTCCACCCTGCCCCGCCCTTACATGAATCCATGGCCCTAGAGCACTTCTAAGTAGAGATTATTTGTGATCCCATCCCTTCCCCAATAAAGCAAGGCTTGTCCCACAGCAGTAGCCCCACTTCCTGGGGGCCTCCTGTGGTCAGGCTTCCCTCCTGGGTTCTTCCAGGAGCTCTAGGGCTATGTCTTAGCCCAAGGTGTAGAGGTGAGGCGCCTTGAGTCTTTCACGCCCTGGGAACTGGGGTGCCCCAGGGGGAGAACGGGGAAGAGCTGACCTGTGCCCTCAGTAGCAACAGGGTGAGACGAAAGAATGACAGAAACAGAATGAGGGATTTTCAGGCACGGGGGAAGGAAGGGCTGTTTTGGGGAAAGGACCGTAGCTGGCTGGTGGGGGGCCGGCTTTGGAAATACTTTGAAGGGATCCTGAGATTGGACTCTAGACTCTCCCCTGGTTCTTCCTTTCCCCGAGTTCTGGCCAGTTCTTGGACCAGACAAGGCAAGGCCCAAGAATGTAGATCAGAATTTTTTAGCCTTTTTTTTATTAGTGCCTTCCCTAGTAGTCTTCTAGATTTTTTTTCCTTAATCACATGAAATTTTAATATCACAGATATACTATATATCTATTTATGTGCTGTATATGTTCTGTGCTTTATACATAAAATAGAGTTAAGATTTTTTTTTCACCTCTCCTTTTAAGAATCAGTTTTAATTCCCTTGAGAATGCTTGTTATAGATTGAAGGCTGGTAAGGGGTTGGGCTCCTCCTTCTTCTCCCTGGTGCCAGAGTGCTCCCACATGAAGGAATTGGAAAGGAAGATGCAAAGAGGGAAATCCTTAGAACACATGAAGACACAGGAAGAAGCCTCATAGGGCCCCAAGAGCCCCAGGGAAGCAGCCGCAGAGGTTGGGTGGGGGTGGGGGTGGGGGGCCAGGATCTGCTGACCCTGGGGCCAGGCAGGAGTCACTCTGCTGCCTGGGGCTCAGAAAGCAGCATCACCCATGGTTCCTGTCATTGCTCATGCATTTTGCCTTTCAACAATTATTGTGCACCTACTGTGTGCAGGCCCTGCCTGGACACTGGGGATGTGCAGTGGGTGTGCTGTGCTCTGCCTTTGAGGGTTGCAGTTTAATGGGGAACAGGTAATTATAAGGAAGAAGGTGCGTGCAGAGTGGGAGGCTTGGAGGCTGTGGGGCTCGGGGTGGGGAAACTCACATGCAGCCTCTGGGTCAAGGCCAGGAGGCTTCCCAGGAGGAGACAGAGCAAGGTATGGTGGTGGGGGGTGTCTTTTTTGGGGCTGGGCGCTGCACTTTACAGTTTGAGGGGATGGGCAGAGGAAGCTGGGCTTCGTTCTGGAGGTGGGGGACATGGTGAGGTGAGGTTTAGAAAGCACACCTGAGCCACAGTGTGTAGGATGTTGGAAATGGTGGAGACGGGCCTGCGAAGACTGCCGGGAAGTGATGAGCCAGGAGCAGCAGCTGGGCACCTAATAATGGGTCAGCACTGTGGACGTGGAGACGAGAGATGGGATTGATCAATATCCGAGAAGTACAATGTGCAGGACTTAGGCTCCATTTGGATGGAGTGGGTGAGGGAGAGGGAGGAGTCAGAAAAGGCTTCCAGTTTCCAGCTTGGGCCTGGGGATTGGAGACGTCCCCACTGAGAGTAGGACACAAGTGCGGAAATGGCTTGGAGAGGAAGATGATAAGTTACATCACGGACGTGCTGAGTCTGAGTTGCCTATGGGACTTGGAATTGGGGGTGGCAAAAGGTGTGTGATCTTGAGCAAGATATTCAACCCTTCTGGGCCTTGGTCTTCTCATCTGTAAAATGACGATAAGAATATTACCTCCCGTCCGGGCGCGGTGGCTCAAGCCTGTAATCCCAGCACTTTGGGAGGCCGAGACGGGCGGATCACGTGAATCGAGATTGGCTAAATGAAAGCCCGTCTCTACTAAGAAATACAAAAAACTAGCCGGGTGATGGTGGCGGGCGCCTGTAGTCCCAGCTACTCGGGAGGCTGAGGCTGGAGAATGGCGTGAACCCGGGAGGCGGAGCTTGCAGTGAGCCGAGATCCGGCCACTGCACTCCAGCCTGGGCTACAGAGCGAGACTCCGTCTCAAAAAAAAAAAAAAAAAAAAAAAAGAATATTACCTCCCATTTGTGTTGCTGTGAAAATTAAATGCGCTACCACATGTAAAATGTTGAGAATCGTTTCTGGCTCAGAGTAAGTGCTCAATAAACACAGTTATGCCTTTTATATGGTCTGGAGCTCAGAAGTAGAAGATGGGGGTTAATGAAGTCATGGGTCTGTGGATGTAGCTAGAGTGTGGATTAATGACAGGAGGGTCAGGGGGCACTGCACAAGGTAGGTGGTCAAGAGACACTGGACACAACCCAAATGTCCCTCCACAGGGGAACAGATACATACACGGCTGTGCAATTGCACATAATAGAATCCTCTACAATAGTGAAAATTAAGGCACAACAGACACCTGCAACAACACAGAAAAATTCTGGAGGCATAAAAAGTAGTAACAGTAGCCGGGCGTGGTGGTTCACGCCTGTAATCCCAGCACTTTGGGTGGCAGAGGTGGGTGGATCACAAGGTCAAGAGATCAAGACCATCCTGGCCAACATGGTAAAACCCTGTCTCTACTAAAAATGCAAAAATTAGCTGGGTGTGGTGGCAGGCACCTGTAGTCCCAGCTACTCGGGAGACTGAGGTGGGAGAATTGCCTGAACCTGGGAGGCGGAGGTTGCAGTGAGCCAAGATTGCATCACTGCACTCCCGCCTGGCGACAGAGCGAGACGGCCTCAAAACAAAACAAAAACAAAAACAAAAACAAAAACAAACAAACAAACAAAAACAACAGCAGCCTGGTGTAGTTGGGCACCTGTAGTCCCAGCTACTCAAAAAGCTGAGGCAAGAGAGAATCCCTTGAATCCAGAGTCCAGGAGGCGGAGGTTGCAGTGAGTGGAGATTGTGCTGCTGTACTCCAGCCTGGGTGACAGAGTGAGATTCCGTCTCAAAAAAACAAAAAAGTAATACAGACTATATACAATGTGACACCGGTCTTGTAGCTGAAAAATAAGCAAAAATACATTCTTCACTATATATATGTAAGAAAGCTATTTTAGAAAAAGAAATAATTCCTACAGGCAGATGGGGAGGAACACCAGAGTAGTGCAAGCTATTAATAATTTTCTAGTTCTGGGGTTGGACATTTGTGGGTTTATTATATGATTGATAGCATATAAATGTGATCCATATTGTTTGTATGTTTTTTTTATATATATATATATATATTTTTTTTTTTTTAATGGAGTCTCGCTCCCATTGCGCAGGCTGGGGTGCAGTGGCGTGATCTCAGCTCACTGAAACCTCTGCCTCCCGGGTTCAAGCAATTCTCCTTCCTCAGCCTCTCAAGTAGCTGGGATTACAGGCGTGCGCCACCACGCCCGGCTAATTTTTGCATTTTTAGTAGAGACCGGATTTCACCATGTTGGCCAGGCTGGTCTCAAACTCCTGACCTCAAGTGATCCACCCACTTTGGCCTTCTAAAGTGTTAGGATTACAGGCGTGGGCCCTCGCACCTGGCCAGTATGTAGTATTTAAAAGACAAAGAAAGAATAGCTGTAGTGTGAGAATGGGGGGCAGGAGGTAGGGGTAACAGGTGGGGAGCCTGGTGAGATCACAGGGAATCCAGGGAGGACGACTGTGTCTGACATCCCATGGTGGGAGGAGCTGAGCCAGGGGAACCAGGGCTGGGAGTGACCAGGGAAGGGCCCACAGCTGGAAGTTGGAAGTCCCCAGCTGTACAATAGCCTTCTTCGGTGACCCTCTGTAAGCCCCTTCCCCAGTCTTACCCTCAGTGGCCCTGTTAGCCTCTCTCATTCTTGGCATTCCAGAGCAGAATGGTCCCAAGGCCTCAGTTACAGCTGAGAGAGGCATATACGGGGCCCAGGGTTCTGGTTCCTACCCTCCTCTGCCGTTCCCCAAGCACTTCAGCCCTCTGGCATCCTCCTGTCCCTGGGAGGGGCCCTGGAGGCAGGGCAGCCATGGGTTCATACAGAGCTCCCACCTGCTGTCCACTGCTCTGCCACAGGCTTGCACTAGGCCCTCTGCCCTTAACACCTTGCAGTTTCTGGTCCCAACATCAGGCTCAGATGAGCCCTGACCAGTTGCAGAGCAAGCCTTTCCATTCTCTTGGCAGATACCAGTTGAGAGCCCCCAGTGTGCCAGGCACCATTCCAGCATTGAGGACACAGGCATAAGGAAGATAAAAGTCCTTGTCCTCATGGAGCTAGCGTTCTATGTAAAATATATGGCGTGTTATAGATGCTATGGAGAAAAAGCAGGCAGTGTATAGAAAGTGTGGGGAGGTGTGAAGAGCAGATGGCCTCAGTGAGAAGGTGACTTTGAGTAAAGACCTGAAGGAGTGAGGGAGTGAGCCATGTGGACACTTGGGGAAAGAACATGCCAGGCTGAAGGAACAGCCAGCTCTCTGAGGGGGAGCTGGAGGGGCCATGGTGCTGGAATGGAAAGAGGAAAGGGGAGATGTCAGAGAAGGGGGATGGTGGGTGGACTGAGGCCAGGCCCTGGGGATAGATGAAAACAAGGGCTGGGGCAGAGGTAAGGGCAGTCTCTGGAGGAGAAAGACAGGTACTGCATCAGGAAGGAAGGAAGGAAAGGAGGAAGGAGGGAGGGAGGGAGGGAGGCATCAGGATAAGGTGGGGTGGGCATCATAGTACCTTGTAGGTCCCTGCTCTTGGTTTTGCTGTCATGCATACGTGTGCACACACACGTATGCACATGCATGCATACGCATGGTTCCTCCTGTAGATGGATCTGTGCAGCTCTGGGACCCGGGCTAGGACATGAGCCATGGGAGCACCGGACCCTCTCCCATTCTCCCAGGCCCAGCATGGACTGGCTGTGTGACCTGGATAGGACCCCTTCCCTCTCTGGGCCTCAGTTTCCCCACATGTACAGAAGGCTTGGATCTTTTGGTGTCTGGAGAGCCCCCCAGCTCTTCTTACAGCACTTTGAAGCCTCATGTCATGGCCCCACTCCCAGGCCAGGCCCATCCAGGGCTCTGCAGATGAATGTATGGTTCTCAGCCTAGTAGTCCCAGCTTTGAGGGAAGTCCCTTACCCCTGCCTGGCCTGCTCTCCCATTCAGCTCCAGGGATTCCAAGGGATACTGGCAGCACCCTGATCTGGCTGGTCTTAGGTTTCCTCCCTCAGCTGGGGTCCTGCAGCCTAGGAAGAGGTGGGAGCAGTCGCCTCAGGCCTGGCCTGGTGCTGGCACCCTCACTGTGAGGAGGCCGGAGTCACTCTGAACAGCACAGTTGCTCCATACTCACCTCTGTGCTGATCTTACAGTAGAAACAGTGAAACTCAGGGTGACCCCCACCCTCCTGTACATGGCAGGGGCTCATACTGTGGCACTTAGCACAGACAATGAAGCAAGCCCGCCTGGATCCAAATACCGGCCCTGCCACTCACTAGCCATATGACCTTAGGCAAGATAATAGCTCCCACTTCACAGTGCCGCTGGGAGGATGACGCGGGCGATGCCTGGCACATGGGAGTGTGTGTGCTGCTATCACTACGCACCCTCTGAAGGGAGCTGCACGTCATCATGCCATCTGACATACAGGGAAACTGAGGCCGGGGAGATTGGCTCAGTAAGGGGCAGAGAGCAGGAATTACAGCCCTTGTCAATGTGCCCACGAAGCCTGTGCTTTCAGCCAGAAACCAAGGAGGTGACCTTGGCTAGTTTTTGTTTGGTTTTTATTATTTATTTATTTATTATTATTTTTTGAGACAGAGTCTTGCTCTGTTGCCCAGACTGGAGTGCAGTGGCGCGATCTTGGCTCACTGAAACCTCTGCCTTCCGGGTTCAAGTGAATCTTCTGCCTCAGCTTCCTGAGTAGCTGGGACTACAGGCACGTGCTACCACACCTGGCTAATTTTTGTATTTTTAGTAGAGACGGGGTTTTACCATGTTGGCCAGGCTGATCTTCAACTCCTGACCTCAGGTGATCCACCCGCCTCTGCCTCCCAAAGTGCTGGGATTGCAGGCGTGAGCCACCATACCCGGCCTTATTTGGTTTTTAAATTGTGTATTAAGTATATTTTGTAAACATGAGTATATATAACATATAGGTATATATGTTATATAGTTAAAATAACAAACACACAAAACAAAACTACAAATTAAAAAAACCCACTCAAGTGTGCACCCTGAACTTTGGGCAAGTGATTTAATCTCTGTGAGCCTCAGTTTTCATACCTCAAAAATGCGATAATGAGGCTGAGAGGAACTGAGATGCTTCAAGTTTAATTCTTGACACTAGCATTCCCTTGTGATGTAGCAAGGCTGGGTAGAGTTTGCCAGAGCTCATGGTCTCTCCTTGTCTCTATGGTCAGGAGCCAAGGTGGGGGTTCTGGAGAGGATGCTCTGGGCCCAGTGGGAAGGCCTGGTTAGTGGAGGGTGGAGGCTCTGAGGCTGGGTCAGGGGCTAAGGGAGAAGACATACACAGCTCACACAGATGAGGCCCCAAATTTTGGGTTGATCCTTTGAGTCCTCCAGGGACCCACACAAACCCTCACTGGCCAATGAGGAGTCCTTAGATGGGGGTTGCAATAGGCCCCTGGAAGAGCCCTGTCAGGGGTAGCAAAACCGTGTTCTTGCCCTCCCCAACCCTCGCCATTCCCCAAGCCCTGCCTTGGCCTCTGGTCCTGTGCCAGGGGATATGAGACAGATGATAAAACTTCTAAGGCTAAGGGAGACTCAGTTTTTGGGCAGAGGAAGGCTAGTTGAAGGTGCCCTCCTGGGCCCACCCAACCTTTGGCCCCGCAAGAGTCTCTGAAGCGGGAAGGAGATGCCTCATTTGAGAGGTCCTCCAGAGCCCTGCTGGAAGGACTCCCTCTTTCCCCACCACCCCTGACCCCCAACCCAGTGCCTACCCCAGCTCTCAAGGCACTTCTCACCCATACTAGGCAGTCTTGTTCACCAGGGACAGGGGTTTGGGGGTTCCAGCTAGAGGTAACGGCAGGAACAAAGGCTGAGTTCAGAGCCCCAGGATGCTCAGTGTGGCTGCAGGGGAGTGTCAGGCCTCTAAGCCCAAGCTAAGCCTGATCCCCTGTGACCTGCATGTATACATCCAGATCACCTGAAGCAACTGAAGACCCACAAAAGTGAAAATAGCCTTAACTGATGACATTCCACCATTGTGATTTGTTTCTGCCCCATCCTAACTGATCAATATACTTTGTAATCTCCCCCACCCTTAAGAAGGTTCTTTTTAATTCTCCCTACCGTTGAGAATTTACTTTTGTGAGATCCACCCCCTGCCCGCAAAACATTGCTCCTAACTCCACCCCCATCCCAAAACCTATAGAACTAATGATAATCCCACCACCCTTTGCTGACTCCTTTTTCAGACTCAGCCCGCCTGCACCCAGGTGAAATAAACAGCCTTGTTGCTCACACAAAGCCTGTTGGTGGACTCTCTTCACACCGACGCACTTGACAGGGAGCAGGCAAGGTAGGGAGTGGCTGGAGGTGCTTAGGGGGCCAGGGTGGGCAGCGGGGACTTTCATCTTTTAGATATTCAGAAAAGAGTGTTAAGCCAAGTCATGGCAGAGCCAGATTTGTGCCGGAGAAGGGGCCCTTTAGCCTCTGTGTGGAGGCTGAATTGGAAGGGGAGGGACTGGGGGCAGGAGAGCAACGAGAGGCAGCTGAATTGACACAGCTGGTGAAGGGTGGGGGAGAAGAGAGGATGACCAGATAAGAGATTCAGAAGCTGGAAGTTATGGACCTTGAGTAGGCTCTGGGAAGGGTGGTAGGTGTTGTCCAGGGCTCTGTCTAGGAACTGGGTAGGTGGTGCAGACATGAGAAGACAGTTTGGGGGGGAAAGATGGCTGCGGTATTGAACATGCTGGGACATCTAGCGAAAGCCAGGGATCTGCATTGGAGACAGAGCACTGAAGCCCAGCAGTGGCAGTTGAAGGCTTGCAGGTGGACGAGGTAGCCCAGGGAGAGATTGTGGAGACCACTAGAGCACCCATATTGGGGCAAAAGAAAAGGAGAGGAAGTCGGCTGGGCGCGGTGGCTCACGCCTGTAATCCCAGCACTTTGGGAGGCCGAGGTGGGCGGATCACGAGGTCGGAAAATCGAGACCATCCTAGCTAACAAAGTGAAGTCCCGTCTCTACTAAAAATATAAAAAATTAGCCAGGCGTGGTGGCGGGCGCCTGTAGTCCCAGCTACTTGGGAGGCTGAGGCAGGAGAATGGCGTGAACCTGGGAGGTGGAGCTTGCAGTGGGCTGAGATCGCGCCACTGCACTCCAGCCTGGGTGGCAGAACGAGATCCCATCTTGGGAAAAAAAAAAAAAGAAAATAAAAGGAGTGGAAGTAGCCAAGGCTCATGGTCTCCTTTGGCCCTGGGAGCCTGAACACTCTTGAGGCCTTAACTGAGTATGTGCCCTAGGGCCAGGCCCTTCTCTCAAGGGGTTCAGACAGGTCAGGATAAGTGAGAGAAGGCCATCCTCCCCTAGGCAACCTGGAAGAAAACCCTAGAGCCCGTCACCCTACAGGACTTCCTGTAGCACTGAGTCCTGCAGCTTCAGCCCGTCTCTGGCTTTGGACATCTCTAACTCCTGCCCTGTTCTCAGCTTCCTGCCTTCAGGATGAGGGTGTACCCAGGGCATAGTTACCTTTGGAAATCTTCTCTTTCACTCTCCTTCCCTACATGATTTCACCAGCCTTTAAATACCATTATAGGCGCCATTAACAGCTCCCCAAATTAGATTTCCAGCCCAGTCCTGTCTCCAGACTTCAGACTCCCACACACAACTGCCTACTGGACAGATTTTCATCCCCAAGCCCGCTCCTCCCACACACTTTCCTATCTCAGTAAACATCAAACTCAGTCTTCCAATTGCTCAGGCCAAAAACTTTAAAGTCATCCCTGACTCTTCTCTCGCTCTCACACCCCACATCCCAGCTGTCGGCAAAAGCTATAGGTGTTAAGCTGCAAAATGTGTCCAGAATCCAGCCACTCCTCACCACTACAGCACTGTTACCTTGGTTCCAGCCAATGCTGCCTCTTTCAGATTACAGCAGGGGCCTTCTGGTCTTCCAGCCTCTTCCCTTGTTCCCACTCAGCCCTGTGGTCTAGTCTCAATACAGTAGCTAGCATTACCCTTTAAAAAAATGAGCTAGCAGACTGGATGCGGTGGCTCACACCTCTAATCCCAGCACTTTCGGATGATGAGGCAGGCGGATCACCTGAGACTGGAATGGCTAACATGGTGAAACCTCGTCTCTACTAAAAATACAAAACGTAGCCGGGCGTGGCGGTGCACGCCTGTAATTTCAGGCCTGTAATTTCAGCTACTCAGGTGGCTGAGACAGGAGAATTGCAGGAACCCAGGAGGCAGAGATTGCAGTGAGCCGAGATCATGCCACTGCATTCCAGTCTGGGGGACAGAGCAAGACTTGTCTCAAAAACAACAACAACAAGAAGCTAGGCTTTATCATTCACTCCTTTGCCCTAAACCTTCCCATGGCCTATACTGTGTATATCAACAAGCAGAGAGAAAATAATATTAAAAAAATGAAATGTGACAAATTTTAAAAATATTGGTTATAAACTCTACTGAACAGTTTTACATAGAGAGCTTTCCGGAGGCAAAGTGTAAGCGTTCCTCCACTCCACCCCCAGGCTCCGGGTTTAGGGATACATACTGCACCCTAGTGGCCACTGGAGAAAAAGCCTTGTCTTCCAGAGCAGGAGTTGGGGATTAACTGGTGTTTTCTGCTTTGGAATATGTGTAAACTTTCCTTCCACTTGGACTGACCTGGGCCACTCTGCCCCAGGAACTCCAAAAAGAGCTGTACGAATGCCCCAATTCCAAGGCAGTTTTAAGACAGTTTCAGGGGCAATTCATACAGCTCTTGTCAAGGACACAGACCTGAGAGGAATTTCAGATCATCGGTTGTTTGCTGAGTGATTTTGGGCAAGAGACCTAACTTCTCCAATCTTTAGTTTCCCCTCTAGTAAAATGAGGATAATAAGAATACATACTTCACAGGGATTTTTTTTTTTTTTTTTTGAGACGTCTCTCTCTGTTGTGTAGGCTGGCGTGCAATGGCACAACCTTGGCTCACTGCAGCCTCAACCTCCTGGGCTCAAGCAATCCTCCCACCTCAGGCTCCCAAGTAGTTGGGACTATAGGTGCATGCCACCACACCTGGCTAATTTTTTGTAGAGACGGGGTGTCACTTTGCTGCCCAGGCTGGTCTTGAACTTCTGGGCTCCAGTGATCCCCTCCTGCCTCAGCCTCCCAAAGTGTTGGGATTACAGGCCTGAGCCACTGCACCTGGCCTTTGTTTTGTTGGAGGCAGGGTCTTGCTCTATCATCCAGGTTGCAGTGCAGTGGTGCAAATGTGGCTCAGTGCAGCCTCCTGGGCTTGCACAACTCAAGGGTTCAAGCAATCCTCCTGCCTCAGCCTCTTGGGTAGCTGAGATGTGTGCCACCATGCTGGTTTCATGGGGCTTTGAGGAGTAAGAGATGGCTGTGGTGCTCAGCACATATTAAGTGCTCAATAGCCATTACCTACTGTAAAAAAAGGTTCTGGGGAAAATGTGAGCAGATGAGGACTTTCAACTCCCTCACTGATGTGTCAGGCTTGAATCTAGTGAGGGGAGTGTCAGTAGGGGTGGCCAAAACCCTAGCCCTTGTCTGAGCAGCCTGATTACAGCTCTGTTCCTTTCCCCCTTCCCCAAGAGCTATTCTCTGAGGGCCAGACCTGGTATGGGCTCCAGAGGTTCGCCTGTGCTGAGATGCCACATGGCACTTAGAGACTCTCCTGATCTCTGACCCTCTCTGTCTACTCACCACCCTCACGATCGCTCTGGGAAGCCCATGAGCAGGAACCATTATCTCACCTGACAGATGCAGAAACTGATGCCCAAACTGCCCAGGGACAGAGTGAGTGGAGGCAGCAACACAGATATCCTAGCTGTCCAGCTGGATTCTCTGCAGACAGCTCTCCAGAAGGTTGGGCATTATGAAGAATGATCTTGCGAAGCCTGGGCTGAGGGGAGCCTGGGACACTGGGAAGGACTTCCCACTGAGCTGTGTTCGGGGAAGCCAGGAAGAAAAACAGCTCCCCTTGTCCTGAGGACTCAGCCCCCTCCTGGTACAGGATGTTTCTAGTGTGGCAGTGTGACCCCAGGGAACTTGTTCCTTCTGGGCTTGGCCTTTGTAGGCTGAGGGACTGACATGGCCTAGAGAAGTCCCTGGGGATCCTTGAGCCATGGGAGATGCTATGGGACATCTGTGTTGAGGCCATGTGGGAAGTTAGGGAGGCTGAACTTCCCAATGTTTGTGTGTGAGGAAGGCTAATGAGGAAGGCAGGTCTGCCATGGTGAAGGAGCTGGCCTGGCTGTCCCTCCCTGATTTTAGAAGAGGAGGCACATCAGCAGGTTCTCCTTAGGGAACAAGGTCTCCAGGCTTCGGGCATAAAGAAAGAAGGCCAGCACTACACAGGAGGGATTCTCCCCCAAACCTTAATCTATAGGACTCAGTGAGCGAGTCTTTGCCCCTCCTCCTCCCTCAAGACCTTCTCCTCCTCCTCCCTTGCCACCTTCTCCGGCCTCTTCAAGACAGGATCTAGGGCTGTGGCCAACAGACCTGCAACTAGGAGGGCCTGCTTTCATCTCCACAGTCCCGCATATAACCACTATTGCATGCCAGGCAGGTAACACTATTGACAGCAACTGGCCCTGCCAAACAAGCCAGAGGGAATTTCAGAGAGAAGAATTTGGTCTCTGGAAAGCTCTGGCCCATAAAAACTCTCCTGCTGGGCCGGGCGCGGTGGCTCACGCCTGTAATCTCAGCACTTTGGGAGGCCGAGACAGGCGGATCACGAGGTCAGGAGATCGAGACCATCCTGGCTAACACGGTGAAACCCCGTCTCTACTAAAAAGTACAAAAAACTAGCCGGGCGAGGTGGCGGGCGCCTGTAGTCCCAGCTATTCCAGAGGCTGAGGCAGGAGAATGGCTTAAACCCGGGAGGCGGAGCTTGCAGTGAGCTGAGATCCGGCCACTGCACTCCAGCCTGGGCGACAGAGCCAGACTCTGTCTCAAAAAAAACAAAAACAAAAACAAAAAAAACTCTCCTGCTGAAGACAGTGTGGGAGAGAAGTTACCACCTGATTCTCAGGGAGCAACAGCTTGGGGTCCTGGTGCCCTCCCTCCATGCATGGGGTGGCGGAGGCAGAGGGCTCTTTCCCTCTAGCTCATGCTCCTGTACACTCTTGTCCAATGCCACAGCTCAGTGAGGAATCCACCAAAGCTACGAGCAGCAGCTTCCCCTTGCTGAGGAGACCTGGGGTCCCCTTGGTGATTTGAGGGGGGCTAGTTCTCCCATTAACCTCTGGCATCCAATCCTACCTCCCTGATCTGAATCTCTCCCTCTTTGCAGTACCAACTCCTATAACCCTCATTTCTCTCCCTGGATCACTTCTGCAGCTTCCTGGCTGAGCTTCTTGCCTTGAAGTAGCCCTCCAATCCCTTTTATACTCTTCTGCCTGACGGACTGCTCCAGAACAGAGTAGGTAAAATAAAGTCCCTGGTCAAATCTAGCCTGTTGCCTGTTTTTGCACAACTCATGAGCTAAGAATGGTTTTTATGTTTATAAATGGTTGGGAAAAAAAGTCAAAAGAATATTTTGTGACATAAAAATCATATGAAATTATTTCAGTGTGCACAAATAAAGCGTTAGAACAGAGTCTTACTCTTTCATTTACATATTGTCTGCGGCTGCTCTCACACTATGATGGCCGAGTTGGACAGCTGCAACAGAAACTATAAGTCTCACAGTCTACAATATTTACTATCTGATCTTTTTTCACAAAACATTTGCTGAATCCTGGTCTAGATCCTAAATCTGGCCATGCCACTCTGCTTAAAATTCTTGTCACTACCTGTGGCGCTCCATAAGCTGGCCCCTGTCCACCTCTCCAGCCTCATCACCTGTCCCCCTAGTAGTCTGCCTGCTCTGGACAACCCTTCCTCGACCATTCCCCCAGCCCTGTCTCCTGCTGCTTACCTTCACTCAGCATGTGCCTCTTTCCTCCTCTAAATGGCAGTCTACCATCTCAAGCCTCAGCTCAAACGCTTCCTCCCATTTCACTTTCCCACATGTGTCCTGCCCCGACTCCCAGAGCTAACCCATTTCTACCGCGACTTCACAAAATATTCCTCTTAGGACTCTTCAGCTTTTAATAACCGATTAATGACCTATTGGTGGCAGACCAGCCAATTCCACTAAGAACATCTGTTCACATGTGTGCTCCCTGGATTACTAAATGTACGAAACCAGCCTGCATCTGCTTCCCACAGCCCTGGCACAAGGCTGGCACAGGGTAGGCATGCAAATATTCACCAGAAGAGGCCTGGTTAGCATTCCACACCTTTTACTTGGCTAGTATTATGGAGGAAGACGTGTACATATTTTCTAGATACTGAGTATCATTTTTATGAACTTGAGCATCTTTGATGGATCAGGTACCTCCATGTATATTACACCTTTAACCCTCACAACCCTAATGAGGTCAGTGAAACTTTCATTGCATCAAGTGGCAAGTTGTTATGTGGCAGAGCTAGAATCTGATGTCAGGTCTCCTGCCTTTTGCTGATTCTGAGATACTCTCACACGTATTGTTCATCCACGGAACCCACTGCTTGAAAGACGTAACAGATGCTCATGGGCTTCCTGTTGTGTGTGGGGCCAATGACCTGCACTACATGGGCGCAGACAGAGGTGGTTTCATTGTTTTCTGTCACTTCCATCCAGCTGCCTGTTCCTGCTGCTGTTCCTGATCCCTTTCGAAGCACACCGGGTAAGGACCAAAGGACAGCCCTGCTACAGGAGGAGGAGGATTGAGGAAAAAAATGAAAAGAAATAAAAAAATGAAAACATCAAAAGGAAGCCCTATAAAGTTAAATTCTGTAATTTAATTAAGTGCTTGTTTTCGTGACTCTACTTCTCAAGTCTCCTGCTGTTGCTCTGGGGCTTGTGGCTTGTTCTGGGGCAGAAGGAAGTTGCTGGAGGCCTGGCCTCCAGGCTGGAGGGGTGCCAATGCAAGGGTCATACTAATGGAACTATCAATGCACCTGCCTTAAAGGAACCTGAAGAATGCCTCCAGTGGGCTGCTGGGCATAAGCCCTGAACTGTCCATACACTACTTAGGATATTCGAATAGAGTCCAGAGCTCAGAGGCAGGGAGAGCCAATATGGCTGCTGAAGGCCTAGGGAAAAGCAACACAGCACAGTTGTCCATTTGAGACTCTTTCTCTATCAGAGAAGAGTTAGGAATATACTGGTCGGTTCAGAGACCACAGTGTGAACCTGGCAGAAAAACTTGCTCTATATATCCTCTACCATCATGGGGGACGGCCAAACTGATTGTTATTGAACAGGTTCAGTGATGTGATACGAGAAGTGCCAGGGGACTTAAGGAAATGGAAATCTGTAAAGCAGTTCTAGACCCCTTCTAGGTCTAGAACTGATCACATTGGGAAACGCTAAAGTAAGTTCAGCTAGATATACCTATGAGAGGTTTTGGCAAAAGACTTAGGTAAGATGGCTGGGTTTAAGACAACATGTGTAATTCCAGATATGGTATACCAATTCATTATTTGGTATTTCAGACTAAGAAATTCATTTGTGCTCCTAAAGATTTTAATCAGTTTGGGTAAAGCAAGCAATGTCTGTCTGATGTTTCAGGCATTTTCAGGAGAACAAATAACTGGGACAACTGAGGCTATGACTTAGTGGCATAAAGTTGGTTTCAGGCTAAAAGTATGGTTTGTCCAAATAAAACCCAATAGTCCCCCAACTCTCAGAGGAATCACAGTGATGGTGTGAAGAGCCTCTTTGAATACACAATTGCATACCTAGTGACCATACAATCGGAGATCTGGTCATAATGAAACACTTTATACAGATAGGAATAGACAAGGGATTTCTGACACACTCATGCTTTGGATGTGTCAGTACAAGACAGTATGTGAGACTGTGATTCTGCCAGGCAGAGGGGAACAGGCATGATTTATCTGCTGGCAAATGAGTCCTCACTATACCTAATCATTCTTTTATCTAAGTGCACCTTGATCTTAGTCCTGGACATCAAAATAGTCAATTATTGGCTCCTTGGTTATTTTCTGTAAATTACTGCTCCCAGGATTCCTGAAAAACAAACAAAGAATGATCAGTCTTTTCTTCTTTGGGGGAAACAGATATAGGTCTTCAGAAAGTTAAGGATCAGCTGATTTACCATTTGTGAAGCTTAAACATTTACTTTATTTTTATTTTATTCTTACTTTTTTCCTTCTGCCCTTTGTGAACAATTTTTTTAACTTTTGTTTTTTCTAGATTTACATATTACATGGGGAATTTCATTCTGTGAGATAACAAATTCTCTATTTACACTTCACAGTTTAGAGATAACCTTTGACAATCTATTCACAGTATTTCATACATGATGATTATTTTTCCCTGCCTTCACAGTTCAATGAATGCTCAGTTAATAGCTTAAGCCAAGCGAGCATCTCACTTGTGAAGTTTTGATAGTGGGACAAACATGAGCTGGTGATTTTGAAATTTGGTAATGGGCACATGGGCATTTATGATAGTAATACTATCCTCTCTGCTCTAAAAAGTTTCTGTAATGGAGTTTTGTACAAAAATAAAGCAAGCAAAGTGTTTTCAAAAAGATAGCATGGGATAAAGGGGCCAATAACTTCACATGGTTGTGTCTAAGCAGGACTGGACCCGACTGTGGCAGTGTCTGAGAAAACCCCTCATGTTTCCAAAGTGACCGCCCATATGGATTTGTAGGCTGTGCTGACCAGAACCTAGGGCACTCAGCTCCTAGGGGTGGAGAGGGGCTGGTCCTGGGGACCAGGACGCTCTTGGCTGAGTCAGAGCCCAGTGGGCAACACCTACCAGTCCCACAGGAACACTAAGTGCTTGACCTTCATGGTGACCTTGTAAACTGCCCTAACCACCCTTCCAGAGGTTTTGTGCAGGAATCACAGAGGAGGTACTGCTAGGACTTGTTTGTGGAAAGCCAGAACGGGAGTAGGCACCCCTCTCCTTCTGGGCTTTGAAGTAACTTTTAGCCACACTGCCTTGGTTACAGTGGGGCAGCAGAGGAGCACCATCCCGCCTTCCCTTCCTCTCCCTGACAAGTGACAAACAACTGGGACAACTGGGGGTATGACTAAGTGCTCTAAAGTTGGTTTCGGGCCACAATTCTGGTTTCTCCAAATAAGGCCCAATAGTCCCCCAACTCTCAGAGCTCCTTCCCTGCTCCCGTCCAAGAAAACATCTGGCAGACTTGCCCCTTGCCAACTTGGCTTTCTTTTCTCCTTAAATCATGAATATGTTTGTTATTAAAATTATTCAAACCATACAGAAGTAGACAGAACAAAACAAGAAAGTACCACCCACCCCTGTCACTGGCAATTCTCATCCCCACACCCACTTCCATCTTCAGAGTAACTGTTCTTTTTTTTTGGGATGGAGTCTGTCTCTCTGTTGCCCAGGCTGGAGTGCACTGGCGTGATCGCAGCTCACTGCAACCTCCACCTCCCACACAGGTTCAAGTGATTCTCTTGCCTCAGTCCCCCAAGCAGTTGGGTTTACAGGTGCCCACCACCATACCCGGCTACTTTTTTGTATTTTTTAGTAGAAATGGGTTTTCACCTTGCTGGCCAGGCTGGTCTCGAACTCCTGACCTCAAGTGATCCATCCGCCTTGGCCTCTCAAAGTGCTGGGATTACAGGTGTGAGCCACCGCGCCCAGCCCAGAGTAACTATTCTTAACTACATGATGTTTCAGTCTTAAACTATCTGGTGTGACAGACTGAATCCACTTCCCAGTGTCACCATCTACACCGTGGAAACTACGTCCAGTGACTGCTCTCTCTAGAATCAAGCACTACAAACATCAAACTTAGGACCCCTGTGGTGGGAACAAATGTGTCTGATACCCCAACTAAACATTACATATATGAACATGGTACCCCAAGGCAAGGCCTGAGGAGGCCACCAATGGCTGGTGCAGCCCAGGACAATTCAACCCCTGCTGGCTTTTCTGGACAGATAGGTCCCCTTGGAAAGCAGCTGGAGAATCTTACTTGTCTGACTGATGTCTGTGATGAGGAATTGGTGGTGGAGGCCGTGCCTGCATTTCCCTTTCAAGCACACCTGTCAGCGTTGTAGGAGGACAAATGGACTTCCCCCTGAAAAAAGTCAAAACACCAAGCATTGAAAAGTGAGAATCGTTGGTGGAGATGGACAGAAAGCTAGAAACTCAGCCCATGATTTTGGCACTATGACCTACTGAGCACTCTCTGGTATGAACTGTCTGCTCTCAGGCATGGCCACCTGCATTTAACCCCCCATCCCTTCCACCCATCTATGCTAGGCCTGTGGCTTACTTCCTTTCATGTCAGACTTAAGTTTTCTTCATTGGGAAGTTCTTCCTATTCCCAGGTTCTGAGAGTGATCCTAGGTCCTCCCTGTCCCCTCCTGGTCACATTACTGCTTCAGTTTCCTCTGATGGCAAAACCACCATTCACAGAGGGTGCCTTGAACCAGAGTTTAGCATTTTTTCTGTTTTCTGCCAAGAGGACAGAGCCAAGGAGAGGACAGAGGACCAGGAGACAGAAGGAGAAAAGAGCAGATATGATGGGCAGGCCCCCTTGCCTGAAGAAATGCTGCTTCCGCCATCTGGTATGACTGTAGGCAGATGTGACACTTGTGCATTTTGAGTGCATCTGCCCTATGGATCGAGGCATAGGTTTTACTCTTTGGCTCAGGCCTTTAGATTATCAGGGAAGTGCCAGAGTAGCAGATTTTCCTTCTACTTTTCCAAGAGGGAGAGTAGTAGTGAGAAAGACAAATATTGACAGACCCTGCTTCTTGGGTCCAGTTTGCCCTGCTTAGGAGTTCTTCCTCTGATGGCGGGATCGACCTACCTGACGGCAGTGATCACCACATTGCGCTTTGGTTCACTGTCATAGCTCACGCTCTCTAGGCCATAAACTTGGGCCAGGTCATGGATGATCCGGCGGTGGTCTCTGTTCATGGGAGGGAAGCTGTGGCTTTTCTTACTATTCTTTCCCTGTATTAAGGGAAGAGATGACAGATTGATCATATCATTCTGAAAACAAAAGGCTTACAACTAATCTTACCACACAAGAATTACACGGATCAATGAGGTGATTTTAGAGGCCCATAGCATAGAGCATTTTACTAACTGCCAAGCAAGCCTGGAGGGGTTTGGGAAGATGGGTGTTGATGCACTTCTTTCACCTACTCTGTTAGCCACAACAGTAGCAGCTGGACAGGGTTAGGGACAAAGGGTAAGTGAACCACGACTTAGATAGACAGCGTAATGGTTCTTCCTGATAGGTTCCATCACGGGGGAGTGGGTGATATTCCCCAAAAATAACTAAATAAAGACTTACAAAACAAGAAAAGATTATTTCCTTTAAAAGTATGTTCTACTTTAAAAATAATGAGTATTCAGATACAGACACACAAGCAGAGAAACACATCTGTTCGGGTTTCTTAATTAGGAGAGGAACAATGCACTCCATTTTCTCCTTCATGTTAGTATTCTGCTGGGAAGTGGTAACAGAAGGAAGGAAAGGAGGGGAATGGGAAGAGGGTAAGGAGACTGGGAAGGAAAACCACCAGCATTAAACACAGGGGCTAAAGCAGCTATCTCATCCTTACTCACAGTCCCCTCTGATGGAAGAGGGAGGGAGCCAATGCAGCGCTGGGGGCTTCTGACTAAACTCAAGACTTTTTCACTTAAAGCTACCTCCGTGACATCCCTGGCTGCCTCTAGGACAGGGGTCTCCCTCTTCTGAAGGAGTCTATCCCACTGCTCTCCGGCTATAGTCATACAACTTTTATCCTTCCCCAAGGGGACATTCCTGCCTTTAGAATTATAAAGAATCAGTGGGCTTTCCTAGCATACAATAGCCCTTCAAAGATCTGAGGGGCTAGAGTGTCTTCCTAAGTGTCCCACACAGTCACTCAACTATCACTATTGAGACCCTTCACCCAGAGTTTCTTCATCCATTCGTAGGCATTTAGCCAGTATTTTTCTTTTCTTTTTTTTTTTTTTGAGACAGGATCTGAAGCTGGAGATTCAAGCTGGAGTATAGTGGCTCTACCTCAGCTTACTGCAGCCTTGACCTCCCGGGCTTAAGCAATCCTCCTTCCTCAGCCCCCTGAGTAGCTGGGAGTACAGGTGTGCACCACCACACCTGGCTAATTTTTTATTTTTTGTAGAGACAGGGTTTTGCCATGTTGCCCAGGCTGGTCGCGAACTCCTGGACTCAAGTGATCCGCCTGCTGCCTCAGCCTCCCAAAGTGCTGGGATTACAGGTGTGTGCCACCACGCCTGGCCCTTACTGACAGCTGACTGCAGATCTTTTCTTTCCTTCTTTTTCCTTTTTTTTTTTTTGAGACGGAGTTTCACTCTTGTTGCCCAGGCTGGAGTGCAGTGGCAGAATCTCCGCTCACAGCAACCTCCACCTCCTGGGTTCAAGGAATTCTCCTGCCTCAGTCTTGCAAGTAGCTGGGATAACAGGTGCCCGCCACCACACCCAGCTAATTTTTATATTTTTAGTAGAGACGGGGTTTTGTCACGTTGGCCAGGCTGATCTAGAACTCCTGACCTCAGGTGATCTGCCCGCCTCGGCCTCCCAAAGTGCTGGGATTACAGGCCTGAGACACTGCGCCTGGCCGACTGTAGATCTTTTCTGCAGTCAACTGTCCTGAACCAGGACAGGCTTCCACAGATGGTATAATGGCTGTGTTTTGAGACAGATAAGGATCCTTGAAGAAGTTGTGACTTTTTCCTACAACTACTCTGGGTTGACAGTGTTTCCAGGACTTGATTTTTTTTTTTTTTTTTTTTCATCAAGCTGGCCTTAGAGAAATGTCCAGTGGGATGTTTCCACTTCAACCTTATTCACGGCCTCCACGAGGGTTTCCATTTCCTTCTCAACGTCACTGACAAACTTTAAGTCCTTCCTGAAATGAGAAATCACCGCAGTTACTTTTGTCTGTCCCTGCCCTTCTGAGAACGCCTTTCACCCATCCTCTCCCTGTAAAGTGGAGACAATAGACAATGCTGGCAGGAAAACTGCAGAGATGAGGAATTGTCAGAAAACAGAAGGATGACTGTGATGGAAGAAAGAACAAAAGAGAAAAATGTAAGAAATGAGAAGATGAAAGGAGAAATAGCCACTGGAGGGCCAGGGACTCCAGGAGAAAAATAAGAGCTGTTACAGCTCCAAGTGAGAACTCGTGCAAATGTGAGACTCAGGTGGACAGAGGCGGAATGAAGCCCAGAGATCCTCCAATTTAGTCTAGTCTAGCCCTTTGGAGGCCCAAACTCTTAGCACCGCCCCATCCAAACTCTTACCTCAAACCTACCCCAAGTTCAGTTCTTTAAGGGGACAGTTTTGAAAAACCAAGAGAAGGATATTTATTAAACAGCATGTAATCTTTTATAATAGATAAACAAACAAACTTGAACTGGCTTAATCATAGGAGGAGCACATATTAGTTATGACATCTCAAAAGACCAAACCCTCTGACAAGCCACAATTAAGAAAGCAGGGAACAAGTTACATACCTGGCATCTTCTTTCAAACTATCACTGAATTTTGATCCTGAAGAACGTATATTGAAAGGATCGGAATCCTCACTGATATGAAACGCCTCTGCTAATCTCCTGAAAGGGAGAGACAGGTATGCAAATAAAAGGAGTGGGAGGGAAACTATCTTACAGTAACACTGAGTGCCTACTATATCCTAAATTCTTTATGCATTATTTATCTCTATTTCAGTAAACTGATTAAGGAAAGAATAACAACAACTTGGGATATGAGGTGGTATTCATAAAAGAAGGTAAACAAAACAGATCTATAAGGATCTGAGTGAGTCATAGGCTGAACACTGGGGACTTAGATTATTTGGGGAAGAGGATTTTGCAGGTGTGGGATGGTCTGAGAATGGTCAATGGGGGATGACTTTCTCTGAGGCTTAGTTTAAAGATAAAGTACACAAAATAGACATACAAATGTTAAAATTAATATAGAAATATGAAAAGTAAAGAATTCCATTAACATATGCACGTCATTTTTATACATTTCTTGGCTGGGTGCAGTGGCTCACACCTGTAATCCTAGGACTTTGGGAGGCCAAGGCAGGTGGATCACTTGAGGCCAGGAGTTCGAGACCAGCCTGGCCAACATGGTGAAACCCCATCTCTCCTAAAAATACCAAATTTAGCTGGTGTGGTGGCGCATGCCTGTAATCCTAGTTGCTAGGAGGCTGAGGCATGAGAATCGCTTGAACCCAGGAAAAAGAGGTTGTGGTGAGCCGAGATTGCGCCACTGTGCTCCAGGGCAACACAGCGAGACTCTAAAATAATAATAATAATAAAAAATAATACATTTCTTTATTTTTTTACTTTTATTGACCAATTGTTATTGCTTCATATTTATGAAGCACAGTTTGATGTTTCGGTACATATATACTATGCTGTATAATGACCAAATCAGTGTATTAGGCATATCCATCACCTTATTATTTCTTTGTGGTGAAAATATACAGAAGCCTCTTTTCTAGCTATTTTGTAATATACTACACCTTACTGTTAACCGTCATCACCCCAGTGTGCCACAGAACACCAGAACTTAGGCCAGGTGCAGTGGCTCATGACTGTAATCCCAGCACTTTGGGAGGCCGAGGCAGGCGGATCACCTGAAGTCGGGAGTTTGAGACCAGCCTGACCAATATGGAGAAACCTCGTCTCTACTAAAAATACAAAAATTAGTCAGGCGTGTGGTGCATGCCTGTAATCCCAGCTACTCGGGAGGCTGAGGCAGGAGAATCACTTGAACTTGGGAGGTGGAGGTTGCAGTGAGCTGAGATAGCGCCATTGCACTCCAGCCTGGGCAACAAGAGCAAAACTCCTCCTCCAAAAAACAAAAACAACAACAACAAAAACATACACTGGAACTTATTACTACCATCTATTTGTAACTTTGTATCCACTGACCAATCTCTCCTCATCCTCCCCTTTCCACCCCGTCCCTCTTCTCAGTCAGATAACCACTATTCTACTCTCTGCTTCTATATTAATTTTTAAAAAAATATTCTACATATGAATGAGATCATGTGGTATCTGTCGTTCTGTGTCTGGTTTATTTCACTTAACATGTCCTCCAGGTTCATCCATGTTGCTGCAAATGAGAGGGTTTCATTTTTTTTATGGCCGAAGAATATTCCATTCTATATATATATACCCATTTTCTTTATCCATTCAGCCATGTTGGCCACTTGAGTTGATTTCATATCTTGGCTATTGTAAATAGTGCTGCAACAAATGTGAGAGTATAGGTATCTCTACAGATTTGATTTCCTCTGTACAGATACCAAGGAATAGGATTGTTGGATCATATGGTAGTTCTATTTTTTATTTTTTTTGAGACGGAGTCTCGCTCTGTCACCCAGGCTGGAGTGCAGTGGCCGGATCTCAGCTCACTGCAAGCTCCTCCTCCCAGGTTTACACCATTCTCCTGCCTCAGCCTCCCGAGTAGCTGGGACTACAGGCGCCCGCCACCTCGCCCGGCTAGTTTTTTTGTATTTTTTTTTTAGTAGAGACGGGGTTTCACCGTGTTAGCCAGGATGGTCTCGATCTCCTGACCTCGTGATCCGCCTGTCTCGGCCTCCCAAAGTGCTGGGATTGCAGGCTTGAGCCACCGTGCCTGGCCGGTAGTTCTATTTTTAATGTGAGGAAATTCCATACTATTTTCCGTAGTGGCTGTACTAATTTATAATCCCACCAGAGTGTATAAGTGTTCCCTTTTTTCTAATTGTTTTTTTGAGGCTGGGTCTGGCTCTTGTAGCCCAGGCTGGAGTGCAGTGGTATGATCTCAGCTCACTATAAATTTCTGGGCTTAAGCCGTCCTCCCACCTCAAGTTCTCCAGTAGCTGGAACTATAAGTGTGCCACCATGCCTGGCTAATTTTTGTATTTTTTGTAGAGACAGGGTTTTGCTATGTTGCCCAGGCTGGTCTTGAACTCCAGAGCTCAAGTGATCTGCCGGCCTCAGCCACCCAAATGCTGGGATTATGGGCATGAGCCGCTGTGCCCGGCCCCTTTTTTCACTATAACATTTTTCTCTATGTGTATATATATATGTATATATTTTTGGAGATGGAGTCTTGCTCTTGTTGCCCAGGCTGGAGTACAATGGTGCGATCTTTGCTCACTGCAACCTCTGCCTCCCGGATTCAAGTGATTCTCCTGCCTCAGTCTCCCAAATAGCTGGAATTACAGGCGCCCGCAACCATGCCCAGCTAATTTTTGTATTTTCAGTAGAGACGGGGTTTCAACATGTTGGCCAGGCTGGTCTTGAATTCCCAACCTCAGGTGATCCGTCTGCCTCGGCCTCCCAAAGTGCTGGGATTACAGGTGTGGGCCACTGTGCCCAGTCTTTCTCTATAATTTTAAGTAGCTGCCATTATTATATACAAAATTGTCTCACCCCCCCAAAAAATAAGAATGTGAGGTAACGCATATGCTAATTAGCTTTATTTAGCCATTCCACAATGTATACATACACATCATGCTGTATTACCATAAATATATACCATTTTTATTTAATAAAAAAATTTTAAAAACTTTGTTTCTTTGCCTCTCCCCAGCATTATCTTGTTAGCATTTCTCATATTATTATTTTGTTTTCCCACTTAACTGTTTTCATAGCTCACAGTCTTCTAATTATGTATAACCCATATTTTAATCATTTCCCATTTAGTGGAACTTTAACAGTTCCCCAGTTTCTCAACATTATATAGGACACAATTAATATCTCTGTGCAAAAAGCTTTGAAAATGTTTCCAGTTGTGGGGTACACGGAGTGGACATAAGACTCTTGATCAATGTGGAGTAAGTGGTCTCCAGAATTGCCACTTTGTGCCCTAGCCATCAGTGTCTGAATCTCATGGCACCTCACCAACACTCAGTTATTTTATTTTTTTAAAGATAGATTTCAGCTTAGCACTTAGTACAATTTTCATTTACACTGTACCAGGAATCACTTACAAGCTTAGTGCCCACAATAATCTGGTTCACATTGCTAGGCTTCCAAAGAGGCTTACTTTTCAAATTTTCATGAGAACTTCTAGGGGAAGATCTTTTGATGTTTTGGTTAGTTGGCCACTAATACAAATTTAAACACCAATAAAACCTGTCTGTGGGCTGAATTTGGCCTGCTAGTTTTTTATTTCTACAACAGAGATATACACACATACATATATGCACAGGTGTATGTGTGTATATATGTGTGTGTATAAATAGATACAACTTTAGGTGGAATTTTCTTTAAATTTGCATTTTTTTCTCTTAGGCTTGTGTGTATTTATGAAAGAA
Source organism: Macaca thibetana thibetana (assembly GCF_024542745.1). Taxonomy (NCBI): domain Eukaryota; kingdom Metazoa; phylum Chordata; class Mammalia; order Primates; family Cercopithecidae; genus Macaca; species Macaca thibetana. The sequence continues at coordinate 47,491,489 of NC_065592.1, forward strand.
TCTATATAGTAAGGGTCATTATGTCATCACCAAGATTGAGGAGAAATTCAAAAGGCTTTCAAAAATACCTAGTTTTAATCAATAACATTTACTGAGTACGTACTATGTGCCAAGCTCTTGTGCCAAGAGTTTTATGAGTATCATTTTTAATTTTAATGTATTAATCCTCACAACAACTCTGGAAGGTAAATACTGTTATTGTCATCATTTCTAGATTTTTAAGAAACCTAAGGCTTACAGACAATATGTGACTTTCCCAAGGTCTCACAGCTAAGTGATTTGTGAAGCTAGGATTCAAATCCAGACAATCTGACTCTAGATCTCTGGCTCTAACTAGTATACAATATGTCTTTCAACCACCAAAAGTATATTTCCATGTTTGGAGACCCTTCTGTGTATTCACTATAGCATTTCTGAATACCTAGGACTCCTAATTTACATTCTGCAGCTGAGAACACTGACTGATGGTTCCTAAAGGGCAAGGGTTTTGAACAGCACTCACTACAAAGTTATTGTAAGGGTCAAACCAAGGAAAATTTGGACAGCACTACTAGTCATCATATTACCTCTACACAATACGTAAAGAGGTACTATTAAAATTGTTGAAAGTCAAACTTCAAGGTAAAATAGGGCTATACTTTGTCTGCATTTGTCTAACATTTTATCTTAAACAAATTTCAAGGACAAGTTATGATAATATTACAATAAACTTCCGTATACCCTTCACCTAAATTCTTCAATTATTAGCATTTTGCAGGGCTATTCAATTTAATCAATCTTTGCTAGAATCAGAAAGTTTGCCAGTCATTGAATAAATGCCTCTTGACCTGATAGCGTATCCTCAAATAACTTACTTCAGACATCATATTTAATGGTGAAATACTTAAAGTTTTCCCCAAGAGATGGAGGATTAGTCAGGAATATCTATCTATCTATCTATCTATCTATCTATCTATCTATCTATCTATCTATCTATTTTTTTGTGAGACCCAGTCTTGCTCTGTTGCCTAGGCTGGAGTGTGGTGGCGTGATCTCGGCTCACTGCAACCTCTGCCTCCCAGATTCAAGCAATTCTCTTGCCTCAGTCTCCTCAGTAGCTGGGACCACAGGTGTCCGCTACCACGCCTGTTAATTTTTGTATTTTCAGTAGAGACAGGGTTTCACCATGTTGGCCAGGCTGGTCTCCAACTCTTGACTTCAAGTGATCCGCCCGCCTCAGCCTCCCAAAGTGCTGGGATTACAGGCATGAGCCACCATGCCCGGTCAAGGAATATCTATTATTACCACCTTCCATTCAACAATATACTGAAGGCCCTAGCCAGTGCAACGACGTAAGAAGAAGAAATAAAAGTTAAGAATTGGAAAGAAGGAAAAAAGATAAAAGAAAAAAGAAAAGAAAAAACAGGAATTGAAATTAAATTACTATCATTAGAAGACATGATTGTATATATGCAAAATCCAAAAGAATCTACAATATCAGAAGTAAGTGAATTTAGTAAGGTTGCTAAATAAGTCAATAAATATCAATTGTATTTCTAAATACCAGCAACAAACAATTAGAAAATACCAATTTAGGCCGGGTGCGGTGGCTCACACCTGTAAACCCAGCACTTTGGAAGGCTGAGGCAGGAGGATTGCTTGAGCCCAGGAATGTGAGACCAGCCTGGCCAAAATAGTGAGATGCTATCTCTACAAAAAAAAACAAAACAAACAAACAAACAAAAACCAAAAAAATTAGCTGGATGTGGTACAAAAAATCTAAAAATTATTAGCTGGGTGTGGTGGCATGCACCTGCAGTTCCAGCTACTTGGGAGGTGAGGTGGGAGGATCACTTGAACCCAGGAGGTAGAGGCTGCAGTGAGCTGTAATTGTGCCATTGCACTCCAGCCTGGGAGACAGAGTGAGACGCTGTATCCAAAAAAAAAAAAAAAAGTCAAGCCATTCATAGAATTTTTTCTGCCTTATCTGTGATGTATTTTTATGCCTGCTGAAGCATATAAACATCTTCTGTAACACATTTCTAAAATGAGCATTTGCTTTAAAATGAAGGCCTTGTAATTTGCATTTTTTCTTGAGGATGTCAACCTGGTCAAAAACAAAATAAACAAAACCCTTGTCACATTACATAATAATAATTTAAAAAAAATTAAAAGTTGGCCAGGCGTGGTGTCTCACACTTGTAATCCCAGCACTTTGGGAGGCCGAGGTGGGTGGATCATGAGGTCAGGAGATTGAGATCCTGGCTAACATGGTGAAATCCCGTCTCTACTAAAAATACAAAAAATTAGCCGGGTGTGGTGGCGGGCACCTGTAGTCCCAGTTACTTGGGAGGCTGAGGCAGGAGGATGGCGTGATCCTGGGAGGTGGAGCTTGCAGTGAGCCGAGATCACGCCACTGCACTCCAGCCTGGGTGACAGAGCGAGACTCCGTCTCAAAAAAAAAAAAAAAACAAAAAAAAAATTACAAGTAATACAAGGAGAAAACCCATCTATAGCAGCATCAAAAATCAAGAAACAAATCTACTGACAGAACACAAAATCTATATATACAAAACATAAAGTATCATTGAGAGAAATCAAAGACGACATGAAATGCAAGAATACACCCTCCTCATGGATTAGAAAATTCAATGCTGTAAGGATTGCAAATTGACCTACAAGTTAAATAACAACTCAGTCAAAATCCCAGCAGGTTTCTTGCGTATATATTATAAGAAGTCAATTGTGAAATATAAGTGGATATGGGCTGGGTGCAGTAGCTCATGCTTATAATCCCAGCACTTTGGGGGGCCAAGGTAGGAGGTTTGCTTGAGCCAGAAGTTTGAGACCATCCTGGTCAACACAGTAAAACCCCATGTTTACAACAACAAAAAAAAAAAAAAAAAAAAAGAAAAACTTAGCCGGTCGTAGTGGCGTGTGTGCCTATAGTTCACCTATTGTGGAGGCTGAGGCACAAGGATCCCTTGAGCCCAGGAGTTCAAGGGTGCAGTGAACTATGATTGGGTGACAGAGGAAGGTCCTATCTCAATAAATAAATGAAAAAGACATTAAGTTGAAATGTAAAGGGCTAAGAATAAAGAATAATCAAAGACAATATTGAAGAGGAGTCATGGTTGAGGATATATACTACCAGGTATTAAGACTTGTTATAAAGGCACAGTAATTAAGACAGTGTGATACTAGTGCAGTTGAACACGATGAGCTCAGAAATAGACTCACATACATATATTTGATATATTTTTATTTATTTTATTTTATTTTTTGACACGGAGTCTCACACTGTTGCCCAGGCTGGAGTGCAGTGGCATGATCTCGGCTCACTGCAAGCTCCGCCTCCCGGGTTCATGCCATTCTCCTGACTCAGCCTCCCGAGTAGCTGGGACTACAGGCGCCCGCCACCATGCCCGGCTAATTTTTTGTATTTTTTAGTAGAGACGGGGTTTCACTGTGTTAACCAGGATGGTCTCGATCTCCTGACCTCGTGATCCACCCACCTCAGCCTCCCAAAGTGCTGGGATTACAGGCTTGAGCCACCGTGCCCAGCCTATTTTTGTTTTTGTTTTTTGAGACAGGGTTTCACTCTGTCACCAAGAGTATAGTCCAGGCTGGTGATCACGGCTCACTGTACCCTTAGCCTCGCAGGTTCAAGCAATCCTCCCACCTCAGCCTCCCAAGTAGCTGGGACTACAGGTACGTACCACCACACCTGGCTAATTTTGTTTTATTTTTTGTAGAGATGAGATTTTGCAAGTTGCCCAGGCTTATAGGTGATTTATGACAGAGATGGCACTGCAGAGTGCTGGGAAAAGGACAATCTTGGTACTTGTCAAATGGATATTCGCATGGAAAAAAGCTGAATTGTAAACTCTCCTTATCCATACTCAAAAAAATCGGTACAGGTCAACTGTAGATTTAAAATGTGAAAGGTAAAATAATACACTTTCTAGACAGTAACAGAATATCATCATGGCCTCAGGATGACAAATTTTTCTAAATAGGACATGAAAAGTGCTTATTAAGAAACTCAAATAAACTGGACAATATTAACATTAAAAATTTCTGTTTATCAAAAGACATCAAGAGTTCTTTAGCTTCTGGGATAAAAAGAAGGTATCAAGAGAGTAAAAAATGAAGGTACAGAGTGCAACAAAGTACTCACAATGTATACAGAAAGCCAACAAAGGACTCATATTCAGAATACATAAATAATTCCTACTAATCAATACAAAAGAGCACAAAAAAGCAAAGGACTTGTACAGGCACTTCAAAAATGAGGCTATCCAATGGCCAGTAACTATAAGAAAGGTGCTCAATCTCTTAAGTCATCAGGAAAAAAGAAATTAAAAGCTCAATGACATCTTGTTACACACATCTACAAAATGGCTAAAATTAAAAAGACTGACAATTCTAAGTGCTGCCAAAAATGTACAGCAATGGGAATTATCCTTTGCTGGTGGGAGTGTAATTTGGTACAATCACTTTGGACACTGGCAGACTCTACTAAAGCTGAACATATGTAAACCCTATTAATCAGCAATTCTACTTCTGGCTTATATCCAACAGAAATGTACAGAAATATAGAGCAAAGCAAGTTTAAGAATGTTCTGGGCCGGGTGTGGTGGCTTGTAATCCCAACACTTTGGGAGGTGGAGGCAAGTGGATCACCTGAGGTCAGGAGTTTGAGACCAGCCTGGCCAACATGGTGAAACTCCATTTCTACTAAAAATATAAAAATCAGGCCGGGTGCGGTGGCCCATGCCTATAATCCCAGCACTTTGGGAGGGTGAGGTGGATGGATCATGAGGTCAGGAGATCGAGACCATCCTGGCCAACACGGTGAAACCCTGTCTCTACTAAAAATACAAAAAATTAGCCAGGTGTGGTGGCAGGCGTCTGTGGTCCCAGCTACTTGGGAGGCTGAGGCAGGAGAATGGTGTGAACCTGGGAGGCAGAGCTTGCAATGAGCCGAGATTGCGCCACTGCACTCCAGCCTGGGAGACAGAGCGAGACTTCGTCTTAAAAAAAAAAAAAAAAGCACAAAAATCAGCCAGGCATGGTGGTGTGCGCCTGTAATGCCAGCTACTCTGAAGGCTAAGGCAAGAGAATCACTTGAATCTGGGAGGCAGAGGTGGCAGTGAGCCAAGATCATGCCATTGCACTCCTGCCTGGGCGATAAGAGCAAAACTCCACCTCAAAAAACAAAAAATTCTTAACAGCTTTATTTGTAATAGTTTAATACTTAATACAAAGATATCCATTAACAGTAGAATGGGTAAATGAATAGTAATACAAAAAAAATCATGCAGGAATAAAAATGAATAAAGCATTGCTACATGCAACAACAGGAGTGAATGTCACAAAAAAGTAATGAAAGAAGCCAGACAAAAATAATACAAACTACATGATTTCATCGCCTACATAAAGTTCAAAAACTAATCTAAAAAGAAGTTAGGATAGAGGTTTTACGTTTATGTAGAGTACAAGGGACAGTTCTGGTAATTATCTTTTCACCTGAGTGCTTAATTACACAACTGTATTCATTTAGTGACGATTCACTGATCTGCACACTTCCAATCTTCACTATGTATGCTAAACTTCAATGAAAAGTTCACTAAACATTGTTTTAAACAATGAGTCAGGAAGTTGGCCAGTCCCTGAACAAGTATGCTGTGGTATGATGTTTATATCATGCCCAAAACCACACAGCTCATGTTTCTCAATATACTGAAATCACCTGAGTGATTATCCTTAAGACAATTCAATTCTTGGTAACGGCATTTCTCTTGCTCTTTGATAACAGTAAAAGACGCAGCGCAGTGCTGAGTGAATGTCTGATGTTTGAAGGGTTGCTCCCTTCCATTAATTTCACAGAGCTCAAGGGCAAGGAGATTTAAAAAGCAACTGAAACTACTTACTTTTTCCTTTCCAAGGCTGAACACTCCTCATCACACTCCAGCCTGGATACGCAAATGAAAAAAAAAAATAAAGTCAGAGTACTGGCTATACAGCTCCTATCCAGCAAGAAAAGAAAGTCTCAGTCAACCTGGAAACACAGCTGACTCTAGCCAAAGAACATTCCCTCAGGCCAGGAAGCCTGTGAGGCCACCTGCTCTTCAGTTTCCATTAGTACCCTTGCCCTAGAAATATCATTTCCCCACGGACCCCAATCCAGGGATGGCTGGATGAGGTCCCTCTCAAGGACAGGTGGGATGGCCTCTCTGTTATGGGGCCAGGAGTCCTCCAGTGGCCTCAGAGTGTTCCCTGGCTGCTCAGCCCCAAATGCTCCACAGGTGCCCCTCTTAACAGCCCAATCTCCCATTCCAGAGACAGTCACCACTCTGGGTTCTCTATTCTCACATGGGTTAAGCTAAACACACATAGGTCTCTGCTTCCTTTGGTTACTGTGAGGCCTGGAAAAGTCTCCTCTAGTCTTAGCTATCTCCTGAGTAGGATGCATTGGGGATGGAACGGATGTCTCAACATCAAATTGTCTATTGAATACTTATTATGTATGCAAGGCTCTACTATGAAGTACTGAGATAAATGAATAATCCCTGCCCTCTAATTGAAGTCTAATTGAAGAAAGAAGGCACATATATGCATTTTAAAAATTACCTGGCTTGATGAACTTCCTTTTTGGTAATTAACTTGCTGATCTCCACTGAACCTCCAAGTTGCATGTCTGTTATCTTAGAGGCCATGGAAATTGCAGCTATTCTGAAATATAAAAAAGAAAGGGAAAAAGAGGCATTGCAGTTTCACAAGAACCTCCTTATACTTGGGATACAGAAGACCTCTTTAAAAGCAAATCTAGGCCGGGTGTGGTGGCTCACGCCTGTAATTCCAGCACTTTGGGAAACTGAGGCAGGTGGCTCACCTGAAGTCAGGAGTTCAAGACCAGCCTGGCCAATATGGTGAAACCCCATCTCTACTAAAAATACAAAAACTTAGCCGGGCATGGTAGCAGGCTCCTGTGATCCCTGCTACTCAGAAGGCTGAGGCAGGAGAATCACTTGAACCTGGGAGGTGGAGGTTGCAGTGAGCCGAGATCACCCCACTGCACTCTAGCCTGGGCAACAAGAGTGAAACTCCATTTCAAAAAAAAGCAAATCTATCACATGAAAACTGGTGTGGTCTTGGAAGCCCGGCTACTATGAACTACCAACATATCTATGTCATATCTCCTCAATTACATTCAAAGCAGCTACCTGGGAAGCGATGAGGTGACTCAAACCCTCAGTATTCCCTAGAGCAACACTTGGCACTTAGTAGGTATTCAAACATAGCCAATCTGATGTGTGCATCCTCTTAAAGTCCTATATCCATGGCACCTCCCCCCATCTAACCAGATATATATAAAATATATATAAATTATAATATATATTATACATATATATAAAACCATTCATTCTCTAACATCTCCATCTCAGCACTCAGATCCCTATATGGCTACACAGGTCCCAAGACTTCAGGAAGCTGCAGAGATACCTCACAGAACAATTAGAAACCCTCACACTGGCCGGGTACGGTGGCTCAAGCCTGTAATCCCAGCACTTTGGGAGGCTGAGACGGGCGGATCACGAGGTCAGGAGATCGAGACCATCCTGGCCAACACGGTGAAACCCCATCTCTGCTAAAAAATACAAAAAACTAGCCGGGCGAAGTGGCAGGCGCCTGTAGTCCCAGCTACTTGGGAGGCTGAGGCAGGAGAATGGCGTGAACCCGGGAGGCGGAGCTTGCAGTGAGCTGAGATCCGGCCACTGCACTCCAGCCTGGGTGACAGAGCGAGACTCTGTCTCAAAAAAAAAAAAAAAAAAAAAAAACTCTCACACCAGAAAGGCACAGGGCTTAGCCCTGGCTGTGCCAATGACAAATGGTGGGATGTGAAAGCAATTCACCTAACTTCAGGACATCTTCCCTTCTTATCTCACAATGTAATACGACCAAAAGAGAGAAAAAGAGAAAGAGGAAGGAGGAAGCGGAAAAATTTAAGTTATTTTACACACCAAAGTTAGGGAAGAAAAGGTACATAAAGCAGCACTTTTTCTTTGAACTAGAGAAACTAGATTCTTAAAAATGTATGTAAGAAACTTTCTAGCCAGGTGTGGTGGTTCACTCCTGTGATCCCAGCACTTTGAGGGGCCGAGGTAGGAGACCAGCCTGGGAAACAGGGCTAGACCCCTCTCAATAAAACAAAACAAAACAAACAAAAAAACCTTTCCAGCTTTTAGAAAAGGTGCAAGGATATTATGATAAACACATGTATCTGTGCAGTGGTGTTTACAACTGATCACAACCAGTTACAGAGTTGTTTCTTCTCCACTCCCACTGATTCACTTGATTAGCTTTAAAAACAAAACACATGTATCTGTTTCACCTAGGTCACCAGTTGTTAACATTTAAGTAACACTAACCTTTGATAAGTACTAGATGCTTCAGAGCAAATCACCATCTCTTTTCTTCGTCCACATTCACACTGTAGCTCTACCTGAAGTCAGATGACATGGAACGACTTTTAGCGCACTGGAACCATGTGAATAAAGTAGTTTTCACTCTTAAATCCTCTCTTAAACCATAGCGGAGACTAGAGAGTCAGCGGGTGGCCACTCTCCAAGCTGGAAGAAGCTAACCACACATGCAAACTGACACAGTTGCTGACATGCTAGAAGTGCCCCCATCCACAATGCCCCCTTTTGGAAACCACCTCTGCTCTTCATCCTGGCTGAAGGGGCAGGCCTGGGATGAAGTTTTTACCATCAAAGACAGACGCTTGCCCTAGGCTCAACTGTGGCCTAGCCAACTCCACCTCCTCAAGGTGGCCACACTTGATCCTTTAGACCAGGCTAAACCTCCCATTTATCTGCTCTCATAGCACCCTCCACAAGGCTTAAACTACTCCCTCATGACACCACAGCCATAATTAGTTATCTAAGCAATAATTGAATATCTGTCCCATCAGGTAGTGAGGAACCATGTGTCTCTTGTTCACTAATTTATCCCTAGCACCTCATACTACGTCTTGCACAAAACACATTTATACATTTATTAAATAAATGGAGTAAACAATCAGTGTCTATTGAGAATCTGATCCAAGGGAGACACAGACTCTAGTCTGGTGGCAGTGGGTACCTGCTGAATCAAAAGGCCACACCAAGTTTGGCAGGCAGAAACCTGTGTGACTCACTCTACCTTTCCCTAACTTGTGGTTTTTGGCAACCAATGACCCCTGATTAAGATGCATGCCCAGGGGCTACTGTAGACAGTTCGGGACTCACTAGTAGCCTCAGAACCACAGTCAATGCTCCATCGGTGGCCAGAAATACCCACCTTGGCTTTACAAGCAGTCACAGGGCAGGGTGAGCTGGTATGGCAGGGTGCCATACACGGGTGACCACAGTCAGCTCTGGGGGTGGTGCAGGGCTGCTTGCAGGCCTCATCCACAAGACACTCCCCTTTGTGACAGAGTCTCTGACATTTGTGCATCCCACATGGTAGCGTGGCACCGCAGGGTAATCCGCAAGAGATATCAACCAGGTGACAGGGGATGTTGCTCCGAAACTAGGAGAGACAGAAGTAGTCAGATTCTCATCTCCATGTGGGATTTGGGGTGAGTTTTAACTTCCTCTTAAAACATTTCTGAGCTTATAGCAGGTTTTTTTTTGTTTTTGTTTTTCTGATACAGGGTTTTACTCTGTCGCCCAGGCTGGAGTGTAATGGCATGATTATGGGGCTCACGTGATCCTCCCACCTCAGTCTCCCAAGTAGCTGGAATTGCAGGTGCGTGCCACCACGCCCGGCTAATTTTTGTATTTTTTTTTTTAAGAGATGGGGTTTCACCATGTTGCCCAGGCTGGTCTCGAACTTCTGAGCGGAAGCAATCCACCTGCCTAGGCCTCCCAAAGTGCTGAGATTACAGGTGTGAGCCACTGCATCTGGCAATAATGGTTTATATTTATTTATTTATTTATTTTGAGAGGAAGTCTCACTCTGTTGCCCAGGATGGAGTACGGTGGCGCCCATCTCGGGGCTCACTGCAACCTCCACCTCCAGGGTTCAAGGGATTCTCCAGCCTCAGACTCCCGAGTAGCTGGGATTACAGGTGTGTACTACCATGACCAGCTAATTTTTGTATTTTCAGTAGAGACTGGGTTTCGCCATGTTGGCCAGGCGGCTGGTCTTGAACTCCTGACTTCAAGCGATACACTTGCCTTGGCCTCCCAAAGTGCTGGGATTACAGGTGTGAACCACCACACTCAGCCCAGTTTTTAAAATGATAATTATTATTATTATTTTAATTTTTAGAGACAGGGTCTCACTATGTTGCCTAAGCTGGACTTGAACTTCTGGGCTCAAGTGATCCTCCTGCCTTAGTCTTCTGATTAGCTGGGACCATAGGTACATGCCACTACATCCGGCTTAAAAGCTGTATTTCTAAAAAAGCTCTATTTATCTGGGAAAAAATCACTTTGATTTTCAAAGTCTGAAAGGTTAGTTTGAGATGAAGAAAATAAACCTTAACTTTATTTAATAATCTCTGTTATGACTCAAAAGGATTTGTAGCAGAAGCCAAAAATGTGATCTGGGACATAAACTTTCCAAAGTGACAACAAACAAATGTAACTAGATAACTAGGGAGTGCTTGAAAATGTTATGACTAACTGGGAGGGGCAGATGATCTTTTCCCTCCTTTCTGAACTGCTAAAGCAGAGTCAACAGACTAACTCTTATAGACGTTGGGGTGGAGGGCAACCTTGGCCTAGGGTTCTGAGACTGAGGGCCCTTTTTTGTTTGATTTTGCTTTTTTTTTTTTTTTTTGAGACGGTCTTGCTCTGTCGCCCAGGCTGGAGTGCAATGGCGCGATCTCAGCTCACTGCAACCTCCACCTCTCGGCTTCAAGCGGTTCTCCTGCCTCAGCCTCCCAAGTAGCTGGGACTACAGGTGTGTGCCACCATGCCCAGCTAATTTTTGTATTTTTAGTAGAGACAGGGTTTCACTATGTTGGCCAGGCTGGTCTCGAACTGCTGACCTCTGGTGATCCACTTGCCTCGGCCTACCAAAGTGTTGGGATTACAGGCGTGAGCCACTGCGCCCAGCCTGTTTTGCTTTTTTTTGAGGCAGAATCTTGCTCTGTTGCCCAGGCTGGAGGGCAGTGGCATAATCATGGCTCACTGCAGCCTTGAACTCCTGGGTTCAAGTGATCCTCCTGCCTTAGCCTTCCAAGTAGCTGGGCATACAAGCATGCCACTAAACCCAGCTAATTTTTGTATTATTGTAGTCAGGATCCCACTGGTTGCCCAGGCTAGAAGGTTGTTTTCTGCAATTAAATACTTAACTCTCCTCATGTCTCCCAACTCATGGTCTCCACAACTTCAGGCAGTCCTGTCCTTTAAAAAATTTAGAGAAAACAGGCCATGGAACCCCCAATTCATTTTTTTCTTGAAAAATGGCCTGTTTCCAGGTTTCCTCACCATAGGAAAAAGCTGCTGCAATTTTACTCTTGTAGGACCAAAGGCTAGTCTTATATATTCACTCAAATTCTTTCATGAACCCTCGAAATGAGGGATATACTTCTACTGCAGTGACACACAACTTCTCCCTTGAAGATACCTCCAACATCTAGGACACACGTTTCCCATCGCACTGAAATCCGTATTTTGGTGGAATGTAGTTCTCAATCATTAAACACTTACATATTCTACTACCAGGGCAATGAGGATAATTTTCGCTGATGCTCTGCCCTGTCATCCTCTCCACATTACTTTCTTCTCGCTATCCTTTAGGATGTTAATTCTTGCAAAACACCTGGAGAGCCCTTCCATCCTTCTTAGCCCTCTGTATTTCCCACATTACTGCTATTGTCTATTTTCATGCCTGCCTCCCAACCCAAAGTGAAGGCTTCATAAGGGCAAGGGTTAGTCTTGTTCACTTTCAAATCACCCAAACCTAGCCTGTTACCTAGCACATGGTAGGTACTCATACTCGATATCTGTTGAATGAAGTCTGAATAAGCCATCAACACAAAGATAACACATTGATGTTTTAGAATGGATAAACTGGAAAAGGTGAGATACATAGAAAAGAATAAATACCAAGGACTTGAGAACCACCCACAGGAAATCAGTGGAGGAATATACGTCCATGAAGATAAAAGAATATGGCATGTTGTTACAGATGTCAAGAGAGTTTCATGAAATGTTGGCCAATACTTCATGATGCAAAATAAGCAGGTTACAAAACAGTATCTTTTTTTTTTTTTTTTTTTTGGTATAGGGCAGTTGGAATGTAGAAAACAGTATCATCTTAATCAGAGCAAGGAAAAATGTATATCACATGTCTGGTGGTTTATATGCCAGAATGTTAGAGTATTTCTTTCTCAGTAGCAGAATTAAATCTTTTCAACTGTACAATAAATATGCATTTTTTTATAGGACTTCACTTTATTGCATTTCATAGATATCACATTTTTTACAAATTGCAAGTTTGTGGCAACCCTGCGTCCAGCAAGTCTATCTGTTCCACTTTTCCAACAGCACATGCTCATTTCGTGTCTGCGTCACATTTTGGTAATTCTCGCAACATCTCAGAATTTTTCATTATTCTATCTGTTATGGTGACCTGTGATCAGTGATTTTGTTTTTTTCCTTTTTCTTATTTCAATAGTTCTTGGGGAACAGGTGGTGTCTGGCTACATGCATAAGTTCCTTAGTAGTGATTTCTGAGATTTTGGTGTACCCATCACCCGGGGAGTGTACACTGTACCCAATGTGTAGTTTAAAAAAATTTTTTTTTTTTTCCCGAGACGGAGTCTTGCTCTGTTACCCAGGCTCGAGTGCAGTGGCACAATCTTGGCTCACTGCAACATCTGCCTCCCGAGTTCAAGCAATTCTCCTGCCTCAGCCTCCCAAGTAGCTGGGATTACAGGGATGCACCACCATGCCCAGCTAATTTTTTTAGTAGAGATGGGGGGTCTCACCATGTTGGCCAGGTTGGTCTCAAACTCCTGACCTCGTAATCTGCCTGCCTTGGCCTCCCAAAGTGCTGGGATTCTAGGCATGAGCCACCATGCTCGGCCCCAGTGTGTAGTTTTTTTAATCCCTCACCCGCCTCCCATCCTTTCCCTAGAGTCCCCAAAGTCCACTGTATCATTCTCATGCTTTTGCGTCCTCATAGCTTAGGTCCCACTTATGAGTGAAAACATACGATGTTTGGTTTTCCATTCCTGAGTTACTTCACTTAGAATAATGGTCTCCAAATCCATCCAGGTTGCTGTGAATGTCATTATTTCGTTCCTGGCTGAGTAGTATTCCATGGTACGTATCTATATATACACCACAATTTCTTTATCCACTTGTTGATTGATGGGCAGTTGGGCTGGTTCCACATTTTTGTAATTGTGAATTGTGCCGCTATAAACATGCGTGTGCAGGTATCTTTTTCATATAATGACTTCTTTTCTTCTGGGTAGACGCCCAGTAGTGGGACTGCTGGATCAAACGGTAAATCTACTTTTAGTTCTTTAAGGAATCGCCACAGTTTTCCACAGTGGTTGTACTAGTTTACATTCCCACCAGCAGTGTAAAAGTGTTCCCTTTTCACCACATCCACGCCAACATCTATTATTTTTTGATTATTGCCATTCTTGCAGGAATAAGGTGGTTATTAAAAAAAAAAAAATTGGTGTTTTAAAGTAAAATGATTGGAACAGACAACAGATCATTGGTTTTCAGGGGCTGGAAGTAGGGGATATTGAGTACACAGGGGCATGAAGGATGCTTGGGGGTGACTGAACTGTTCTACATCTTGATTGTGGTAGTGGTTTGATGGTATGTATGCTTTTGTTAAAACTCATGGATCTGTACAATAAAAAGGGTAAATTCTGTTGTATGCAAATTATATCTTAAGAAAAAATTTTTAAGCAATGGAAACCTTCTACTTCCGAATGTATTTACTTTGAGAAATGATGAGACTAACAATTCTTAAGTAATAAAATCATGAACCTCTGCCTGGAACAATGAGCACTTGAGAGAGAAAACTTACCTCATGCTTGCCCATGCACCACTTCTGAGTTAGGAAAGTGCAAGGGGGACACTTCTCCTCACTATGACAAGAATGATATACTGCAGAAAGAGAAAGGTAACTTTAGAAATACTTTCGAAATAAAGTCACGTAAACCATTATACATCATATAAATGGCATACAGCATGAAACTTTTAAATTCGGAAACTGGGAGTACTTTTAAAAAATGGTCACAGGAAAGTAAAAAGTACCTGACTTCATGTTAAAGTGTTGAAGGACAAGCATGAGTGAGAAAAAGAAACCCAACCAAGGCGGAAGAGACATGCCCAAACAGAAGCAGAGGAGGCAGCTTTCTCATCTCATCTCTTGCAGCACAGCCATATGGTCCATCCAATTCTACTATGTCATTCTTTTGGCCCTACCTTAACAGCAACTGCTCACTTCTGCTCAGATATCTTTGCTATTAATTCCATCTAAAATGCTTCTGCTGATTCCTTCCAATTTCATTACTGCCTATAAGGGGAAGTTCATCAAAACTCACTTCCTACAATGAAGCTTTCCTTGGCTGACCATACTCTAGCCTGAGCTCCCTCACACTTCCTGGTGTCTCAGTTCCTACGCAGATGGGCTGCTGCCACATTATTTAGCCCATCTGCATGTGAAGGGTGGTTGTATCATGTGTATTGAACTACCATTCTCCTCCTCGCAGGGAGAACGTAAGAACCTCATGGTCACGGGGTATTTTTATCTTCCTCTGAAGTTCCCTCTGTGTCTGACACCATGTTAGAAATACAGTAAACACTTAAGAAAATGGAAATGAATGGGGAACAAAATAGGCTAAAACAACACAATTCACAAATGGTGAAGTTCTTACTATGGATCTTGCCCAGCAGGACTTGGGCTTCATCTGTAACACCCGCAAGTAAGTGTAAAGGAGGGAATGGGTGGGGACTGCCCTGGGCATGTACTTCATGCTGGTATGAATGCCACGGGAGGGGCTTTCAAACTATGCTGGGAGGACTATCCTAAGATTCCCAAGGAAGGAGGGAACATTCCACTTAATGAAGAATTTAAGATCTGTTTTACTCCATTAACTTAAAAAATCAAGAGCTGGTTTTCTAGTTTTAAGTCTGAATCATATTGCCAGACTAACTGTGGGTATCAAATCTGGTCCCCTGAATTATTTCAGGTTTGCCTCTGGTATTTGGTAAAATGAAATGATGAGCCCAGTATGGTGATAGAGGAAAGCCAGCAACCAGACTTGACAGATACAGAAATTGAGTGATGTCAAGTGGTTGTTGGCCTGGTATCTGAGCAGTTTATCAGAGAAAAACTGGAAACACTGAAATGTCCAGCAACACAAGACTGACTGAATAAGTTATGGTCCATCCATGTAACAGGACACTCAATTGCCATTAAAAATTTATATTAAAAAAAAAATACTGACAAGGCGACAGATTAAAAATATAATAATAAGAGTGGGAAAAAAGCTAGTTAAAACCATTCAGTTCAGTAAGATCCCATTTTTATTTTGGGAAAAAAATGCAAACATATATATTTGCACATGGCAAAAGACCCTGAGAAATACATGTAAGGTATAATTCTTAGGAGGTGACATATAATAGATTATTTAATTTCAAACTTTTGACTTTATTTTTTTTTTTTGAGTCAGAGTCTCACTTTGTCACCCAGGCTGGAGTGCAATGGCGCAATCTTGGCTCACTGCAACCTCTGCCTCCTGGGTTCAAGTGATTCTCTTGCCTCAGCCTCCCAAGTAGCTGGGATTATAGGCATCCGCCACCACGCCAGGCTAAGTTTTGTATTTTTAGTAGAGACAGGGTTTTACCATGTTGGCCAGACTAGTCTCAATCTTCTGACCTCAGGTGATCCACCTGCCTCGGCTTCCCAAAGAGAGGCATGAGTCACTGCACCTGGCCTTTTTTACTATTTTTTTTTTTTTTTTTTTGAGACGGAGTCTCACTCTGTTGCCCAGGCTGAAGTACAGTAGCACGATCTTGGCTCACTGCAACCTCTGCCTCCCGGATTCAAGCAATTCTCCTGCCTCAGCCTCCCGAGTAGCTGAGATTACAGGTGCCTGCCACAATGCCTAGCTAACTTTTGTATTTTTAGTAGAAACAGGGTTTCACCATGTTGGCCAGGGTGGTCTCGAACTCCTGACCTCAAGTGACTCGCCCACCTCGGCCTCCCAAAGTGCTAGGATTACAGGCACGAGCCACTGTGCCTGGCCTCTATTTTCTTTTTTGAGACAGAGTATCAGTCTGTCAGCAGGCTGGAGTACAGTGATGTGATCTCAGCTTACTGCAACCTCTGCCCCCGGGGTTCAAGTGATTTTCCTGCCTCAGCCTCCTGAGTAGCTGGGACCACAGGCACATACCAACACGCCTGGCTAATTTTTGTATTTTTAGTAGAGACAGGGTTTTACCATGTTGGGCAGGATGGTCTCCAACTCTTGACCTCATGATCTGCCCCCCTTGGTCTCCCAAAGTGCTGGGATTACAGGCGTGAGCCACTGCGCCTGGCCCTGGCCTCTACTTTCTTAATTTTAATAGGATAAATACATATTGCTTCTATAACAACAAAAAAGTCACTTTTAATTTTGTAAAAAGATGCTAAATTTCAAAATATGCACCAAAGTGGAGACCACAAAGAAAGAAAAGATCTTGAGAGATAAGATCAGCTGGGGTGTCTTCCAACATTTTTAGGTGTCTTTGACATCCTTAGAGTAAACCAATGGAGTAAACCAACTGTATCACAATGGATTGGATGCAGAAGTAGATATGATAATTCAGGTGTGATTCCAAGCTGTGGCCCAGATTACAGACCCACCTTCACAGAAGCAGCCTCTGAGCATGGGAGCAAGGGGCAACCATCACAGCATGACTTTAGAGCAGCAAAGACAGTTACACAGCAGGATCCTAAATGACACGGTGTGAGCAGGCTGAAGTGTGAAGACAAGATGCTACTCACCTGGATGGTCACATTCATGGACTCTAGCGCAGGTTTGGGTACATTCAGGGGGCCTAGTACCACAGGGAACTGGAGGGTAAATCACTGATGCACCACAATGGCAGGTTAATTCATCAAAACCTGGCGGAGCAGCAGGTAAAACAAAAGAATCCTTTCTGAGTTTGGGATGTGCACATACATATTTACACACACACACACACACACACATGCACACACACATTTTTGCTTGTAGTTTTAGCGGAGAATTTTTGGAGGTGTTACTTTTTTTAAAGGAGGTTTTTATTTTATTAAACTTTTATTTTATTAAAACTAAGCTGGTGAAAAAGGCATGCACAGATATGAAGTTTCATTTACTACTGTGACCCTGACAGCTTCCCAATACTTTTCCCAACATATTTCTAGACAGGAGATTATATTGATGACTGAGTTTTTAATATTATAACAGGAAAGTTATCAACATTTCAAAGATCACATAAGAATTATTTTCCAAATGATCAATGTGGGCTGTTATAAAATCATGCACGGGGCCGGGCGCGGTGGCTCACGCCTATAATCTCAGCACTCTGGGAGGCCGAGGTGGGCGGATCACGAGGTCAGGAGATTGAGACCATCCTGGCTAACACGGCGAAACCTTGTCTCTACTAAAAATACAAAAAATTAGCCGGGCGTGGTGGTGGGTGCCTGTAGTCCCAGCTGCTGGGGAAGCTGAGGCAGGAGAATGGTGTGAACCCGAGAGGCGGAGCTTGCAGTGAGCCAAGATCATGCCACTGCACTCCAGCCTGGGTGACACAGCAAGACTCTGTCTCAAAAAAATAAAATAAAATAAAATAAAATAAAATAAAATAAAATCATGCACGGGTAAAAAGATCCATTCAAAGTATAAGAAAGTCCAATAAATTTTAGTGACAGAGAACAAAAACACTGAGTCAAGTTCTTTATAAAATGAAGTTGAATTTTGGTGTAATTTCAAAGAATATCAGTAATTATTTGAAAACATCTTTAAAATACTCTTCCCTTCTCCTGTGTAAGGTTATTTGTGTAAGGATGGATTTTTTTTCATATACCTCAACTATATCATGATGGATTGGATGCAGAAGTAGATGTGAGAATTCAGCTATCTTCTATTAAACCAAGTATCCACCATTCTATATTTTTGAAGTTATTTTAAAAATTTTTGTGATTACATGCAATGAATATATTATTATTCTTAAATATACTAATCAATTATTTTTTAAATTTCTCAGTTTTAATTTCTAATACAGTAGATACAGATAAATACGACTCACATAAAAAGAGCTCTTTAGGATACTTTTTAGTAATGTAAATGAGCCCTACTACAAAAA
The DNA here is from genome assembly GCF_024542745.1 of Macaca thibetana thibetana. Taxonomy (NCBI): domain Eukaryota; kingdom Metazoa; phylum Chordata; class Mammalia; order Primates; family Cercopithecidae; genus Macaca; species Macaca thibetana. Next base: position 47,509,836 of record NC_065592.1, read on the forward strand.
AGTTTGCAAACTGCTGCTAATAATATAGAGAAAGAAGATTGTTGAGGACAGAACCTAGGTAAATAACATACATGAGGCAGGTAGCAGAGAAGGAATCTATCAACGAACTAGGCCCCATCTGAGGATCACTGCTCATATCACAAGTTTTCAGGGACTACAATACAGCATTAGAAGTAACTTTAAAGAAAGTCTCAACATATTGTAAATACGAAGGCTTAGTTCAAGAATCCATACCATTCTAAGTAAATCAATCTCTCAAAGTATATTATGTCTGAATTTCTAAAAAACTCTTCTAATAAACTATATAGTAAAGACACTCACTGGCTTGCCAGCATGTCTGGCAGTTTCCACGATGACAAGGTTCTTCACACCTATGAAGGCCACAACGGAGTTTCCTCCCACAAATCAAAGGACACTTGTGCTCCTTATCCTGGGAAGAGAGATTTGTATTTGTTCATAAAATGGTCTTCATTTTATATTTTCCATAAATAACAACAAGATTAATAAAAACAAAGCTCTACACATTTATGGATAAAATGATGTCTGGAAATACCTTCAAAATAGCCACAAAAGGGAGAGTAGGTGGGGATGAAGATAAAACAAAATTCGTCACGAGGTGATCAATACTAAAGCTGGATGTTGTGTATATGGGACTCTCTATACTAGTCTCTCTGCTTCTGCATATATTTGAGAGAGAGAGAGAGATATATATATATATATATATTTTTTTTTTTTGAGATGGAGTCTCGCTCTGTCACCCTGGCTGGAGTGCAGTGGCGCGATCTCGGCTCACTGCAAGCTCCACCTCCCAGGTTCACACCATTCTCCTGCCTCAGCCTCCTGAGTAGCTGGGACTACAGGCGCTCGCCACGATGCCTGGCTAATTTTTTTGTATTTTTAGTAGAGACAGGGTTTCACCGTGTTAGCCAGGATGGTCTCGATCTCCTGACCTCATGATCCGCCCACCTTGGCCTCCCAAAGTGCTGGGATTACAGGCGTGAGCCAGTTTGAAATTTAAAAAAAATATATTTTATTTTTACATTGTGTGTGTGTCTTTGTGTGAGAGAGCCAGGGTCTCACTCTGTTGCCCAGGCTGGAGGGTGGTGGTGCGATCTCGGCTCACTGCAACCTCCACCTCCCAGGTTCAAGCAATTCTCCTACCTCAGCTTCCTGAGTAGCTGGGATTACAGGTGCCCACCACAATGTCCAGGTAAGTTTTAAATTTTTAGTAGAGACAGGGTTTCACCATGTTGGCCAGTCTGGTCTGGAACTCCTGACCTCAAGTGATCTGCCTGCCTTGGCCTCCCAAAGTGCTGGGATTACAGGCATGAGCCACCACGTCCAGCCTTATTTTTACATTTAAATCTATTTATTTATTTAGAGACCTGGTTATGAGATGGGCATTTTTGTAGTTTTGGTAGAGATGGGGTTTTACCATGTTGCCAAGGCTGACCTTGAATTCCTTGGATTAAGTGAGATCCACCCACCTCAGCCTCCAAAAGTGGAATTACAGGTGTGAGCCACCATGCCTGGCTGTAAATTTTTTTATAAGAAGAGGAAGTCTTTAAGCCTTCTAACACTAGTTTATAATACTTGCACAATTCATCATTCTTCACTTTAATATATAAATTTTAAAAATAATTATGTATGTTATATACATACATACACATGTATTACCTTGCTATTGGTACTGTGTTATCTTGTTTATGTATATACACACTGATACAGTTTGGCTGTGTCTCCAACCAAATCTTATCTTGAATTCCCACATGTTGTGGGAAGGACCTGGTAGGAGTTAACTAAATCATGGCGGGGGAAGGTCTTTCCCATGCTGTTCTCATGATAGTGAATAAGTCTCCTGAGATCTGATGGCTTTATAAGGCCGAGTTTCCCTGCATAAGCTCTCTCTCTGCCTGTTGCCATCCATATTAAGACGTGACTTGCCCTTCCTTGTCTCTCACCATGATTATGAAGCCTCCCCAGCCACTTGGAACTGTAAGCCCATTAAACCTCTTTCTTTTGTAACTTGCCCAGTCTCGGTATGTCTTTATCAGCAGTGTGAAAACAGACTAATACAGTAAACTGGTACCAGTAGAGTGGGGTGCTGCTGAAAAGATACCCGAAAATGTGGAAGTGACTTTAGAACTGGGTAACAGGCAGATGATGGAACAGTTTGGAGGGCTCAGAAGAAGACAGGAGAATGTGGGAAAGTTTGGAACTTCTTAGAGACTTGCTGAATGGCTTTGCCCAAAATGCTGATAATGATATGGACAATAATGTCCAGGCTGAGGTGGTCTCAGATGGAGATGAGGAACTTGTTGGGAGCTGGAGCAAAGGTGACTCTTGTTGTTTTATCAAAGAGAGTGGCAACATTTTGCCCCTGCCCTAGAGATCTGTGGAACTTTGAACTTGAGAAAGATGATTAAGAGTATCTGGTGGAAGAACTTTCTAAGTAGCAAAGCATTTAAGAGGTGACTTGGGTGCTGTTAAAGGCATTCAGTTTTAGAAGTGAAACAAAGCATACAAGTTTGGAAAATTTGCAGCCTGCCAATGTGACAGAAAATCCTATTTTCTGAGAAGAAATTCAAGCTGACTGCAGAAATTTGCATAAGTAATGAGGAGCCAAATGTAAAACCCCAAGACAATAGGGAAAATGTCCCCAAAGCATGTCAGAGGTCTTCATGGCAGCCCCTCCCATGACAGGCCTGGAGGCTCAGGAGGAAAAAATGGTTTTGTGGGCCGGCCCTAGGGTCCCTCTGCTGTATGCAGCCTAGGGACTTAGTGCCCTGCATCCCAGCCACTCCAGCTGTGGCTGAAAGGGCCCAACACAGAGCTTGGGCCATGGCTTCAGAGTGCAAGCACCAAGCCTTGGCAGCTTCCATGTAGTGTTGCGCCTGTGGGTGCACAGAAATCAATAACTGACGCTGGAAACCTCTGCCTAGGTTTCAGAAGATGGATGGAAACACCTGGATGTCCAGGCAGAAGTTTGCTGCAGGGGTGGGGCTGTCACAGAGAACCTCTGTTAGGGCAGTGCCGAAGAGAAATGTGGGGTTGCAGCCCCCACACGGAGTCCCTACTGGGGTACCAGCTAGTGGAGCTGTTAGAAGAGGGTCACTGTCCTCCAGACCCTAGAATGGGAGATGCACTGACAGCTTGCACTGTGTGCCTGGAAAAGTCACAGACACTCAATACCAGCCTGTGAAAGCAGCTGGGAGGGGGCTGTATGCTGCAAAGCCACATGGGCGGAGCCGTCCAAGACCATGGGAACCCACTTCTTGCATCAGCGTGACCTAGATGTAAGACATGGAGTCAAAGGAGAGCATTTTGTAGCTTTAAGATTTGACTGCCCGGCCGGGCGCAGTGGCTCACGCCTGTAATCCCAGCACTTTGCGAGGCCGAGGCAGGTGGATCACGAGGTCAGGAGATCAAGACCATCCTAAGATGGTGAAACCCCGTCTCTACTAAAAATACAAAAAAATTAGCTGGGCGTGGTGGCGGGTGCCTGCAGTCCCAGCTGCTCGGGAGGCTGAGGCAGGAGAATGGTGTGAGCCTGGGAGGCAGAGCTTGCAGTAAGCGGAGATCGTGGAGAGAGTGAGACTCCATCTCAAAAAAAAAAAAAACCAAAAATTTGACTGCCCCACTGAATTTCAGACTTGCATGGGGCCTGTACCCCTTTGTTTTGGCCAACTTCTCCCATTTGGAATGGCTGTATATACCCAATGCCTGTACCCCTATTGTACCTAGGAAGTAACTAATTTGCTTTTGAATTTACGGGCTCACAGGCAAAGCGACTTGCCTTGTCTTGGATGAGACTTTGGACTGTAGACTTTTGAGTTAATGCTGAAATGGGTTAAGACTTTGGGGGACTGTTGGAAAGGCATGATTGGTTTTGAAATGTGAGGACATGAAATTTGGGAGGGGCCAGGGGCAGAATGATATAGTTTGGCTGTGTCCCCACCCAAATCTCATCTTGACTTCCAATATGTTGTGGGAGGGACCTGGTGGTAGGTAACTGAATCATGGGGGCAGGTCTTTCTCGTGCTGTTCTCGTGATAGTGAATACGTCTCATGAGATTTGATGGCTTTATAAGGCCAAGTTTCCTGGACAAACTCTTATTTCTCTGCCTGCTGCTATCCACGTGAGATGTGATTTGCTTCTCCTTGCCTTCCACCATGATTGTGAGGCCTCCCCAGCCACTTGGAACTGTAGATCCATTAATCCTCTTTCTTTTGTAATTTGCCTAGTCTTGGGTATGTCTTTATTGGCAGTGTGAAAATGGACTAATACATACATACATATACATACACGTTTATACATACATGTTATGTCATATATTACATATATGTTATCTTGGTTTTTTTAATATATAAGAGTATATTAGATAACAAAGTACGAATAGCCAGCTAGTGCTTTATTTAGCTCCATAAAAGCAAATATTTTAAATAAACATTTTATTTTTAAAAATCTTTTTTAAAAATGTCATAATAATTTTTCCTACTGACCTGACCTAAGCAGTACATGAAACCTGAAGCCCAAGTTGCTAAGTCCAGTCTGTGTTGGGACAACACACAATCTCCTGCAGAAGACTGTGTGCTCATCTAGGGGTCTTGGGCTCTGGGGTATGAGGCATTCTCTTTCTTCTTTCTCTTCCTCTGTGTTGCTACTAGATGCCACTGGCTGACTTCTTGACCTGGGTGAGACTAAAAAGGCCCAGTCTGTCTCTTTATAGAGAGGTTATGGGGACACTATGAGAGCTCTTTGACTGCTGCTTAGGGGCCCATACCAATGACTTTTAAATCTGGGCTGCATTCTCCACGTGGCTCAGGCTTCCAGAAGCCCAGCCCCTGGATGAATGGAATCTGATTATGCCTAATAAGTCCACTTACCACACAGCATATCTCATTACATTTATGCCGTCCACACAACCGTTTCTTGTTACACCGCTTGTCACACATAAATGTAGCATCTGCTGTGGCCAATTAAAAAGAAAAAAGAAAAACAGGCAAAGGATATGAACATTCATTCCACAAATATTTGAGTGACTATAAGCTAAAAGATTACAATAGTAATAATACAATTGTAATAATGTAAATGCAGTTTTTTGTTTTTGTTTTTTTTTTTTTGAGATGGAGTCTCTCTCTGTTGCCCAGGCTGGAGTGCAGTGGCATGATCTTGGCTCACCACAATGTCTGCCTCTTGGGTTCAAGTGATTCTTGTGCCTCAACCTCCCAAGTAGCTGGGCTTACAGGTGCCCGCCACCACAGCCGGCTAATTTTTGCATTTTTAGTAGAAGCAGGGCTTCACCATGTTGTCCAAGCTGGTCTTGAACTCCTGATCTCAGGTGATCCGCCTCCCATGGCCTCCCAAAGTGCTGAGATTAAAGGAATGCGCCACTGTGCCTGGCCTTTTTGCTTTCTTTTTTTTTCTTTTTTTTTTTTTTTTTTTTTGAGATAGAGTCTCACTCTGTTGCCCAGGCTGGAGTGCAGTGGTGCAATCTTGGTTCACAGCAACCTCCACCTCCCAGGTTCAAGCGATTCTCCCACCTCAGACTCCCGAGTAGCTGGGATTACAGGTTTGTGCCACCACGCCCGGCTAATTTTTGTATTTTTAGTAGAGACCGGGTTTCGCCATGTTGGCCAGGCTGGTCTTGAACTCCTGACCTCAGGTGATCCACCTGCCTTGGCCTCCCAAAGTGTTGGGATTCCAGGTGTCAGCCACCATGCCAGGCCGTCAGTTTTTTTTTTTTTTTTTTTTTTTTAAAGAGACAGGGTGTCTTTCTGTCACCCAGGCTGGAGTGCAGTGGCATTAACATAGCTCACTGTAACCTCGAATTCCTGGGCTCAAATGAGCCTCCCATCTCGGCCTTCCAAATGTTGGGGTTACAGGTGTAAGCCACTCTGCCCAGCTGAAAATGCATATTAAAATATCAATTTTCACCTTTAAAACTGTCTTAAAAAAATAGCAATGGTAGGGTTTAAGATGTGGAGAAAAAGGCACACTCATCTTGGTAGATGGGTGTACAAACTTTTGCAGTCCATGGGGGACTGATTCCAGGACCTCCCTTGGATATCAAAATTCACAGATATTCAAGTCTCTTATACAAAATGGTATAATATTTGCATATAACTTATGCACACTCTTCTTTATACTTCAAATCTTCTCTAGATTACTTATAACACCAAATACAATGTAAATGCTATCTAGATAGTTATTGTTTAGAAAATGATGAGAAAAAATTTTGTACATGTTCAGTACAGATGTAATTTGTTTACAAATTTGTCTTTGAATATTTTCAATCTATGGTTGGTTGAATCCATGGATATGGAACCCGTGGATGTGTAAGGCTGGCTGCATGTATGTTTCTATCAAAAATTTAAGTGTGGTTGGGCATGGTGGCTCCTGCCTGTAATCCTAGCACTTTGGGAGGCTGAGCCAGGAGGACTGCTCGAGCCCAGGAATTCAAGACCAGCCTGGGCAACACAATGAGACCCTGTCTCTACAAAAACTTGCTCACTGCAACCTCCGCCTCCTGGGTTTAAGCAATTCTCTTGCCTCAGCCTCCCGAGTAGCTGGGATTACAGGTGCCCACCACCATGCTGGCTAATTTTTTGTAGTTTTAGTAGAGACTGAGTTTCACCTTGGCCAGGCTAGTCTCAAACTCCTGACCTCAAGTGATCTGCCCGCCTTGGCCTCCCAAAGTGCTGGGATTACAGGTTTGAGCCATCGCACCCAGTCCTGCAAAAACTTTTAAAAATTAAGTTTTTAAAACTTAATTAAAAGTTAATTAAGCCATGGGCATGGTGGCGCATGCCTGTGGTCCCAGCTATTTGGGAGGCTGGTGTGAAAGGACCACTGGAGCCCAGGAGATCAAGGTTGTAGTGAGCTGTGATCTGCCACTACACTCCAGTCTAGGCGACAGAGAGAGAACTTGTCTCAAACAATAAATATATTTTAAAAACCAACAATGAAATATCAGAGACATCATATCATGTGGTAGTGATATATCACTTCACTAGGATGGCTATGATTTTAAAAACCCCAAAAATGGCTGGGTGTGGTGGCTCAAGCCTGTAATCCCAGCACTCTGAGAGGCTGAGGCGGGTGGATCATGAGGTTAGGAGTTCGAGACCAGCCTGACCAACATGGTAAAACCCCATCTCTACTAAAAATACAAAAATTAGCCAGGCACGGTGGTGGGCACCTGTAATTCCAGCTACTCGAGAGGCTGAGGCAGCTTAATCACTTGAACCTGGGAGGCGGAACCTAAATCTAGGGGAAAAACAAAACTATGCTGGCATGTTTATACATTTGTATGAATAGGGAAAAAGACCTGGAACCTTATCTGACAAACTACTATCAGAGGGTAAATTTTCACCTTTTGCTTTATATTCTTTTTTTCTTTAAACTTCGTAAGTGTATTAATTTTGTAAATTTTTCAAATTATGTTTTTATTATTTTGTTTTTTATTATTTTGTTTTATTGTTTTAGAGATAGGGTCTCGCTCTGTCACCCAGGCTAGAGTGCAATGGCACAATCACAGCTCACTGCAACCTCAAACTCCTGGACTCAAGCAATCCTCTGCCTCAGCCTCCCAAGTATCTAGGACTACAGGCAAGTGCCACTATGGCTGGCTAACTTTTAAAATTTTTTTGCAGAGACAGCGTATTGCCCAGGCTGGTCTTGAACTCCTGGCTTTAAGTGATCCCCCAGCCCTGGCCTCCCAAAGCATAAGGATTCAGATGTGAGCCACTGCATCTGGCCCAAATTATGTTTTTCTTGTTTGTTTTTTGATACAGAGTCTCTGTCACCCAGGCTGGAGTGCAATGGCTTGATCTCAGTTCATTGCAACCTCTGTCTCCTGAGTTCAAGTGATTCTCCTGCCTCAGCCTCCTCAGTAGCTGGGATTACAGATGTGCGCCACCACAACTGGCTGATTTTTGTATTTTTAGTAAAGATGGGGTTTCACCATGTTGGCTAGGCTGGCCTTGAACTCCTGACCTCAGGTGATCCACTCACCATGGCCTCCCAAAGTGCTGGGATTACAGGCATGAGCCACCATACCTGGACCCAAATAATGTTTTTAATAACCAAACTTTTTTTCCTTGATACAGATGGCACACTGAACCAAAAGTTTAAATACGGTTTTGAGGCAGATATTGCTGGGTACCTCCCAGTCACTCTCCTCTTTCAGGCAAAGACAGCCTTAATTTTGTTCAGAAATTGGAGGCCAGCGTGCTCCTCAGTTCCAGGGGTGGATGTTGTTTAGCTTTACCCATCAGGGTAATTCCGTTCACTTTTCTAGTGACAGGTTTAGGTAGAAGCATTGGACACAAAGTGTACTGAGAACCTTTCAGGACTGTTTTCCTTGCTCTTACATAGGAAGAGAAGATCAACACTCTCCTCATGGATTTTGTTAAGATGTTGTTGGGCAGAGACCCAAAGTGTGAAGTTGCAGTAGCTGACATACCCACAAGGAGAAAATCAAGAAAACCACAGAGAAGCCGAATTGAAGTCCTGGAAATCACTGAGCTTAAAATTAACCAATCTCAGACTTGTTCTGCCTCCAGACTTCCTATTAGGTGTGACAGTAAATACCCTTATCGTAAAAGTCACTTTTTCTTGGGTTTGGATACCTGCATCTAGAAGCTTCCTAACCGATACAGCTAGCTTTCTGACTACAATAAGACCTTTTATTTTGCATATCCTTATCTTCCATCACTTTTCCAAAAAGGTTTTAAAGCGGTTTCAACGAGAGTATGTGACGGTCATCAAAACAGGAATTGAGGCCGGGTGCGGTGACTCATGCCTATAGTCCCAGAACTTTGTGAGGCTGAGGCAGGTGGATCACTTGAGGTCAGGAGTTAGAGATCAGCCTGGTCAACATGGTGAAACCCCGTCTCTACCAAAAATACAAAAATCAGCCAGGTGTAGTGGTGCGCACCTATAATCCCAGCTACTTGGGAGGTTGAGGCAGGAGAATCGCTTGAACCTGGGAGGTTGAGGTTGCAGTGAGCCGAGATCGCGCCACTGCGCTCTGGCCTGGGCAACAGAGTGAGACTCCGTCTCAAAAGAAAAAAGAAAAAAAAGTTCAAACGATTTTACAGTGAACATCCATATGCCCATATCTAGATTCTACCATTAACATACTTTTTCATATATATATATCCATTCTTCTAGCTACCCACTAATTTTCTTTTTTAATGCATTTCAAAGCAAGCTGTAGACATGAGTATACTTAGCTTAAATTTTTCAGCATTTCATCAACAGAATTCAATTTATAATTTTTTCCTATTGAGGTGAAAGTTATACACAAATCTTAAGCAGTCCTTTGCTGAATTTCGACAAATACATAACCCAACTCCCTACCAAAGTGAAGATACCCGCATCCCAAAAATTCCCTCATGCCCCAACCCAGTCATACCTTCACTTTTGAGACTGGTACATGGAAGCTCCTATGGAAAAAGAAAAAGAAACGGTAACTACTTTAGGAATAATTAAAACAATACAACTATAATATAATGCCAGAGGTAACAAGAATATCCCAAATATCCCGTACTTCTCTGATAGTCACTTATTCACCAACTTCACTTGCCATGCCTGGAGTGAGCCTAATCCCTATATGAATGAGCTTTACTCGCGAGAGGACTCCAGGCTTACAGACTTTTCATGAAAATACAATTCTAACAATCTTTGTGGTCTGGTCTCCAAATTCACAGTAGACTAACAATTATAAAATCTGAATAGAAAGAGGGGCTGCTAAGGGTATGCAAAGGAAAGAGAAGTCATTACCTAACAAGGGTACAGACAGAAAAAGTCATAAAAAGCAGACATAAGAATTGAAAACAGGTAACAATCTGTACCATGCAGGGACAAACGGCTCTACACACTTCAGAGCACACCTGACAATACCACCAAACTATAGCAAAGTGAAATAAAGCAGATCTTTGGTTTGGCCTCTGAAGTTTTATTACTGTGGCTTCCATTACATATGAGTGGTCTAAAAGGTCTATCATGTAATTTTGCTGAGGCATGATCCTAAAAAACGTGGGTAGCGACGCTAGTATGTGGGAAACAAGTCGGTCGCTTGGGGTAGAATGAGTCTGGCTAGCTGCCTGGCTTCTATATCTGATTTTGGCTTTGATGTCATTTACAGGTTGCCATGTACTCAGAAATGACAGAAATGAGAAAAATGACTTTAAAAGTCCCCTCCTAGTAAAAATTATCCTGGGGGGAAAAAAAAAAAGCAGCTACTGGAGTTGATAACAGATGTGAAGAGGCCTAAGTAATAAAAGGTTCTTGGCTGGAAAATATACATTTCAGATAAAAAAAATGAGGTGCCTGGGACTGGTGATATGAAAAAGTTCCCTATATGCTCTCTACAGATATAAAGCAAAAGTGATTTTATGGGCATTAACTCATGAAACTGGGTTAACGCTCCCATCAGTGAACACTGGATTATACAGAAGAAATGATATGCAGGAGAGGTTATCTACAAATGTCAGGAAAGGCAGAACTCCCATAAACTCCTACACATGAATTACCATAAAGACTTAAATATAGCATGCTTTATTAAGACATAGTAAGACACAGCATACATTTATCAGAGTCCCACCAAAGTGATGAAATGAAAACAACCTTTGAAGTTTTAAGAAATGTTTTATTTATCTAGAAAACTCACTTCTGTGAAAAAGCCCATTCCATTACAAAAACCATGTCATGAAAAATCCATATTCATGAAAAATCTAGTTAAATAATGAGGTGATAATTATCAGCTTTTTTTTTTTTTTTTTTTTTTTTTTTTTTTTGAGACAGAGTCTCACTCTGTCACCCAGGCTGGAGTGTAGTGGTGCAATCTTGGTTCACTGCAAGCTCCGCCTCCTGGGTTCACACCATTCTCCTGCCTCAGGAGTAGCTGGGACTATAGGCGCCCGCCACTGTGCCCGGTTAATTTTTTGTATTTTTAGTAGAGACGGGGTTTCACCATGGTCTCGATCTTCTGACCTCGTGATCCGCCCGCCTCAGCCTCCCAAAGCGCTGGGATTACAGGCATAAGCCACCATGCCCAGCCAATTATCAGCTTTTTGAAGAGATTTTACTTTGTCAAACAGGTTTAGCAGTTTGTATAGACAGCGAGCTCCTCCTGTAATTTAAGGACTTTTACTTGCAAAAATTCAGTTTACACATAGCTTTTCAAGAATATACTCACTGCCATGGAGTCTGCTATTAGAGGAAGTGAGGACAAAGAGTCAATGAGAAGCAAGAAAACGTAGAGATAGAGAGAGGGATTGTGGGAGAATGAAGAAAACTGACAGCAGCCACTTCCAGCTTGTATGTCCCAACCCTGCTTATAATTTTCAGTCACAAAGATCACGAAGAGCATCTCTGGGCATTACTAAATTTATGATTGCCAAATCACAGCATCTCACAGACTTTAATATTATATTTGCAAAGTACAAAGTGGTCCCATACCTGACATTCAAAATGCCTCTACTATCCCATGTATATTGTAATTTCTTTCAGGAAAAAAACCCACACATGATTACACAACTTTTGTAACATGTAAATTACACTAATTTTCCCTTTTTTTCTGAAGCTTTCCGGTTAAACTAGCTTCCCATTTATGGACTATATCCTCAGAATTATCTGCAAGTCAGATGCTGCCAGACCCTGCATTGTGTTTAACAGAACCAACGGTTCAGAATTCTGTCTCCACCCTGGCTTGTACTCTACTGGGACAAACATTGATAGACACTGAAATGACCAGGTAGGTCAAAGAGCAGGATAAATCAACACTCAGTGTGTTCTCCAAGTTGAATCACCTGAAGACTTTTGATAACATAAAGTCTGATAAAAACTATCCAAGGCAGGCTGGGTGCAGTGGCTCACATCTGCAATCCCAGCATTTTGGGAGGCTGAGGTGGTAGATAACTTGAGGTCAGGAGTTCAAGACCAGTCTGGCCAACATGGTGAAACCCCATCTCTATTAAAAATACAAAAATTAGCCACGTGTGGTGGCGTGCACCTGTAATCCCAGCATTTTGGGAGGCTGAGGCAGGAGGATGACTTGAGGCCAGGAGTTTGAGACCAGCCTGACCAACACGGCAAAACCCCGTCTCTACTAAAAATACAAAAATTAGCTGGGTGTGGTGGAGTGCCCCTGTAATTCCAACTCCTCCAGAGGCTAAGGCATAAGAATCACTCGAACCTGGGAGGTGGAGGCTGCAGTGAGCCGAGACTGCGCCTTTGCACTCCATCCTGGGTGATGGAGTGAGACTGTGTCTCAAAATAAATAAATAAACAAAATTTTAAAAAAAGAAAAATAAAAACTATCCAGGCTTTCACCAGAAAGTAGAAACTGACAAAACAGTTGTACAAAACAGTTGTACAGTGAAGAATTAAACCTTACTCAAAGAGAGTCTGGCCTTTGCACTTGGCTTCTGAGAGGTACTCTCTAAGCCTAGTGGAATGCCATGTCTGATAGAAGTGTCATTGTTTGCCTGGAGTCTTGAGTCACTGGATAGTCCAATTATGTGATTTAGGAGCAGGCTGGCCACACTGGACAGTTTTAGGGCAGGGGCTTTGGGTCACATGGTATCAGTAGACCTCTGGAGACACTGGAGACTGAGATTAGCCACATGGGCAGTCAACTATGACTGCACAATAGAGCACCAATAAAAACTGAACACACAAGCTTGGGTGAACTTTCCTGGTTGGCAATACTCCATGTACACTGTCACACACTGACGCAGAGAGAGTAATACTTTCCTGACTCCACAGGGAAAGGACAAATGAAGTTCCACCTTTGGTACTTTTTTGGACTCTGCTCTACATACTTCTTCCCTTGGCTGATTTAATTTGTATCCTTTTCCTTGTAATAAAACTGTAACCTCCTTGTAGTAAACCTCTAACCATAAGTGTAACCATCAGCAAGTTCAGTGAGTCCTTTTTATCAAATTATCAAGCCTTTCAAGTGGTCTTAGGGACCACTGAACTTTCAATTGGTATCAAAAGTTGGTATCACAAGTGGGTGGTCACATGGACTGTTTCCTCTAACTTCTTAGTTGGCTGACTCCTTGCAACAGTGCTATTGTTCCTCTTTTCAGGCTATCATACCTGTATTTGGTAGAGTGATCTATTTGCCTTATCCCACTATTGGCCTCTGGACCTTGAGTGCCACAACCACTTCCCCTACCTATCCTACTGAGGTTATTTTGATTCCTCCCCTCCCATAACCACCATTTTAAAGAAAACATTGATGGCAACAACTCGAGCATTGTTTAGGATTTACCTTTGTTCTGAAAGAGCATCTGCAGGAAATAACTGATGTGCGAGAGCATGGTCCACAGTCTCCTTCATGGCAGAGCTTTTCACAGGTATGAATGAAATCTTTAATAAAAACGAAAAGAGCTGGAAATGAAAATTGCAACTACTCATTTCCATACTCCCAAATTTGCTAGCCACACTGGTCTTCCCCTCCATGCCCTGCAACTCCAGAATGAGAGTTGAGGGAAGGATGCAGTCAATGCTTCTTCCCTATCTTCCGTTCATCTGGCAGACTGGGCCTTTTCTGACAATTTCAGGGCCTAGCATTAGATACTGGAATATGCTTTAAAGTACACGATGTTTTGCCTAAGTCAAAAAAAGGCCAGGTGTGGTGGCTCATGCCTATAATTCCACCACTTTGAGAGGCCGAGGTGGGAGGATCGCTTGACCCCAGGAGTTCGAGATCAGCCTGGGAACATGGTGAAACCCTGTGCCTACCAAAAAAGAAAAAAAGCACAAAAACAAGAAATTTGCCAGAGGTGGTGATACAGGCCTACAGTCCCAGCTACTCTGGAGTCTAAGGTGGGAGAATCTCCTGAGCATGGGAGGTTGAGGCTGCAGTGAATTGTGATCGCACCACTGCACTCCAGTCTAGGTGACAGAGCAAGATCCTGTTTCAAAACAAAACAAAAATGAAGAATAAATCTTCTTTTTCCTCAGGCCCCACATCTCCAGTGTAGACTTGAATCTCCTTAAAATTGTAGCCATGGATGACTTTAGTGGAATGCTCTCGACTCTGAAAGTCATCTGGGGATTATAAATAATCAGAAGCCATGATCCACAGTCTCACTGACTTGAGCTCTGTGAATATCTGGTGGTGCCTGCATCCATGACTAGGTTTAAGACAAGTCCTGTTTCCAGGACCCTATGGGGATCACCTGGAGTCTCTTACGGCTACTGTTTACATGGTGTACTTTTTCTATTCTTTAACTTTCAGCCTCATTGTATCTTTGACTATAAAGATTGTCTCCAGGGCCTGGTGTGGTGGCTCACACCTGTAATCCCAGCACTTTGGGAGATCAAGGCGGGCAGATCACAAGGTCAGGAGTTTGAGACCAGCCTGACCAACATGGTGAAACCTTGTCTCTACTAAAAATACAAAAAAATTAGCCAGGCATGGTGGCGCCTGCCTGTAATCCCAGCGACTCAGGAGGCTGAGGCAGAAGAATCACTTGAACCTGGGAGGTGGAGGTTGCAGTGAGTCAAGCTCACGCCACTGCACTCCAGCCTGGGCAACAGAGCAAGACTCTAGAGAGCATACAGTTGGATCTTGTTTTTTAAATCCAGTCTAAAAATTTTCTGCTTTTGGCTGGGTACAGTGGCTCATGCCTGTAATCCTAGCACTTTGAGAGGCCAAGGTGGGAGGACTGCTTGAGCCCAGGAGTTTGAGATCAGCCTGGGAAATAGAGTGAGATTCCATCTCTATAAAAAATAGATAAATCAAAACTCAAAAATCTCTGCTTTTGCTTAATTCATTCACATTTAATGTTACTCGTATAGCTGGACTTATGTCTGATTTTTAGTTTTCTATAAGTCTCATGTCTTTTTTGTTATTCTAATACTCCTTTCCTATTTTCTTTTGCATTTTGTCAATATTTTCTATAGTGTAATTCCTTTAATTATATTTTTCACTACATCTTTTGAGTTATTTTCTTAATGGTCCCCCTGGGGCTTACCATATACATCTCATCAGAACTACTTCAGATTGATACTAACTCCCATAAGATATAGAAAGTTTACCCTTACCCAGCTCTATCCTTCTCCCCTTTTGTGCAATTATTGTTATATGTATCACATCTATATGCTATAAACCCAATACTGCTTTGTCATAACTTTATATAATGTTATATCTATTAAAGAAGCTGAGAAAGAGAACAAATACACATATTTACAGCTTTATTTATTTATTTTTGGAGACAGGGTCTCACTCTTGTCACTCAAGCTGGAAGGCAGTGGCATGATCATAGCTGACTACAGTCTTGAACTCTTGGCCTCAAGTGATCCTCCCGCTTTAGCCTCTTGAGTAGGTAGGACTACAGGCACATACCATCATGTCTGAGTAATTTTAAAAAATTCTTTTAGGGATTGAATCTCACTATGTCGCCCAGGCTGGTCTTGAACTCCTAGCCTCAAGTGATCCTCCCACCTCAGCTTCCTGAGTAGCTGGGATTACAGGTGAGAGCTACTGTGCCTAGCCATTTTTTTTTTTTTTTTTTTTAAAGACAGAGGCTTGCTCTGTTGCCTGGGCTAGAGTGCAGTGGCACGATCTTGGCTCACTGCAGTCTCCGCCTCCTGAATTCAAACGATTTTTGTGCCTCAGCCTCCCGAGTAGCTGGGATCACAGGCATGTGCCACCACACCAGGCTAATTTTTGTATTTTTAGTAGAAACGGAGTTTCACCATGTTGGTCAGGCTGGTCTCGAACTCCTGACATCAAGTGATCTGCCCACCTTGGCCTCCCACTGGGATTACAGGTGTGAGTCACTGTGCCTAGCCCTCCTTTTTAAAAAAAATTTACCACTTATGGCTTTCCTCATTTGTTCCTGTAGGTTTGAGTTGTGATCTGGTATCATTTTCTTATTCTAACACAACTTTGATTTCATCTATCTCCTTTATGCTATAATTATCAAATATACTTCTACAGGTTATAGGCCTAAAAATATAATTATATACATATTATTTTACACAGTTGTTTTTTAAATCAGTTGAGAAGAAATACGCATTTATACTGCCTTTTATAACTACATAATCATCTTTACTAGTGCTCTTTGTTTTTTCATGTGGATTTGAAATTCTATTCGCGTTTACTTGCTTTTAGCCTGAAGAATTTCTTTTAGTACTTATTGTAAGGCAAGTCTGCCTGTTAGCAATAACTTTTGTTTTTATCTTTATTTTCTAAAGTTAGTTACATGAGATGTAAGATTCCTGGTTGCCAGTTTTCTTTTTCTTTTTTTGAGATGGAGCCGCTCTCTCTGTTGCCCAGGCTGTAGTTCGGTGGTGTGATCTCAGCTCACTGCAAGCTATGCCTCCCGGGATCACGCCATTCTCCTGCCTCAGCCTCCTGAGTAGCTGGGACTACAGGCGCCCGCCACCATGCCCAGCTAATTTTTTGTATTTTTTAGTAGAGACGGGGTTTCACTGTGTTAGCCAGAATGGTCTCGATATCCTGACCTCGTGATCTGCCCGCCTTGGACTCCCAAAGTGCTGGGATTACAGGTGTGAGCCACCGCGCCCGGCCAGTTGCCAGTTTTCTTTCAGCACTTTGAGTATGTCATCCTACTGCCTTCTGGTTGTTACATGTTCTCCATTGTTTCTGACGAGAAGTCCACTGTTAAGCTTACAGAGGTTCCCTTGTATGTGATAAGTCATTTTTCTCTTGTTGCTTTCAAGACTTTCTCCTTATGATTAACTTCTAGCATTTTTATTATGTGTCTAGGTGTGGATCTCTTTCCTACCTGGAGTTTACTGAGTTTCTTGGATGTGTAGTGTTTTTCAATAAATTTGAAAGTTTTTATCAATAAATTTGAAAGTTTTTATCTATTGTTTCATCAAATATTTTTCTGCTTCTACTCTCCTCCTCATATTCCCATTACATGTACACTGATACAGTTAAACACGTCCCACATTTCTGAGGCTCTGTTCATTTCTCTTTATTATATTTTCTCTCTGTCCCTTGGGTTATATAATCTTTCTTTTTTTTTCTTTTTTTCTTTTTTGAGATGGAGTCTCACTCTGTCACTCAGGCTGGAGTGCAGTGGCGCAATCTCAACTCACTGCAAGCTCCGCCTCCCGAGTTCACGGCATTCTTCTGCTTCAGCCTCCCGAGTAGCTGGGACTACAGGTGCCTGCCACCAGGCCTAATTTTTTTTTGTATACTTAGTAGAGATGGGGTTTCACCATGTTAGCCAGGATGGTCTCAATCTCCTGACCTCGTGATCCGCCTGTCTCAGCCTCCCAAAGTGCAGGGATTACAGCTGCGAGCCACCACACCTGGCCGAATCTCTTACAATCTATTTTCATGTTGACTAATCGTTTCTTCTGCCAGCTCAAATCTACTATTGAGCCCCTTTAATGAAGTTTTCTTCTTCCTTTGAGAAAGGGTCTTACTTTGTCACCCAGGCTAGGCATGGTGTGCCACCATGCCCACCTAAATTTAATTTTTTTTTTTTTTTTTTTTGAGATGGAGTCTTACTCTCTCGTCCATGCTGGAGTGCAGTGGTATGATCTCGGTTCACTGCAACTTCCGCTTACTGGGTTCAAGCAACTCTCCTGCCTCAGCCCTCCAAATAGTTGAGATTACAGGCACGTGCCACCATGCCCAGCTAATTTTTGTATTTTTAGTAGAGACGAGATTTCACCATGTTGGCCAGGCTGATCTCGAACTCCTGATCTCAAGTGATCTGCCTGCTTCAGCCTCCCAAAGTGCTGAGATTACAGGCATGAGCCACTGTGCCTGGCCTAAGTTTCTGTAGAGATAGGGTCTCACTACGTGCTCAGGCTGCTGTTGAACTCCTGGGCTTGAGCAATTCTCCTGCCTCCACCTCTCAAAGCACTGGGATTCAGGCATGAGCCACTGTACCCAGCCTAATGAATTTTTCATTTCAGTTATCCTACTTTTAAACTTCAGAATTTCCATTTGGCTCTTATTAAAAATTAGTTTCTGCCTCTTTATCAATATTCTCTATTTGATGAGACATCATCTTCACATTTTTCTTTACCTCTTTAAGCATGGCTTCCCTTCAGTTCTTTGAAGGTATTTATTTATTTGGTTTTTTTTGAGACAAAGTCTTGCTCTGTTGCACAGGCACAATGTCGGCTCACTGCAACCTCTGCCTCCTGGGTTCAAGCAATTCTCCTGCCTCAGCCGCCCGAGCAGCTGGGACCACAGGTGCATACCAACACGCCCGGCTAATTTTTGTATTTTTAGTAGAGACGGGGTTTCACCATGTTGGCCAGGCTGGTTTTGAACTCCTGATCTCGTGATCCGCCTGCCTCGGCCTCCCAAAGTGCTGGGATTACAGGCGTGGGCCACCATGCCCGACCCAGTTTTTGGAACATATTTATTATGATTATCCTAAAGTCTTTGTTAAATCTGACATCTGGTCACTCTCACAGGCAGTTTCTGTTGCCTGTTTTTTCCCTGTTTCTTTGCATATTTCATAGTTTTTCTTGGAAACTAGACATCTTAGCTAATACAGCAACTCTGGATACTGCTTCCCCTCTCCACAGCTTATTTTTGTTGTGGTTGCTTATTTATTTGCTTTGTGATTTGGCTAGACTATTTCAGTGAAGTCTATTTTCCCTACAGCATGAAGCCATTTGGATGGCACAGCCTTAGGGGTACAAACTGACCCTGGAATGACAGTGGTTTCAAGCAGGGCTCTCTTTGTCTAGATCCCCGATCTCTCTGTTAAACTGTGTGCCTTATTTGGATTACGCTCAGCCTCGATGACCCATTAATTGCAGTTCTATTGTTTTTGACAATGTTCCAGGGCATCAATTGCTCAGCAGTCTGAGTCTTCTGAGATTTGTTCTGACCTGAGGAGGGCTCCTCTTAGCTACCTTTCCCTGATTCTCTCTGATGAACTAGATGGCCTACAGTTTAGTTACTGTTCTTTATTAAGGTATGCTATCATTTTCTAAAGTGTCCTTAGGCCTGTACTTCCCCACACTGTATCAAATAAAGTCAGTTCCTTGGGAGAGTACTTCGGAGCTCTCCTTTGTTATGAACTATCTCTCCCCCTGGGAAAGGTCTCTGAGGCACTACTCTGGGTGTTGGGTGGGATAGTAGCCTCCTGACTTCTTGGCTTGCTTCCTCTCAGTGGAACCTCTGCCCTACGAATGAGCTGAGGTGAGGACGATTAGGGCTCCAGTTCTGCTGCAAATGGGATGGAGCCTCCATTCTGTAAGCTTCGTGGAGTAAGGGAGACCTAACCTCTCAGCTGCACTCACTAGAATTTCAGCCTCTTCAACTTGGAGTTGGAGGGGAAAAGAAATGTTGACAATGTGGCCTTCCCAGTGAGATACAGTAAACCTGACTGGGAGCTGAGGGGAGAAGAAGCCCCATCTTCTTGTCCACACTTATCCTGAGTGGAGATTTGTCAAGCTGAGCTGAGGGGAGGAGGAAGGAACTGGCTAGGGCTCAATGCCACAGACTCTTGCTGTTGTTTACCAGAGTTTTAGTAGATTTTGTTGAAAAAATATGTCTTCATTTGATGTATGCTCTTAGAGCAATTCCTAGAGACTTTCTTTTTTTTGAGATGGAGTCTTGCTCTGTCACCCAGGCTGGAGTGCAGTGGTGCGATCTCAGTTCACTGTAACTGCTGCCCCCCGCCCGGGTTCAAGTGATTCTCCTTCCTCAGCCTCCTGAGTAGCTGGGATTATAGGCATGTGCCACCACATCTGGCTAATTTTTGTATTTTTAGTAGAGATGGGGTTTCATCATGTTGGCCAGGCTAGTGCTGAACTCCTGACCTCAAGTCATCTGCCCACCTCAGACTCCCAAAGTGTTGGGGATTTCAGGTGTGAGCCACTGTACCCAGCCTCCAGAAACTTTAAAGGGTTGATTTTTTTTTTTGAGATAGGGTTTCGCTCTGTTAGTCAGGCTGGAGTGCAATGCCGCATTCATGGCTCACTGCAGCCTCAACATTCCAGGGTCAAGTGATCCTTTTGCCTCAGCCTCCCAGGTAGCTAGGACCACAGGCACGTGCCACCATACCCAGGTGAATAAAAAATGTTTTTGGTACATACAGGGTCTCGCCATGTTGCCCAGGCTGGTCTCAAAGTCCTGGACTCCCACCTTGGCCTCCCAAAGTGCTGAGATTATAGGTATGAGTCACCATGCCTGGCTTCGATGGTTGCTTTTTCATAGTTCTCCCCAGCTTTGTTTGTTTTACTGGTAAGCAGATATATGGGAGCTCCTCATGCTACCATCCTTAAAGTAGAACTCTACCCAGTCTCTTGTACTGAAGCTGTGCCTCTGGGATGGAAATTTCCTACTGAGTGGGATACCAAAAGACCTAAGCGAGCTTTCTATAGATAAGCTAGGTTTGAACAAACCCGACAGTCGTTGTTATCACTAGCCATAGGCTTGTCTCTGAGCTTCTCAGTCAACTCAGCCTATTTCCTTAAAGGTTTTCCATGATATCTGCTGAGGCATAGCAGGTACCCTTTTATCCCTTAACCTGGTCTTGCCCCATCCCAAGGTCTGTTGCTGCCAGCTACTACCCTTCTCTTGCTCAAGTCCTTTTGCATTGCCCATTTCACATTTCCTTCTTCTCTCATCACCAACAGGATACGTGAGTGCCAGGGTAGGATTTCTGGTCATTATATGTGAAATTCTTATAAAACTGACTCATGTGCTTCCCGAAAGGGGATTTGATTTAGAAGTCATTTGATCTCCACATCACAGACACATTTCATGGCAAGCAGAGAGCCAACAGATGATTGGCTTTCCTAATGCAGATGGAACGTGTATTAAAATATAAGAAGACAGCACTTCTCCTCTATACACAACTTTAAGGTCAGATTGAGAAAAAGGATTAAGTAGGGTGTTCCCACTGATTCACGCTGGCACTTGAAAGAAACGTGAACTCTCTCTTTTTGATGAAATGGAAGACAAACCTAAAGATTCTAGCTTTACCTCAGAAGATACATGGTTAGTTTTAGAAATAACTTTCCTATTCAATCTCAGTTGCCTACTTACCATTTTTTCTAAATGCATGGTCTTTCAACACCCACTCAGGAGAGAAGTTGCCAAGTCATTGCAAAACTGCAGATATATACTCCTCAAAGACTGAGTCAGATAGGCTCAGTAGAGTATTACTTTGTATCTAATTCCAATGAACTTTTTCTGGTTTCTATATCCAAGTAATTAGAAGCCAAAAATCAGAAAGGGGGAATCACTAAAAGCAGACAGGCAAACATACTAAAAGCACTGACAAGAATATAAACAACAAAAAGCTTCAACGAGCAGATACAACAATTCGAACTGCTCAGTAGTATGGGGCATTAGTCTGAGCAACCTCAGCAGGCCCAGGGCATCACTGTATTCAGTGTAATAAAGGAACTGGAGTTCATAAAAATGATGGCTCTGGGTCAATAAGAGAGAAATCACAACACCTTCAGTAACCTCTGTTTAAACATGAAATGTAAATTTGAGAAAAATATTCATCTGGCTGGGCATGGTGGCTCACATCTATAATCCCAGCACTTTAGGACGCCAAGGCAGGCAGATCACCCGAGGTCAGGAGTTCAAGACCAGCTTGGCCAACATGGTGAAACCCTGTCTCTACAAAAATACAAAAAAAATTTAACTGGGCATGATGGCAGTTGCCTGTAATTCCAGCTACTCGGGAGGCTGAGGCAGGAGAATCGCTTGAACCCAGGAGGTGGAGGTTGCAGTGAGTCAAGATCGTGCCATTGCACTGCAGCCTGGGCAACAGAGCGAGACTCTATCTCAAAAAAAAAAAAAAAAAAAAAAAAACCTCCGAAAAAAAAAAAAAAGAAAAATATTCATTCAAAATGATGTTGAATAGGTGCTATCCTCAGCTACATGGGAAACTTACACAGACTGACATTCCTTGAATGATCTAAATGGCTGAGGTTTTACTGTACTTAAAAATTTTAGTTTTTTGGCCAGGTACGGCAGCTTGCACCTATAATCCCAGCACTTTGGGAACCCAAGGTGGGCGGATCACTTGATGCCAGGAGTTCAAGACCAGCCTGGTCAACACGGCGAAACCTCGTCTCTATTAAAAATACAAAAATTAGCTGGGTGTGGTGGTGTGTGCCTGTAGTCCCAGCTACTTGGGAGGCTGAGACACAAGAATCATTTGAGCCCAGGAGTTGGAGGCTGCAGTGAGCCAAGATTGTACCACTGCACTCAAGCCAGGGCGACAGAGCAAGACTTTGTCTCACCCACAATTAGTTTAGCATGTTCCTATTATGTGAAAATGCTTTTCAACACTTGCTGAACCCTGGATTGGTATAAATACATATGGCGTTCATAATAGCACAGACTCCTAAGAGAAATCATAACCCCTATGGAACCGTAACTCACCACAGTTGTCCAGAGTTAACAATAAAATACCTAAATCAGAGAGATCACTTGGGCAAATGTATGGGTTTTCGCAAGCATATTTTGAGAAGGAAAGAAAAAGTACCTACATAAATTTGATCATAATATTTAGAAACCTCTGATATTGTAACTGGCACTTACTTCCATGTTGCTTAAGCACTCACTGCTGCCAAACATTTACAATAATATTTTTAAAGCTTACTTTACGCTTACTAGTTACCTAAGGAGCCACAAGGCAGAGGCTTGCCGCACACTTTTCCACATGAAGGCACAGGGTCCATGCATGTTTTCCGACCACTACTTCCAAGTTCTAGCAATTGGCTGAGAGGAGTTTGGCCACAGGGGCAACAGCGCACCAGTGGGGGGAGCCGTGGGCATGGCTGGCAGGGCTGAGGGTGGCATACTTGTGAACATGTATGGTTACCGCATTTCAAGTCCCTGTTAAGAAGAACACACTATTATATAATTGTTGCATAAAGTGCAGCTTTAGTTCAACTGAGGAAAATGTAAAACCTTACTTGCCACATATCTTTAAACAGCTGAAATCCCCAAATCCATCAGACTTTCCTACATCGGTTCCACATAACACATCTCGGGAGGTGCTGCCGCAATAGCATACTTGAAGAGAAAATTTCAAAAACAAAAATTTAGTAACATGTATGGGTTCTTAAAATATCCCAAATAATCTGTAAGAAAATACAAAATGCGGGCCCAGCACAGTGGCTCATGTCTGTAATCCCAGCACTCTGGGAGGCCAATAGAGTACTGATCAGACCTTATGCAGAAATAAGTAGAGTCTATACAGCAGCTCTAAGACCCACCTAAGAGCTTTACCATAGGAAGAAATAAAAAAGGCCTTGTCAAACTATTAATATATCATAGCGCCTCTGCAGCACATTCCAAGAACAGCATCAGAGTGAAGCAACCTTTTAATTAAGAGAACACTATCTGGTCCTAAGGCCATGGTTGAACACCATTCACTGTGAGGCTCCTGGGGGTCCTCTGGTGATGTTACAGGGGATGGACAAGCTAAGCTGGCAGTAGTGGTGGAGGAGCTCTCATCTGGATCTCCCATCCTCACTTCAACCCAAGAAGCACAGGTTTCATACTTTATGTCAGGGTTTACATAAAACGCTTGTAAAAAGGTCCCCATTGCTAAAAAGCAATTTAAAAATTGGCATGAGAGTATAAGCTCTAATGATCAGAATAAACACAGTATTATAAAAACATACCAAATTTTAAAAATCATGTATATAATAAAAATAAAATAGAAACCTTCTAATAAGGCATTAAAAATAATAGTCATAAAATAAAATCGTACATTAAACAGAACCAAAAAGTTTCACTGAAACATGGGAAAAGGAAAGCCTCAAATCATTGAAGATATAATTAAGACTTTTTGTTTTTCAGACGGAGTCTCACTCTGTCACCCAGGCTGGAGTGCAGTGGCGTGATCTTGGCTCGCTGCAACCTCCACCTCCCCAGTTCACACAATTCTCCTGCCTCAGCCTCCCAAGTAGCTGGGATTATAGGGGTCCACCACCACGCCCAGCTAATTTCTGTATTTTTAGTAGAGATGGGGTTTCACCATGTTGGCTAGGCTGGTCTCAAACTCCTGAGCTCAG
This sequence comes from Macaca thibetana thibetana, assembly GCF_024542745.1. Classification (NCBI taxonomy): domain Eukaryota; kingdom Metazoa; phylum Chordata; class Mammalia; order Primates; family Cercopithecidae; genus Macaca; species Macaca thibetana. The sequence continues at coordinate 47,533,864 of NC_065592.1, forward strand.
GCGATCCACCCACCCCAGCCTCCCAAAGGGCTGGGATTACAGGCGTGAGCCACCACGTCTGGCAATAATCAAGATTCTCGATTTTTTTTGTTTTAAAGACAGGGTCTCTCTTTGTTGCCCAGCTGGAGTACAGTGGTATGAACACAGCTTACTGCAGCCTCGACCTCCCAAAGTGCTGGGATTACAGTGAGCCACTGTGCCTGCCTTGACTTTTTTTTAAATTAGCTGAATTTAAGATTCAAGGATTCTTTATTTTTAAAATACACATTCCATCTTCCAGTAAGTACATGCGCAATTTCTTTTCTTTTCTTTTTTTTTTTTGAGACAGGGCCTCACTTTGTCACCCAGGCTGGAGTGCAGTCATGTGAACACAGCTCACTGCAGCCTCAAACTCCCAGGCTCAAGCGATCCTCCTACTTCAGCCCCTCAAGCAGCTGGGAGTACAGGTGCATGCCACCACACCTGGATAGCTTTTGTATTTTTTGTAGAGATGGGGTTTTGCCATGTTGCCCAAACTGGTCTCAAACTCCTGGGCTCAAGGGATCAGCCCATCCCGGCCTCCCAAAGTGCTGGGATTACAGGTGTGAGCCACTTCACCTGGCCTATATGCAATTTCATCCCCCATTCTAAAACTCACTTGTTCATTTAGTAAAAACTGATTTGATAAATTAATAAAGATTCAGAAAATACACTAAATATTTGTAGAATCAATGAACTGGTAAAGAAACCCTGGCAACTGGGAGCTTTTGCTAGTAGGCTTTTCTTTGATAAGTTTCTGCTCAAACAGAACAAAGGCTTTTTACAGAGGTAATGAATAGAAAGCTGTGAACAAAAGAATCAAGGGTCAGAACGGGTAACAATAAAAAGAAAATTGAGTTCCTGATGAAAAAATCTGAGTAAATACTAAAAAGCTCTCCTAGGCACAAGAAACAGAAAAATGAGCAGGTGACAGAAGAATTAGGTAGAGTCACAGCTGGTTAAATAGTATTAAGGAACCAAAGGACCCTGCTGCCAGCCTTAAACCATTTAGTATTTTATCAGCGTATGAATAAAGACCCAAAAAGAATGCTTATTAATCTCTAGATAAGGTTGAAAGGGATCCTAGGTTCGCCGCCTCTCCCACCTGCCAGATGAGCTGCAGCGGCTCCGGCGCGGACCCCGAGGCGCCCCCGGTCTCGGCTCCCGCCGCGCTGCCCGCCAGCACTGCTGCGGAGAACAAGGCCAGCCCCGCGGGGACAGCAGGGGGGCCCGGGGCTGGAGCAGCTGCTGGGGACACGGGACCCTTGGCGGCGCGGGCCGGGGAGCCAGCTGAGCGGCGTGGGTGTGGGCGGCTGGCGCGGCGCCCCCAGAGGGGGCCATGTCTAAGGGTGTTTAGGTACTGCCCAGCGCGGCCAACGGAGACGTGAAGCCAGTGGTGTCCAGCACGCCTTTGGTGGACTTCTTGATGCAGCTGGAGGATTACACGCCTACGACGCCAGATGCAGTGACTGGTTACTACCTGAACCGTGCTGGCTTTGAGGCCTCAGACCCACACATAATTCGGCTCATCTCCCTAGCTGCCCAGAAATTCATCTCAGATATTGCCAATGATGCCCTACAGCACTGCAAAATGAAGGGCACAGCCTCCAGCAGCTCCCGGAGCAAAAGCAAGGACCGCAAGTATACTTTAACCATGGAGGACTTGACCCCTGCCCTCAGCGAGTATGGCATCAACGTGAAGAAGCCGCACTACTTCACCTGAGCCACCCAACCTAAATGTACTTGTCTGTCCCCATGTCCCCACACCAGCCTGTTTTCACAATAAACTTTATTGTGACAAAAAAAAAAAAAAAAAAGAAAGGGATCCTAGAACTATAATTCAAGAAGATAAACTATTTACATAGCCAAAATATTCTGCTAGATAACTAATGTGGAGAAACAAAAAATCTTCAAAACTGGGTTTGAAAAATCAACTAAACAGAAACAAGGAGGAAGAGACTGGGATCAATACAGTTTTGTACAAAAAAGACTTGGGTGATTTAGCTGAGTAAAAGCCCAATATGAATCAAGAGCTAAAAGCAGCAGAAGCCAGGCATGATGGTGTGCATCTGTAGTCCCAGCTACTTGGGAAGCTGAGGCAGGAGAATCTGCACTCCGGTCTGTATGACAGAACAAGATCCAAAAAAAAAAAAAAAAAAGCCTCAGTAAGTACCAGGATAGAGGGCTTTTCTACACTTCCTGCTAATTACAGATCCATATGACATAACAGATAATCAAACTGGGCACAGGCAACTCTTCATTCTCTTTGAAGAGACTTAAAAACAGGGGCTGGAACATATTATCCCATTTTCAGCCTGGGATAAAGCTTGAGGAAGCACCCACAGGCAGGGGTCAGGATTCACAACAGGCTTCAAGGCTTCCATAGAAGCCTTGAAGTTCTATTCCACAGAGAACAGACTACAGAAATTTTAGTCTGGAAAATAATCAGGACACATTTAATCAGTCATCTGTCTCAGTGAAAAATCTCAAGAATGTACTCAAAAAACACCGAGTTTTGAGCAATACCGGTTTTGGTGGATCCCACAAGAAGACTGGCATTGCTGTGAACAATCTGGCTGGTTTTTTTTTTTTTTTTTTTGAGACGGAGTCTCGCTCTGTCGCCCAGGCTGGAGTGCAGTGGCGCGATCTCGGCTCACTGCAAGCTCCGCCTCCTGGGTTCACGCCATTCTCCTGCCTCAGCCTCCCAGTAGGTGGGACTACAGGCGCCCGCCACCTCGCCTGGCTAATTTTTTGTATTTTTAGTAGAGACGGGGTTTCACCGTGTTAGCCAGGATGGCCTCGATCTCCCGACCTCGTGATCCACCCGCCTCGGCCTCCCAAAGTGCTGGGATTACAGGCGTGAGCCACCGCGCCTGGCCGGCTGCTTTTTTTCTGAGACAGAGTCAGGTTCTGTCACCCAGGCTGGAATGCGGTAGCGTGATCTCGGCTCACTGTAACCTCCGCCTCCTGGGCTCAAGCCATCCTTCCACCTCAGCCTCCCAAGTAGCTGGGACTACAGGTGATTGCCACCATGTCTGGCTAATTTTTTCTTTTTTTTTTTTTTGGTTAGAGATGTGTTTTTGCCATGTTGCCCAGGCGGGTCTCAAACTCCTAGGCTCAAGTGATGTACCCGCCCTGGCCTCCTAAAGTGCATAAGCTACTGTGCCCAGCCCAATCTGGCCACTTTTAAGAGGATGTGTGGTCTGTGAGCACATTTCACAGGGAAGAAATGAAGCAATCATAGCTGTTAGGCCTGAAAGGAAACACTGGGAAAATATATGACAGCTGATTTTGAACAACCCAGGAGGAACATGAAATGTAGAGAAAGGCAGACCAAGGAGAGAGTATACTTCAGGGAAGCAGATTTTGGCTCAATAAAAGAAAAAACTGGGACGATTAGAGTTGTATCATGACCAAACAGCCTACCTAAAAATACAGTGAGCTTTCAGGCTGTTTAATCAGCGACTGAGTAACTGACAACATTCACTTTGGAGAGCAAAGGGGGGATAACTGTACTAAGAGAAAATAAAATTAGATTCCTTTTTTTTTTTGAGACAGAGTTTCACTCTTGTTGCCCAGGCTGGAGTGCAATGGCACGATCTTAGCTCACTGCAACCTCTGCTTCCCGGATTTAAGTGATTCTCCTGCCTCAGCCTCCAGGTACCTGGGATTATAGGTGCCCACCACCACGCCCCGGCTATAAAATTAGATTCTTCTCTCCCATTTCTAGATTGCAGTAATGGAGAGGAAGAGAAAAACTGAAAACATCACAAACATAAACTTATATTCACAATTTTAAAAAGTTTTTCTATTCATGTAGATACTTTTTTCCCATTGATGTACAGCTAGGACACAATAAACACAAATATTTTACATATTCAGTTTTGGTTTCTGATATCTTTTGGTAATTGTATACATCTGTGTAACTAACACCCAAAACAAGGTATCAGACATTTCCATTAACCCAGAAACTGTGTGTCCCTTCCCCTAATTTCCACCACTAGGCAACCACTTTCTAATTTTTATTATGAAAAACTAGTTTTATATGTTCTTAGATTTCACATATGTTCATTTTATTATTATTATTATTATTATTTTTTAGACTGAGTCTCATTCTGTTGTCCAGGCTAGAGTGTAGTGGCGTGATCTCAGCTCACTGCAACCTCTACCTCCCGGGTTCAAGTGATTCTCTTGCTTCAGTCTCTTGAGTATCTGGGATTTACAGGCGCCCACCACCACGACCAGATAATTTTTATATTTTTAGTAGAGACAGTGTTTCACCATGCTGGCCAGGCTGGTCTCGATCTCCTGACCTCAAGTGATCCACCCACCTCAGCCTCTCAAAGTGCTGGGATTACAGGCGTAAGCCACTGTGCCCGGCCAGTTCATTTTTAAAAAGATTATTTTGGTCTTTCTAGGTCCATAATAATCTGGTCCTTTCAAGCAGTTACTTTTAAACAGCATTTTAAAATCTATTTAAATTAGATAGGCCAGGCACGGTGGCTCATGCCTGTAATCCCAGCACTTTGGGAGGCCCAGGCAGGCGTTATCACTTAAGGTCAGGAGTTCGAGACCAGCCTGGCCAACACTGTGAAACCCCATCTCTACTAAAAACACAAAAATTAGCAAGGCGTGATAGCGGGCACCTGTAATCCCTGCTACTTGGGAGGCTGAGGCAGGAGAATTGCTTGAACTCAGGAGGTGGAGGTTGCAGAGAACTAGGATTATGCCAACGCACTCCAGCCTGGGCGACAGAGTGAGACTCATCTCAAAAAGTAAAAAAAATTATACAGGACAATGACCTATACCGGTATGCAGGTAAAATAAAAAAACTATCTAAGCATTGTATCTCCCAAGGTCTTTGTGACTATAAGCCTGACACCAATCAAAGTTTATCAAGACAATCATTAATAAGGTTCCAGAAAAGAACACAACCATTGCTAGCTGGTGTGCCCACCACTTACCCTGGTTCAAAATGATCTGGCAAGGCTGGCACTGACCCCCATGGCACAGCTCAGCACATTGGTGCTGACCACAGTTCAAAATATTCTCACATGGGTTGGAACAGTGGACTGAGACAGCCTGACCACAGCGAACTGTGTGCCTGCAAAGACAATAGATGTAAAGAGAGCATCAGTCTAAAAGTTCCTGTTGGACAACTAAATTAACACTGCGGCCCTAACTCTTCCCCTCAAAACCTACTCAGCCTTTCTCTAACTTCATTTCCCTTACTTTTTCTAGTAAGTCTCCCTCGCCCAATCCTTATTTCCTCAATTACTCTCCCTTTCTCCACTCTTTTTCTTCTTCTTTTTTTTTTTTTTTTTTTAAATAGAGACAGGGTCTCACTATGTTGCCCAGACTAATCTCAAACTCCGAGGCTTAAGCAATCCTCCTGCCTCAGGCTCCCAAAGTGCTGAGATTACAGGCTTGAGCCACCACGCCTGGCCCACTCTTCTTTTTCTTCCTTTGTTCTTTTTATTTTCCATCCTGTCTTTCTCTCCTATTTTCTAAGTGGTGAGGAACTGAAGGCTATTCCTGAGTATTTGCTTTATGTGATTTCATCTGAGTTCCACGAAGCGGCATGCATAAGGAGAAAGAACGCTGGGGTGAGGAGTTAGAATATCTGGGTTCTAGTCCTAGCTCTGCCTGGAGCTTCCACAGTACTTCACAGACAGGGGAGAAGGATAGCTATCATGTACCCAGATCTGACACACTCAGATTAACAGCACAATGGCATTATTCTGAGACCCAGCACTTAGAACATACTATATGTGACTTTGCTTCCGGGTAGGGAAATAAGCTAATTCTAGTTTTGTTCCAATAAACATCCTGATTTTGCTGAGAGAAGGATATAAGAAAGTCCTTTTTTTGTTTGTTTATGTGAGACAGAGTCTTACTCTGTTGCCCAGGCTGGAGTACAGTGGCGCCATCTTGGCTCGCTGCAACCTCCGCCTTCTGGTTTCAAGCGATTCTCCTGCCTCAACCTCCCCAGTAGCTGGGGCTACAGGCATGTGTCACCACGTCAGCTAATTTTTGTACTTTTAGTAGAGACAGGGTTTCACCATGTTGGCCCAGTTGGTCTCCAACTCTTAACCTCAAGTGATCCACCCACCTCGGCCTCCCAAAGTGCTGGGATTACAGGCGTGAGCCACTGTGCCAAGCCAGATAAAGTACTTTTAGACAATTGTCTTCAGGTCTCTTTCTAGGGTAATGGTTAAGCACTTGCAGTCTACTCTCCTGCAAAAAGAGTTTTATCTGATCCCTGACTCTCAACGCCATATTTTGTTCTTAAAAGTCACTGTTATATACATAAATGATCAGCTTGCAGTACTTGACCTAATGACTAACACTGGCCTATTATGCTACCATTCTGCCTAGTACCATGGCTAACATTAACCCTTGAAGTAGACACTATTATTTCTACTTTATGATAAGAAAAATGAGGTCCAATGAGACCAAGCAACTTGCCCAGAATCAACAACCAGTAAGTGACAGAACCAGGATCTGACCTTTCTGAGTCAAAACACTTACATGTAATCTCAGGCCACATAGCTATCCTCATAAGTTCAGTAAAGGCTAAACAAATGCACCTCACTGAAAATCTGCATGATTCATCTCATCCTGTGGTTCAGAAATCATTTTAAGATCTTACTGGGCCTCAGAGACACTCCACAGCTATCAGTGATCCTTGTACTAACTATGTAGGAGACCTTGTATTATAATAGAACAAGAGTGGGCTCTGGAGTCACATATTCTTTCATTCAACAATATTCATTAAAAGATTCCTAGATGCAAGATACTGTGCTAGGCATAGGAAACTGGTTCCAGCCTCCTCGACCTTAACAGGCCTGGGTTCAACTCCTGGTTCTGTCACCCACTAGAGAGGTTAAAAAAAAATCATTGTCGACTGAACACGGTGGCTCATGCTTGTAATTCCAGAACTTTGGGAGGCCGAGGCAGGTGGATCACGAGGTCAATAGTTCAAGACCAGCCTGGCTAAGATGGTGAAACCCCATCTCTACTAAAAATACAAAAATTAGCCGGGTGCGGTAGCAGGTGCCTGTAATCCCAGCTACTTGGCAGGCTGAGGCAGGAGAATTGCTTGAACCCAAGTGGCAGAGGTTGCAGTGAGCTGAGATCGCGCCACTGTACTCCAGCCTGGGTGACAGACCGAGACTCTGTCTCAAAAAAAAAAAAAAAAGTCCTTGTCACCTGGTATTTTACCTGAAATAATGGGTAGTCTCACAATCTCACTGTGTGTATAATTTCTTAATCACTTATAAGATTACAAAATAGGGTCATGGGCAGCACAGGGAACTACTATAGAAAAGTACTATCCGTGGTGCATTTGGTCTCTCAAGTTGCCCACTTGGCTCTCTTCCAAGTTGTACTTTCCTTCTGTCCTCTCCTTCCTGTTCTAAAGCTTTAAAAAAAAAAAAAAAAAAAAGTACTATTCATGCCTACCATTTATTTGTATCTACCTACTATTCTTTTATTTTAGAAATTCACAAGTCAGTCATGCATGTGAAAACTGAGGTCTTATTTAGAGTGCAATCTTAACTTTACCTGGTTCGTCCACATTCACATGTTTTTGTCATAAAGGCAGGGCAGGGTGGGCAGGGTCCTGGATGGCAGAGACTGAAAGAGAAAGGTTTCACCGAATAAACCACAGCCATGTATCCAAATGCGAACAAAGCTGTCCTAGCTGGGTCTTATTGTGAATATGGCAACAAATAAATCTACTCTGACATGTCTTTGTATTTGTTTAAAGTTGATTAAACTATTTGAACAAAGATATCAACTGTACTTTTATGTGCAAAAAACTGACATCATTATCACCATAGACTATTTAACCAGAGAAGTAAATCCCAAGTCAAAATACTGGTTATATTTGGGTCTGAGAGTCAAAGATGACATTTTCAAATACGGTCTTGGTCCACTTACAGCACTGTGTGGGGATAAAAATAGTTTGCTACTCAGGTAAAAGGCAGAATGGCTAATAGGGTCCTGTAGAAGATCAGAGTCTAAGCAAGGTAATAGAACTCAAATCTACTGGGTTTGTAAGAAGTACAGACATACTCTTCATAAGCTATTGAAGTAATCATCAGCCACTGGGCTAACAATGGAACAGTGAAAAGAAGGCTGACATGAGGGGAGGCATGCTGGTGAGTAACATGCAGAGAATGAAAGGGAAAGGGGTCATAGAAAGAACTGGGCTGAGTGATATGCTATAGGTCAGAATTAGCCCTCTGAAAAATGCTTTTTTTAGGAGCTATATTATAGAGACCAATAGAAAAAAGTTACAATATGGAATTTGTGTATTCAAATAAATACTGTCCTCTTCAAAGCAGACACTTTGGCAAATTACACAGTGGTACAGAAATACCACTACTTAAAACATTTTGGGAACTTCTACGACAACCGTTTTTGGAGTAGGAGGGGTATATTCTAGGTGGCAAATCACAACCCTTTGGGAATCAAAAGCCAATCAGAGCCAAGACGAATTAATCATGGGTGTGACAGGACTCTCATTCATTGCTAGTGGAAATGTAAAATGGTATGGCCACTTTTAAGACAGTTTTGCAGTTTCATACAAAACTAAACATAGTCTTACCATACAATCTAATAATTACACTCCTAGTTACCCAACTGAGTTAAAAACTTATATCCAGGGCTGAGCGCAGTGGCTCATGCCTGTAATTCCATCACTTTGGGAGGCCAAAGAGGGAGTGTGCTTATAAAGTGCTTTAGTGTGCTTATAAAGTGGTCTGGCTGGAATGTTTAGTTTCTGTGAAACTCCTAAACAAGCTCTGATAATTCTTAAATAAGGTTTAAACATTGAAAACAATACAGGAACAAGTGTCTAGTCTTCTAAGGTGACTCATTTTGATAGACAATACCCATAGGAGACATAAGTTTAAGCATGTTTCTTTAAAGGTGAGTATCATTATTCAACAGTTATATTTTACATATACCTCAATCCTTTTGGGTGAAACAATTTTCATTGCTTGTCAGGTATGGGTGATTCTAGGTTATTTCAAATATCCCAGAAGCCGGGACTCAATCTCAGGTTTTCTTAACTTTTAGACCAGAGGTTCACAACACTGGCTATATATTGGACATGCCTGGAGAGCTTTTAAAAATATAGATGTTCACACCAGGCATGGTGGCTCACACCTGTGCTCTCAGCACTTTGGGAGGCTGAGGTGGGAGGATCGCTTGAGCCCAGGAGTGCAAGGATGCAGTAAGCTACGATAGCATCACTGCACTCAAGCCTGGGCAACAGAGCGAAACCCTGTCTCTATGGCTTTTGAGGCCTAAGAAGTGTAAATGAGAGAAACCAAAGCTTTCCTGGAGACCAGAAAAGTGCTACTGGGGAATGGGTTTCAGCAACCTCTATGTTGCTGAAAGTAAAAGAAAGTTCCCAAGTCAAGTGTGAGAGCTCCAGAGCCACAAAAGAGAAGGAGCAGGTTTTAAAGTGTTCTTTTCTTTCAGACATGGTGCTGATCACGTGATCTGCATCAGTTTTCATCTCTGGTAGTCATGAAAGCTTTGGAAAAATAGTCCATGCAGAGGATTAACTTATTATTGAATTTACTGAAAATGACAATTATGGCAGGAATAGCTTAAGTCCTTCCTAAAGAAGGACCTATGCGAGCAGTCAAAGAGAAGGAGGTATCTGACTGCCCAGCAGATCACAGGCCATGCTGTCTAGCCCAGTCTAAAACAGTTCTACTCCCACTGATATTTCCCCAGCACCACCACCATGCCTTGATCTCAAGGCCCCTGGTCTAATACTATCCCTGCTCCAAGCAGTAGAAACACCAAGATAACACTCTGATGCCTCCTTTACTCTTAGACTTGGGTAGTAAAAGTAAGAATTGTTATTTTTTGATCACTTGCCAGAGTCTGTACCCAGCCACATAGGTATACTAATTCATTTAATTTTCCTAGAACTCTGTATTATTATTACTATCATCATTATTTTACAGATGCAGGCTTAGATAAGTAACTTGCCCAAGGTCACATAACTGTTTAAGTAACTTGAACCTAAGATTTAAACCTTTGTCTGAGGTCAAGGCCTGTAGAAATTTACTTGTAACTGATCAACTGTTTTTCTATTACTGTGCATTTTTTGGTATTTAGAAGCTGACTGCATACAGTCTACTTATTTATTTATTATTTTTAGAGACAGGGTCTTGCTTTGTTGCCCAGGCTGGAGTGCAATGGTGCAACTACAGCTCATTGTAGCCTTGAGCTCCTCCTCACTCAGCCTCCCAAGTAGCGGGGACTATAGGTGTGCGCCACCACACCTGGCTAATTTTAAATTTTTTTGTAGAGATGGGGCCTCACTTTGTTGCCTAGTCTGATCTAGAACTCCTGGCCTCAAGCAATCCTCCTGCCTCGGCTTCCCAACGTGTTGGGATTATAGGCATGAGCCACTGTGTCTGGCTTATGGATATAGTCTAAAGCCGGCTGTTTATTGTACAAAGACTGACATCCTACGGCTGGGTGTGATGGCTCACACCAGGAATCCTGGCATGTTGGGAGGCTGAGAAGAGCAGACTGCTTGAGGCCAGGAGTTCAAGACCAACCTGGGCAACATGGTAAAACCCCATTTCTACCAAAAAATACAAAAATTAGCCAGGCGTGGTGGCACATGCCTGTAGTCCCAGCTACTCAGGAGGATGAGGTGGGAGGACGGCTTGAGCACAGGAGGTGGCGGTTGCAGTGAGCTGTGATCACGCCACCATACTCCAGCCTGGGTAACAAAGCAAGACCCTGTCTCCAAAAAAAAAAGATCGACATCTTAGAAATACTGTCTGACCAGGACCCTACACAATTGTCTTTCCCCAGACAGAAGGTTCTCCTATACATTCTCTTAGACCTGGATATCCTGGATATCAATGGGGGATAAAACATACGAGTCACATTTCTTCTTAGAAGCAAGCAGTGTGATGTAATGGAAGGAGCACTGGCTTTGGAAACCCTAGCTCCACCATGACCACTGTGACACTGGGCAAGAGGCTTGGCCTTTCTGAGCCTCATCTGTAAAGTGGAGATGATAAATATCTACCCATTACTGGGCAGTGGTAAGGATTCAACAAGTTAACTGACGTAGAGTGCCTGGCACAGGGTGATTTGGGACCATTTACTGAGGTCCCATATCACCCTTCATTCCAAACTGTCACATGCTAACCAGATATGTTTACTTAGAGCCACCAGCAAAGCATGTCCACCCAGAATCCCAACGGAACTGGCATTCCAACTTACAGGTTACAGGAATGTGGGCAGTCCTGGCCAGGCTGTTTCTTTCTACAAACCTCACCACAGCTATGTGGAATTTCATTTCTGCTCCACTCAGGATTCTTTACCTTGCCTAGAACACATTAGATCAGAGAGTCAATGGTACAAACTTCAGCCACATCCTCAACTTTAATGAAACAGTGAAGTATAGCTAGACAGCATGCAACTTTAGTGTGGTTTTTATTATTTCAACAAATGTATTATCTCATATCCTAAAATGAAAAGATAAATATAATGCTATTCATAAAAAGTTTCACTGAGTATGATAAATCTTAAATCTTGGATTACCTGGTAAAGATAAATAAAAAGTCACTTTTACTTACGAAAATACTACCTTGACTAACAAAAACATTTAATTTAAGATAAATACCTATATGACAAGCCGTCTATAAATGGGCTTCTGGACTGATATGCAAATTGCTGCTGCAAGGATCAGAGAGAGGGAATAAGAGAAGAGCACCATGGGGAAAGCGGGGAGGCAGTAAGAGATGGAAAGGACATAAATCCCCTGTGTAGCAGGAACTCACCTATTCCAAAACTATAAAGTAGGCATAAAAAAGCTTATAATTTTATAATCAACATCACTGCAAATCTTCATGGCACATCTTCCATGGACTCAGCAGAGACAGGGAAGAGTAAAACGAAGGCACAGGATTCCTCCTTGCCCTTGAGGAATTCATCCTCACTTTGGCAATTTGCACACTAAATTGCAGCCATCCCCAGTCCATGGCCTCTGCTTTTCTCTCTATACTATCTCTTTCAGAAATTTTATTCATGTTGAGAGGTGCAATCCACCTAAAGGCCACTGATCCCCAAATCCACATTTTCTCTCTTGCCCTGAATCTTCAGTTGCAGACCCACATGTCCAAATGTCTGCTGAACATCCTTGCTTGGGGTTTCACGGTCACCTCAAACTGGCTTCATCCACAGCCAAAGTTCACATCCCTCTACAACTCCTCCCTGCTCAGGGCTTCCTATTTCTGTCAGTGACACCAACTCTGTCAGAGTCACACATGTTCAAAAACTACAGTCATCACTCATACCTCTTTTTACTTAATCACCAAGTTGTGTCAATTTTTCCTACACAGTGGCTCTCACCTCATCTCCTCTCCTACTCCTGCCTCTCTACTGGCCAAAACCTCATCTCCAGACTCTTACAAAAGCTTCCCTGCCTCTGTGCTTTTTTGCTCCAATACAGTGCCCTGGTTTTTCCCTAACATCTCTCAAGGGTTCTACCTCTTGTCCCTGACTCCAAATGATGTTTTGGGGTTTTTTGCTTTTCTTTCCCCTGCAAGTGTTCTGCATTACACCCTCTTCTCACTCTGTACCCTTTCATCCGCTAGGGTCTTAACTACTCCTCTCAGCTGTGATTCTCATCCTTAAGTCTTGGTCTTTCCTCAAATATTGCTTCCTGCCTAATGGACATATCTCACTGTATGTTCTGCTCACTCCTCCAGCTCAACATTTCTAAACTGCAGTCACTGTCCCCACCAGACCTTGTTCTTTTGACCTGCCCTTTTCCTTGGTATCACCATTTCTAAAAGCATGAAACTTGGGAGTCACATTTGGGTTCCTCCCATTCCTACTACTGTTAGGAATCAACCTAACACCATATTTTTCTTTCTATCACACTCATTAGAGGCTTGTACTGTTCTTCATCTGGATTATTCTAAGTCCCAAATTGTTTAGTCTCCAAAATATTCCACTCACTGCTACCAAACCCATCTTCATAAAGAACAACGTTGATGCCCTCAGTGGCTTCCCACAGCCTTCCAAATGAAGTCCCAACATCTGAGACTGGTATCAAAGGGTCAGCCCTTCCTTTCCAGTCACCTCCCACTTCTCTACTATCATAGACCTTGGGCTCCATAAGTGGATGAATCATTCTTCTCCCAACAGATCCTAAACCCTGTTGATTTTGAACTGCCTATGCTATTCCCTTCAGCATATCTTTCTGCCTACCAAGGTTTTACCTAGTTTACAATGTCAGTTCAATTCTACATCCTTCAAGAAGGCTTCTCTTAAACATCCAGCTGCAAGTCGTAACTCACCCCAAAGATCTCCCATAGTACTTAGTACTTCTAGCAGAGTATCGGGCTAATTGTGTCTTAACTCTTAGACTGTAAGCTCTGGTAAGTTAACCTGTTTTATTCGCCTCTTTCTTCACAGTGCCTCGAACATTGATAAGTTCTCAATAAAAACATGTTAAACTAATGGTCCCCTGGAAGAACAGTGTGGGGCAAAGTCATCGGCAAATAAGGCCTTTATGTACATTCTCACATCATTTTACCACTTTCAGATCATCTTGACCTTCACTCCACATTCTTATACCGCCTTAGAGTCTCTCATCTAATTTGCCAGTAAAGGCTGTAACAAGATTTTTAATTCCATTGTGGTACTTTATGTTTAAAAATCCTTCAAAATAAGGTATTAAGTATTGGTATTGTCCTATTTGCCCAAATTTCCATTGATCTCTTACTTCCAGTTTCATGCTGCCTTTCTGGTAGTAGTATATTCAAGAATATTTATTCCCTCACCTAATACCAATTTAGTATCTATTAAGGCTCAGATTCTGTCAATAAAACATGTAAGACCAGAAAATTCCAAATAATATAAAACAGTGGCCAAAGTGAGAGAGAGAATAACAAAGGAAAGCTTCCTTTGTAAGAGGGCTTTTGGGGTCAGATTTTAAATGCTACTGTCGTTAAGAATTGAAAGAAAAGAAGGGAAGTCAAGGAGTTCACCAAGGTATTGTGTCTAGAAGATACAGAGTTGATGGTAAATGACTGACTCTTTGTGAAAGCTGCTAAGTAATGGGAAAGGAGAAATATGAGCAAACCAGTTAGAAAAATAAGGAGAGCATGCAGAAAGAAACAGGAAGAGTTGCCGCGCGCAGTGGCTCAAGCCTATAATCCCAGCACTTTGGGAGGCCGAGACGGGTGGATCACGAGGTCAGGAGATCGAGACCATCCTGGTTAACATGGTGAAACCCCGTCTCTACTAAAAATACAAAAAACTAGCCGGGCGTGGTGGCGGGCGCCTGTAGTCCCAGCTACTCGGAGGCTGAGGCAGGAGAATGGCGTGAACCCGGGAGGCAGAGCTTGCAGTGAGCCGAGATCACACCACTGCACTCCAGCCTGGGTGACACAGCGAGACTCCGTCTCAAAAAAAAAAAGAAACAGGGCCAGGCGCGGTGGCTCAAGCCTGTAATCCCAGCACTTTGGGAGGCCGAGACGGGCGGATCACGAGGTCAGGAGATCGAGACCATCCTGGCTAACACAGTGAAACCCCGTCTCTACTAAAAATACAAAAACTTAGCCGGGCGAGGTGGCAGGCGCCTGTAGTCCCAGCTACTCGGGAGGCTGAGGCAGGAGAATGGCGTGAACCCGGGAGGCGGAGCTTGCAGTGAGCTGAGATCCGGCCACTGCACTCCAGCCTGGGTGACAGAGCAAGACTCCGTCTCAAAAAAAAAAAAAAAAAAAAAAAAGAAACAGGAAGAGTTACTTATTTCAAGAAGGGAATGGTCAAAGGTGTCAAGGGCTATCACTCTGCCAAAAAGATTATGAGCTTATAAACCAGCCTTAGATATGGTTGGAAAGGAGTCATTGGTGATTTGTTTTTATTTTATTTATTTATTTTTTTGAGATGAAGTCTCACTCTGTCACCCAGGCTGGAGTGCAATGGCATGATCTTGGATCACTGCAACCTCTGCCTCCCAGGTTCAAGTGATTCTCCTGCCTCAGCCTCCCAAGTATCTGAGATTACAGATATGCGACACCATGCCCAGCTAATTTATTTTAGTAGAGACGGGGTTTTGCCATGTTGGCCAGGCTGGTCTCGAACGCCTGATCTCAGGTGATCCATCTACCTTGGCCTCCCAAAGTTTGTGCTGGGATTACAGGCATGAGCCACTACGCCCGGCCCATTGGTAATTTCTGAATACAGTTTCAGTGAGGCAACAAGACAGAAGCAAAAATGCAATGCTTCAGGGAGGGAGACAGACAGTAAAGAAACAAAATCTGAAAAATCAACAACTAGAGGGAGGTTAGTCATTAAAAGGTAGGAAAGGGAAAAAAACCATGCAGAAATGGGCTAGCAGCAAGAATGAGCATCTGGGTTACAGGAAGTTTTCCCCTAATACTTAGGGGAACTGAGATATTAAAAAACAAAGAAGTATTCCATAAAGAGGGAAGATGCCAGGATAAAGTTTACAATGCTGGTTTGTAAAAAAACTGCTTCTTATAAATACCAATGACTTATTTCTAGGATTAAAATAAACACTGTTATTTACTCATACTGCTCAAATCTGGAATATCAAAGCTGTAACTGCTGGGGGTGAGATGAAGCCCACGTCCACAGCTACATCTGCTACCTGGTCAGGCCTGGTCTCAAGACCAAGGAGACCAGCACTACAGCCCAGAAGCAGCATGAGCCTGGTTGGTCATCTCCAAAACAGCCTGTCAGGAGCACAAAGGCCGTGGCTCTAGCTGTGTGATGGATGACATAAATATAGTCTTATAGACTCCTATAGCTTTGAAGTCTCCTTAGTAACTTCTAAAACATGCCCCGCAGATCACCTTTCCTGAACTGAGGTACAATGTATATAGTAAAAGAGACTCCAGTGTATATAAACAAACTTACCACAGAAACAAGTGTAGGTATTAGGAACATGTGCAGAAACATTCTGACAGGCAGGGCACCTCCAACCACTCTGGCCATCTGTCAGGAAAAATGGGAGTAGGCCAAATAAATTTTCTTCCAAAAGCCACATGTAATTAAATTTAAATCTATAGGAAGCCACAATATTGAAGTAGTGGTAATAATTTCAATGTTAAGCATATCAGACATTTAAGGAATAAATTCACAAAACTGACTGCTTAGCTTGAATACAGCATTTTCCATTGAATATGGGGTTCATTAAAAAAAAAAAAAAAAAAAAAAAACGGCCAGGTGTGGTGGCTCACACCTGTAATCCCAGGACTTTGGGAAGCAGAGGTGGGTGGATCACGAGGTCAGGAGATTGAGACCATCCTGCCCAACATGGTGAAACCCCATCTCTACTAAAAATATAAAAATTAGCTGGGCATGGTGATGCGCACCTGTAATCCCAGCTACTTGGGAGGCTGAGGCAGGAAAATCACTTGAACCTGGGAGTGGGAGGCTGCAGTGAGCCGAGATCACGCCACCGCACTCCAGCCTGGCAACACAGCGAGACTCCCTTTCAAAAAAAAAAAAACAAAAAACAGAAAACAAACCCACTAGCTAGGCATGGTGGCGCATGTCTCTAATTCCAGCATTTTAGGAGGCTGACGCAGGACTGCTTGAACCCAGGGGTTCAAGACAAGACTGGGCAACACAGCAGATCGTCTCAAAAAAAATTAGCTGGATGTGGTGGCATGTGCCTATAGCCTCAGCTGCTTGGGAGTCTGAGGCAGGAGGATCATTTGAGTCCAGAAATTCAAGGCTGCAGTGAGACATGATCACACCACTGGACTCCAGTCTGAGTAACAGAGTAAGACTCTGTATCAAAAAAAAAAAAATTACAGTTAGATAGAAGGAATAAGATTTAGTGTTTAGTAGCACTATAGCTAACAATAATTTATTGTATATTTCAAAATAACTAGAAGAGTAGAATTGGGATGCTCCTAACACAAACAAATGATAAATATTTGAGGTGTTGGAATCCTAATATGCCAATGACCCTGATTTGATCATTACACATTGTATGCTTGTATCAAAATATCACGTGTACCCTATGAACATGTAAACTATTATGTATGCATAGTAAGAATTTAAAAATGAAAAAAAAAGATGTTTTTTAGTTTGTTTGTTTGAGACAGGCTGTCTCGCCCTGTCACCCAGCCTGGAGGGCAGTGGTGCAATCTCGGATCACTGCAACCTCCACCTCCTGGGTTCAAGCAATTCTCATGCCTCAGCCTCCCAAGTAGCTGGGATTACAGGTGCCCGCCACCACGCCTGGCTAATTTTTATATCTTTAGTAGAGATGGAGTTTCGCCATGTTGGCCAGGCTAATCCTGAACTTCTGACCTCAGGTGATCCACCTGCCTCGGCCTCCCAAAATGCTAGGATTACAGGCATGAGCCACCACACCAGGCCAAAAATGAGAAGATAAATTAAAAATAGAACTACCATATGATCCCGCAATCACACTTCTGTGTATGTATCCACAGGAAATAAAATCAGTATGTCAAAGAAAAAATAATAAGTAAAAGCCATCATTTTCAATATGAGTGACTGATTTTATCATATCCTAAAATACATTTTAATACTGTTATGTTTAGCTGGTTTATTTAAGATCTATAACTTAATTCTGGTCATCTGAAACACATGATCAAGGTAACATACACTCCCTGCAGAAAAAGTAGTCAAGAGAAATTAAACTGTATTTTTAAAGCTAGGCTTAATACTTGAACACATCAAATGGGTGAGAATAACTACTCAGAAGAGAGAATTAACTGACCTGCTTGAGATGCTGGAGACCTTGCCCATTTCTTTATGCAGTTCAAATGAAACACATGGTAACAGCTTTGACAACTCCACACTGGAGCCGTGACGCGAACCAATTCACAGCACACCATGCACTCATATTTTTCTGTAGTTAGTTGTTCAATCAGAGAACCTGTTTAAAAAACAAAGTAATAAAAAAGATAAACTCAAACACAAAAAACCATTCCTCACTTTAATCAACCAAGGATCAAGTCATTCAAGAGAAGAATCCAAACACAGAGATTTTAAGGGATACCTGATTCTGGGTAAGGCGGCTGGCTATTCAGACTGAGGCCAATAAGGGGCAGGAATATGCTGAGGAAGAGGATTTAGGAAGGAGACATTCAGGTGAGGATTCCCATAAATAAGGAAACATTCCCAGGAAAATAGCAGAGTAGCCAAACGACCCTTATAACAAAGCCTGAGGATCCACTGGGCAATATAGAATCTTGCTTTGCATTTTCTATTTTCCAGGATCCTCTAAATCTATCAGATCCATGGATTTAGGTTAGGAAGGGGCTCATGAAGCTGTAGTGTCAGCTATAAGAAGCCCAAGTCTGGGCAGGTTCCAACAACCCATGAGTGGTGAGATGGCTCTAGCAGTTGCCCTGAAAAAGTCTTTAGTCATTCCCTTAACAAAGATATTCTTGGTGCCTACCATAAGCCCCATGGTGGTGTTACAGTCCCTGGCTCCAGGAGCTCCACATCCAATGACAGAGACCAGTGTGTAGTTATCAGCTTAATCCTCCCAGATTTATTTCTGAATACCTTCGCCCACTTCCAAATTTTTTCCTCAAACACAATTTTTTTTTTTTTTTTTTTTTTTTTTTTTTTTTTTTTTGAGACGGAGTCTTACTCTGTCCCCCTTGCTGGAGTGCAGTGGCCGGATCTCAGCTCACTGCAAGCTCCGCCTCCCGGGTTCAGGCCATTCTCCTGCCTCAGCCTCCCGAGTAGCTGGGACTACAGGCGCCCGCCACCTCGCCCGGCTAGTTTTTTTGTATTTTTTAGTAGAGACGGGGTTTCACTGTGTTAGCCAGGATGGTCTCGATCTCCTGACCTCGTGATCCACCCGTTTCGGCCTCCCAAAGTGCTGGGATTACAGGCTTGAGCCACCGCGCCCGGCCTCCTCAAACACAATTACAGCAAAGTCTTTCCAGATTTCAGTACAGCCAGATACTCTCAATACTCTCAAAACTGAGTGTGAGTGTGTGTAGATGCTTTTTTGAGTACATACTTTTAGCACTGGATTTATTTCACAATATTATTGTTATTTGCTTTCAGGTCCAAATAAGTTAAAAGAATAAAACTAACCTAAAATACAACATTCCAAGCACATTACATATTATTAGTTAGTCCTCTCAAATAGGCTGTAACAGGTTGGGCACAGTGGCTTACACCTGTAATTACAGCACTTTGGGAGGCCAAGGTGGGCAGATCATGAGGTCAGGAGATCAAGACCATCCTGGCCAACACAGTGAAATCCCATCTCTACTAAGAATACAAAAATTAGCTGGGCGTGGTGGCATGCGGCTGTACTCCCAGCTACTAAGAAGGCTGAGGCAGGAGAATCTCCTGAACCTGGGACGCGGGGGTTGCGGTGAGATGAGATTGCGCCACTGCACTCCAGAGCTAGACTCCTTCTCAAAGAAAAAAAAAAGGCTACAACATAGGTACAATTTTACAGATGAAGAAACTGGCTTCATGTAATTAGATCATTTATCCAAGGTCACAGAACTAGAAATTTAAAAGTCAAAATTCAAACTTGTCAAACTATTTGACTCAAAAGCACACATCGTAATATTCCATAATATTGGCTCTCCTAAGATTTACTTTCTGATTGTTCGCTTTGATGTCAAAAGAAAGAGAGAACACCCTGAGACTGAAAGCTCTGTGAGGAGGGAGAGTCTTGTCTACCTTGCTGAGTGTAGTATTTCCAGTGTCTGGCATATACTATGTGCTCCGTTAAATATTTGTTAAATTCATGGATAAAGGAATAAATGAGTGATATCTAGTCTGTTCCACAACCTCTTTCCGTGAAAGTTATAGGCGTCACCAAAGTTCAGGCTTGAGTGTAGTGGCATGATCGTGGCTCACTGCATCTTCAAACTCCTGGGCCCAAGCGATCCTCCCACCTCAACTTCCTGAGTAGCTGGGACCATAGGCGTGTGCCACTATACCTGGCTGATTTTTTTTGTTAGTTTTTGTAGAGATGGGGTCTACCTCTGTTGCCCAGGATGGTCTTGAACTTCTGGGCTCAGGTGATCCTCTTGACTTGGTTTCCCAAAGTATTGGGATTACAGAAATTTAACCAAATTAAAAAAAAAAATCTTCCCTGAACAAGAGTAAATAAAACAAAAGCAAAAACATCTTTTCCAAAAGGGAAAGATGAAGAAACTGTCAGAGGTGGTAGGAGACTAAGGAGACATGACTAAATGCAACGTGGTATCCTAGATTGGGTCCTGAAACAGAAAAAGGACATTCGCAGAAAAACTGGTGAAAACTGAATAACATCTGTAGTTTAGTTAATACGATTATACCAACGCTAATTTCTTAGTTTTAACAAAGGTACTCTGGTTATGTAAGATGTTAACATTAGAGGAAGTTGGGTGAAAGATACATGGGAATTCTTTGAACCATCTTTGCAACTTTTCTATAAATCGAAATTATTCCAAACTAAAACATTTTACTAACAAACATCTTTTTCTCTTCCAGGCTTTTAACACTTCGGTGAATGCCAATTCCATTCTTCTAAGTTGCTCAGGCATAAAATCTTCCTTCCAAATACATCCAAAATCTATCCAATTGTTACCTTTTCCACCACTATTACTCCAGTCTAAGTCTCCATCATCTCCTACCTGAACAACTGCAATAGTCTCCTAACTTGTCCTGTTGCCTTCTTAGAGCCTGTTCTCCACACAGCAGCCTAATAATCTTTTTTTTTTTTTTTTTGAGACAGGGTCTCATTCTGTCAGCCAGGCTGGAATGCAGTGGCATGATCACTACTTACTGCAGCCTTGTCCCACTGGGCTCAAGTGATCCTCCTCCTTCAGCCTCCTGAGTAGCTGGGACTACAGGCATGTGCCGCCATGTCCAGCTAATTTTTATTTTTTTGCCTTTTGCAGAGATGGGGTCTTATTAAGTTGCCCAGGCGGGTCTTAAACTCCTGGGCTTAAGCAATCCTTCTGCCTTGGCCTTCCAAAGTGCTGGGATTATAGGTGTGGGCCGCCACGTCCGGCCTCTGATTATTTCAGAATGTAAGACCATGCCATCCCTCTTCCCAGGACCTTCCAGCAGCCGTTCATCTTATTCAGAACCAAATCTAAGGGCCTCACATGATCCAGCCCTTGCTATTTCTCTGACCACCTTTCCTGCCCCCATCTTCATTGCCTGTAATACCCCTCCCCACATTTAAATTTGCTACTCCCCCTGCCTAGAATGCTCTTCTCAAGCCAGCCACAAGGTGCATTTTTGTACTTCATTCTTGTCTCTGTTCAAATGTCACCTTATCAAAGAGGTCAACCTATCTAAAACAGCACTCTTGTCACTCTGTCCTCTTAATCTTCTTAATATTTCTTTTTAGTCCTTATCACCACCTGACATATTAAATATCTAAGTGCTTTCTGCCTGTCTTCCCTACCAGAATGTAAATTCCACCAGTATTCCCTGTACCTAGAACAGTGCTTGGTATGTAGTATTTATGCAATAAATATGAATGAAGTGTTCTCAAAAATGATACGAATAATGTGAGAATGTTAAGGACCCAAGAGATTTGTTAAGCAGAATTCTAAGATGGTCTTCCAGATTCCCACTTCCCTGGTATGCATACCCTATATAATCTCCTCTCCTTGAGTATGGGTGGGCCTGACTTAATCAGGTAAGCCCTTTCAAAAGAGCTGAAAAATCAAACAGAAGTCAGAGAGATCTGAAGTGGCAGCAGTTGCTTTCCTGCAGGCCTCAAAGAAGCAAACTATCATGCTGTGTATAGAGCCATGTGGCAGGGAAACACAGGTGGCCTCTAGGAGCTGAGAGACACTTCTGGCCAACAGCCAGCAAGAAAACAGGAATCTCAGTCCCACACCTGTAAGGAACTGAATCCTACCAACAACCAGTGATTGAAAGATCTCAGATGAGATCACATCCCTAGCCAAATTTGGAGACATTGAACAGAGAACCCAGCTAACCTGGACCCATTCATCTGACCCACAGAAACAGTGGCACAATAAATGTGTGTTATCATAAGCCACTACATTGTGATAATTTGCTATAAAGCAAGAGATAATTATTAACCAGCCTAAGGATTCAATAACAACTCTGGTATAACATTGCTTTGCTTCACACATACATTAAGGTTCCAAGAACAACCCTGATGAACAAGCAACTAGAACGACAGGCTGGTGTAAAAACAGGCCCTGGGTAGATGGTGGCTTCAAGGGTTGGGCTGTGTCTCACATTAAACTGGAGAGGGGTTAAGATAGTGAAGGTCCATGAGGAAGAGCTAGCAGAATAAAACTATTTAGCTTGATGAAATATACACTTAGAGCAAAATGATAGATGTCTTCGAATACTGCAAAAAGCTGATTTGCAATAAGGAAGAGGGGAGCTGTGAGAAGAGAGACTAGTTGCTATGCTGCTCCAGAGGATAAAACTTGAACCAAAGGATAGGAAGGAAAGGAAAGAAGCTTTCAGTTCAATATAAGGATGAACTTTTAAACGGTCGGAACTGAGTACCTACTATGTTTCAAGAGCTGTGTGGGGCAGCAGGGTCACAAAAAAAGAAAAGAAATACACAGTGTCTGTTTTTAAGGAGTTTACAGACTAGTAGAGGACAACGAAGCATAAATAAACTATGGCTTCCGGTAGTAAGTTCTATAATAGAAGCATGCAAATATAAGAGAAAGACATAAGTGTAAGGGCTGTAAGAGATTAATGCTATCTATAGAGGTGAAAAAAGGTTCCCTGGACATGTGACTGAAGTAATTTTTCCCCCCTCCAAGACAGGGTCTTGCTCTGTCATCCAGGCTGGAGTACGATAGCTCACTGCAGCCTTGATCTCTTGGGCTCAAGTGATCCTCTCAGCTTCCTGAGTGTCTGGGCCTACAGGCATGCGCTAACATGCCTGGCTAATTCTTTTATTTTAATTTTTTTGTAGTGACAGGGTCTTCTGATGTTGCCGAGGCTGGGCTTGAACACAGGTGTTCCTCTCACCTCAGCCTTCCCAAGTGCAGGAATTACAGATGTGAGCCACCATGCCTGGCCTAAAGTAGCTTTTGAAAAATGAGTAAGACTTCGCCAGCGAACTGAGTGACAAATTCGAGAGAGAGGGAGCCACATGCAACAGCATGCAAAGACAAAAAAGTGTAGAATCCAGGGAATAAAATGTGATAGATACTGAGGCAGCAGCAGAAGATGGGCCTGTTGAGTAAGGCAGAAGCAGTAAATGGAATTAAGCGGGGGAGTGACACAGTTTAATGTGTGTTTTAGGCCGGGCGCAGTGGCTCACGCCTGTAATCCCAGCACTTTGGGAAGCCGAGGCGGGAGGATTACCTGAGGTCAGGAGTTTGAGACCAGCCTGGCCAACATGGTGAAACCCCATTTCTACTAAAAATACAAAAATCAGCTGGGAATGGTGGCACACGGCTGTAATCCCAGCTACTTGGGAGGCTGCGGCAGGAGAATCATCTGAACCCAGGAGGGGTTGTGGTGAGCCGGGATCAGCACCACTGCACTCTAGCCTGAGCAACAGAGTGAGACTCCTCTCAAAAAAATAAATAAATAAAATATGTGTTTTATAAAGATTGCTCTCTGATGCTAGTTTAAGAGGTGAACTGAAAGAGAAATTAAGAGATGACAAGATCAGTTAGGAACTGCTGCAACTAAGCGGACCAGATGAGGCAGATGAGATGATGCAGGATGAAACCAACAAAGGCAGCAGAGGTGTTATGACCCACCACTTGTGCTTTCACAACTCAAATACAATCTTGTAACCAGACATCTACACCACCCGTATTTGCATTTTTGAAAACCCTTACAAAATTCCTCAGTTGGAAAAGAAAAAGAATTATTATTTGTATTTGCTTGTGATATGCATAAAACTAAGTGGTTACCTAGAACTGGGGAGGGGAGCAGCGAGTGGTGGTAGAACTTAGGCAGACAGTGAATAAAGATTGAGACTTTTCACCGTGTAACTTTTCATACCTTCTGCTTTCTAAATTATGTGAATATATGACTTATTTAAAAATTTAAATTAAAAAAAAACACAACAAAATATTTCCACCAATCTAGGTAGGTTTACCTGTGTGCGTTTCCACATTCTTTAGCACATGGTTCTGTTTGCCTCTGGGGAAAGGAGATACTACTTGAGGATCCTGCCTCCGTACAGTGCATTTCTCTTGGTCAACCCTCCTGGAAGACTTGTTGATGACTGCCAAGTTCTCACTGTCACAGGTAGATTTTGCTGGTCTTTCACTGACGTTATCCTTTGGAATGGGGCCCATGTTGTTTCTGTGTCCTGCATTTGCATGTCGGTGGCCCTCCTGTTTGGGTGGATTTCTGCCTGGTCGTGGCCTGGCCCCCTCCACTTCCCAGGGAGGCCTTTTCTGTGGGTATCTTCTCTGCTCATTTCGTCTGGCTCCATACCCATCCAATACTCCTTTTCTAGAGGATGCATCTGAAGAGTCAGGGTGGAAAACCCCCACAGGTTTGGTATTTTCGGGTCCAGCATCCTCGGGTTTTGGAGTTGCTCGGTTACTCCATTCACATTTGAGTTTCCCCTTGACTTTTGGTCCTCTACCATAGCTGTATACAAATTGTGTTGCTTTTTTGGGTTTTGCTCCCCTGGGATCTGCACCCACAACTTCCTTCTCACTCTCAGAAGGGCTATGCTCTCTGAGGTCTGTCCCACTCTCTGATCTGGTCGAGCTCTCTAATCCAGCTGTATCTGAGGTCTGCTCAGCAAGACTCTGTGCTTTCTTGACTCTGATATGGTGCTTCTCATTCCTCAATTTCTGCCAAGGTTGACTCTGAAGGCCATGGCTCTTGGGCGATTTATTATAAGGAGAGGACTGGAAAGACGTCAGTTGACTCTTAGGTTTGCTTCCTGAAGGATGATAACTATGCTGATGAACAGCAGAGATTTCATCATAAGGGATCTGCCTGGAAAGGTGACAGGGAGGTGGTGAACTGTAATTTCTTCTACCAATCCTATTAGAGTCTAATCTCCTTTGAGTCGCACAATTAGGACCAGAGTTTTTTTTCTCCTGAGGAATGAATTCAGCAGCATCTGTATTGAATTTAAAAGTACCTAGGACATAAAAAATAGACATGCCAGTAAAGAAATTAAGCTTCATCCATGAAACTCATAGACTCTAAGCCAAATCTAAAAATCATTTTCCTTAGGACTTTGTATAAACATGCTGTTAAGTAAGACCTATGTTTCCAGTGAAGGTGATGGGTTCAAGGTGCTTGTGGAGGACTAATCAATCATTATTCCATGTCCAAAAACCAAACACCAATAGCCAATGACAGCTAAGTGCTGTTGAGTAAAAATGCTCACCTGGGCCATAAAGTACTATGTATACATGTATTTCTTTTATTACAAAAATTTAAGGCCAGCTAATAGTTCAGGGATATCAATCATCAGGTTCCATGTGGTCTTCTTTCAAAACACTAAAGCAGCATTGTGTAATATCAAGTAAACAGGCTTTGGACTAAGCCAAAATGGGTTAAAGTCCGCCTGTCCAACTTATGGTATGAACTTAGGGATATCCCGTGCCTGCTTTTAGCCTTAGTTTCCTTGTCTATGGTAAAGGATGACAATACTTATTTCAGTGGTTACTGAGAAATTCAAATATGATTTCATAAATAGTACTTAATAAGTGTATTAGTTTTCATCTCTTTCCCCTAGGAATATATTTTGGGTTTTCCATACACAGTCTCTATGATATGGTCTACAATCCCAAAGTGGAAAAAATTAAGCATACTCCCCTTCAACCCACTCATGTTCCCCCAGAAGATGCTTCTTGGTACAGTCAGTTCAGTCCCTGAAGTGCAAAGACAAAATGGTTTGCCTAAGGACATAAAATTAGTAGCAAAGTCAGAACTATGGGTAGCATACAGAATATACTATAAATTGATAAGACCTGGAAGACGTGGGTTTAAGTCACTTACCACTTATTGTGACTTTATGAAAGTTACTTAGTCCCAGTTTCCTTACATGTAATGAAGACAGTAACAATCTCTACATCAAAGAGTTGCAATGAAGAGTAAAGCAAGTTAATAACACACATAAAATAGTTAAAATGGTACTCTATCATTGCTGTTAGGACTACAGAGTATCTGAAACACACAGGTTTGAGCATAGGTGGGTGCAGTATAGAGGCTAAGGGTTTCAGGTTTAATAATAAGGCCTAACATTTATTAGGTATTATGTGCCAGGCACTATCTTAAGCACTTTACATGTATTAACTCATTTAATTCCTACATTCCT
This sequence comes from Macaca thibetana thibetana, assembly GCF_024542745.1. Taxonomy (NCBI): domain Eukaryota; kingdom Metazoa; phylum Chordata; class Mammalia; order Primates; family Cercopithecidae; genus Macaca; species Macaca thibetana. Next base: position 47,560,181 of record NC_065592.1, read on the forward strand.
GATGAGAAAACTGAAGCACAGAGAGTAAGTAACTTGCCCAAGGCCACAGAAGTATTCCAAGGAAGACTTGGGATTCCAACTCAGGATGTGTATTAGAGACCATGCTCTGCTCTTACACTAACAGAGTTTGGGCAGTGGGTACCACAGACACATACAGTGAAGAATGGAATGATCATAAAGGTCATAGAGTAACCTCTCATCCAATTCAGGGTTTGTCCTGAAAGCTTTCACATAGGCAGAATTCTAAGGGGTAGGATGGACGGCCTCACAAAATGACAAGGGGGTTAGACAAATGCAGAAGGTGGCAGAGGTATTCTGGAAACATAAGATAATTTAAAGATTGAAATGGTTAAATTGGACCAGTGGGTATTGTGTAGTTCTCTCTTGCTTGAAAAAGCAAGACTGGAAAGAAGGGCAGAAATAAGATCAGTAAAGATGTCTAGAGAAGCCTAGTAAAGGATGGGAAAAGAGTGCTTCATGTTAAGCAGTAATGAGTTGATGTAACTAGAGAATCCAGAGACGGTTGCATGTATTCATATACAGGATATGTTCAACTAGACATGAGGCAGGAGGCAAAGCCCTCAGGAAAAAAACCCATAAGAGACATGAGGAAGGGAAATAGGACACATTGATAAGGAAACTGGCCATGGCAAAGATCAGAGACACCAATTTTTTTTTCACTATTTCAAGCAGCTGGAAGTTAGTAAATAGGATATCCAGTCACCATGGCTGCAATACAAGTAAGTGGTACCCTGAATCCAAGATAACACAACGGCACAGTAGGTGTCCAACAGGTGGGTAGGGCAGAATAAAGAGAAATCCAACTGGCAGATTAGAAAGTCCAGAGACAAGGCTGGTATTGCAGAGTCTGCTCATGGACAGAAAGGTATCCTCTGCACTGGGCTTCTGTTTAAAGACTCTGATGATGAGGGTGTGGGCTAAAGATGATGCTAAAATAATAACTCGGAATGGGAACTAAAGCAAAATCAAACTAAAGCACACGAAAAGGAGTAAGGAGGTCTTTGGACTAGAAGATTTTGCCTCATTAGATACTTTGTGGGTTGGAGGTAATAACTTGGGCACAACACCAAAGTTCAACACGATGACTCACAACTAGGCCCCACCCAATTCTTCTTCAAACACTGAAGGGTACAGAAATGAGTCAGAAATGAGCCTGTGGATGAGACGATCGATGGATCCAGTTAGAGAATCTGGTGAAGGACTAGGTAAGGAGAATAACAAAATAGCCCAAAAAGTTTTCCAACCCCAAGGAAGACTTAATATCCACAACAAGACTAGGGTATACCAATGCAGTGTGTTTTCCAACTTTTTTTTTTTTTTTTTTTTTTTTGAGATGGAGTCACGCTCTGTCGCCCAGGCTGGAGTGCAGTGGCGTGATCTCGGCTCACTGTAACCTCCGCCTCCAGGGTTCAAGCGATTCGCCTGCCTCAGAATCCCGAGTAGCTGGGACTACAGGCGCGTGCCACCACGCCCGGCTAATTTTTTGTATTTTTAGCAGAGACGGGGTTTCACCGTGTTAGCCAGAATGGTCTCCATCTCCTGAGTTCGTGATCTGTCCACCTCACCCTCCCAAAGTGCTGGGATTACAGGCGTGAGCCACCGCGCCCAGCCCCAACTTTTTAAACTAAGAACCATAGTAATAAATACATTTTACCTGCCACCCAGTATACAAATACACATATGGTCTTCTTGGTGCCCCAACAGCTGGTCGGGGACAGAGCTAAGATTCAAACAATGGTTTCCAAACTCCATTCTGCAAACTGCTGCCCTGTTTTCCAGAGTGGGCCATAAAATCAAATGAATGCAGTGGGCTGTGACATATTTTTAAACGAAATAGAAAACAGAATATATTGCTGATTGTAAAACAAACCAACCAACCCCAATGCTTCCAGAAACTTCTGATTCGCTTTTATATTTATGTAAGTGTTCAATATTTAAGGTCGTGATGCAAAATGTTTCTTTTGGTTGCTGTCCAACAAATTTGGAAAACACTGATCTATGGAACACCCTGAGGAAATGGATGTTATATTAACGAACAAATGAGGCTGTCTCTACACACTGAGGCAACTCCAGGAGGGGGTGAGTGAGTGAACAATTATGGAATAGGTACAGTACAGGGCGGGAGCCATCACAGGAATTAACTTATCCACTCCCACCTGACAGATGAGGAGACTGAGACTGAGTCACACTAGGTTCGTAGCAGGCTGAGACTCTAAACTACTGGAGTTCGGCTCGCGCCCACGCCACCACTCCAGGCAGTATGAGCACACCACACCCTACACGTCAAGAGCCCGCCACCGTCACGGGCTGTGACCTGGCCGACGCCCGCCTGTCGAAGGTCAGTGCGCCGCTGCCCCAGAAAGAGCCTGTGGGAGGGCAGTACACCCACACCGACTTGCAGCGCCGGGACAAGTCCTCTCTCCTCCTAAACCCAGTTACTAAGCTTCACCACCTAGTCCAAGAGAAGAGAGATCGCTCTACGCACGATGTGCGGGGCTTGGCCCTTCCGAGCCACTATCCCCAGCCCTAGCATGCGCTACTCTCGCGATATGAGTAGCTGGGGCCCTAGAACTTCGTCACTGACCCAATTTCCGTTCCCTAAAAGGGGCCCAGTCCCGCTAGGGCCGGGATAATACCTGAGACAGGAGGCGCCTCCGCCATCCCGTGCCGCAGAACCTAGATCGAGTCGTACAGCCAAGCGAGCACTGTCACCAGATCACGTGCTCCGGACTTCCGGCGCCGCGAGAATATTCGCATCTGCGCGTCGTGTAGATGGCCACAGAGGTTGCGCAGCCCGAATCTGTGTGGCGCGTTCGTGACGTCAGATAGACGCACCAGGTGTCGGGCGGGAGGAGGAGACTAATAGCTGGATGGAAATAGCAACAATCGCGGAGCGAGAGGTTGGCGACTTGCGTAATCATCGTGGTTTTCTTTCTTTTTTGATATAGGGTCTTGCTGCCTTACCCAGGCTTGAGTGCAGTGGTCCGATCATGGCTCACTATAGCTTCAGTCTGTAATCCCCCCGCCTCAGCCCCCGGGGTAGCTAGAACTACAGGCCGAGCCACCATGCGCGCTATTTTTAGGAGAGACGGGTTTCGCCATGTTGCCTAGGCTGGTCTCCAACTCCTGGCCTCCAGCGATCCTGCCGCTTTGGCCTCCGAAAGTGCTGGGCTTACAGGCGTGAGCCACCACTCCTGGCTCCAAACTTTTTTTTTTTTTGAGACTGAGCCTCGCTCTTTCGCCCAGGCTGGAGTGAAGTGGCGCGATCTCGGCTTACTGCAAACTACGCCTCCCGGGTTCAAGCGATTCTTATGCTTCAGCCTCCCGAATAGCTGGGATTACAGGCACCCACCACCACGCCCGGCTAATTTTTGTATTTTTAGTAGAGATGGGGGTTTCATTCTATTGGCCAGGCTGGTCTTGAACTCCTGACCTCAGGTGATCGGCCCGCCTAGGCCTCCGAAAGTGCTGGGATTACAGGCGTGAGCCGCCGCGCCGGCCCAAACATTTCCTGATGGTCTTTTTAAAACTGCTTATCCATATCCACTGCCCTTTTTTTTTCCTGATGGTCTCTTGTATATTGCTGGTATCAATCGTCAGTTTTAGACATTTAAATTGTCTTCCATTAAGTTTATTAATTTTGTCCTTTGCTGAACATAAATCTTTAATTTTGACAGGTTAGCTCATCAAACCTTGTAGTCACCTTTAGAAATTACCAGGTGTATCAGTCTGGGTCCAATCAGGAGAGAGGAACCCTACTTTTTGAACAGGAATTACATTTTTTAAAAAATAAGTTTTATTTAAAGATTTATTAAGTATATTAGGGGGTTGGAATAATAATAGATTGACTAGTAAACAAGCAAGATAATTCCAAAACAGGATTAGCATATATAAGGAGCAGCTAGGGCTGAGATAAGAGTGTCAAAGGAAGAGCCGAGACCAGAGCTGGCATGCAGACCTTGTTAAGAGAAAAGGTCTGTGGCTCACTGGATGGCATGGAAGTTGCCAGACATTTTTCTTCTGGAGTGCTGGTTGAAGCCATCCTTGGGGAGGTGTCTCACCAGAGATACTCTACTACAAACCATCTGCAGGGAGTGCTAGGAGAAGTTACTGACAACTGGTCACTATGTAGTGCCATAGCCAGGCACTGAAGAAGCCAGTGCATTGCAGAAGCCATTGAAGAAGTCCAGACCACAGAAGCCTGCCACACTGAAACCAGAAACAGGAGCCAAAACCCTTTCCTCCTGCAGTCTCTCTCCAGTGCCCTCTGCTGACAAGGTTTAATATCTGCCAGCTGGCAAAGAATAAATAACTTAAAAGACCCAAGTCAATTTCACAGAGCAAACAAAAAGGGTAAATGTAGAACTGAAAGCAAATTCATAATTGGCACACTACAGAACCTACTCATTATTTTCAAAATTTGTGAATAAATGAAAGCAAGCAAGAGTTTATCTTCCTTTCCTATACAAACTACTTCATGCAACATACTAAAGCTTATGGCAGGTGGTGAAAGCTGTACTCAGATGGAAATGTATACCTGTAAACACTTATATTTGAAAAAGAGCTCCAGATAATGGATTATTCAGTGCCCAAAACAAATGAAGCCAGCATGGTGGTGTTTACCTGTAGTCTCAGATACTTGGGAGGCCAAGGCAGGAGGATTGTCTGAGCCCAGGTGAGTTCAAGCCCAACCTGGGCAACATAGCGAGATAGTATCTCTTAAAAAAAAAAAAAAAAAAAGCCGGGCGCGGTGGCTCACGCCTGTAATCCCAGCACTTTGGGAGGCCGAGGCGGGCGGATCACAAGGTCAGGAGATCGAGACCACGGTGAAACCCCGTCTCTACTAAAAATACAAAAAATTAGCCGGGCGCGGCTGTGGGCACCTGTAGTCCCAGCTACTCGGGAGGCTGAGGCAGGAGAATGGCGTGAACCCGGGAGGCGGAGCTTGCAGTGAGCCGAGATCGCACCACTGCACTCCAGCCTGGGCAACAGAGCGAGACTCCGTCTCAAAACAAAACAAAACAAAACAAAACAAAAAAAACAACAGAAAACCAAAGACCAGGTGTGGTGGCTCATGCCTATAATGTCAGCACTTTGGGAGGCCAAAGCAGGTGGGTCGCCTGAGTCCAGGAGTTCGAGACCAGCCTGGGCAACATGGCGAAATCTAGTCTCTACCAAAAATACAAAAATTAGTCAGGCTTGGTGGTGTGTGCCTGTAGTCCCAGTTACACAGGAGGCTGAAGTGGGAGGATCACTTAAGCTCAGGAGGTGGAGGCTGCAGTGAGCCAAGACTGCACCACAGCACTCCAGCCTGGGTGACAGAGCGAGACCCTGTCTCAAAAACACAAGACAACAACAACACAAAAACCCCAAATCCATATGAGCTATCAAGCCATGAAAAGACATGGTGAAAAATGCATATTGCTAAGTGAAAGAAGGCAATCTGAAAATACTTTACTGTTTGATTCCAACTATATAATAGTCTGGAAAAGGCAAAATTAGAGACAGTAAAAAGATCAGTGGTTGACAGAAGTTAAAGGGGAGAGAAGGATGAATAGGCAGAGCACAGAGGACTGCTAGGGCAGTGAACTATTCTGCATGATACTACAATGGGGGATACATTACATTTGTTAAAACCCATAGAATCACTTGCATGGTGGCTCATGCCTGAAATCCCAGCACTTTGGGAGGCCAAGGTGGATGGATCACTTGAGCCCAAGAGTTCAAGACCAGCCTGGGTAACGTGGTGAAAACCCATCTCTACTAAAAATACAAAAATTAGTTGGGCATGATAGCATGCGCCTGAGGTCCCAGCTACTCAGGAAGCTGAGGTGGGATCGCTTGAGCCCGGGAGGCGGAGGTTGTGGTGAGCTGAGATCCTGCCACTGCACTCCAGCCTGGGTAACACAGTGAGACCCCATCTCAAGCAAAAAACAACAAAAAACCCCAAAGAATGTACATCAAGTGTGAACCCTAATGTAAACTACAGACTTCGTGTGATAATAATGTATCAATGTAGATTCACTGACTGCAACATACCACTGTGGTGAGGGAAGCTGATAGTGGGAAGGTGGTGTGCTATATGGGAACTCTCTGTGTTTTCCACTCAATTTGCTGTGAACCCAAAACTCTAAAAAAAAAAGTTTATTAATAAAAAAGAAGAAAAATCACAAATCAATAGCCTAACCTTCCACCTTAAGAAATTGGAAAAAGAATAACAGGGCTGGCGTGGGGGTGGTTCATACCTGTAATCCCAGCACTTTGGGAGGCCAAGGCGAGAGGATCGCTTGAGACCAGGACTTTCAGACTAGCCTGGGCAACATAGGGATACCACATCCCTACTAAAAATTAAAAAAATAAATTAACTGGGCATGATAGCACATACCTGTAGTTCCAGCTACTAGGGAGGCTGAGTGGGGAGGACTGCTTGGAGGTTGAGACTGCAGTGAGCTGTGATTGTACCACCACACTTCAGCCTGGGCAGTAGAGTGAGACCCTGTCTCCAAAAAAAAGAAAAAAGAAAAAGAAAAAGAAGCAAACTAAACCAAAGCACGTATAAGAAAAGAAATAATAAAAGACCAGAAATTATTGAAATAGAAAAACAGAAAAAAATCAACAGAGTTCATTGAACAAAAGTGAGAAAGTGATAAAACTGACAAATGTTTAGAGAGAATAATCAAGAAAAAAGAAAAACTGAAATTACTAAATTTATGGATGAAAACGTAGGCATTACTCCCCACGTTTACAGAAATAAAAAGGATCAAAAGGGAATACTATGAACAACTGTATGCCAACAAATTAGATTACTTAGATGAAGTGGAAAAATTCCTAGGAAGACACAGACTACTCAAGAATAAACAGAACATCTGAATACACCTATAACAAGTAGAGACTGAATCAGTAATTTTAAAAACTTCCCATAAGGAAAAGCCCAAGCCCAAATGATTCTACCAAATCAAGGAAGAATGAACAGTAATCCTTCACAAACTCTTCCAAAAAATACAGGAGGAGGGAATACTTCCCAATTCATTCCATGGACGAAAAACTTTACCTTAGGGCAGTCATTGCCTACTCCTTCACTGCAGAAATTGATGTTAACAGTCCAGAATGCTTAACCATGAAAATAGGTTCAGACTGATCAGGCACCACAGAGCAGTGGTTAACTTTGGATACACTTAAGTACCTGGGGAGCTTTTAAAAATCCAAATGCCCACACTGTATCCAGATCTATTATATCAGAATCTATGGGGGTAGGACCCAGGCATCAGTATTTCTAATAACTCTCTTGGTGACATAACTATAAGAAAACACAAAAGGAAAGCTAAGGGATATGGATGATAGAAGTGCTAAACTTTTACTATACGGAATCATTCCAATGTCCTTCCCCATTACTGCTAAACTCTCAGACTGACAGATTAAAACCTCGGACTCCCTGCACTCAATTCTGCTCTTTCCTAATAGTTAACAGGTGAAATATTGACCAGCAAGGTTGTCTGGTGGTAGCTATAGGAGTGATGATCACAGGCTTTATAGTGCCTAGGGCTTTCTAATACAGGACTCACTCCTTCCACTTTCCTTTAATTCACTGTATTGACGCAGACCAGGGCATGCTCTTTGGCCTTTCCCCAATACAGGAAGAATTAGCAGAATGACAAAGACATAAGGAAGCTTCAGGTAGGAGAAACCATGAAGAGGCAAGGAATCATGGCTGTATGGTGGACGTGGGGGGACTAGACGCAGAACACTTACTAGATCACAAAATTGAAAAGTGTGACATGACACAAGCTGCAAAGCAATTATTCTGTCTCTTACCGGCAAGTGACAGGAACCCATTGCCAACTACTTTAAGCAGAAAAGAGGGTAAAGTTTATTTGCAGAATCCTCAAATACCTCACAGAACAGAGTTGTAGAGACTTGGAATGTCAAGGATCAGAATTCAGAGCTGAGTGCCCCGGACAGTCTTTCATTCTGTCTCTTATCTTGGCTCTCTCTGGCTTCAATCTGTCATACTGACAAACAGTAAAATAATTAAAAAAAAAAAAAAAGGAAAAAAGCAATTTCCCTACTTTCTATTTAGAAAATCTGAGGTATGGACTCTGATAGACACAGTGTGATCACATACACACTTTCATAGCTTGGAAGGGTAAGGACAGTACTACTCTAAAATTGGCATGTTCCCAATAATCACATAGTTGAAATGGGGGAGCAGTTCCCTTGAAAGAAAGGAAATGCTGTTCTGAAAAGACTAGGCAATAACCCATTACAGATAGGCAGAGGCCAGGTCATTGGCAGCTTTTTATGCCCTGGTGGAATTATTAGAGAACCATCAAAGAATTTAAGTGAGATTTGTATTTTAGAAAGGTAAGAGTAGCTGTATGTGATCATGTACTCAAGGAAGTGAAACTATGCAAGAAGAGAAGACATTCCAAAAGACCAGGTGAGAGACATCTAGGCCAGGGAGAGTTGAGAGGAGGAGTTGGATTTGAGAAACAGGGATTAAAAGCAGGGTTTAAGGATAACTGACTGTGTAGCCAAAATATAGGCATCAAGGACAACTCAAGCGTTTTCTGTTTTGAATGATAGGAGGATAATAGTTCCATTAGCCTCACAGCCTCCCATCGTAAGACAATGGTTTCCCTGTCTCACAGCTCCCATCATGAGACAGGGAAAAAGCAGCAGGAAATTCAGGTCTGAGGAAAGGTGATAGGCTGTTTCAGCCATTTGAATGTGAGGTGCTTGTGGGCTTCTGGAACATCCAAATAATTGTTAGGCAAACAGCTGGATATAAAGATTCTGAAACTCACGGGCAAGTTCAGGGATAGAAGTATAAATTTGGAAGTTAATAGTTCCAGCCATGAGAATAGCTGAGATCACTAAATATAAGTGAACAGAGAAAAGTTTGGTGGGTAAAAGCTAGAATCCAGAGGAGCAGTAACATTACAGTTAGAGAGTTGAGGATTTCAGAAAGAAGCCTTAAAGGGAATAGAGGAACAGGAGAACCGGAGAGTACTGTCACAAAAGCCAAAGAGTAGAGATTTAGGTAGAATGATTGCTCACTCGTATCCAATGCACTAATGTGGTCTAGCTAGAGGGCTAAATATCACCCACTAAAATGGGCAATATATGAATCACTGGTAACACTAAGCAAGACAAGAAATCAAAGAGAAATGTTTGCTGACAGTGAACCCCAAGATAATGAGCTTTATTTGGATATGTTAGATTCTAGGTAACGACGGGGCATTTAAGTGGAAATGCCTAGAACTGAAAATAAGGATAAGAAGTCTAGGCTAGTGACAGTCATTTTGAGTCTTTAGTGCGTAGGTAATAATTGATATCATGGGTGTGAGATTTCTCAAGGAGAATACAGATTGGAACTGTAATGGAAGAAATATTCAAGGGGCTAAGAAAGAGGTGTCTATATAAGAGAATAAGTGGGCTAGATTAGAAGAAAACTCAGAACTCATAGAAAAGCCAAGAAAGGTTTCAAGAAGGTAATGATGAATACTATGTTTGCTCCCTCTGGAAGGCTTCTTGAGAAGGTGAGGTTGGAGATGGGAGAGGGTTACATACGTTATCTCATCCTCACTTATAACTAGACAAGAACTCCTGAAGAGAGGAACTGTGATTGTTCTGGGTAACCCCTGGGCTGGTACAGACTTCTACAAAGCTGGTGTTCGTAAATGTTTATTGGTTTGATCTGCAGACACGTGAGAGTCAGGTGCACATGGCACTGTGAGGCACCCAGCAAGGCTGGAGGGGGAATGCAGCTGGCAACAAGTTGAGTAAAGAAGGGAGGACAGGAGCATTAAAGACCCTGAAACTGGGCAGGAGTTTGAACTTGCTGTAGCACTCCAGGCACCTACTAAGAAAAGAATGAAGCTGTTTCTTTTTTATTGTTAACAATCCCTCATATGAGAATAGCCCCTTGCCATTTACGAGGTACTTATGACCATTACCTCAATTATTCCTCACAAAAGCTCTGTGAGTTAAGCATGGTTTTACTAATAAGGAAACAGAAGGTTAGAGAAGTTTAATAGACTATTCAGTAGTTAGTAAATGGTAGACCCAGGGCCCAAGCCCAGATTGTTCCTTGCTCTTTCCTCACAATGCTACTGGTTAGTTTGGTTTCTGTAGTGGAGTTCTAGGCTGAAATGACATTAAAGGTCTATTAAATTTGGTTTCCGCAGTAGAGGTTTTAAGCTGAAGTGATATTATTAAAATGATATCCTTTTGAAAAATATTTATTGAGTATAAATAAATGTCCTATACATTAAATATCAAGAAATATTCATTATTGATTACAAGTCAACATGTAATACTGAGGGAACCATAGAATCAAAATACCCACTCATGATACAGTAGTGATAATTCCATTCCAATAATGGACACAGTAATAACTTGTTCACAAGACACAACAAAACCCATCAAAAAGGCCATCACTTTAACCAACCTATAATACCACAATAGAAAATGATTCTGAATCATAATATGAATAGCCCCAATAATCTCATCTTTGTCTTATCAATTTATCAGGTCATTTTGAGACTGTAGAGTTACACTGTCATAGATTTTTACGATTCCATTTCCTTAGTTTTATTTCAAATTATTATTGAATGAAAACAAGTCATACGAGCTAAAGATACTTTTAAACTGAGTTTGTTTTTCTTAAGAAAAAAAGGAATCAAATTTTAGTACAAAGAAAGCATTTCCCAAGCAATGAGTCTCTTAATGGAAAAAATAAAAGAGCAATGTAATTAAACTTTCCTTCAAAGAAAGGAAAGAAACCTACATCTGTTATGGTAAATTTGGAAAGATAAATATTTCCTAGTCCCGTAATACGTGTTTGTTTTACAAGATATACTTGAATGATGCAAATCTATGAAGCAGGGATCTGTGGCAATCCAAATTCATCCACCAGAACTCCATCCTGTAAAAAGGAAGCAATGTTTAGTGCCACTATTTTTCCATTTGATAAAAAAAAAAAAGGATTACAAACATTTAATAGTTAAAACTCATTTCCAAGTATTTAATCAATCAAAACCAAAATCCCACTCATAAGATGAGAATGAGCTTTTTCATGAAAAGTAAAGGAGGAAGTGATAAGAAGAGAACTAGAAAGGGCCAAAAGGGGACTCCTCCACAGGGGAAAGAGAGTGAAAGAGGGAGAAAGAGAAATCTAAGAGTAAACCTGGAAAGGGGAAAAGGAGGCTGGGAGGGTCAAAAAGGAAAGGTTAAGCAGTGGGTCCTTGCCTCCAGATTTGCATTTTCACCCTGATCCCTAAGGTGGACCAATGCCTTTCTTAGCCTCCCAAATTCTTGAAGAAGCAGTGCCCTTGGATAGGCAGTCACTTCCATATCATGCTTTATATAATCATAGGCAGCAATACCACTATCAATGAACACCAGGGCTGCTCTGCCTATGGAGCAGCCATTCTTTTATTCCTTTACTTTAAAAACAACAACAGGCTGGGCGTGATGGCTCACACCTATAATCCCAGCACTTTGGGAGGCTGAGGCAGGTGGATCATTTGAGGTCAGGAGTTCGAGGCCAGCCTGACCAACATGGTGAAACCCCATCTCTACTGAAAACACAAAAAATTAGCCAGGCGTGGTGAAGCTTGCCTGTAATCTCAGCTACTTGGGAGGCTGAGGTGGGAGGATTGCTTGAACTCGGGGGTGGAGGTTGCAGTGAGCAGAGATTGTGCCACTGCACTCCAGCCTGGGTGACAGAGCGAGACTCCATCTCAAAAAGATACAACAACAACAACAACAACAACAAAAACCCCATATATCCATAGCATATATAACTCAGGAATCTGTGACCTTCTCAAAGTGGAAATAACATAGATGCTTCAGGGACTTGTTACTAGGAAATTAACAAGGTGGACTATGGTAGTGTTAATAAAAATTATTTCATGGGTTGCTGAGAAAAAGTAACCCATGGACTTGAGACCTTGAAGTTGCCAGAGAGGTCGGGGAGGAGTGGGCAGTTCAGAAAGGCAAGACTATCCCAGGCTCAACAGAGAAGGGAGGGATACAATAGAGGAAGATGCATACTCACAGAAACCAGCAATAATGGACCTAAGAAATTACCTCCTCCCTGCCCTTTGCTCTCACATTTTACACGCAGGAAAAACTGATGAGGTTCAAAAAGAAGACATAAATTTCTGCTATTTTGCTCAAAGTCACACTGTGCTCAGCCTGGTTGTCATTATTAGTGGCTCATGCCTATAACCCCAGCACTTTGGGAGGCTGAGGCAGGCGGATCGCTTGAGACCAGGAGTTTGAGACCAGTGTGGCCAACATGGCGAAATCCTGTCTCTACTAAAAATACAAAAATTAGCCGGGTATGGTGGCGTACACCTGTAATACCAGCTACCTGGGTGGCTGAGGCACGAGGATTGCTTGAACCAGGGGGGCAGAGGTTGCAGTGAGCTGAGATCACACTACTGCACTCCAGCCTGAGTGACAGAATGAGTCTCTGCCTCAAAAAAAAAAAAAAAAGACAACCATGTAGATTTGGACAGAGCTTTAGCTTTGCAAAGTCCTTTATATACAAGATCTAATTTGCTTGCACAACAATTACATGAGATACCTGTAATTATCTGTATTTTACAGATGCAAGGAAAAGAAAAGCTTACAACAGCTAAGTAATTAGTCATACTTAGTGCCAGGTGTTCTGATTCTTTTGCCTTAAATTAGAATCTTTCTACATTAAGTTTTATGCTTAAATTATTAATCCATAGTTTAGAAAATCCACTCGTTCTAAACTCCTGTGTGTATAGGAAAAAAAAAGAAAAGGAAAGGAAAATAAAATAAAAAATCCAGCCAGTAATTAACTGGTGTGTATGGAGAGTGAGACTTTTTCACTGCTGCCTAGCAAGTCTCATGCATGTGTTGCTTATGCTTTTACGGGAAATGTCTAAGACCCATCAATGGTACCCAGTGCCAGCTCACAACAAGGGTGATTATGTATGTTACACAAATTGTCATTGTATAAAAATATTCCTGAGCCTCAGTGACACTGTTTATGCAGTCAGTTCATCATCCAATGCAGAAAAACCGGACCTTCAAGGGTTCACAAAATAATGACCAGGACTGTCTTTCTTTGTTCTAATGTAAGACTACCTTTTAGATTCCCAGACTTATGGTCAAGCATAAAGCCTTTGCTATTTTGCATTAAAATATAAACAGAAAAAGCTTTCACCTTGTTTTTTGTGTCAGTGGGAACACCTTCTGGAATTGCAGGTGCAGATGCTGCCTCATCCAAATAAGAACTGTCTTCATCAGCCAGAAGCTCATCACCTAGTGCATCCAACTCTGAGAATGAAACAGTCAACATTTTTTAAAAATGTAACCAAGAAAACTGGGAGCTAATAAATTCTCTCATTTATCGATGGACTTGAAAGAAGGCAGTGAAGAGGGCATGAGATTGTTGTATGCTGTGTGACCATTACATAAAATCAGACTCCAAAAATAAGTCTGTGGTAAAATGAGTTGGAAGTACCCAAGAGGAATGACAATAGCAGGTAGAGACTCATCAGGGGCAACTGAAGATGGGAAATTAAAAAATAAAGAAATAAATGGAAAAAAATTAAAAGGTTCTAGGCAAAAAAAGACCATGGAGAGAGCGGGAAAGCAGCAGCAGTAATGTAACAGGGGAATCACACAATAGAAATTCAGTGTGGAATGGTTCTGTCATCTACCCAGTTACGCATGCTAGAAACTGACAGTCACCCTTGACACCTCCCACTTCTTCTACATCCAACCAATCATTAAATCTTGCCCACTCAATTTTCTAAGATGTCTTCAATCTGTCCACTTCTGTCTGTTTCTGCTACCATCACCCTAGCTAGTCTCGACCACCATCATCTCTTAAATGTTTATCGCAATAGGTTCCAGACTGCTCTCCCTGAGGCCATTTGACAACCCTTCTCATTTTTTCATGCTATCCCCTACTCATCCTTCAGGTCCCATGCCTCTCTCCCACTACTAACTAGGTTAGAGTCCCTTAGTATGTGCTCCCATGCTACCCCATACTTCTTGCCTATAGTCTGTGCTCTAGTAATTAATTACTTGAAGCAAACCATTTATGTCTTCCACTGCTAGAGAAGCTTCATGAATGTAGGGACTGCATTTTTATTCAGTGCTAAATTCCCACCACCTAGTAGAATACCTGGTATAGAGTAGATGCACACTAAGTATTTGCCAACGATTATTTCTTTTTTTCTTTTTTTTGAGAGAAGGTCTCACTCTGCTGCCCAGGCTGCAGTGGTGCAATCTCAGCTCACTGGAACCTCTACCTCCTGGGATCAAGTGATCCTTCCACCTCAGCCTCCCGAGTAGCTAGGACTACAGGCACACACCACCAAGCCTGGGTAATTTTTGTATTTTTTATAGAGATGGGGTCACGCCACATTGCTCCGCCAGGTCTCGAACTCCTGGGCTTGAGTGGATCCGCCTACCTTGGCCTCCCAAAGTGCTGGGATTAGAGTGCCTGGCCCTAATTATTGTTTCTTAATTGGTTTTGCTGTTCTGAGGGAGATCACTCCAACTAGGAAAACAGGTAGAACAAAATCAAAAGGAATATAGCAAGGAAAGGCCATGTGGAGGACACTTACAGATACTAAGCACCAGGTCAGCCTGTACCTGGACTTCCTTCAGAGTTGATCCATCCCACTGTTGTTGGTGGAGTATACAATCTGATGTGGCTGCCTCACAAGCTCTTTGCCCAGGGACTGTACCGTAAACTAACCTTCAGGAAATCCTGATAGAAATTTTCACTAGCATTTGGGAAAAGGTCCCAGGCAGTTGTTCCTTTTGGACTCCAAAACTAAATATACATTACTTTTCTCATAACTTACCTGCTTCTAAATCATCTTCATCCAGTTCTGGGGTGCCATAACTGCGACTCAGTGCTTCTTGGATTTCATTTGCATCTTCCATCATATCCTCTAGCTGGTCTTGTAAATCCTATGGAAATATATATGAGAGGATTTTCTCTTATTTACCATTTTCTTCTAAGTACCCCTTTCCCCTACATTCTCCTTTGAATCTAGACATGAGCAATTTTTAAAAAGATAATGTATGTAAAACGCCAAGCACATAAAACAGTTCTCAAAAACTGTTAGTTCACCTCCCCTAGCCCAGTCTTTGGCTAGCAATTTTTTAATGTCAACAACTGAGCAGACACTCCTCTAAAGGACAGGTTCAAGTAACTCTTAAACATCCCTTCTAATTAAAAGTATGAGAGAATGCTTAAGAATTAAAAACCACAAGCCCAAAGATTTCCTCTAACAATAACTATGAATGTTACTGACCCACATAATCCCCCACCTATTTTTGGTGGCAAAATGTGAACTTAAAAGTAAAGAATAGAATTGGCGATCTCTCACTTTATTTTTTACTTTATTTATTTATTTATTTATTTATTGAGATGGAGTCTCGCTGTGTCGCCCAGGCTGGAGTGCAATGGTGCAATCTCAGCTCACTGCAACCTTCACCTCCCGGGTTCAAGCAATTCTCCTGCCTCAGCCTCCAAGTAGCTGAGATTACAGGTGTGCGCCACCACGCCTGGCTAATTTTTGTATTTTCAGTAGAGATAGGGTTTTGCCATCTTGGTTAGGCTGGTCTCGAACTCCCAACCTCAGGTGGTCTGCCCGCCTCAGCCTCCCAACGTGCTGGGATTATAGGCATGAGCTACCATGCCCGGCTGGATTTGATTTTAAAGTGCCTCATGGAAGCCCGAAGTCCTATGTGAGAATAGATGATGTCAGCTGTCTAGCTGTCTACTATTACAGAAAGTTTTACTTGAAACATTAAATCAAGCAACTATCTTGATCTAAACTATCAATCATTTTCTAGTTAATGAAGACAGGGAGGTTATTGAGACAAGCAAATTATTCTTCTCAAGTCAGTCAAAGACAGATTACATTGTGTAGAGAAAGGAGGCAAGAGTAGAAACAACTGAAGTGGTAGAAAAAGTGAGTTGTACATGGCCCACCCTGGGTGGAGAATCAGAAAGGGAATCATGATAGGTGTCACAGCCAAGACAAGGCTGGTGAAAAAAATGGACCGAGGGCATAAATCATGTGTGAATAATCTACCTGTGCTTAACTGGGAGATTACTACAAGGCTAAAAATGCAGTTGTCCCTTGGTACACGCAAGGGATTGGTTCCAGGATGTCTGCCTATACCAAAATCTGCCCATACCTAAGTCCCCAGTCGGCCTTCCATATGGGTGGTTTCGCATCCTGCAAATACTATATTTTCGATCCTTGTTTGGTTGAAAAGTATCTGCATATAAGTGACACGTGCAGTTCAAACTGCACTTGCTGTTCAAGGGTAAATTGTAACGTGAAACCAATCTAAGAAGTGGTATAGCATAACAAAGGGCAGCTGGTATAATGGTTAGGAGTGAGACTCTGGAGTCAGATATACCCAAGTTCAATTTTGCCATCACTCAATGAGAAGTAATGTCTCTAAGCCTTATTTTCCTCATTTGTAAAATGGAATTATTAATAGCCGTATCTGGCCTGGCGCGGTGGCTCATGCCTGTAATCCCAGCACTTTGGGAGACCACGGTGGGTGGACTGCCTGAACTCAGGAGTCTGCAACCAGCCTGGGCAACACAGTGAAACTCTATCTCTACTAAAATACAAAAAAGTAGCCGGGCATGGCAGCATGCACCTGTAATCCCAGCTACTCAGGAGGCTGAGGCAGGAGAATCATTTGAACCCGGGAGGCAGAGGTTGCAGTGAGCCGAGATCGCGCCACTGCACTCCAGCCTGGGCGACAGAGCGAGACTCCATTTCGAAAATAAATAAATAAATAAATAAAATAGCCATATTCTCACTGCGGTTATTGTAAGGATTTATTGCAATAATATATGTAAAACACTAAGCACCCAATACTATATATATTTTACTGTGTTAATTATGTGCAGAACAATACACTCTTCATATACTGTAATTCCACACAGACAGGAATAGAACTAGTGTTGATAAAGCAAAAGGACCAAATCAGTACCATTTATCCTTCAGAATTTCTAACGCAATGCAAGACATTTGAAAATTCTGCCAGGTGCAGTAGCTTATGCCTGTAATGCCAGCACTCTGGGAGGCAAAAGTGGGCAGATCGCTTGAGCTCAGGAGTTTGGGACCAACCTGGGGAACATGGCAAAACCTCATCTCCACAAAAAATACAAAATTTAGCTGGGCATGGTGTATGCCTGTAGTCCCAGCTACTTGGGAGACTGAAGCAGAAGGATGGCTTGAGCCTGGGAGGCGGAGGTTGTGGTGAGCTGAGACTGAGTCACTATAATCCAGCCTGGGCAACAGCAAAAAAGAAAAAAGAAAATTCCTTCCTGGCCCCCATAAAGGTGAAAAGGGTAGTAAAATGGAGGGGAAATTTTTTTTTTTAAACTTTGATTTTCTGTATTTCCAAGTACCAAACTGCCACATTATATGCATATTTAACACTCTGCTACACAGAGAAGCACTGGCTGAGTAATAATTAAAAGACAATGAAAATAACAGAGAGAAAGCTAATCAAGTCAAGCTTATACAATAGTATTACACATCAAGACACATCCTCCCAGATCATCTATGAATAGGATTCCTAGCAAGACTCCAGAATAGACACAGAAAAAATTCATCCTACAATTAGCTGGTTTTCTATTGCATAAACAAACAAAAGCAATATAAAAAAATATAAGCACTAAGCTAAAAAGAACATTGACGCAGTGATATGCAGAAACTGAAAAAAGCAAAAGAAAAACAGACCTACACACACACAACAGCAAAATAAAAAGTTAAAGCTATAAAACAATGAAAATATTTTCCAAGTAAAGCATTTTAGGAAAATAAATCTAACCAAAAAATTCGGATCTAACCAAAGACACATACACACCAAAAGAGTTAAAGGGGCTCTCCACCTGTCATGCTGGCAATCTACTGGAGGACAGGAAAAGGATTAATTAGGCAGGGAGACAGACAGACAACCACAGGTGAGAGACGAAGAGACATACAAAGCATTCACAAAGACCAAAGTTTCTCTTTTGTTCCTATTAAATAGCTTTAATTAAAACACAAGGAACCCTAAAAGCAGAAAATACCATTGCATTTCATTATATTTTAATGGCAAATGATATTATACAAAAAAAGATGGCTGGGAGTGATGGCTCATGCCTGTAATCCCAGCACTTTGGGAGGCCGAGGTGGGCGGATCACTTGAGGTCAGGAGTTTGAGACTAGCCTGGCCAACATGGTGAAACCCCATCTCTACAAAAAAATACAAAAATTAGCTGGGCGTGGTGGTGGGCACCTGTAATCCCAGCTGTTTGGAAGGCTGAGGCAGGAGAACCGCTTGAACCCAGGAGGCGGAGGTTGCAGTGAGTCGAGATCACACCACTACACTGCAGCCTTGGTGACAGAACGAGACTCTGTCTCAAAAAAAAAAAAAAAAAAAAAAAAAAAAGACAAGCATACACAGAACACTTTTATCAGTGAAGCTCTTAAGAGAGTATCATATCGTTTAATTCCATGCATGCAGACACTTGTGGAGGATTAGAGACCAAGGCAACCTAAGAGGGGTGCTTGAAAAAATGAGAGAGGGGAGAAATGCCTTCACTTTTTTTTTTTTTTTTTGAGACAGAGTCTCACTCTGTCACCCAGGCTGAAGTGCAGTGGTGATATCTCGGCTCACTGCATGCTCTGCCTCCCGGGTTCACGCCATTCTTCTGCCTCAGCCTCCCGAGTAGCTGGGACTACAGGCACCTGCCACCACACCGCGCCCGGCTAATTTTTTTTGTATTTTTAGTAGAGACGGGGTTTCACCGTGTTGGCCAGGATGGTCTCCATCTCCTGACTTCGTGATCCACCTGCCTCGGCCTCCCAAAGTGCTGGGATTACAGGCGTGAGCCACCGCGCCCGGTCTGCCTTTACTCTTACTAAAGATCAGCATTATCAGAGAATACCTTTGCAGAGGCAATAAAATGCCTGGTATGTAGTAACTGCTCACCCAACAAACACTGCTTGAATCAGGCCATACAGCTTTCTCTCACCCCCTTTTTTTTTTTGGCTTTATCTCCTTTTATAGTCTGTGATTCATCAACCATCAAATACTTTCTGAGCACCAACTATGGCGGGGCATTGCTGTGGGCACTGGGGACATAGTAGTGAACAAAATCAAGTCCCTGCATTCAAGGAAATGGACATTCTAGTTAGGGGGTAAAGGTCAAGAGCACCATTTTGTATGCAGAAAGGAAGCCTCCCTCCTCTGACCAGTCACCACTCACTCCCTCTGCTATCTCCTCTTGCCACCTGGGCTGTTCATCTGACAGCTGAGAGCTGCCAAGCTCTTAGGGCTCATCTCCCTGGTCAATACCCAATTCCAATAAAAAATGCTAACTGTAAGGAACTAATGATATTATTATTAAAAATCTAAAGAGAATTACTAGAAAAAGGAACCAAGTCTACTACACCAGGAGTTGGACTAAACACTTTACACACACTTTACCTACATACCTTCATTTAACACTCATGACAGTCCTGGGAAAAGGCAACAACATCACTACTCTACCATTGAAGAAACAGACTAAGTATCATTGCATTAGTTAAAAGTAACTACTGGATGCTTATTATAGGCCAGGCATTGTGCCTGTAGATATACTAGCTCATTTATTTCATCCTCATAATACAGAAGTTCCTTGACTTATGATAGGGTTACATTCTGATAAACCCATCGTAAGTTCAAAATATCTTAAGTAGAAAGTGCATTCAGGGCCAGGCGCAGTGGCTCAAGACTATAATCCCAGCACTTTGGGAGGCCGGCCGGGCGGATCACAAGGTCAGGAGATGGAGACCATCCTGGCTAACACGGTGAAACCCCATCTCTACTAAAAAATACAAAAAAAACTAGCCGGGCAAGGTGGCGGGCATCTGTAGTCCCAGCTACTCGGGAGGCTGAGGCAGGAGAATGGCATAAACCCGGGAGGCGGAGCTTGCAGTGAGCTGAGATCTGGCCACTGCACTCCAGCCTGGGCAACAGAGCAAGACTCCCTCTCAAAAAAAAAAAAAAAAAAAGAAAGAAAGTGCATTCAATACACCTAACCTACTAAACCATCACTTAACCTAGCCTACCTTAATTGTGCTCAGAACACTTACATTGGCCTACAGTTGGGCAAAATCATCTAACAGCCTATTTTATAACAAAGTGTTGAGTATCTCATGTAATTTATTAAATATTGTAAGGAAACTGAAAAACAGAATGGTTACGTGGATATTCAAAGTATGGTTTCTACTGAATACATATAGTTTTCGCACCATCATCAAACTGAAAAATCGTTAAGTTGAACCATCTTAAATCAGGGACAGTCTGTAACTGTATGTGGTATTAGGATCTGAGGAAACTGAGACATTTGGTACCCTTTCTTGAAGTTACTCTACTAGTAAACGGCAGCCCCAAGATTCAGTTCCTCTCCTGTGCTATTCCTATCACACGCACACTCGTTTGGATTCTCTCAGAAACTAGTGCACATTCTTGCAGAAAGTAGCATACGTCTCACCTCAATCTGGTCGATCTTCACTTGCTTGTATGCCTTCTTCATTTCCTTTACTCCCAGTTTCATAGCATCAACCTAAGGAAGAAGAAAACACAATGTTTTAGAAAGTCATGTTGGCTAAATTGTCTTTATTTATTTATTTATTTGAGACAGTTTCACTCTTGCTGCCCAGGCTGGAGTGCAATGGCTCACTGCAACCTCTGTCTCCTGGGTTCAAGCGATTCTCCTGCCTCAGCCTCCCAGGTAGCTGTGATTACAGGTGTGCACCACCACACCCAGCTAATTTTTGTATTTTTCAGTAGAGGCAGGGTTTCACCATGTTGGTCAGGCTGGTCTCGAACTCCTGACTTCAGGTGATCTACCCACCTCAGCCTCCCAGTGTTGGGATTACAGGCGTGAGCCATTGCACCCAGCTGGTTCAACTGTCTTTAAAAAGCCATAGGAAAAGAGAATAAGAATAAATAAATGAAATAACAGGAAAAGATGTTTTGGGAGTACCGTGGTCTTGGTGTCCTTCAATGACTGGATGGTATAATTGGCTTGTTCCATGTTGAATGACTGTTGGGCGAGATTGTCCCGCTGCTGCTCATACCTTTTTAGAGTCAATTGAGAATGGCAAATATATGAACCAGACAGAAATCCTCAAGAACAAAGTATCCCCACACTAAATAAGAGTATTTTCTTTTAAAAAAAAAAGGAACAAAAAACTTAAAAATTAGATATCACACAGAGAAATTGGCAAAAACAATTTAATCACTCTAACACAAATATCATTCGATGTGTCCCTCCAGTCTTTTTCCTTTGCATGTACAGTCATGCATCGCTTAACAATGGGGATATGTTCTGAGAAATACATTGTTAGGCAATTTCATCATTGTGCAAATATCACAGAGTGTATTTACACAAACCTGTGCGGTATAGCCCACTATTCACCTAGGCTACATGACATAGCCTAGTGCTTGCTCCTAGGCTACAAACCTGTACAGCATGTTACTGTACTGAATATCGTAGCCAATTGTAACACTATGGTATCTGTGTATCTAAACACCCTATAGAAAAGATACAGTAAAAATACAGTATTATAACCTTATAGGGGCCAGAGTGGTATAATGCAGTCTGTTCTGTCATTCATTGACAAAAACATTGTTATGCAGCACATGACTGTATTTTAGTTATAACACTATTTTCCACTTAACATTATAGCATTTGCTTTTTTCTATGTTGCTGCGTATCATTTTTTTTTTTTTTTTTTGAGACAGTTTTGCTCTTGTTGCCCAGGCTGGAGTGCAATGGTACCATCTCAGCTCACCGCAACCTCCGCCTCCTGGGTTCAAGCAATTCTCCTGCCTCAGCCTCTGGAGTAGCTGGGATTACAGGCATGCGCCACCATGCCCAGCTAATTTTGTACTTTTAGTAGAGACAGGGTTTCTCCATGTTGGTCAGGCTGGTCTCGAACTCCCAACCTCAGGTGATCCGCCCGCCTCAGCCTCCCAAAGTGCTGGGATTACAGGCATGACCTGTTGCGCCAGGCCTGCTGCATATCTTAGTATGTCTTTATAATTATTTTCTATGATAAATATACAGAAGTGAAATTCTTAGAGCAAAGGGTAAAACTATTTTTAAGGCTCTTCATACATATAGCTAAACGGTTTTCCAGAATTTTGAACTCCTTGAAGACAGGTATATTTTATTTTGTTTATTTATTTATTTGTTTGTTTGTTTAGAGACAGTCTTGCTCTATTGCCCAGGCTGGAGTGTAGTGGTGCCGTCTCAGATTACTGTAACCTCTGCCTCCTGGGTTCAAGCGATTCTCCCACCTCAGCCTCCCAAGTAGGTGGGACTACAAGCGCACGCAACCACACCCAGCTAATTGTATTTTTAGTGGAGACAGGATTTCACCATGTTGGCCAGGCTGATCTCCAACTCCTGACCTCAAGTGATCTGCTGTCTTGGCCTCCCAAAATGCTGGGATTATAGGTGTGAGCTACTGTGCCCAGCCCCAGGTGTGTTTTATTAATTTTGTACCCATAATTAGGTAATCCATCTGACCTAATATAATGTCTGGTGTTCAAAATGTTTGTAAAATAAAGTTTTATATCAAATTATAATATTACCTCAAAGACTTATGTCACTATGTTCTTTATACAATATTGGAAACAATCTACCCAACTAGAAAAAGAATGATCCAAAAAAAAAAAAAAAAAAAGAATGGTCCATTCATGGTGCAAGCAAATGGTAGAATATTATAATCTCATTAAAAAATGTAAAGTTTCCAAAGAATATTTAAAAGAACAGGGAAATGCTCATGATATTAAGTGGAAAAGGAAAAGCTACATATACACACTACAATTTCATTTCTTCTAAAAAGTTATATGCACACATACCACATATGCAGAAGCAGAGGAAAGAAACTGGAAGAAATTAGCATTTTAAAGGTGGTTATTTCTAGCAGTAAGAATCTAGGTGAATTTTATTTTCTGCTGTTCATATTTATGTATTTTCCAAGTTTCTACAATGAACCTGTATTCTTTTTATCACAAAAAAAGTTACTTAAAACTAGTAATGCTACCAATTAAGAAGGTAAATCATTTCACCACACTCTCACCAGTCTAGGCATTACAATTTCTTTTTCCAATTTGATCTAATCTAAAAGGAGGAAGATGGCATCTGGTATCTTATAAAAAGTCGTTTTAATATAGGAAGAGAGATACTGACAATCTTTCTAGTTCCTCAATAGCTAATTACACCTGACCTCTATAACCCTGCAGAAGATCTCATCAGCTGAACAGTCCACAGAGGTAGGCACCAAAGATACTAGTTAGCTTCTGCTCAAAACTGGGACATAGTCGCCTAAAACAAATTAAGGATCTTTAAATTTATTATGGTGGGAGGGAACAAACATTTAGGATTCCTAATTTTACAAACAAAAACAAAAAAGGTACACTCTAAAATAAATAATAGGAAAACCAAACCCTACAGATCTGGTCCAAAACAGTAGTCACTAACCATTTAAGGCTACTTAAATTATTTAAATTGAATAAAATTTAAACTTCAATTCCTTAGTCACACCAGCCACATTTCAAGTGCTCAATAACCACATGTTGCTAATAGCTACTGTATTGAGCACACAGATATAGAGCATCTCTATCATGGCAAAAAGTTCTATTTAGATGGAAGTTGTTACAACAGATATTGCTGAACACGTAGCGGGGAAGAACCCAGCTAACTGTATTTAACTACTTGTCAATGAAAATTTGTAATTAAATCAAGAGTGCTTAGAAAATAGTATGAAAACCTGAAGGAATGGAAGACCATTTTTCTTTTAGTTAAACCTGCTACAGGGAAAGAAATTGTGTGTGTAACTTACATCCGCTTTTGCTTTAAAACTCGCAAGGCTTTCTGCTTGACCATATTCTGGAGAGAAAAACAGATTTAATAAAAATGAGGTGGAAAACACACATACGGTAAAAGAAATTTCCCATAGCCTCAAACTCACATGCCTACTTCCTCTCTTCTTCAAAGTAGTAGGCATAATGGCTCCTGGATTCTGTTCTTCCCCTCCCCAAAACAGGTATCTCTAAGGTCCAGTCTTTAAGCCTTAGCTCCTATCTGTCTTTGCATCCCACATCCCAGAGTCCTGAACTACTTTCTCTTTTCCTTTTTTTTTTTTTTTTTGAGACAGAGTCTCGCTCTGCTGCCCAGGCTGGAGTACAGTGGCGTGATCTTGGCTCACTGCAAGCTCCGCCTCCCGGGTTCACGCCATTCTCCTGCCTCAGCCTCCCAGTAGCTGGGACTACAGGCGCCCGCCACCTCACCCGGCTAGTTTTTTTTTTTGTATTTTTTAGTAGAGACGGGGTTTCACCGTGTCAGCCAGGATGGTCTCGATCTCCTGACCTCGTGATCCGCCCGTCTCGGCCTCCCAAAGTGCTGGGATTACAGGCTTGAGCCACCGCGCCCGGCCATTAAAAGTCTCTTTTCCTAATGCATATTATCTCCGCCTCTAGCCCCAAAAGTGCTGATTCTGTATATCCAGTTGCCTTAGGGAGATTCTTCACTTGTATAGCCTATCAACTTAACCTCAATAATTCCAAACTCCTAAACCTTATCTCACCTTGGAAATAGGTAACAATGGCCCACCAATCTCTCACCTCTCTAGGTTGAAAATCTTTATATTAACCTTATCTTTCCTCTTTCTGTAGTTTGAACAATCATCCTGTTAGCTGATTTCAGAACTCACTTTCAAACTGATTCTTTGGTTTCCTACCACCATGGTTTGGGCTTTCATTGTCTCAAATCTAGATGGGCTTTCCTGCCTCTGGTTGCTCTTCATTCCCCATCATCCACTAAGATGGCTGGGAAAAGCCTTCCTTTTCTATAGAATGCTGTAAATCATTTTATTTGTCTTCTCCAATAAGGAAGGAAAAACAGGTATTATTACTTCACAGATTATCATAACTCACATTTACTGAGTACTACTTTATCCTAGACATAGTGGTACACATCAATTACCTCATTTAATCCTCATACTGTATGGTAGGTATTATCTCTGTTTTATAGATGAGGAACTAGAGGTTCAGTGATACCCAGGCTCACATGGTTAATAAGTTATGGATCTGGAAAAAACAAGGTACTTCTATATCCACACTCCATGTGCTTAAACGCAGTATTTTATGTTTCTACCTAACAGAAGTGGAAAATAAGTGACTTTATCAAGGTCACAACTAGATGGCAGGGACAGTGTTAGTATTAGAACACTGGTCCCAGACGCCTAGTTCACTTTTTCCCAGCAGGCCACGCCTTAAGCAGTCTAGTGTACCAACCTAACCTGACCAGCTTGGCAAGTCATTGATCTTGAGCACAGCCTAGTCTTCCTCTCCAGATGACCACCTTTTCAGTATAATATGCTAATTCTCATGCACATGCTTTTAGACGTGTGACCAGCATCTCTTTTCACCAGATCAATCCCCAGCCTCCCTTCCATATTTGGTTGCAAACTCTCCTCCCTAAAGGATACACCCTCACATATTTTCTCCTTATGAGACTGTAAGCATCTCTTCTGTAGAGAAGCTCACACCCCTGCACTAGGTCCTGTTGTTTTTTTTTTTTTTTTTTGAGACGCAGTCTCACACTGTCACCTGGGCTAGAGTACAACGGTGTGGTCTCTGCTCACTGCAACCTCCGCCTCCCAGGTTCAAGTGATTCTTCTGCCTCAGCCTCCTGAGTAGCTGGGATTACAGGCGCCCGCCACCATGCCCAGCTAAGTTTTTGTATTTTCAGTAGAGATGGGGTTTCGCTATGTTGGCCAGGCTGGTCTCAAATGCCTGACCTCGTGATCCACCCGCCTCAGCCTCCCAAAGTGCTGGATTACAGGCATGAGCCACCGTGCCCAGCCAAACTAGGCCCTATTTCTGTAAGTGCTAAAACTAGGCTGTGCCAGCACCTTATGCAGCGGTTGCTGCCTACCTTACCTTTGCAGGACCCTCTCTCATCTTCTTGATCTGATCCTTATACTTCACTAGCTCAGCATCCAATCGAGAAATCTTCTTGTCAATGGATTCTGCCCTGCTGTCCACCTTGGGGGAAAATATCAAATGCACTGGTAGTTACTGCAATACACTTAATCCAGAAGGGGCAGGTAGAGAGGAAGGAATACAGAGGAAGAAAAAAGGAGCTTAAGGGGAAGGGTGAAAACCAGTGGTTCACAAAGAAGGGCATTCCCAACCAGAAACTCTGGGCTTTTATAAATTATACTCTGACTCCCCCGCCACACTGCCCCAATTCTGATATACCAGGTAGCCCTCAAGTGGGTTGGGGCAGAAAATAATTTGAGAATCACGGAGTTGAGTTGGAATTTCCCTAGAATCAGAGATTAGCCAGGCTAAGAGCTCATCCAAGAGGCGCGTGAAATGGGCCAGTGCCCAGTGAAACCAGCTGATTGTAGATCTAGTGCCATTTCCTAAATCGGGGATGGTGGCTTAATCTGAAGGGCCAGGGTTCTGAGTTTTGTGTTACTGAGATCCAAGACTGAGGTACAGATAATGTTGACCTAGGATATCAAGCTGAGTCCTGATGTGGGCTGGGGATGACAGATGCAAAAAGGGTAAGGGATCAGGCAGGACGAGGTGGGAAGGGTGTATGGGCCTAGGGCTGGGTGAAGTGAGACGATCAAGGCGAGAGTGGACGGGCAATGGGCATCAAAACGGGTTGGGTGCTGGCAGGGCAAGGCAGTGATGGGGTTACGGGGTCCCTGGTTTGTGGCGTTAGGAATGACTTGGGTAACAGGGATGAAGGGGAGAAGGTGGGACAGAGAGCGCCGACGTATAAGGGGCCCAGGACCCGAAACGAAGTGGAAGAATAGGGGCCCGGCACCGGGGGTGGGCGGGGTCGGGTGTGTCAGAGGTCCTGAGCCTACTTATGCATGATCAAATGCCCACCGTGCCAATGCAGTCAGTCAGGCTGGGCGGCGGAGCCTTGGGTTTCGCTTTCCCGAAGAGTCGGTTCATCTTCAGCGGCCGCGAAGACACCCAAACACTTGAGCAAAACCAGAAACGGAAGCCTCCCGCCTCGACTTCCGGCCCCTCTGTGCGCAAGCGCAATATGCCCCCTGGCGTTTCCCGATTCTTTTTCCGGATTTTCAGCCGGGTCTTCCGGGGAGGAGAGCAAAACAACTTGGTGCACTCGGAGAGAGCCTGCAGGGGGCGGGGTGTTGGTGGAAGGAGTGGGAGGGGTTTTATTGTAGCAAGGCGGGGCCTCAGTTGAGTGGGTGGGGCCTGCGGGCAACTAAAGCGGCATAGGGCGAGGGCGGGGCCGGCAGGGCGGGGCGGGGCTGGGAAGCAGTCTGGCGGGGTTGTAAGACGCCGCGCTCAGCTACCATCGCTGGGCGGTCAACAAGCGCGGGCCTGGCTCAACGCGGCGGGGCGAGGAGACCACGAGGCGACCGGGAGCGGCTGGGCTCTCGGCTGCGCGCCCTTCGGCCAGGCCGGGAGCCGCGCCAGTCGGAGCCCCCGGCCCAGCGTGGCCCGCCTCCCTCTCGGCGTCCACCTGTCCGGGGTGCTGCCAGCGGGCATGACCGACCCACCAGGGGCGCCGCCGCCGGCGCTCGCAGGCCGCGGATGAAGAAGAAGACCCGGCGCCGCTCGACCCGGAGCGAGGAATTGACCCGGAGCGAGGAGTTGACCCTGAGTGAGGAGGCAACGCGGAGCGAAGAGGCGACCCAGAGTGAGGAGGCGACTCGGAGCGAAGAGATGAATCGGAGCCAGGAGGTGACCCCGGACGAGGAGGCGACCCAGAGCGAGGAGGTGACCAGGGAGGAAATGGCGGCACCTGGGCTCACCGTGACTGTCACCCACAGTGAGTGTCGGGCGCCGGGTGGACTCCTTGCTGGCCCCGAAAGCCCGGCGGGGTCTGTGGGTTTAGTCACGTGTTCTCCAGAAGCGTGTGACCTTGCGCTTGTCCTGGCGTCCGGAAGCTTGGGTTCTTGGTTGTGTCCGTGGAACTGTCTTTTGTATACTTTTCCATGTGGCCGGTGTATTTTGTCTCTGGCCATTTGTGCGATCCTGGGTGTTCGAGCTTGTCCGCGCTTTACGTCGTGGGCCTGGTTGTGTTTGTGTGCCCGCGCAGTTATTGTGGTCTTTGTGTCAGGCATATATTTGGCCATGTGGTCTACGACTGCTCCGTGTGTAATGAGTCAGAACTTCGTGCCTGCCGGGGTGCTCCTCATCTGCTGAGTGCCTTCTCCGTGTGCGCCACTTGAGTTGGCTGTGGGTCTAAGCGTTGTACTCTGGGCATCCTTTGGGTCTGCCTACTGTTGGAGTTGACACACAACCAAATGAAGTCAGTACACCGGAGAACTAAGTCCATGAGGTTTCCCCAGAACCAGCTAGGGGAGGCTCAAGGGTCTGGGAATCTGGAGACCCGGATTCTAGATCCTGCAGTTTAGAGTGACCTTGGGATGGACGGCTTCTTTCTAAGAATCCAGTTTCTCCTCTGTGAAGTAGATTTGGTAACCCTGGCTCCCGCTGACCTCACGGAGCTGTTGGGGGAACCGAACCTTGGTGTAATGTACTGGACACAGGCTCCCTCCTTATTGTCCACATCCCTGGAAAAGAACTGGCGTCTCTTCTTCAGAAAGAAAGGCTCTGCTGTTCGTATTCATTTGTCTGTCTGCTTAGCACCAATCATGGATGCACTCAAGTGTGTCCAGTGGGAGAGACAGAGGAAAGCAGTCACTTTCCCGTTACAGCAAGCGAGACGAGACCAGTACAATACAGGGTACAAGGCAGTCAGGCCACAGGAAGCAGATGGCTTGTGATGAAAAAGGTGGGCTTGGGAATCAGCTAGATCTGATGTCAAGTTCTGATTCCAACAGTTGGGTCTCCATAGGCAGGCCTTAACTTGCCTGAGGTCACAGTTTGCTCATCTGTGAAATCAGAAGTAATAGGTAGATCTACTTCGTGGGGTTTTTCTGAGGATTAAATTTGATTATGCATGAAATGCTTAAAATGTTAGCTGATATCATTCATATTGTTAGTTATTATAATAGAGGAAACAGAGATCCTTGAGGAGGTCACCAGAGGAAAGCTGGGTGGCATGGGGGCAGGCTTTGTGGAGTAGGTGGCATATGAGCTGGGCCTTGAAGGCTGGGTAAATAAATGTAATGAAGTGTCACCCTCTGTTGGTTTATGTGAAAGAATCATCTTTGTCAAATGCTTTTCTTTCTCCCCAGGCAATGAGAAGCACGACCTTCATGTTACCCCGCAGCAGGGCAGCAGTGAACCAGTTGTCCAAGACCTGGCCCAGGTT
This sequence comes from Macaca thibetana thibetana, assembly GCF_024542745.1. Classification (NCBI taxonomy): domain Eukaryota; kingdom Metazoa; phylum Chordata; class Mammalia; order Primates; family Cercopithecidae; genus Macaca; species Macaca thibetana. The sequence continues at coordinate 47,589,567 of NC_065592.1, forward strand.
GTTGAAGAGGCCATAGGGGTTCCACAGTCTTTTCAGAAACTCATATTTAAGGGTAGGCATTTCTTTTTCTTTTTTTCTTTTTTTTTTTTGAGACAAAGTTTCACTCTTGTCGCCCAGGCTGGAGTGCAATGGCGCGATCTAGGCTCACTGCAACCTCCGCCTCCCGGGTTCAAGTGATTCTCCTGCCTCAGCCTCTCGAGTAGCTGGGATTACAGGTGCCCACCACCATGCCTGGCTAATTTTTGTATTTTTAGTAGAGACGGAGTTTCACCATGTTGGCCAGGCTGGTCTCGAACTCCTGGTCTCAGGTGATCCACCCACCTCGGCCTTCCGAAGTGTTGGGATTACAGGTGTGAGCCACTGCGCCCGGCCAAGGGTAAGCATTTCTTTTCCAGCTTTTCCTTATGGCCAAGCGACAGTTTTAAAACTGCTTAACTTTTCCTAATAGTCACTCTGTTTTCAAACTGGGACAATTTTTATTTATTTGTTTATTCATTCAGTTCTTCAACAGATATTTATTGAGGACCTGCTAGGTACTGGACACTTTCAAACATCTGGACAGGTGTCAGATTTGAAGTCTTATGATGATGGCAGAAATCTCACCATTTTTGATGAAGCTCATGGGCAGTCTTCCCTGGCTAGGTTAGATCATCTTCCCATTATATGTTACCATGGTACTCCCTGTTGTTTTTGCATCACTTCTATGAAATTACTATTAAATAATCATTTTCTTAGTTGCTTAACATCTGATTTCTCTGTTAGAATAATAGCCTCCGTGAGGGGGGAGATACTGCTGTGTTTCCAGTGCCTCACATTGTTCTGACTCAAAGGAGGTTTTGAACAAACTTACTGGGGACCTGGATGTGGTGGGCTCAGTGGATGGATGATGCTCATTTCTGCCAGGACCCACACCCTCCTGGCCCCTGTCCCTTGTCTTCCCACTCCCCTGAGAATCCATTATTCTGGTATCCACTGGGGAAAGACTTATCCCATTGGGTGTCAGTCATTATAAATAATTTAATAATAGGAGGCATTTTATTTATATTTTATAATGTAACGTATTATCTTTAATTTTTAAAAATATTTTATTTCTGAATTATAAACACAATAGAAATTCATGTTTCAAAATAGAGGAATGCTTGAAAAAGAAAATGTTCCCCTGGATAAAACCCCTCAATAACACTGGGTCATCAGCATTCATTGTGGCATTGGAGTTTCCTGCAAAAAATGAGCTTTAATGCCTATTGTAGACTGTAATGCCTACTGAAGACTTTAAAGTCTTCTGTAGTGTGGTTCATCAGCCCCCGATGCCTGAATATTTGGCTCTTTCCAGTTTCTCACTAATATGAAAAGGTTGCACTGAATATTATTGTATAGTAGTTACTGTGGAGTCACATGTCCAGTTATTTGTTTAGGATGAATATGTAGAAATGAAATTACTTGGCCGGGCGCGGTGGCTCAAGCCTGTAATCCCAGCACTTTGGGAGGCCGAGACGGGCGGATCACGAGGTCAGGAGATCGAGACCATCCTGGCTAACACAATGAAACCCCGTCTCCACTAAAAATACAAAAAAATTAGCCGGGCGTGGTGGCGGCGCCTGTAGTCCCAGCTACTCGGGAGGCGGAGCTTGCAGTGAGCCAAGATCGCGCCACTGCACTCCAGCCTGGGCGACAGAGCGAGACTCCGCCTCAAAAAAAAAAAAAAAAAAAAAAAATAACTGGGTCATGGCACCCTCTAAAAAGATACCATTTCTCATTAGTGAACACACTTATCTATTTCCTGAATCCTGCTGAAATTTATTTTCAGTGTGGTACAATTATTACAAGTTGGCCTACCTTTCTCCTCTTTTTAGGAAAATCCCTGAAGGAAATGGAAACACCATTGTCAGCACTTGGAATACAAGATGGTTGCCGGGTCATGTTAATTGGAAAAAAGGTAAATTGCTTTTTCCATCAGAAATCCTCAGAATCAAATGATTGAAGTCTTTTATACAGGTTTCGGTTTAGAAGACCAAATTGGGGACCCAGATTCTGCATTGATAAAACCCTTCTCTAAACAAATACAATCTTTATTTGTTTTACAGGATTACCAATTTTGTTGTTTTCATACCCTCCTGCTCCTGTTGATTAGAACTTTTGCTCTAGGAAATAGGAGTGGTTGTGCTGCCTTAATAATATGTTTTTTGTTTTGGTGGTAGAATCTGGGTCTGGTTCAAATGGTGCCTGGGACAGGTCTCATTCACTTGGAGTAGAGTTAGCAAGAGTCTGGTGTTAAAATAAACTTGTAGATATTAAGAATAATCACTCTGTTCCAGTTCAGGAGCCTCTCCCTTTAACCAACCTTTTAACTAAAATCTCCCACAAGGGAAAACCTTTGACTGGAAAGAAAGGTTCAGACTAAGGAACTGAGGGGAAAAAAAGACAGATGAGGTCAGCAATCCTTAAGGTGATGAGAGGGCTATGGCCAGCCCTGCATTGTGACACAGCGGAATTACTGAGCATATGAAGTTCCCTTGTTTTGAGTGAGGTGACTGAGTAGAGAGAGGGCAGAGATTCACAAAGTGAAGGCAAAGAAAATCTAATCCAGACTTGGAACTGCCTGGAGACTGGAACTCAGAACTTAGCTACAAAGAGGAATGAATAATTTGGGATAGCATAACTAAGCAGAAAGCTGCTAGACCTATCTGTCAAATGTTTACCTGAGAGAAGGGGGAAATATTCTAAATTTCTTGCTTCAGGGTCCGGGAGAATGGTGATGGGGAATAGGCAGAACCAAGGAGTCAAGTATGAAGAAACTATAGGACTTTTACTTGGAGCTGACAGCTTATGGAGTGAAGTGTGAAGTCAAGGAGGGCACCATGGCACATACCCGTTGTCCCAGCAAGTCGGGAGTCTGAGACAGGAAGATCACTTCAGTCCAGGGGATTGAGGCTGCAGTGAGTTATGATCATGCCTGTAAACAGTCACTGCACTCCAACTTGGGCACCGTAGTGAGACTCTATCTCAAAAAAAGAAAAATCTGAACTTAAGTCTACTCTACCTCTTTTGGACTGTGTGATCTCATGTTACTTTACTACATTAAGCCTCAGTTTCATCATCTGTAAAACAGCAGTACTTCCCTGATGGAGTTGTGGTAAGGCTTAAAAAAATAATATAGGTAAGATGCTTAGGATAGTGTGTGGCATGTAGGAAGTGTTCAATAGAAGTATTCATCGTTGTTAACCAGCATCATGTTAAACAGGAGCGCTCAATTGGAGGCTGCCATTTAGGAATTCCCTTTAAAGGAATGGTAGAATTCCACCTGACTTGCCATTCTGGACTCCTCACAAGTGTTCACTGAAATGTGATTACCCTCCAGGCTTCAGTCTTGGTTGTTGATCAGTCTAGGGCTGAGACTGAATCTGGCAGTTGGATTGTCTCCATTCTCTGTACCCAAGCTGTCAGGGCCCACACCAGAATGTTTGCCTAACACCTGTCTAGTCTGGAGTCTTTGTAGATGGAAAACTTGATGTATAACCCTTTGACTTGACTTCCAAGAAGCAACAGAGTTAAAACCATTATTTCTAGGTGAGTGGTTTCGTGCAGTTGTGGTCAGGTATTTTTCCTGACAGAGGCTACTGTTCTTGTTGATTGCTTTTTCTTTTTGGGGGGGAGAGGGGGCAGTCTCGCTCTGTCACCCAGGCTGGAGTGCAGGTGCACGATCTCAGCTCACTACAACCTCCACGTCCCAGATTCAAGCCATTCTCCTGCCTCAGCCTCCCGAGTAGCTGGGACTGCAGGCGCCTGCCACCATGCCCGGCTAATTTTTTTGTTTTTTTCAGTAGAGACAGTGTTTCACCATGTTGGCCAGGCTGGTCTCAAACTCCTGACCTTAAATGAGCTGCCCACCTCGGCCTCCCAAAGTGCTGGGATTACAGGCGTGAGCCACCACACCCAGCCTGTTCTTAAAGACTGTTGGCTTTATTTTCTTCTTAAACATTTTAGAACAGTCCAGAGGAAGAGGTTGAACTAAAGAAGTTGAAACATTTGGAGAAGTCTGTGGAGAAGATAGCTGACCAGCTGGAAGAGTTGAATAAAGAGCTTACTGGAATACAGCAGGTAACTCTCTTCATGGACCTTGACTTTCTGCCTTCTATCAGAGCTTCCTGGATATAACTTGTGGTTACAGGGACAGGCTCTGCAGTCAGACTCCCTGGGTTCAGATCCTGGATTCACCCTTTCTCTTACTGAGAACAAGTTTATCTTTGCCTCAAGTTCCTCATCTGCAAAAAGGGAATAATGGTGACATTTCCCTCTTAGGATTGTTGGGAGCATTAAATAATGTAGATTGAGCTTGACACATACTATGTGCTTTATAAGCATTTATTGTCATAGTTATTGTCAAACCCCAGCCAGCATCCATTTATGCTCACAGGAGAGCACCTGCCATGCTCAGATCATGAATTGTCTGAAATAGAACAAGTAGCTTCTCTCTCTCTGGGCTGTTGTAATGTGTTTGGCAAGGCAAATGACATTTTGTTGGTTCATAGAAGGTCCAAGTTAAACATGATAGTGGGGTTGGAGGGGGTCATCCTATTCAATTCCTTATATTAGAGATGGGGTACTGAAACCCAGTAAGGATTAGGACAAGCTCAAGACCACTTATTTATTTTTCCTTCTCATTGTGCAACATTAATTGGGGTGTGTTTTGGCTTTTTTTTTTTTTTTTTTTTTTTTTGAGATGGAGTCTCACTCTGTCACCCAGGCTGGAGTGCAGTGGTGCAATCTCAGCGGCTCCCTGCAGCCTCTGCCTCCCAGGTTCAAGCGATTCTCCTGCCTCAGCCTCCCGAGTAACTGGGATTACAGGCGCCGCCTGCCACCACATCTGTCTGATTTTTTTGTATTTTTAGTAGAGATGGGGTTTTACCATGTTGGCCAGACTGTTCTCAAACTCCTGACCTCAAGTTATCTGCCCGCCTTGGCCTCCCAAAGTGCTGGGATTATAGGTGTGAGCCACCGTGCCCGGCCTGTATGTTTGTGTTTGCCCGGCCTATATGTTTGTGTTTTAATTACAGAATACATGCTGACTGTACAAAAGTTTTAAGTGCATGTATAGGCACTAATATGGAAAATAAAAATTATCCATGAGGCCCCAACTCAGAGATAACCATTATCGAAGCCTGAAATATATTTTTCATCTTTAAAAAAATTGATATAATGTTATATACACTTTATAAACTATTTTTTTTTGGGATAAAAAATTAAACATTTTCCTATGATGGTATTTTTCAAAGCTTGCATGCATTTCATCTTGTATAAATGTATCATTTACCTAGCCAATTCTGTATTGTTCATTTAATACTATTTTTACCATTATGTGTAATGCTTCTTTGACTATCCTTGGACATAAATCTTTTTTGACCATTCCTGGTTTTTTTAGTAGAATAAATTCTTTGAGTTGGAATTGTTGGTTGATGTTTAAAGCTCTTGCTACATGTTGTGAAATCTGTATTTGTAGCCCTTGGCTGTGATAAACATCCTCAGAGATCCCTGCTATCCAACTCTTGTCACCAGCTAACTGGTCATTAGGCCAAGCTATGTGAGTGAACCATTAGACAATTTGATAAAAATAAGCACTGCTGCCATTCGTTAGCATGTGTCTGTGCCACAGGTTAGTGACACATGTACATATATTCCCTTTACCTCACAGTAACCCTCTAGAGTGTGAGTATCATAATCTTCATTTTTAAAATGAGGGTACTGAGACATGAATAGGCTAAGTAATTTGCTCAAGATCACAAGTTAGTAAATGGCAGTCAGTTTTCAAGCCTAGGCTTTGAAGACTCTAAGCCTGTGCTTTTAACATCTGCCTCTTGTGTACAGGATACATTTGTGATTGGGGGCTTCACTGGCACCAAGCCTCAGGAGGCATTCGCAGCCACAGTGGGTCATGCGAGGTAGAGCAGACTGCAACCTGATAGAATTCTTGGACTGGCCCACGGCCAGTCTTTTAAATTTTTCCAAGAGATGAAGTTGTGGATCTGAAATGTGGCCTGGCCTGCCAGGGCTATGTTGGACTCAGTGTTATCGCTTCAGTAGTATTGTGGCATGGAGTTTTCCATCAGCCTCAAAGAACCCTTGCAGTAATGCATTATTTCCCACAGGGTTTTCTGCCCAAGGATTTACAAGCTGAAGCTCTCTGCAAACTTGATAGGAGAGTAAAAGCCACAATAGAGCAGTTTATGAAGATCTTGGAGGAGATTGACACACTGGTAAGTAAATATTCAGCTGAGAAGAACTAGTTTTGTCTTTATTTCAGTCACATTCACTCTTCCAGTAATGTACTCTCCTATTGTCTGAGCAAACCCATCACTTGAGAATATTAAGCATCTGCTTTTGTGTGCCAATCACGTTGCTTGGTCCTGGGTGAATGCACAATGATAAGACAGTTCCTGCTTTCTAGGCACTCACAGCCCTCCAGTATAGGACTTTTATCATTTATACTTATGTTTGCCAGTAGCATCTGTAATCATCATGAAGCTGGGACCCAAGGAGTCCACGATCTCATGGTCAAGGAAACAGGTTTTCACTTTCTCTGATACTCATGTGACTGATAATTCTGCAGGCCTCATTACTTATAGAGGATTCAGCCAGACCCAGATCTTGTGAGGCTGCTGAAAATCGTTAACTCAGGGGTTCTCTTTTGCAGATGATAGTAATGATATCTCTAGCCTGATGCTTCATTCTTGAAGGTGAACTGCACTGTGTGTTTCTGTTGGCCAGGGAGGGTCTAAAGAAGCAGCAGCGCCGGGCGCAGTGGCTCACGCCTGTAATCTCAGAACTTTGGGAGGCCGAGGCGGGTGGATCACAAGGTCAGGAGATCGAGACCATCCTGGCTAACACGGTGAAACCCTGTCTCTACTAAAAACATAAAAAATTAGCCGGGCGTGGTGGCAGGCGTCTGTAGTCCCAGCTACTCGGGAGGCTGAGGCAGGAGAATGGCGTGAACCCAGGAGGCGGAGCTTGCAGTGAGCCAAGATTGCACCACTGCACTCCAGCCTGGACGACAGAGCAAGACTATGTCTCAAAAAAAAAAAAAAATAGCAGCAGCAGGCACTTTTCCTGTCACAATGAGCCCATGGTCTGGCCAGGGCAGAGTATCCATACATACGAAACAATAAAAAAACGAAGTCTGTGTTACAGATCAGTTCCTACGGGCCAGACGTTGAGAATACAGGGAGCTTTTATAGGGACAAGAGCCATGGGAAGGCAATATAGGATACAGACTCAGGGAAAGGGTTCCTGAAAATGGACATCTCGTTTACATTGGTGACCCGTGACCTGTTTTATATACTGTGGGTGTTTCTTATGTGTTCTCATGTCATTTTCACTGAGGATTATTTGTTACATGTTTACTATTTACTAACTTGTATTATCAACTTACTCTTCCATAGATCCTGCCAGAAAATTTCAAAGACAGTAGATTGAAAAGGAAAGGCTTGGTAAAAAAGGTTCAGGTGAGTTGTGTAATAGTGCACCACAAAGCGTAATATGTTAGTGTGTAGGTATGCATGTTTATCTCTTCAGAGTCGGTAGTATAGCAGCATGGTGTGTGGTATGGGCCTGTTTTGGTTATTACTTATTTATCAACAGGAACCCTGAACGTCAGAGAAGAGCCCCGTATGTCCCTGTAATTATATATGAATTTAAACTGTTTAGGGAGGGAACTCACTGGAGAGCAGATAGGGCTGACACGTTACACAATTCCTGGAGGCAGTATTCATGCATACATTGCTTCCTGCGATTGTTCAGGTGCTGTGCAGTGGCCTTGTGGCAAAGCTCCCTGCCTTTACCACCTTTTAGGGGATTGCTGGCCTGGAGCATGGTCAGAATGCTGGTCCTATGCTCCCTCCCTCCCCTTACCTTGGAACCCAGGCCAGTTGCCCATCTCCATTCATGCACAGTCTGTTTTGAGTCTCAGCCATGGGTTCCCCAGAATGGCTAAGCAAGGAGCCTTGTGTGGGCAGTGGTTGGCTATCCCTGGATGGGCCCTTACTGCCCTGTGTGTATTTTCTAGGCATTCCTAGCTGAGTGTGACGCAGTGGAGCAGAACATCTGCCAGGAGACAGAGCGGCTGCAGTCTACAAACTTTGCCCTGGCCGAGTGAGGTGTGGCAGAAAGAGGCTATGCTGCCCTGAAGAATGGCACCACCAGCTCTGCCGTCTCTGGAGCAGAATTTACCTGATTTCTTCAGGGCTGCTAGGGGCAACTGGCCATTTGCCAGTTTTCCTACTGTCACCCGGTTCTCAATGAAAAACAGTGTCTTTGTGATTTTGAGTAAAGCTCCTGTCTGTTTTCTCCTTCTGTCTCTGTGGTTGTGCTGTCCAGCAATCCACCTTTTCTGGAGAGGGCCACCTCTGCCCAAATTTTCCCAGGTGTTTGAACCTTTGGATGCTTTCTTTGGGCTGGTGAAAGCTCTAATTTGCCTTGGGCTAGTTTCAGGTTTATAGGCGGCCCCAGTCTTCAGATATATGAGGGCTTCCTTGCTCTTGTGATCACGTAGTCCCATAGCTGTAAAACCAGAATCACCAGGAGGTTGCACCTAGTCAGGAATGTTGGGAATGATCTAGAACAAGGTGTTTGGCACATAAGTAGACCACGTATCCCTCATTATGACCTAATTCCAGAACATCTGGCTGGGTTGTTGGTTTCTAGACTTTGTCCTCACCTCCCAGTGACCCTGACTAGCCGTAGGCTATGAGATATCAGGGGGCCGTTCCTTTGATGGAGCCTGTAGTTGATGCAAGGCTTCCTTGTCCCCAAGCAAGTCTTCAGAATGTTAGAACCCAGTGTTGACTAAGTCTGTGCTTGAAACCGGGCCAGAGCCATGGCTTAGGAAGCGCAAAGAGAAGGCACCAGAATGAATAAAGCAGGCAAGTGGTGAAGCCAACCATAAACTTCTCAGGAGTGACATGTGCTTCCTTCAAAGGCATTTTTGTTAACTATATCCTTCTGAGTTCTATATTTCCTTCAAGGCTGTTCTGTCCATTTTGCGGACTGCCCCCCACCCCATCATTGTTATTAAAAAATTGAGGCCTGGCACAGTGGCTCATGCCTATAATCCCAGCACTTTGGGAGGCTGAGGTGGGCGGATCGCTTGAGGCCAGGAATTTGAGTCCAGCCCAGGCAACATAGCAAAACCCCATTCTGCTTAAAATAATAATAATAATAATAATTAACTCGGCGTAGTGGCATGTGCCTGTAATCCCAGCTACTGGGGAGGCTGAGGCATGAGAATAGTTTGAACCTGGGAGGTGGAGGTTGCTGTAAGCCAAGATTGTGCCACTGCACTCCAGCCTAGGTCACAGAATGAGACTCCATCTCAAAAAAAAAAATATGGGTCGGGTGCAGTAGCTTCTTCCTGTAGTCCCAGCTACTTGGGAGGCTGAGGCTAGAGGATCACTTGAGCCCAGGAGTTTGAGTGTAGTCTGGGCAACATAGCAAGACCCCATCTCTAAAAATTTAATTAAGTAAAAGTAAATAAAAAGGGGAAAAAAAACACCGTTTATGTGCTCATCAAGTAGAAGAGTGTTTTGCTTTTTTTTTTTTCTTTTGATCATTTGATAAATCATTTCATGGCTCTAGTCATAATTTATACTTAATAACATTGAGAGTAGCCTTTTGTGCTAGAACTCTACCTAAAATGATCAGTTGCTGTCACCCCATTCTTTAGCACAGTGCCCCGTAGACAGACTTCTAAAAGGCCACTCTGAGACCCACATCATTTGGCAGAGAGAGAGTCGTTGAAGTCTCAGCAATTTAGGACTGGGTGGGTTAAGACCTCAGACAAGGTGGTAGAGGTGGACTTGTGGACAAGGCTCGGCTCCCAGCCCACCGCACCCCAACTTTAATCAGTGCGGTTCACTATTGATCTATTTTTGTGTGATAGCTGTGTGGCATGGGCCATAACATTTGATGAGAAGTTACTGTATACCGAACTGCCGAACACTGTTCTAAATTGTTCATATATATTAGTCATTTAATTCTCACAAAACATCAGAAGTAGACAGATATCCTTATTTTAGAGATGAGGAAACCGAGAGAACTTAGGTCATTAGCTAAGGTTGTAGAGTAAGTGGCAAAGCCAAGACACAAAGCTGGGCGGTTTGGTTTCAGAGCCAGTGCTTTTCACCTCTACTGCTTCTCAACCAACACAGGGTTGCACAGACCCATTCTCTGATTTTTTTCTTCTCCTCCTCTGCCTCTCCCTCTAGCTGCCACTTCTCTCTACTCTAGTTCATTTTCCATAGAGCAGCCCGAGGGATCATAAAGTGCAAATCTTGCCATGTCAGTCCCTGCTTGGAACCCTCCAATGGCTCACCATTTCTCTTACTTTAAAGGCGAAAGTATTTACCCCATGCCTTCTGCCCTCTCATCTCAAGCCCCTCATTTGTTTGCTCTCTGCTGTCAGCCACTCTTCTTTCAGGTCCTCAGATGCACTGCACGCTCTCCTGCCTGGGGTCTTTGCACCTGCTACTGCCTCTGCTCGGACAGCTCCTCACCTTTCTTCCTCCAACCCCACCCTTGTATAGGTGACTTTTATTCACCAGAATTCAACTCACATGTCTCTTCCATGGAGAACCCTCACCTACTGTCTTGAGACCCTGTCAGGCCCCCAGGTAGGATCCTCTCTCGGCTTCCCATACATTTCTTTCACAGCATTTACATAGTCCATGATAGTTTACTTGTGGGATTATTTGGTTAATCTTTGCCTTTAACGCCAGGGTTCCTTGAGTGAAGGAGCTTCTTTGTCTTGGTAACAGCATTATTTCAAGCATATTGTCCTGTGTATAGTAAAACCTCAATAAATATTTGGAGAGCGAATGAATGTTGAATGCACACATCAATAGTGAAACTTCTATAGCTGCATATGGCCTCAGAATCTCTATCAGCATTGGAATTTACAGTCTTAACAGCCTTTATTGTCTTAAGGGTTGAGAAAAGAGGCCCTAAGGCATGGACTGCTGGGCAGATGTGATGGGTGATTGCACAGGCCCCACCCACACAGATCTGCTCATCCAAGGAGTTTCTGCCTGTGAAACTTCTCCTGTGAGAAGGGGAGAAAGCACCCCTTCTCAGTTGTCCACTTGCCTGGGACATGGCAAGTCCTGCCACAGGGAGAACAGATGGGAGTGCGTGCTCCCACAAACTAATTCTTCAGCCTCGGGGCTTGAAAGATTCTCCCACATTGTCTTTTTTTTTTTCAAGATAGGGTCTTGCTCTCTTGCCCAGGCTAGAGTACAGTGGCTTGATCTCTGCTCACTGCAACCTCTGCCTCCTGGGCTCAAGCGATCCTCCCGCCTCAGCCTCCCGAGTAACTGCGACCACAGGTGCTTGCCACCATGCCCGGCTAATTTTTTTTTGTATTTTTGGCAGAGACAGGGTCTCGCCATGTTGGCCAGGCTGGTCTTGAACTCCTGAGCTCAAGCAATCTGTCTGTCTCGGCCTCCCAAAGTGATTGGATTACAGGCATGGGCCACCGTGCCTGGCCTCGATATTGTCTATTTAGTTAATGGTTTCTACTTACCCTTCAAGGCACAACTTAAAGGTTACCTGTTCTGAGACTCCTTCATATAGTAGTCCGGACCTTTGTCGAAAGTACCAGAAGCCAAACCAGGCACAGTGGCTCACACCTGTAATCCCAGCACTTTGGGAGGCTGAGGTGGGTGGATCACCTGAGGTTGAGAGTTCAAGACCAGCCTGACCAACATGGAGAAACCCTGTCTCTACTAAAAATACAAATTAGCCAGGCATTGTGGCACATGCCTGTAATCCCAGCTACTCGGGAGGCTGAGGCAGGAGAATCACTTGAACCTGGGAGGCGGAGGTTGCGGTGAGCTGAGAACGTGCCACTGCACTCCAGCCTAGGCAACAAGAGCGAAACTCCGTCTCAAAAAAGAAAAAAAAAAGGAAAGAAAGTACCAGAAGCCTAATTCCAAAGAGACTGGGCAAAGTAGAAACTTTGTGGTCATGATATCAAGTTATCCCGTGTAACTTTGGGAAGGTCAAGGGAAGCTGGGCTTCAGGAACTCAAACATTGTAATCACTCTGTCTCTGCGTGCCTGCATCATCCTCTCATTCCTCCTTCCACAAAGCAGGACGTGTGACTGCTAACAACCCCTGTGTTGCTCATCCTACAGCTTCAGTGCCATAGGGGAACTGCCTCTGTTTTCTTGTTTCTAATTTGAAAGATCCTGGAGAAGAATCTTTTGGCTGATCAGCAGTGGCCAGAGCAGCAGGGTCTCATGCCATAGATATGGTCTTTAGGGGCCAACACTTAGGTTTTGGGGTAGTTCCCGGAGATGGGGCCACAGAGTCCACATATGTAAGTGGTGAATTAGGTATTCCTTCCAGGTGGTGCCTGGCACATTGTTCAGGCTTAATCTCTGATTCCTCAGATGATGAGTAGAAGCCTGGGAAGGAAGGGTCACTGATGAGATGCTTGGCTGGGCTATGCCACTTGGGTATAAAAGGGGTGTCCCACTTAGGGCAGAAACTTTTAGATGTCACCAATATCCACTTTCTCCTACAAAAATTGAACTAATTTTTAGTTTAATGCATGGCCAACCAGATAGACTGTATTTCTCAGTCTCCCTGCTCAGAAGGCCACGAGACTACTTTTTAGCTAATGGGGTTTGTACAGAGTGTGTACATCTTATGGGAAATGTCTTCAGAGGCAGGTGGCATGCCCTTTTCTCTGTGGCCTAGAATGCAGATGTGATGGCTGTGGTTGGAGTAGCTGTCTTGGACCTGAGGTAGAAACTGTGATGCGGATGGCAGAGTAACAAAATAGAGGAGCATGGAGTTGCCATACTACATAAGTCTATGTGTGGGAGAAATGAAGTTCTGTCTATAAGTCACTGTTATTTTGGGTTTTCTGCCTCTCACAGCCAAACAATCCTACATCATTCATATGCAGGTATGAAACAGGTATGAATCAGTCCCAGTAGAAGGCCTTATTCATAGATGGCCTCGCAGTCCTGCGACCTACAAATCTATCAGCAACAATTCCTGCTAAGTGTTCCCATTCCAGTGGTGCAGGGAAAGTAGCTTCCTGCCTTCCTGCACCCATTCTCTCAGACGTGTATCTTCTACAGAGCATTTCCTGCCCTTTGTGCCTACTCTGCAGCAGGAATCAGAGTGTGTGAAACTGCTCTCACCTGCCCAGACCTCTCTCCATACCCCTTTCTCCTGCCACCATTATCAAGAGGCTCTGCCTAGGAGCTTTGGCCGAAAGAGGAGGTATTCAACATATACCACAGGAGGGGTCTCTGTCAATGGTGACAATTCTGAATGCTGTGTGTCCCTGTGGAACACTGTGTGAGTGCATGTGTGCAGTACATGCCTGGGGCTGTGCCTAATGTCAGAATATTTGACAACCAGTCAGAGTGGATGTTGACCAAAAAAGCAGAGCAGCATCTGGAAATCATCCCACAGTGCCAGGAATTAAGCCCAGATCCTGGATGCCAAGACCCAAGTGTTTCCAGGGGACAATCCGGGTGGCTAGGATATGGGGGGGGCACTCAAAGGGCTTGGGGCAGCACCTGTTTTTGATTGTGAAAAACCTAGTTCAGTGTTACAACAAGCAGTTCAGCTGTACTGTGTACACTGCCTGAATATCAGCCATTGCTGTGCCACATGTCTGTGTGTGCATGCCTTGGAGTGCTGGCACAGCCCAGGAGGAAGCCATTGGGTACACAGGGTGACTCTCACAAAGCTTTTTTTTTTTCTTTTTTGAGACAGGGTTTCACTCTGTCACTCAGGCTGGGATGCAGTGATGCAATCATGGCTCACTGCAGCCTCGACTTCCCAGGCTCAAGCGATCCTCCCGCCTCAGTCTCCTGAGTAGCTGGGACTACAGGTGCATGCCACCAAGCCTGGCTAATTAAAAGAAAAAAAATTGGTAAGACAGTCTCACTATGTTGCCCAGGCTGGCCTGAAGCGATCCTGCCACCCTCAGCCTCCCAGAGTGCTGGGATTATAGGTGTAAGCCACTGTTCCTGATTTCACAGAGGCTTTCTGAGGCTGGGCCATGCACCCCAGCAGTGGCAGAGGATACAGACCTCACCTAGGTTCCTCACCTGAATGACAGTCCAGGCCAGGGCAGACGGGAGTCCTAGGCAGCGTCTTGGGGTCAGGGACTGGCCTCTCAGGCAGGCAGAAGATAACTGGGACCTCTGAGGGGACATGTGATGGGGTTGAGGAGCACCAAAGGGATGGAGAGAAGCTGGACATCAAATTCAGAGTAGAGGGGACAATGCGAGATCCACCTTGTATCCCCTCTGCAACCAGTGTCCCCAGAGACACTGATCACTTCACTGAGTTGGGCTGGATTTTTTATTTCGTGTCATATCCTCTCCCTGCCCACCACTGTTCTCCAGCCTGACACTTCATGGCTTGAGGTGCTCCTGTGGGATCAGCATTTGCCATCTTTCACGATCTGGATGTCCTATTTGGTTTATCTAGGATCAAAGAAGACAGGCATGAGGCTACCTTCTCAGGAGCTGTAGTGTACCATTCAGGGACCTGGCATAGTCTATCCAGACATCCTGCTGAGCGTTGCCCACATATGCAGTGTACGGATACAGGGCAGATCCCAAGCGTCCATGGTCACATCCTTCTACAGCTTTTCCTTTTTGCACACCCTCCCGCTGGGGGATTTCAGCTTCCTGGGGTTTCAACCACCAGTACATGCTGATGGCTGCCAAATCTGTCTCCAGCTCGGACCTATGTCCTGCCTGTTCATGCAGTTGTCCATATCCAGTGGGATGTCCTAGGGGCTCAACTGTCCACAAACATCATTGCCCCCCATAGAACTGGTGCAGACCCCCAGACCACCCATCTCAGCACATGGAACCACTGGCCGTCCAAGCCCACAAATCAGAAACCAGTATGCTGCCTCCTTCCCCTCAGCCTTTACATCCAGTCACATACCAAGCCTGTCAATCCCACTCCCAATGTGTCTCCTAACCATGAGTCTTTAATTAGCATGATCTTTCTCTAAGCTAGGACAACATCCTGATGTTCCTTATATTTCCTCAAATACAAACTTTCACGTCTATCCAGAGCTTTGCAGCTTCTGAGGACTTTCTTCACTTCCATGATCTCATTTAGTTCTCAGGATCATAGAAGATGGGTTTTATTGATGAAGAAACTAAGCCAATAGGTGATCTGATGTAGCGAGGTCATGTTCCAGCCCTGCTCATCTCTCTGGACTCACTTCTTGCCTCTCCCCCGTTCTCCCTTAAACTTTATACTCCAACATGTCCAACTTCTTATATTTCTTCAAATGTAAACTTTCTTTCCCTTGTAGACCTTTTCAAACTCATCTACTTGGTATCTTCCCTTGCTCCTTTTTCCTAGCGAATTTCTACTTATTCCTCAGGGTTGAGCTCAGGAGTTAACATCCTCTGGGCAGTCTTCCCTGGCCTTGCCTCTTCCCTGCTCCCATGACATCCTATGTGCCCCACTGATCCCTTAGAATTCTGTGCTGAAGGCCGGGCGCAGTGGCTCATGCCTGTAATCCCAGCACTTTGGGAGGCCAAGGCAGGTGGATCACTTGAGGTTGGGAGTTTGAGACCAGCCTGGCCAACATGGTGAAACCTATGTCTACTAAAAATACAAAAAAAAAAAAAAAAAAAGCCAGATGTGGTGATGGGCGCCTGTAATCCCAGCTATTCGGAAGGCTGAGGTAGGAGAATACTTAAACCCAGGAGGCGGAGGTTGCAATGTGCCAAGATTGTGCCACTGCACTCCAGCCTGGGTGACAGCGAGAGTCCGTCTCAGGGGGGAAAAAAAAAATTCTGTGCTGCAATTGGCTGACTATCAAGCCTGGCTTCCCCCTTACACCAATTGTATGTTCCAGGAGGATAGTGATGCTGTCTAACTTATGCTCTGTTCTAGCCCCAGTGCCTAGCACATAGTAAATGCTCAATAAATAATTGCTGGATAGACAAATGAAAGAACAAATGAGGTCACTTGGTCAGGACAGAACAAGGAAAAGGGTTTCTGCCCCTACTCCCTACCTGCCACCAGCTTCTAGATTTCTGCTTGGAACCATGTGCCTTCTTTGAGTTAATCTGGTGCTCATTCTATTAGGGGCACATGTTGGAGGACTCTTCTCAGGTCAAGCATGTATGAAGGAAGAAGCAGGTCAAGTCTTGCTCCTTTCAAACTGTGCACCAGAGATGGGGCCCACCCAAGCAAGCAGGGGTTGTGGGGTGGACTTACATCCGGGCCAAGCAGAGCTGGCATTCATTCGTATATGTGAGCCCATCAGTGCCACAGACCAGGTTGGAGGTCTGGAAACAGGTTGGAGACTCTACCATGTGTTCACAGATGGGCTGTGGAAGAGAAGGGAGGGAGAGGGCTCAGGGATTCAGAGGCAGTGGGGAGAGATACAGGGGTTCTACTCGGAGTCAGAGGGGCTCCAGTGAGGTATCAGAGTCAAGAAGGCCCCAGTGTGGGTCCAGTGAAGATGAAACCAACCACTCAGGGCCCCTTGGTGTGTTTGCTTATATATGTGTGTGCATGACCACGTGTGCGCCTATGGCTGGATGTGTACATATGTGTACCTGTGTCTCTGGAGCCTGGGTGTGCAGGCATTCAAGCGTATGCCTGTGTTTATGTGTATGTGTGTGGAGTGAGTTTGTGCCCTCAAGCACCTGGGGACTGGTTCACACCAGTCAGAACTAATCAGAACTTCTGCTGCTGATCCCATTGAAGACCCCAGGATACAGAACCACCCGTCATTCCCAGGAGGCCCCTCTCTCCCTGGTGGCTCCTGAACTCTCCCTGGCCTGCATGATCTATCAGGCCCATGTCAGAAGGGTTGCAAAGGGTGGGAAGGCTGAAGAAAGGGGACAGAGCTTGGGGTTTAATCGAGGCTGTCTGAAAGGGTTTTAGGACAGGCCTGAGGTCAAGGTGAGAACTCAGTCAGGACTGGCATTAGCGCCTGAGACAGGGATAGGGTGAGAAAGGTGGTGCGGTGCAACTGTGAAGGCTCGAACCCTAGAAACCTGAATTTTGCCACTGATTAGCTGTATAACCTTAATTGAGGTATTTCCACTCTCTGAGTCTCAATTTCCTCATCTGTCAAAATTATAATAGTGGTGTTCCTCCCACATAGGGCTAATTGAAATAATGTATGTAAAGTATTTGGCTTTTTGGCACTGAATAAGTGGGGCTGGATTCTGATGGAATGATAGGGAGGATGCTAGGCTGTGGGTGGGAAGGTGGCTCCGACCCTCCTCATTCCACTACGTGAAGGGGCAATCTCAAGGGTCTCAAGGATGCCAGCACCACTGCCTTCTGATCACTGGGGGCATCAGACCGAGGGCCAAGGTGGAATCAGGATTCAGGGACAACTTGGTGTTGAGATAATCAGATGGAATGTGGTGGGAGGAGGCTGGCACACTCCACAGGTGCTTTCAGTGTGCTAAGCTCCCCTCTTTGGCCTGAACTCCGTGGCCTGCCTGTCTGCACTATACAGAGCAGAGCGCACACCCTGTCCTGCTAAGCCTGGGTAGGGAGATCTCACTAATGGAAGGGGCCTTGGAGACCAGGTGGGGGACATCACAAGGGCTTTGGGCCAATCTTGGGACTTGGGTGAGGTGACTGGGCCTACTCAGCTTTGGGGGCTAATCTGGGGAATGTGCAGGCCAGGAGGCCACCTTGGCCACCTTAGAGCCATTGAAGGTATCTGAGCAGGATCGTGGAGAAGAATAACTGGTTTCTCAGCGTGGATGAGAGGACTCCTCTCGGCAGAGGGAAGGTGAGAACAGCACGCAGCTGCCTTACCATTCTTGAGAAAGGGAGCTTTCCTGCTGCCACTGGCCCTTCTGAAACACAAAGAGGCAAGAATTAGATGATACCAGCTCTAGACCCCAGGTCTAGGGGTCTGAGGACTGCTTCTCCTTCAGGGAGCTTGGTCCAGCAACTACCCAACCTGGAATTCCTCAAGGAAAGGTGATGAGCCACCAGACAATGGGGTTGCCAGAAAACTGATGTGATTTTGGGTTCCATAAACAGAGACAGAAATTTAAAAATTAGGAAGGTGACAGTCCAGCCTATTCCTCGTTAGTTAGATCCCGCTGGAGTTGTTGTGTCCCATATAATAATTATAAAATAACAATTCAGCAGTTATTATGTGCCAGGCATTGAGAACACATGATTTTAACTCCTCTCCATCCCTCTTACTGCTGTATAACAGAGGGAAGAAAGGAGATAGCAGTGGATGCTGTGTTCTGCCACCAAGAGCCCTCCCACAAGACTGAGGCACTCATTTCCCCAGCTGCCAGGAATATTGACCACTCACTGCAAGTCCCTTCCTAGGAATTACCCTCAGAGAATGGAGCTGCCTTGCCCAAGGCTACATCCTCTACCCAGGAACAGCCAATATCCCATGTCGGGTTGATGTGGTTACCAAGGCCCTGATCCCCTTGTCCAGAGCTGCCTGTAGGATCATCTGAAGCCTCTGTTGCACTGCATGGAAGTCAACTTCCCTCATCCTTCATGGATGTTACTCCCATGAACGCTCCCCAGTAAATTGCATGTATCTCAGAATCTGTTTTCTGGGGCATAGGTCAGTTTAACCAACTATGAAAGAGGCTCAGAGGTGATGCAAAGCAGTTTGTCAAGGCAGAGCTAGGATTTGCACACCTGTCTGTTGCAGTCCAGAGCCTGACTCTTTCTACATACACCGGTGTGCCCCTCAAGGTCTGGCTGAAGTGCTTATAGGACATGAGCAAACTGTGATGTGACTGACAAGCGTGATGGGTGGATGAGGGAACTAGAGCCATGTCTAATGCCACAGGTGGAAGGAAGGGCATTTATGTAAATTACAGAAGGGCAGGATGCTCCCTAAAGTCTCTGAAGGGCTATCCTGGGGCTGAGGGAGAGATGGACTCTTTTCAACCTCACAGAGCAGAGCCCACCTCTGTGAGGAGGCTGCAGGGAAGCAGATTTGGGTTCCATATGAAGTAGAATTTTCTCTCAGTGGGAGCTATGCCACAGTGAAAGAAGCTATCTCCAGAAGTAATGAGTTTCCCATTACTGGAGGTGTGCAAGGCAATGTAGTTTTATATTTTCCTGGAGATGCTATTACAAGATATTTCCACAGAGAGCGGGAAACAGAAACTTAGACTAAGTCACCCCTGATGTGCTGTTTAAGGCTGGCACTGGGGTATCAAAATGCAAACCTAGATTTGTCACTGAACTGCTTAAAACCCTTCCATGTCAAATTGCCCAAACTGAAAGTGATCCAAATGTCCTTCAACAGGAGAATGGATAAATACAATGGGACACTACTCAACAATTAAAACAAGCAACTGATACATGCAATAACATGGCTGAATCTCAAAAATAGTTTGCTGAGCAAAAGAAAACCGACACAAAAGATTATATACCCTATGATTCCATTTATGTGAAATCCTAGAACAGGCCGACTAATCTATGATGGAAAAAAATCACATTGGGAGGCTGAGGATCACTTGAAGCCAGGAGTTTGAGACCAGCCTGGGCAACATAGCAAGACCCCGTCTCTACAAAAAATTTAACAATTAGGGCAGGTTGCAGTAGCGCACACCTGTAATCTCAGCACTTTGGGAGGCCGAGGCGGGTGAATCACCTGAAGTCAGGAGTTCAAGACCAGCCTGACCAACATGGTGAAACCCCATCTCTACTAAATATACAAAAATTTGCTGGGCGTGGTGATGCACACCTATAATCCCAGCTACTTAGGAGGCTGAGGCAGGAGAATCACTTGAACCCAGTAGGCAGAGATTGCAGTGAGTCGAGATTGTGCCATTGGACTCCAATCTGGGTGACAGAGCAAAACTCCGTCTCAAAAATAAACAAATAAATAAATAAATAAAAATTTTAAAAAATTTAAAAATTAGCTGAGTGTGATGGCACACACCTGTAGTCCCAGCTACTTGTGAGGCTGAGATAGGAGGATCGTTTGAATCCAGGAGGTTGAAGCTGCAGTGAGCTATGATTGCACCACTGCACTCCAGCCTGGGCAACAGAGTGAGACTTTGTCTCTTAAAAAAAAAAAAAGAGTCAGAGCACTGGGATGGGGACAGGGATTGACTGACATAGGGGAATTTCTGGGGCTATGGAAATGTTTTGTATTTATTTTCTTCCCCAAGTCCTTGTCTCAAGATGTCCTGTATCTTGATGGGGGTTTGGGTTACACGAGTGTATGCATTGTCAAGACTCATTGATAAGATTCAGCGAGTGATAAGATTTGTGCATTTCTTGCTGTTTAACTGTTAGGGAAAAGAAAATCATTTAAAAAATATAAAGCTCTTCCATGGTTCCCCGTCCTGATCACTAAGCCTCCCTGTGGACCTGAGCTGCTGAGTCTTATGTTTAGGGCACTGTGTGAGCTGACCCCAAACTTACTTCTTGGGCTCACTTTCTAGTATACCTCTTCACACCCCAGCTATTCCTCTCTGCTCACAGGTCCTGGATTGGGCTCTGCTTTGGCTCATGCCATGTCCTCTTCCTGAAATGTCCTCATCTCTGCTCTCCTCCCACCGAATCGGACTCTCCTTTCAAGGCTTGATGCTGCCCCCAGTAAAGCTGCCTTCATGTCTGGCAGTTTCCTGAGCAGATCTGGATAGAGGGTTCTTTCACACCACCATGTACTGTCCCACTCACTGGGTCACCCCGCCTCCCTATGCACCTAAGCTCCTTGGGGTTCCTTTATGTCTGCCCTTGTGCAGCACTTGGTTCAATGTCCCACACTGTGGGTGTTCAGGAATTGAATACTAAAATGCATTGGTGTAATCCCAGCACTTTGGGAAGCTGAAGTGGGCAAATCTTGGGGTCAGAAGTTCGAGACCAGCCTGGCCAACACGGTGAAACCCTGTCTCTACTAAAAATACAAAAATTAGCTGGGTGTGATGGCGCATGCCTATAATCCCAGCTACTCAGGAGGCTGTCAGGATAATTGCTTGAACCTGGGAGGTGGAGGTTGCAATGAGTCAAGATTGCGCCACTGCACTCCAGCCTGGGTGACAGAGCAAGACTCCGTCTTGAAAAAAAAAATTTTTTTTAATTAAAAAAAATTAAAGTGTATTGGGAGAAGGGAGTGTTCAGAACTCTATGATGTCAGAGTTTCTTCCTGGGGGATGTGGGGGAAATTTGCATTTACCCCCAGGCTGCCCTTGACCTTGACCCAAAGTGCCCCCTCCTCACTCAGCCCAGGCAGTAATCTGAAATGTGCAAAAAACAAAAACAAAAACAAACAAACAAAAACCAAACTTCTTCAGACCAGGTTCTTCAGTGTTCCCAGCTGCTCAAGGAGTACGTAGATGTAGGTGCCAGGCTGGGCGTAAGCAGGCTGGGTGTAAGCAGGCTGGGCGTAAGCAGGCTGGGTGTAAGCAGGCTGGGTGTAAGCAGGCTGCTCCTGAACAGGCCCCCAGACCCATTTCCCTTTCCCCCATGCTCAGGTCTGTTTCCAGCTGGGGAAATGGATGTGGGACTGGCCATGAGGTCAGTGGCCCTGGGATCCTGCCAGGCGTTGCCTTATAACGTACAGCTTTTGTCCAGATGGGTCCTAACTGGTCTCCGCGCTTCCCTGTTCGGTTTATTCTCAATATACCGACCACAGCAACCCTTGAAAGACATAACTCTCTGCTCAAAGCCTTCGGTGCCTCCCATTTTAGTGAGAGGAAAAGCCAAGTTCCTGCGCTGGCCAACAAGGTCTTTCTGGGTATAGTTCCCAGTTGCCCTTCTCATCTCCTCTCCTATCACTCCGTACCGCATCCCCTCCTGCCACAGCGGTCTTACAGTATCTCAGTCACTCCAGGCATGCTCCTGCCTCAGGTCCTTTGCACCTGAGCTGTTCCCTCTGCCTGGAAGCTTCTTCTCCCAGATATCCACATGGCTTAGTCCCTCATCTCCTTTAAGCTTTGCTCAAACATCGGACTCTCAGAGAGACCTCTCCTGATTTGAAATTGCAACCCTCTTCCAGTGCCCATCACCCTGCCAAGTGTTTTTTCCTTAACTTTTATCACCTTCTAACATACTGTTCAACATACATTGTAACCATCTTCTTTATTGCCTTTCCCCTTTTCCTCTACCCCATTGGATTTATGCTCCATTAGGACCGTGCTTTTTCTGTTTGGGTCACTAATCTATCTTAAGGGCTCAGAACAGTGCCTGACATGGTAGCTGTGAGATTGCAGGGATGGCCCAGACCCTGAGGGGGCCCCACCCCAGGTATATGTGTCCAGTCCTGGGAAAGGGCTCTGTCATGCTCACATGGCTGCCCAAGTCCCAAACCACAGCCTTTCAGAGAGATTGGGAGCTCAGAAGACCTAGGCCAGGTCTCTCTTAGCACCCACCACCCTGCAGCCAGCATACTTGTCAATCTCTCCTGAGAGCTGGGACCCACCTGCTCCCTTCTGCCCCCACAACTTCCAGCCCGATAGTTGCTCAGTGCAGCTTTGAACTGGAACAATCCCCTCCTTTGCAGCTGGAGAAACTGAGGCCCCAAGAGGGTAGGGGACTTTGGCAATTCTGCGCCAGAGTCAGGATTTGAACCCGTTTCTTTTCTCCCAGCCCAGAACTTCCCCCACCACAGTGGGGGGTGCATATGTAGAATGAAGGTACCTGGAAAAAGCTGAGGCCTCACAGGGTGCTCCAGGCCCTGCTTCTGCTCTCACCCCAAGCTCACCTACCAACACAAAGCGACAGAGAATCCAGGTTCTGCCCACTCACCCCTGTCCACAACAAGGAGGGCAGCCAAGGCCAGGGTGACTACCCACTGGTGGATGGCCATGCTGATCCCGGGATGGTGTAGCCTGAGTGGCTGGGACCTGGGCCTGGGGAAGGATGGGGGCCTATTTATAGTGCTGCTCCCCTAATCTTATCTAGGGCCAGATGGAGAGGCCAGAGTTAATCTCTGCACATGGGCATCTGGAAAGGGCTTGCTCTAGGTAGAGATGCTGAGCTTTTGATGAGATGGGGCCATGGCCATGGGGCTGGCAGGTTTCCAGAGTAACAAAAAGTTTGGACAACTTGCAAAGCTGACTCCAGTCTGAGGGTTGGAGCAAGGAGAGGAAAGTTGAAGCAGAAAGAGAAAGAGAGAGAGAGTTCAAGGCAGAGAGAAATGGAAAGGGATAGAGAAAGACAGAGGAAAAAAGCAACTGGAAGATGACAGGAGGCAGAGAAGGGGGCTGGAGCCTGGATTCCTTTGCCAGTGCCTCCAGCAACCAACTCTGGGACCTCAGTAGAGCCACTTTTCTTACCTGGGCCTCAGATCACCCATGCACAAAATAGAGATGATAATTTAGGCTCTGCCTTTCTCCCAGGCTGCTGTGAGGACGGGGGCGGTGATAGCAGATGGGAAAACATTTTGCAGAATATGAAATAAGCTGTAAATGTAAGCAGAAATGATTGTTTTTACTTACTTTTATTTCACTTTTTTTTGGTACCACAAAGTGGGCACAACTAACACGCAAAACAAAGGCAAAATAAAACATTAAAAGGAAGATGCCTTCTTGCTTTGCAGGTATTATGTGTTCATTTGCATTTTCTTTTTTTTTTTTTGAGATAGAGTCTCATACTGTCAGCCGGGCTGGTGTGCCTGGCATGATCTCGGCTGGCTGCAACCCCTGCCTCCTGGGTTCAAGAGATTCTCCTGCCTCAGCCTCCTGAGTGGCTAGGATTACAGGCGCCTGCCACCTGCCCAGCTAATTTTTTGTATTTTTAGTAGAGACTGGGTTTCACTATGTTGGCCAGGCTGGTCTCGAACTCCTGACCTCGTGATCTGCCTGCCTTGGCCTCCCAAAGTGCTGGGATTACAGGCATGAGCCACCGCACGCGGCCTCATCTGCATCTTCATAGGTTAAATAAAGACAAGATTCTTTTAAAGAAAAATCAATATCTAAAACTCCCCCATATTTACACAGTATACATTAATAAGTAATTTGGTATTTGCTCTCAAAGAATTTCTGATTTATAAAATAAATTTTATTTACATACACATTTCTCTAATTCATCTAGATCAGTGTTTTTCAGCTCTATCTGCAGATTGGATTTCCCGGGGCGGGGCAAGGGGGAACACAGATGCTGAGCTTCGCTCTGAAATACTTAAATCAGAATCTGTGTTTATTTTTTAAAGAAAAAACTTTATTTCGAAAGATTTCAAGCCTACAG
Organism: Macaca thibetana thibetana; assembly: GCF_024542745.1. Classification (NCBI taxonomy): domain Eukaryota; kingdom Metazoa; phylum Chordata; class Mammalia; order Primates; family Cercopithecidae; genus Macaca; species Macaca thibetana. Next base: position 47,613,777 of record NC_065592.1, read on the forward strand.
ATAAGTTGCAGGAATATTACAATGACAAGGTGAAGGATTCTTGTTTGAGGACAGCCCCAGCCAGGTGCGGTGACTGATGCCTGTAATCCTAACACTTGGTAGGCTGAGGCAGGAGGATTGCTTGAGCCCAGAAGTTAGAGACCAGCCTGGGCAATATAGAAAGACCCCAGCTCTACAAAAAAAAAAAAAAAATTGTTTTTAATTAAAAAAAAAAGAACAGTCTCTTTGGGGACACAAGCCAGTCAGTTACCTCTACAGACCCACAGAAGCCCCAGATCTGTGGCCAAGACTAGCTTGAGGCCCCCAGTGATCCTTGACTCAGCTTCAAGATCCTTCTGTTCCTCCTTAGGAAACTGCACAGTCCCAGGGATGCCTCTGAGGCAGGTGGCAGCTACCTTCCATTGCTCAGGCAGGAAGTGCAAATATTTAATGATGACTTCCTGTCCTAAAGCAAAAACGTCATCTTATAAAAGGGGAGTTGGACTTTAAAGGTCATCTTGGGGCCAGGCACCAAGGCTCACACCTGTAATTCCAGCACTTTGGGAGGAGGCTGAGGGGGGGTGCATGACTTGAGGTCAGGAGTTTGAGACCAGCCCTGGTCAACATAGTGAAACCCATCTCTACTAAAAATACAAAAAATTAGCCGGGGGTGGTGGCACATACCTGTAATCCCAGCTACTCCAGAGGCTGAGGCAGGAGAATTGCTTGAACCTGGGAACTGGAGGGTGCAGTGAGCCAAGATCGCGCCACGTGGCATTCCGGCCTGGTGACAGAGTGAGAAACTGTCTCAATAAATAAATAAATAAAAACAAAAAATAGGCTTGGTGTGATGGCTCATGCCTGTAATCCTAACACTTTGGGGAGGCCAAGCTGGGTGGATCACCTGAGGTTAGGAGTTTGAGACTAGGCTGGCTGACATGGTGAAACCTCATCTCTACTAAAAATACAAAAAAAAAAAAAAAAAAAAAAAAAAATTAGCTGGTTTTGGTGGTGTGCGCCTGTAATCTCAGTTAGTTGGGAGGCTGAGGCAGGAGAATTGCTTGAACCAGGAAGATGGATGTTGCAGTGAGCCGAGATTGCACCACTGCACTCCAGCCTGGGTGATGGAGCCAGACTCTGTCTCAAAAAATAAAATAAATAAAATAAAATAATAAAATGAAAAATAATGGTCATCTGGGTTTCATCTGCCTTCTTCCAGCAGGCTTTTCTACAGCAGCCTCACTGGGAGGCCATTCGTGATTATGGGGAGCTCACTCCCTACCAGTTTCATTGTTGGATGGCTTCGAAAAAAGAGAGGCCTTCTTCACACAAGAGGTCGGCCTCCCTGAGAATCCTTGGGGGTCGCAGCTTTGTCTCTGGCCTCTTGTACCTGCATGAACCTCCTGTACTTGCACGAGCACCTCTAGGCTGAGCAGGTCTGGCATCTGCCTGCCTCCTGCCCTTGTACATGTGAAGCTCCTGGGCCTCTCTTCATTTCTCATCTGATCCCAGGTCTGTCTGTCAGTGTCCCAGGTTATAGTGAGGAAGGGACAGAGGGGAGCAAAAGGGTTTGACCCCGTCCTTGTTTTGGACCTTAGACCTCTATCCATGTGGCAGGAATGGCTGCTGAACATTCTAGCTGCTGCAAGGAGCCAGGATGCTTGAATTTTGCATCCTTCAAAGCACAGAGTAAAGTCAGGGGCAGCCTGTGGAGTGCTGAGCTCACCTACCACCCCACCCCACCCCAAGGTCTCCTCTTCAGACAAATAACTTCTATATTCACTCATAGTAACAAACTTCCTAATCTGTCATCTCATCAAAGTGTGAACTTAACTCCTATATCCAACTGCTATTGAACAGCCCACTAAGGATGTCAGTGCATCCAGGTAAACTTCTCTCATTAATTCACTGTTCATGTATTCAGTAAGAGTTTAATGAGCAGCTAAGTGCCATGCTCCATGCTGAGTGCTTGGATATGGCAGAGAGTGAGTCGGGTAGAGCTCCTGTCCTCCAGGAGCTTTGGTTAGTAGAGCGACAGTACTGAACGGGCAGCAGCATTGTGTCATCACTGTTGGAGTGAGTCCTATGAACCACACACGCTCCGTTCTGTGAGAGGATCCAGGAGTGACCTATCCATCTGAGATCAGAGGCCCCAAGGGCTGAGTGGGCAGGGCAGGCTGTAGCCAAGGGGAACAGTGCTGCAGGTAGAGGAAACAGAATGTGTGAGAGCCGTGAGGCAAGAAGAAGCTTGTCCCATCTGAAGAACAGAGAAGCCATGCAGGTAAGGTGGGGGCAGGGAGCCGGGGAGGGCCGTGAGAGGAATCTGGAATGGTCAGTGGGGGCTAAATCAGGCTTGATCTCTGCTCTCCTGCCTCACATCCCAACAACCTCCGTCACTGGAATCCCAGGCACTGACCCTTCAGCCTTGTTTGCCTTCCTGTGGAGGGTCTAGGTTCTGCTTCCTACATAGCTCTTGAATCCATCCCTGCCCCTCCACACCCCCCACGCTATCCTAGTCCTGGCCACTGTTGTCTCCAACCTGGACACCTCAATAGTGTCCTGACTCATATCCCTGGCTCTCCACCTGCCACTCCAAATCACTCTGCACACAGCGTCCAGGACAAGCTTCCTAAAGAGCAAAGCTGACCAGGTCATCTTGCCCAAAAAACTTTAATGGCGTCCACTGCCAACAGGAAGAAGCCCAACCTCCTTAGCCTGGTGTTCACACCCCTTCAACATCTGATTCCAACCCATCTTTCCAGCTTCACCTTCACCTTGTCCCACCCTGGACCTGCACTTCTTCAGTTCAACTTGCACAATTTATTCTGTCTGCTGGCACTGCTGGCTCTCCCATGTCTATCCCCCAACTCTCATCCTGTGAAACTAGCTTAAACATTCCCTCTTCTGAAACCTTCCTAACTGCCCTTCACCAACAAGGTCATGACTGTTGTCACCTACCCCGAATGCCCCACTCTTATTGTGCCTTCTGTCTGTGCCTTCTGTCTCCTCCATCTGTGTCTTCCGCCTGCACTTTGGTGGTGCTTGCTTATCCATCTGCTGACTAAGATGCAAGCTGTCTGGGAAAGAGGACAATGTTTCAATTATCTCTATCGCCCTGGTGCCCTGTCCTGAGCGTGGGACACAGTAGGTGCTCAATAAATGTTGAGTCTAGGCATGGTGGCTCATGCCTGTAATCCCAGCATTTTGGGAGGCTAAGGCAGGAGGATTGCTTGAGGCCAGGAGTTTGAAACAAGCCTGGGCAATGTAGTGAGACCCCATGTCTAAAAAAATTTTTTTTAATTAGCCAGGCACTGTGGCATGTGCCTTATAATACCAGCTATTCTGGAGGCTAAGGCAGAAGGATTGCTTGATCCCGGGAGGTAGAAGCTGCAGTAAGCTGTGATCACACCACTACACTTCAGCCTGGGTGACAGAGCGAGACCCTGTCTCAAAAAAATGCTGCATGACAGATCCAAGAACCGGAAGAACACAGTGGGCCCAAGGGCAGGGATGGTGTCTGCTTTGGGAAAAGGGGAGGTAAATGCTGATCCCTCCATGCCCCTGGGATGCTGTGAGTGCCCGAGAGAGCCCTCAGATACACACAGGCCCCAGGTGGCGTGGCCTGGGTCACAGTGCCTGTTGTGTCTCCGGCAAAGGGGCAAGGCTGCCACCCTCCAGCTAAGCCAACCCCTCCTTCACTCTTTTCTCCTCTGGCTTCTCTGAGACATAGAGAGGTACAGGAGACAGCTCGGGACCAGGAGTGAGGCAACCTGGGTTTGTGTGTTCATTCAACAAAAATTTATGAAGTACTTACCATATTCCGTGCACTGTTCGAGTCATCAGGGAGTCAGCTATAAATAAGATGGAGAAAGTTCCTGTCTTAAGGAGCTTACATTCTAGTGGAGTGATAGACAACAAAGAAATACAACAATAAACACATGACGTGATGTGGAAGAGAAATCAAGTGGTCTAAGAGGAGAGTGATAAAGAAGAGGCTTCTCTTTAAATAGTAGCACATGAGCAGAGAAGAAACGAGTCCTGCGGAGATGGCGGGGGAAGAGCCTGCCAAGCAGAGGAACTGCAAGTGCAAAAGCCTTGACGTGGGAACAGGGTTGGCAGCTACAACACCAAGGAGTCCAGTACAGCCAGAATGGAAAGAACAAGGAAGTCAGTGGCAGGAGGTGAGGGTCATATTATACACTCAGCTCCCAGCCCAGCCACCAATTTCTTAGGTGAGCTTGGCTGCATCTCTTCCCATCTTTGGGCCTGCACATGTTCTTCCATCTCCCATGTTGGGTTCACCAATATGTACCACCACCAGCCTGACTCCCAGGGCAGCTGTGAGGACCCTGGAGAGGAGAATGTGAGATGAGATGTGTGTAGCTGCTGTGATACCAAGGAAAGGGCTTAAGTGGGGATTCCTGGAAGCAGAGGAGAGGCCAAGACCTAAATGGCCTGGGCACCTGCACAGGTCCTGGAATCAACACAATCAGGACAGAGGTGACCTCAAACTGGGCTCAGGCAGGAAAGCTGGGCAATTCCTGCATCTCCTGCCCCAGGTCAGTGTGAAGACCTGGGTCCTGTGCCTTGGGTGGGCCAACACTCCCCAGCCTCACCCAGTAGCCTTCATGACATCTGCTTAGATTGGACTGGTGCCCAGCTCCTTGAGGAAAACAGCCACTCCTTGATGACGGCAATGCTGGATCCATCAGGTCTGAGTCATGAGTTTTGCTGATGGGTGGTGGGGACAGAGGCCTTGTTTGGCTTAAGGTGGGTACACTGAGCTCCAGCAGAGCTTGGGCCATGCCAGATGGCATGGCCAGCATGGCTAGTTTGCCCTGGGACCACCTTCCCTGGCCTCCAGCTCACATCCTGCTCCACCCTTCCTCCAGCCTGAAGTGCCCCCACCTGCCTGGAAACCTGTGTGAGCTACCCAGGTGTGGGCATCCCCTCCAGGGAGACCTGGTCTGGACTGAGCCAGCTCCACAGCCTGTCCTGGGTCTCTCAGCCACCCAACTCCATGTCCCAGTTCTAGAGCCCATCTGCCCATTCCACTTGGTCCAGAGCTGTAGGGGGCAGGCAATGGGAGGACACTCCTTTAAGGAGAGGTTTCATCTACTTTTTTGGGATTCGACTCCAAGGAATACTCAGTGATGAAATGGGCTGAAGTCATCCCTCCATGGGGGCATCCACTCTACCATTCAATGGGCACTTATTGAGCACTTGTTGTGGGGCACCAGTCACTATGCCAGTGCCTGGGACTCCAGAGATGAGTGAGACTTGGACTCAAGGAGCTTGCAGTTCACCAGTGGTGGAGAGGCGGAATGGACGCTTGAGCAGGTATCTATAAAATGCTGTGGTGAGAGCCGTGATAGAAATAGCGATAGACATATTCCTTCCACCCCATTATCCTATGCACCTCCTTCTCAATATGTCCAAAAGTCAACTTTGCATCTTCTGTCCACCCACAGCTGCCCTACCTCCCAGTTCCCCCATCTGGGTGGACAACACCACCATCATCCCAGTGCCCTAGGCTAATCTGGGGACCATCTGAACTTCTCCCTCACCTCTACATTCCAGGAACCAGGTCTTACTGATTTCACCTCCTCATCACCTCTCATATCCATCACCTCCTCTATATTTCCTCTAGTTCAGCCTCCGCAACCTCTCACCTTCATTACTCATGGTGTTTCCCTGCCTCCAGTCTCACCTCCTCCAATCCATTCTGCTTCCAGAGCCATCTTCCTGAAATGCAAAAGTGACCACATCATCCCTCTGCCTAATATTATTCAATTATGATTAGTCAATTCAACTAAAATTATTCAATCACTATTGACTCAAGCATGAAAACCAAGCTCCTTGGTTTGTATGACATGTAAGTTCCGCCATGACTGGTCCTCTGTTGGCCTCTCTAACTTCACCTCTGGCCACTTGAGCCTTCACTCCATCCGATAGAACCACTTGCAGGCTTTTATGCCTCCAAGCCTTTTCTCATGCTGTTCTCTCTGATTGGCATGCCCCTTAATTACCTCCCCTTGGGCTCTCCTCTCAGACCCTCAGCCCACTCCAGTTTGGGGCCCAGGTTTGCACAGACCTCTATTCCAGCAGCAGCTGTAATGTTTCCTGACCGTATCTTGCTTATGTGAGTATCTCCCGTATTTCCTTAGAGGGACAGGGGGACATTTAATTCACTTCATACCCCCAGTGCTCTGCCCAGGGCCTGGCAGATGTGTGTTGACTATATGAATCCATCCTGCACTGGATGAAATCTCAGGACAGCAAGGATCCCAGCTTCAGATGCTTGGTCTGCTGGACTGAGGGCTTGAGGAAGCTCTGAGGACAAGCTGAACTCTAGTGGGTCTACTGGGTCCAGCCAGTGACATCCTATGCTGTGTCCATATAGGCAGGAACAGAGGTGGCACTCTATTTCAAGGACCACATTTTCTACTACCTCTTAGCCAAGTTGGCTGGGGACCTAAGAACTTAGTATCTCCTCTAAGACCTGAGTGTGGTGCTTTATCTCCATAAGCTACCTCAAGACCATCTGCTGAACTCACAGGAAAAAGCTTCAGTGCCTATCTTTTCTCTTGGTGCATGGACTCTTGCCTTGATCACCTCCAACCATGAGGGATTATCATACAGACCTCACCGATAAGTGGGGCTGTGCAATAGAGCTGGTGTTCTGGGGCCTTGTGCCATTCAAACATCTCCATTCATGGACATAACCAGTGGCTCAAGTCCTCTGAGCATAAATACAAAAGAGCTTAGAACAAAGTCTCTTGATATCCCCTTCCCTTCCAGAGCTCTGATGGCCTTCAGAAAAATCAGAGATTATCACAGGCTGGTGCAATGTGACACAACTCCAGACCACCATGAATTTTGATAGGGTCCTTGGGTCGCAAGCAACAGAAGCAGACGTTGGCAAACCTCAGCAGAATAATAATTTTCCAGAAGGATGTGGTGTTATCTTAGGTTGGACTCACTTAGGGGCAGACCCTGAGAAAAGCACATTAGATTCCAAGTCATTTTCTGGGAGGCAATCCCATGAAACACTTGCAGGAGAGTGGGAATAAGGAAGGCAGGGAAGGGAACTAATAAAGTGTGCATCACTGAGTTACCACGGGGGAAACGGGGCCTCAATCCAACCAGGGATGGCTGGGACGCTGTGTGGCACATATGTCAGAGTTATCCCACTGAGAGGTGGAGGAGTTGGGGTATATATCCAACAACAGTCGCAGATTGAGGACTGCTGGAAGAGAGACCCTTAACTCCCTGGCTCTATTGGCCAGCTCCTTTCATGTCTCTGGGCTCTTAGAGAAAGCCTCCAGGCAAAGGATTGCAGGGATTGCCGCAGGGAAGCCTCAGGTATGCACAAGCATGGGGAGGAGTAAACAATGTGGGTGGGACACTGACAGTGCCTGCTACCACATCTGCACAAAAAACTAGGTGACAAGCTGAAAAAACTATGCTCCAAAAGAACTGGGTTCAAAAAACCTAGAGTTATGTGTCCACGTTCTGTTTTCTTGTTTTTTGTTTTAGAGACAAGGTCTTGCTCTGTTGCCCAGGCTGGAGTACAGTGGTGAAATCACAGCTCACTGCAGCCTTGACCTTCCTGGCTCAAGTGATCTTCTCTCCTCAGCCTCCCAAGTAGCTGGAACCACAGGTACGCATCACCACGCCCAGCTAATTTTTTATTTTTATTTTGTAGAGATAGGGTCTTCCTATGTTGCCCAGGCTGGTCTCGAGCTCCTGGGCTCAAGTGATCCTCCCAAAGTGCTGGCATTATAGGTGTAAGCACCGTGCCCAACCCGTGTCTACTTTCTGACCAGGGAAGTGATGACATTTTGATGGACAGTCCCTTATTTGTATCCAATGAAGGTAAGTAGGTCTCCAAAGAAAACTCGGGATTGTATTACCGAAAGGAGGAATGTTGCTGGTCAGACAAAAACCACAGATGTCACTGAACCTTCCCCACATGCTTACTTTTTTTTTTTTTTTTTTTTTTTTTTTTTTTGAGACGGAGTTTCGCTCTGTTGCCCAGGCTGGAGTGCAGTGGCACGATCTCGGCTCACTGCAACCTCCACCTCCCGGGTTCAAGGGATTCTCCCACCTCAGCCTCCCAAGTAGCTGGGATTACATATGCGCACCACCATGCCCAGCTAATTTTTGTATTTTAACTAGAGACAGGGTTTCACCATGGCCACATGCTGATCTTTCACCTGTAGGATGAATTCACTCACAAGAGCCCGGGGCTTCATAAGGCTGGGCCAACAAGGGCCTCCTGATGGCTCCCGGACACAGGGGTGCTGTTACGCAGAGTAACAGCAGAAGACAGAGTGCTGTCTCTCTTCTGGGCTGTGCCAGGGGTGGGCCAGGAGGCAGCCACGCCATCAAAACCTGGGCTCTGGAGTCTGGACACGTTGCCAGTGTGACCTTGGGTATGTCATTGCACCTCTGAGCCTCAGTTGCTCATCTGTAATCAGGGCTGCTGCATGTGGTTGTGTGGAACGTGTTCTGTTCATCTCCAGGGGGTGCCATTCCCCTTAGATTCCATGGGTGCTGTAGTGAGTACTGCACTGGAGTGGGGGCAGGTAAGGTATCCAGCAGCAAAGTTCAGAGGCTGTGCAACCTGCCCAAAGGATCCTGGGGTGTGCTGGGGAGAACCAAAGTTTTGTTCACAATCTTTCATTCTCATACTTTTCTTTGGGGGGCTGTCATCATGCTCTCCCACTTATAGACAGGCTTACTCTTTCCTATTAGGGATGGGGAGGTATGACTGCAGACCGCTTTTCCCAACTTTGTGAACTAAAGAACAGAGGTGACTTTTCTCCTCTCCCCACAGCCTCCTTCAGTGTATAAAAACCCAACAGAAGACTCTGATTGGGTTGGGTAAGTCATGTGCTCATCTCTTGGACCAATCAATATGGCCTGGAAATTGGGTATCTATGATGGGCTGGGCTGAGATCACATGTACCCTATTGTTGCCAAAGGAACACGATAAAATGATTAGTGATTTTGGAGCCTGGCAAGTGGCATAACCTCAGAGCCCAAAAGGCTAGTCTTCAGTCGGTTCCAGGAGCCCTGGAAATTGTTTCCTTTTCGTGACGCTTGCTTTCCATATCCACGGTGGCCCTGGTTGGTAGCCACCCTCTCAAGGCAGACTCCCTTCCAGGAAGGCGCTTTCAACATGCGCATGGGCACTGGTCCAGGGCAGGCTAGGGACAGGTCCCGTTCTCCTGCTCAGAGGCACTCAGTAAATATTTGCAGTGAGTCAGTGTGTTGACAGGTTAGGCCTCAGGGCTTGTCTGCCCCTCCCTGGTGATTGTCTCCTGCCTGGCCCTTGACTGCTCCCCTCTCCCTGTGATGGGTGTGATCTGGGCATGGTCTCCTGCCCAGGGTCTCCTGCCCATCTCTTTCTTCCCAGCCTCGGGCAGGGGTCCTTAGCTCTGCACCAGGGGCTCCCCCTCTTAGCCTCTTAACCTGGCCTTATAATTCTATCCATTTTACAGACGAGAAAATTAAGGCTCAAAAAGATTAAATGACAGGTTCAAAGTTTCCAGCATTGTAAGTGGCAGAGCCGGCATTCAAACCAATATCTGATTTTAAATCTCAGACTTACCAGATTCCTCTGCCCACCATAGATTCTGGTTTCAAATATATACACCCAGAAGCCCATCCTGGCCTAGTAACTGAAATAGCAGGAGCTGAAGGAGCCGCACAATTTGAAGTGAGTTTCATGGAAAATTCTGTGGTCCAGCCTTGGCAGGAAGTTGCCAAAATAGTCAGGTGTGGACCACAGGTGGAACCTCCTTGCATCTGGCATCTGGGCCCAGCTAAGGTCTAGAGGTCCCTGAATATAGACCCTCTCCAGAAGGCAGTCAGTCCAGGGGAGTCCAGGCAGAAGGTGGGAGGAGCTGCCACACATGCCCCACAGCACTTATAGGTTCAGCAGGCAGGACCCACGTGACCCCAGCTTGGCATCTTCCAAGACACAGCCACTGACAGTATCTATGGCCAGGCTGAGTTTAGACATGGGGTCCAAAATACTGCTACTCACTTTGCCACCGACCCCAGCAGCCTGCACCCTCCTCACCAACATTCACATAGTACCTGTGTTGTCCTCAGCCTTGTTCAGAGGGTACACCGCTCCCGTTGCAGAACCTCTCCTGTCTGGCCCTCAAGGCCAACCTTGCCCTCCCTTTATGGTGAATGGGGTATGGGCATGGAGTCTCCTGCTGTCTCCTCTCCTCTTCCCTCCCAGATTTGAAAAGAAGTCCTTGGACTCTCACCAGGAGCTCCTCCTCCTGATGTGTCCAGCCTTAGGGTCTTCTGCTGTCCCTTTCTGAGAATCTGTGCTTGCTGGAAACCCAGGACAGCTCCAAGGAGAGGAAGGACTGAAGGAAGGGGCAGTGTGGTTTGGAGAAAGATCCCAGATTCAGGAATACGACAGAAATGGGTTTGAACACTTACTTGGCCACTCACTCACTGTGATAGGCAGACTGATGCTCCTATCCCCCCAAATACCTACCTCCTTATCCCCCAAACCTGTGAATATGTTACCTCAAATGACAAAAGGGATTCTGCATCTGTGATCAAAGGAAGGATCCTGAAATGGGGAAGTTGTCCTGGGTGACCTGGGTAAGCTTGGGCCATAACGAGGGAGGCGGGAGAGTCAGAGAAGGAGCTGTGATGATGAAGGCAGAATGGGGGTGATGCAGGCCTGGAGCCCAGGGTAGAGGCAGCCCCAAGAAGCTGGCAAGGGCAAAGGACGTTTTTTCCCCTAAGGCCCCCAGAGGGAGAGCAAGCCTGTGCCCCATTTCAGACTCTGACCCCCGAGTGGAACAGAATGCATTGATGTTGTCTGAAGCCTCTGCATTTGTGGTAATTTGTGACTGCATCCATGGGGCGCGAATCCACAAGCGCTATGACTTCAAGCAAATTCCTCATCCAGGGAACCCACATTCCCTCACCTGTGAAATAGGAATAATAATGCATGGCCAGGTGCCAGGGCTCATGCCTATAATCCCAGCATTTTTGGGAGGCTGAAGTGAGAGGATTGCTCGATCCTAGGAGTTTGTGATCAGCCTGGGCAATATAGTGAGATCCCATCTTGACAAAAAATTTTAAAATTAGCCAGGCATGGTAGCACACTCCTATAGTCCCAGCTACTTGGGAGGCTGAGGTGGGAGGATCAATTGAGCCTTTGAGGTCAAGACTGCAGTGAGCACCACTGCACTTCTGCCTGGCCTACAGAGTGAGACCATGTCTCAAAAATAACAGCAACAACAATAACAATAACAATAATAATGCCTACCTTGAAGTGTTGTATTAAAAAGTATATATTGGGGCTGGGTGCGATGGCTCATGCCTGTAATCTTAGCACTTTGGGAGGCCGAGGCAGGCAGATCACTTGAGGTCAGGAGTTTGAAACCAGCCTACTTGACATGGTAAAACCTCGTCTTTACTATAAATACAAAAAAAAAAAAAAATTAGCCTGGCATGGTGGCGGGCGCCTGTAATCCCAGCTACTCAGGAGGCTGAGGCAGGAGAATCGCTTGAACTCCGGAAGGGGAGGTTGCAGTGAGCCGAGATTGTGTCACTGCACTCTAGCCTGGGTGACAGAGTAAGACTCTGTCTCAAAAAACAAAAAACAAAACAAAACAAAAAACCATATTAAACGCCTGGCTCATGACAAAACTTAATACATGATACTGTTATGAAAAGGAGGAAGAGAGAGGTGAGGAGAAGCAGAAAGAGGAAGAGGGAAGAGAGAAATTGGGTGGTGAAGCTACAGCTAGCCCCATGTTCTGGGCAGCCCCAGGCAATGCGGGGCCCATGGAAACCTGCCCATCTCTTCAGCTGGCTTTCATTCATTTTGACTTCAGGACACTCTTATCTCCCTTAGAAGGGTCAGGGCCAACCTCTACTAATAGACCCCTGTGAAAGCTTTCCCTACTGAATGACGAACAGCAGTAAAATCAGGTACAAGAGCCTGCCCCGGTATACGCCTCTGGCACTCCTGTGGCTCCATGCCACCAATGCACAGCGGCAGATTTGTCTTTCTGCCTTTCAACTTTCCAGGCTTGACCAATAGTAGCCTATGCAGAAATGTGCAAGTCACAAGCGGAATCCTTCTTTTGTGAAGGAATTGAGCTGGTAACCTGAGAGAGCTGGAGTGTGTGTGTGTGAAAGAGATTTCCAATTGCCTCCAGTTTCTCCACATTCTCAACATTTTAACGTTCTAGTGAGTGTAAAGTGATATCTCATTGTGGTTTTAGTTTGCATTTTCCTGAAAACTAATAATGGTGGGCACTTTTTCATGTACTTTATAGTTACTTGTATATCTTCAAATGTCGATTCAAGGCTTTTTGCCTATTCAGATAAGTTGGATTGTTCATCTTTTTATTGCTGATATAAATTCATTGTTGGTGGATGTGTAAAATGATGCAACTTATTTGGAGAATTGTTTTTGGCAATTAAAAAAATTACACATCCATCCATGCTATGACTTGCAATTCCATCCACAGTAAATAAAAAGCATATGTCTGCACAAAGGCTTATTCATAAATATTCATAGAAGCTTTACTTGTATTAGACAAAAAGTGGAAATGATCCAAATGTCAGTCAGTTGGTGCACAGATAAACAAACTGGAATCCAGCTATGCAATGGAATACAACCCGGCAATAAAAAGAAATTAACTATTGATACGTGCCACAACATGACTGAATCTCAAAAACATTATGATCCCTGAAAGAAGGCAAACACAAAATAGTATGTACTGTATAATTCCACATATGTAAGTTCCACAACAGGGGAAGCTAATTTATTTTATTTATTTTTATTTTTATTTTTTTCCCGGAGTCTCACTCAGTCCCCCAGGCTGGAGTGCAGTGACCGGATCTCAGCTCACTGCAAGCTCCGCCTCCCGGGTTCACACCATTCTCCTGCCTCAGCCTCCCGAGTAGCTGGGACTACAGGTGCCCGCCACCTCGCCCGGCTAATTTTTTGTATTTTTGGTAGAGACGGGGTTTCATCGTGTTAGCCAGGATGGTCTCGATCTCCTGACCTCGTGATCCACCCGCCTCGGCCTCCCACAGTGCTGGGATTACAGGCGTGAGCCACCGCGCCTGGCCAACAGGGGAAGCTAATTTAGTGACAGAGACAGATCGGTTGTTGCTTTCGGGGTAGGGCATGGGGAGAGTAGGAGGGAACCTTCTGGGGTGGTGGAAATACTCTAAATATTATTTAGAGTAGGGATTACACTGGAGTATATACTTGTCGAAAATCATCAAATTAAGATCTGTGCATTTCATTGTATGTAAATGTTATCTTGTTAAAAACAAAACTGAATTATGCCACAAATTTGAAGTGCTACCACCAGGTGGCACTGATGCATAATTTCCAAGAGTTCAACTGTAAAATATATGCAGTGATTAAGACTCGTAAATCATTCTATTTGCGACTGTTCTCAAAAGCATGTGGCATTGTTTTGTGGGTATTTTTCATTTCAAAAAGTGGTATTGTGCTGGAGGCCTCTTTCTGTTCCTTTCTTCTTTTTTACCCCATTTAGCATCGTGGAGTTTTGGCGTTTTTTTTTTGGCTCTTATTTGTTTTTTGTAGAGACAGGGTCTCACCATCTTGCCCAGGCTAGTCCCATACTCCTGGGCTCAAGCAATCATTCTGCCTCAGCCTCCCAAAGTGTTGGGATTACAGGCTTGAGTCACTGCACCCGGACAGAACCGTGTTTTAAAGATTTCTTGACCTTGTGTATATCTAGTTCATTGCTTTTTACTGTGGTAGAATATTCTGTAGTGTGGTTATATCACATTTTACTTACATTTATTCCCCCAATGATGAGTGCCTCATTGCATCCAGCTCCCCAGCCATCACAAATAACTTGGTGATAAAATATCCTCTTATGGCCAGGCGCGGTGGCTCACGCCGGTAATCCCAGCACTTTGGGAGGCCGAGGTGGGCAGATCACCTGAGGTCGGGAGTTTGAGACCAGCCTGACCAACATGGAGAAACCCCGTCTCTACTAAAAATACAAATTAGCCAGGCATTGTGGCACATGCCTGTAATCCCAGCTACTCGGGAGGCTGAGGCAGGAGAATCGCTTGAACCTGGGAGGTGGAGGTTGCAGTGAGCAGAGATTGCACCACTGCACTTCAGCTTGGGCAACAAGAGCGAAACTTCGTCTCAAAAGATTAAAAAAAAAAAAAATTCCTCTTACATGTCTCTTTATGGAGTTGTGTGAGAATCTCTTTAATTATATAGCCAAGAGTGGGATCCTCCCCATCCCTACTCATAATATTTATTTATTTGTATCACTTTATCCCCTTCTACTTAATACATTTCCTCCAGAACTGGTCATTATTTTGGGTGAAATAAGCCAGGCACAAAAAGACAAATGTAGCATGTTCTCACATATGTGGGAGCCAAAAAAATGTGATCACATTGAGGTAAAGAGAGGAAATAGGAGAACAGAGACTGAGAAGAATGAATGGAGGAGAGGGGGAAGGATGAAGAGAAGTGGGTTAAAGTGTACAAACAGTTAGATAGAAGGAATACATTCATTGCTTGATAGCAGAGTAGGGTGACTATAGTTAAACAAAAATGTACTGTACTTGGGTGATGGACAGCCTAAATGCCTTGACTTGATCACTATGCATTATATATACATGTAACAAGATTTCACATGTATCCCATAAATTTTTACAAATAAAAAGATGCATCATAAAAAATAAATTTCCTTCAGAATCTTTGTGCTAAAAGTTATTAAATATATTTAAGCAATGTCCTTAATTTTTAAATTAAAGGGAATATTTGCCGTGAATCCTTTTACTTCTCTCTTTGCAAAGTAGCAAGTGTTGTTTGCGATGTGTTTTAAATTTACCAAATAGTATTGTTGACTAAGATTTGGATCTCCATATACACACACACACACACACACACACACACACACACACACACATACACACACATATATTTTTACATTCTCAAAGGAGGTGATCAAATTGTTAATCTGGATTTTTTTATACTGAATAAATTTCTCTCTATTTTTTTGTGGTATAGCAGCTGAATTTGTGCACCATTGTAAGTTGTAAATTAAAGCTGGTATTTAAAAACAACTTTTAAGGCAAAGTTTCTCAATGGTGGCACTACTGACATTTGGGACCTAATAATTATTTGTTATAAGGGGCTGTCCTGTGCATTGTGGCATATTTAGCAAAATCTCTGGCTACTACCCACTAGATGCCAGTAGCACCTCTTCTCAGTTGTGACAACCAAAAATGTCTCCAGACCTTGTCAAATGTCCAATGGGAAACAAAATTCACTCCAGTTGAGAATGAGTGTTTTAAGGTAAGTGAAGTCTGGGATTCATTTGGGGTCTTTTTCTAATGTTTCCTTTCTTTTAATCAGTTCATTTCAATCCTAATCTCGGCTATAGACTTGTATTACACGGCCGTTTAAAAAAATCCTCCCCTGCTTTCTAGCTGGAATAAAGCTCCTCCTGGAGACACTTTATCTCCAGATACTTTCTGGAGTCCTTCATCTTTTAGCGGACTGAGCATCAAGCAGTCTTCAATGTTCGCTTCTCTCTAGGTTTCCTGACCTCCCTCTCTTAGCCACTGCAGATGTCAGAGGAAGAAGAGGGAGTCAGAATTTCTCCTGTGCTCCCCTCCCAGAGGAACCCGGAAGAGCAGAGAGAGCCCCACAGCGGTGTGATAAGAACTCTGAAGAAGTGGGGCGCGGTGGCTCACACCTGTAATCCCAGCATTTTGGGAAGCTGAAGTAGGCAGATCACCAGAGGTTGAGAGTTTGAGACCAGCCTGGCTAACATGGTGAAACCCCATCTCTACTAAAAATACAAAAATTAGCTGGGCATGGTGGTGGGTGCCCGTAATCCCAGCTACTCGGGAGGCTGAGGCAGGAGAATGGTTTGAACCCGTGAGGTGGAGGTTGCAGTGAGCCGAGATCATGTCGCTGCACTCCAGCCTGGGTGAGAGAGTGAGACTCCACCTCAAAAACAAACAAATAACCACCCCCCCCAAAACAAAACAAAACAAAGCAAAACTCCAAATCTCAAAAACAAACAAACAAACCCCCCCAAAACAAAACAAAACAAAACCCCAAAGTGTGATGAGTCGGTCTGTGAAGGAAACATCCTCCTCTTCTTTTCAGTTCTGACATCCGTCTCCCCTCATCAAGTGACTGTTAATCCTCTAGACCTTTGTAACTTAATTTTCTAGAAGACTTGGGTGAACACTAGAGTGCTCACTGTGCCCCTCACCTTTGTTCCCCAGCGTACTAGCTCTGCAAGATACTTCTCAAGAGATACTCTCCATGGTCAAGGAAGTGAGGGAAATGCTGCTCACTGGATCTCTCTCTGGGACACTGGCACTGACCACTAGTCTATTAAAGGCTGTGAGAAGCTTTTCAGGAGTCTATTTTTCTTCCCGTATTTCTTGGATTAAGTGATTACAAAAACTTCCCACTCCCCCCATCACATTTAACAAATATCTAATAACACCCCTCTGAATTGGTGTCAGAATTGGTGTCCCAGGGAACACGGTTTAGGAAATGTCTTAATTTTTTTTTTCCGAGATGGAGTTTCGCTCTTGTTGCCCAGGGTGGAGTGCAGTGGCATGATCTTGGCTCACTGCAACCTCCACCTCCTGGGTTTGAGTGATTCTCTTGCCTCAGCCTCCCAAGTAGCTGGCATTACAAGCATGCACCACTACACCCAGCTAATTTTTGTATTTTTAGTAGAGATGGGGTTTCTCTATGTCCGTTAGGCTGGTCTTGAACTCCTAACCTCAGGTGATCCACAAGCCTCGACCTCCCAAAGTGCTGGGATTACAGGTGTGAGCCACTGTGCCCAGCCTGAGATGTCTTAAATATTAACACCCTTCCAGCCTGGCCAACATGGTGAAACTCCGTCTCTACTAAAAATACAAAAAATTAGCCGGGCGTGGTGGTGCACGCCTGTAGTCCCAGCTACTCAGGAGACTGAGGCAGAAGAATCACTTGAACCCGGGAGGCAGAGGTTGCAGTGAGCTGACATTGTGCCACTGTACTCCAGCCTGGGTGACAGAGTGACACACTCTCTCTCTATATATATACATATATAAACAACCTATACCTTTTACAAATCGCCTTCAAATGCCATTAATTTGTTCATTAATTTGCTCAAAAAAACTGCTGAGCATCTACCATGCTAGGGAGTAAGGCTACAAAGACTACGTGTCCCAGCAGCCCCCAGACTAGTTGGGGAGCAGGTGTGGGCAGACTGTGCTGGCACCTGGGACAACGGCTGAGCCAGGTGTTCAGGAAATGATCGATGAAGTGATTAATTCTGACAGCAGCACTCTGATAATCTTCCCAGAACAAGCAAGACCTCATCTGAACCTAGAATATAAGCCTGGGCCCCTTCCATCTTTGCGGTGTCAGGAGCTTGTTAGAAATGCAGAATGTCCTGACCTAGAACTACCAAATCAGAACTTATGCTGTGGCAAGTTCCCGGGTGATCCTTATGCGCATTCACGTTTGAGAGGCGCTGCCTTAAAATAGCACACTTTCTGACAAGAATGTAAACAGAACCAAAACATATTTCTGTGTGGTATCTTGGTCAAAGGCTGACCTAGTGGGCTCCATACTAGGCCAGGCAGAAGGAACAGGAAGATAAGGTATAGAAAGACCGGTAGCGGCAACAAGTGAAGCGTCTTCTCTCCTGTCCTGGCCCTCACCTAGCAATGACTGTGATTCAGCAGGTTAGGCTGCAGGTATGCAGTGTGCAGGGAGCAAGGACAGGCAATGAGGCTACCCCTGTGGTCCCTCCTGCCTAGATGTCTGCCATGACTGGCTCAGTGTAATGGGTGCGGCTCAGAGGAAGGGAGCGGGGGATGGCGAAGGATGCTTCCCATTATCCTCATCTAGAGACACCACCTCTGCTGTGGACCAGATGAGTGACCAGCCACGGGGCCTCGGAGCCCAGGGCTCTGTGTGGAGAATTCTTGGCCTCTTCCTCTTCCTCTTGATCTTCAACACTGGTCACAGGAGAAAGTGCAGGGAGGGTTCAGGGCAGCCTGACCCGTCAGGAAGCAGACACATTTAGGGCCAGTGTACCTGGAGGGTTCAGGGCAGCCTGACCATCAGGAAGCAGACACAACACCCTTGCCTGGGACTGGATCTGGGCCCAGACCTGGGACCTGCTGGCCTTGGTGAGACTGCGGGCAGGTTGGGCCTTGGGAAGGGGCCTTGGTGAGGACCTAGGAGAAGCCCCTTCTCACAGACTTGGGCCTGTGATGGGTAGAGAGTGGCTAGCCCAGGTGGGGGGTAACTAAGAGGGAAGGAAACTGAAAACCGCAACATCAATAACCATAGCACAACACTAAATATAAAGAGATCCCAACACCACCTGACAACAGTTGCCCTGCCCCTGCTTCTAGGAGACGGTCTGTGTGTGAAGCATCCCCCAGCAGGGGCCACCTGTGCGTGCCCTCCAGAGTCCAAGAGAAGGTGAGGTGAGCTCCCAATGCCCAGGATCACCAGGATGTAGACTTCTTGCTATTCTACCTAAATAAATAAATTAGGCAGGAATCTAGTTGACAGAGATGGGCTAGTAGAGATGGCATTTCACGTAGCAGGGAGGGCCCAAGGAAAGGCCCAAAGGCAGGACCACATTCATCCAGATAGGAAGAGAAACATTAACGTATGCGTCTCTCTCCTATCCTGATTGAGCTAGCCCTACTGTGTTTTCCAGTCTGAGGACACCAGTCACAACCTGTGCATATCATGGTGATAGAGTCACGTGGTTGCTCCTCAAGGACTGGGCTAGTTCGGACTCAACTTGTCTTCCATCAGCCCACTGCACAGTGGCCCAACCTGGCCTCAACTGGAAGAGTAAGTACTCCCCATACTTCTACAATAGTTGCTCAGGACAGTTCAGCTGGATCCGCTGAAGCAGTCCCACTCCTAGAGGCAGCCCTCATCAGAAGGATCTCTGCCTCCTGCTTTCTGAAGGGTTAACTCCAAGAGTCTAACCTGGCCAAGGCGTATCTGGAGGCAGATTGCTTGGCTGGGACTTGCCAGGGTTGGTCTCATTTGTTCCTGATAACGTGAGTATAACATAATGTGTGTGTTTTCTTAAAAAACAAAAGAAAGCTGGGTGTGGTGGCTCAGGCCTGTAATCCCAGCACTTTGGGAGGCCGAGGTGGACGGATCACTTGAGGCCAGGAGTTTGAGACAAGCCTGACCAATGTGGTGAAACCCTGTCTCTACTAAAAATACAAAAATTAGCTGGGCGTGGTGGTATGCACCTGTAATACCAGCTACTCAGGAGACTGAGGCAGGAGAATCGCTTGAACCTAGGAGGCGGAGGTTGCAGAGAGCTGAGATCTCACCACTGCACTCCAGCCTGGGTGACAGCGCGAGACCCTGTCTCAAAAAGAAAAAAAAAATAAAGCAAAAACAAAAAACAAAATAAGCAGGATGGTGTTCCATATAAGTCTGAAAGTCTGAATCTGCTAAGGAGTGTGTAACAACGACCTGCCAAAAAAGAAAAAAAAATCAGAAAGGAAAAAGAGGCTGGGCACGGTGGCTCACACCTGTAATCACTTTGGGAGGCTGAAGTGTGCAGATCACTTGAGCCCAAGAGTTTGCCACCAACCTGGGCAATATAGGGAGACCCCATCTCCACAAAATATATTTTAAAACATTAGCCACATGTGTTGGCATGCACCTGTGGTCCCAACTACTTGGAAGGCTGAAGGGGAGGATTGCTTGAGTCTGGGAGGTCAAGGCTGCAGTGAGCTGTGATCACACCACTGCACTCCAGCCTGGGCACCACAGCAGGACCCTCTCTCATAAAAAAAAAAAAAGGAAGAAAAGAAAAGAAAAATTATAGTTATGAAAGTAATTCATGTTCATTACAGAAAAATTAGAAAATACATAAAAATATAAGGAAAAAAATCCTGCCCCTAATTCCACCATCTAAAGGCACCACTTTATACATTTTGGTGAATGTCTTACAAGTTTTTTTTCCTACGTATATTTGTGTACATATTTAACATAGTTGACAGATCATAGTGACCATACGTTTCATGCCCTACTTTTTGACTTAGCAGTACGTTATAAGCTCTTACTCATTAACGTTTGCTGTAATCATAATTAATATTCCACCCTATGATCCTCTAAGTTAGTTAGTCACATCCCGGAGAGTGGTGACAGATTTCTATCACACTTCGACTGAGAATGTGCAGAGAAACTGTGATTTCTATATTCTTTCTCCCTAACTCATGTAGTCTCCTTCACAATGTCCCACCCACTGGTTAATAGGGAAAAATGACAAAGGGCCTAACTAAAGAAAAATCTGAAGCAATAACTTAAATAGCCAGTATTTAAGGCTTTTGTTTTTATTTTTTATTTTTATTTTTTTAGACGGAGTCTCACTCTGTCGCCAGGCTGGAATGCAGTGGCGTGACCTTGGCTCACTGCAACCTCCACCTCTAGGGTTTAAGTGATTCTCCTGCTTCAGCTTCCTGAGTAGCTGGGACTATAGTGCCTGCCACCACATCCTGTTAAGTTTTTGTATTTTTGGTAGAGACAGGGTTTCGCCATGTTGGTCAGGCTGGTCTCGAACTCCTGACCTTGTGATCTGCCCGCTTCGGCCTCCCAAAGTGCTGGGATTACAGGCGTGAGCCGCCACGCCTGGCAAAGGCTTTTGTTTTTCTATGTATTCCAATTTTGTATGTCAGAAGCCTCAGTCTTTCTCTTTGCATTTTTTCTGGAGTAAATTCCAATCCCTGCCCTCCCTTTTCCCCCATGGATGCTATATTAGCCAGGTGCTCGGCAGAAAACAGATAGGTTACTCAATGTGGTCATTGAAGGGTTTAATGAAGACATTGTTTATGAAAGTGCCGGCAAGGCTAAGGTAGTGAATAAGAAATGGCAAAGCACTCAAGGACTAGAAATGTGGCAGAGCATCGCTACCCTGAGGCCCAAAGGAGCAATAATACAAACTGCAGTGATGGGAGAGGGACAGTTCGACAGGAATTTAGGTGGAGAAATGTAGCCATTTCTTACCTGTGGTCTGGCAGAGGGGGAGCTAGGGCAATAAATACTCTGGCATATTTCTCCTGCGGTCATGTTCTTTCCAGTGCCTCCCATTTGCAGAACTGAAATGGGAGGCAGATAGGTAAGTGTATTCTGCAGAAAGGCGGCCTCCCAGTGCACAAAGCAGGGTGGAAAACGGTGGACCATGGATCTGAAGAAGCGGGTGGAAAATAACCAGCCCATGTGATTTGTGCGGAAGGGGAAAAGACAAAAGAAACCAGCACTCTTCTCTGGTACACTAAGAAAATCCAGTTTCTGACCCAGAGAAGCTAAGAACTAGGTTTTGGATTTGAGAGACTCAATCAAGGCACTTTCCTGAAGGATCTGGAGCCTGCACCCTAGACAACAGCCTGCTAGCACATTCCCCAGGGAAGAACCCTGCAGAACCCGTAAGGGGACATTGATAAAGAATATTCTAAGACCAGGCACGGTTGCTCATGCCTATAATCTCAGCACTTTGGAGGCTGAGATGGGAGAATTGCTTGAGCCCAGGAGTTCAAGACCAACCTGGGCAACACAGGAAAATCTCGTCTCTACAAAAAATAAAAAATTATCTATGATGGTGTGTACCCTTAGTCCCAGCTGTTCGGAAGGCTGAGGCAAAAGGGTCACTTGAGTTTGGGAGGTGAAGTCTGCAATGAGCTGTGATTGTGCCATTGTACTTCAGCCTTGGTGACAGAGTGAGACTCTGTCTCAAAAAAAAAATTTTTTTTTTCTATAAATGTCTAACCAATAGCCATTTTCTGATTGCTGGACTTTAAGGCTATTTCCAGCCTTTGGCTATTACATACAACACAGAGATGAACATCTTTGTGATTCATGTTCATGATCAGTATTCTTTTTGCCATTTTGTTTTTTGTATTTAAAATGATTCCCTTAGGATAGATTATCAGAATTAGGGATAAATTGATATCAAATCCTTTCCTCCTGTATTTTTTTGGGGAAAAATATGAACATTTTAGAGACACTTGAGACCTACTGCCCGAGGATTTCAGAAGCGTATTACCAATTACAGTCACATGAGAAACCATTTCAGGACATCCTGACACACATAGAGTCTTACGGTGTAAAATGTGTGTGTGTGTATACATATATACATGGAGACATAGACAATCTTGCCTTATTTGTATTTCTTTCGTTACTTTTGGGGTTAGATATTCATGCCCATATTTGTTAATTCCTTGCCCTCTTTTAGGAATTGACTATTCAGGCCCTTCACAATTAAGTATTTTATTTCAATCTCTGGGGACTGTCATGTCCCAGATTCTTTATCTTGCCCTCTTTTGAATAGAGAGGGGCTCTATTCCCTCCTTCAAGCCCTCTGGAAATTCTCTTCTGAATTCAAGATCCTTTGACGCAGGACTGGGCTTTGGTAGCTAAGAGCTTCGATGAGAATGCAAACAAGTGTATAGGAGTCTTAAAGCATGCAAAGCCAGGTGAGCGTTCACCCTCAGGTGGGGAATGCAAAGACAGATGAGCGTTTGACCTCAGGTGGGGCATGCAAAGCCAGCTGAGCGTTCGTCCTCACGTGGGGAATGCAAAGCCAGGTGAGCGTTCATTTTCAGGCGAGATTGTTTAAAGGGAAGAGAGTGGTCTGTGTATAATTTTCTTTTCTCTGTCCATTTTTTTTAATATCCCAGAGGGACCCTGGGTGTTTTTTTTTTAACTCCTTATTGTGACTCAAACTGGGTCTCTAAATAAACTCCTCTTAGGAGGCCTAAGACACAGATTTAGAGAAAATATATCATTTAAAGTGCTTTTTTGAAGTCATGTGATGAATTATCAGAGCAGGAATCTCCTCACCGCCCACTGAGCTCTGTATCTTCTTTGGCTCTGATGTAGGGGAGAAACTTTCTTCTGTTCCTCTCTTTATCCCTTTTCCCTTCTAAGACTGAAACAGAGAGCATGGCTTGCCCTGAGAAACCTGCACCACAGGTGATCAGTGGGTGGCAAGTGCAAGGCGGTTATATTTGTCAATGTTAAGTGTGGTATGGCATGTGTGGGAGTACAGGAGGTGACAGCAATTCATTCACACGTAGAGTAGGGTTTAGCAATGGTAATCAAGGGGCTTTTCGGAGAGGAGAGGCCATTAGTGGTCACCTTAAATGATGGACAGGATTTGGAAATACAGTAAAGGAATCAGCTAAGTTTCTATCAGTTTCTACTCTTGTCTCACTGTTACCACCAGGAATCCTGGTTGTCAGTGTTGCTGCTGGAGATAGTCACCCATCCCTCCGTTACCTATCCATCATCCATCCATGCAAGTATGCACTCATACAGCCACCTGATGTTTCCTTTATTTATTTGTTCATTCTTCCCATGATCCCTCCAACTTTCCATTCATTCTTTCACTAGCTCCAAGGCCCTACTCTGTGCAGCATGCTGAGGGCAGAAATATTGACAAGATTCTAGATTTCAAGAAGTACACAGTCTGATGGTTAGCTGGACAACTTCAACCTAGGTAACAATACAGTGCAATAAATACACCTCATAGAAGTTTGTTTACAATGCTGGATGTCTACCTGTATAAATGTCCCCTTCCCAAAAAGGCCTTACCTGACCACACAATCTGAAATAGGTTCTTGTTATTATTCTTTTTCATAATATTCTTTTCTTTCAGATCAATTATCACAGTTTGTTACCATGTACTTTTTTTTTTTTTTTGAGACAGAGTCTTGCTCTGTTGCCCATGCTGGAGTGCAATGGCATGATCTCAGCTTACTGCAACCTCCGCCTCCTGGGTTCAAGTGATTCTCCTGCCTCAGCCTCCTGAGCAGCTGGGATTACAAGCGCATGCCACCATGCCCAGCTAATTTTTTTGTATTTTCAGTAGAGACGGGGTTTCACCATGTTGGTCAGGCTGGTCTCGAACTCCTGACCTCGTGATTTGCCTGCCTTGGCCTCCCAAAGTATTATGTACTTTTTTTTTGAGATAGAGTCTCACTCTGTCACCCAGGCTGGAGTGTAGTGGTGCTGTCTCAGTACACTTCTGCCTCCAGGGCTCAAGCTATCCTCCCACCTCAGCCTCCTAAGTAGCTGGGACTCCAAGTGTGTGCTACCATGCTTGGCTAATTTTTAAATTTTTTGTAGAGACGAGGTGTCACTATATTGCCCAGGCTGGTCTCAAACTCCTGGGCTCAAGCGATCCTCTGTCTCTACCTCCCAAAGTGCTGGGATTACAGGCATGAGTCACCACTCCTGGCCTGTTATTAAATACTTAATGGTATCTTTATTTGCTTAATATGTCTTCATAGTTGACTGGAAGCTCCATGGAGGCAAGTTCTACGTGGGCAAGTTCAATGTGGGCTTTGCTTATCATTGAATACTCAACACCTGGTCCATGTCTGGCACATAGCAGGCCCTCAGTAGACATTCACTAAATAAGTTAATAAGTAAGCACAGACTATACTGAGGGTTGAGAATTTCTTGCAGTAAATCAGTGGTTCTCAAAGTGTAATCCTTGGACCAGCGGGATCAACAATAAGTGGGAACTTGTTAAAAGTGAACATTTTTTTTTTTTTTTTTTGAGACAGAGTCTCACTCTGTTGTCCAGGCTAGAATGCAGTGGCGCTATCTTGGCTCACTGCAACCTCCGCCTCCCGGTTTCAAGCGATTCTCCTGCCTCAGCCTCCTGAGTAGCTGGGCTTACAGGCGCCCGTCACCACATCCGGCTAATTTTTGCATTTTTAATAGAGGTGGGGTTTCACCATGTTGACCAGGCTGGTCTCGAACTCCTGACCTCAAGTGATCTGCCCTCCTCAGCCTCCCAAAGTGCTGGGATTTACAGGTGTGAGCCACTGCACCCAGCCAGAAGTGAACATTCTTTTTTTTTTTTTTTTTTTTTTTTTTTGAGACGGAGTCTGGCTCTGTCACCCAGGCTGGAGTGCAGTGGCGCGATCTCGGCTCACTGCAAGCTCCGCCTCCCGGGTTTACGCCATTCTCCTGCCTCAGCCTCCCGAGTAGCTGGGACTACAGGCGCCCGCCACCTCACCCGGCTAGTTTTTTGTATTTTTTAGTAGAGACGGGGTTTCACCGTGTTAGCCAGGATGGTCTCGATCTCCTGACCTCATGATCCGCCCGTCTCGGCCTCCCAAAGTGCTGGGATTACAGGCTTGAGCCACCGCGCCCGGCCCAGAAGTGAACATTCTTGACCCCACCGCAGGTCAGAAATGAAACCAGAAATCTGGGGTTGGATCCCAATAATCTGTGTTTTAACAAGACTTGCAGGTCATTCTGATGCACACTGAAGTTTGAGAACACTTACTAGATTAATGAATGGTCAGTCTAATGTATCTTAGACACCTAGATTTTAACACACAGGCAAGAATAATTTTATCAGAATAGGGGAATACTTCATGGAGAAGGTGATATTTTAAGGAAATTTCCAGCTAGATAAATCATGGAACGGCAATTCAAATAGAGAATTGTATACCCAAAGGCATATAGTAATGGATTAGCATGGCATTTGGAAGGATCTATAAGTGATTCTATGGGAAGGTCGGTGCATGGCAGGAAATGGCCTGAGATAAAATAAAGACGGAGATGTAGGCAGGGGTCTTGAATGTCGGTTGTTAAGCAGGGAGATAACGTGCATCAGATTACTCCACTTTACAGCTGAAGGAATCCTGCTCCCAGGCTGAAGTGTAGTGCTACACTACAGCTGGAGAAATTCCTCCACCCTACAGCAAAAGCCGGTCCCGAGCAAACTTCCCTGGGCTCACTTTCCTGTTCCTGCTTTCCCTCCTCCCTTCTTCTGCTGCTCCCTCTTCTTCTTTTCCCCTCTCCTGTGGGTGAGACAGCCCAGCTGCTGGGGGCTAAACCTAGCCTTCCCCAACCTGGCCTAACCGCTGATGTCAGCTCTGTCCAGGCTGACTGGTTCGCAGCTCTGGAGCCAAGCCTGGCCCAGCCCCCTGCTTTAGGGGAAAGCTTGGGATGCTGGTATGCTCAGAGGGAACACTGTAGATCTACCTAGTAGGAGGGTTCATCTGGGATTTCCAGGGCTCTAGAGAAATAATCCTTTCCCCTGGAGACTTCCTGCTCCTAGAGAGGGGGCAGCAGCATCAGGGCCAGGGTTTCTTGGGACCTAGCCTTGCATCATTCAGTGCCACCCTCCCCAGGGGAACTGGCTCCAAGCTGTGCCTGCTCCTCTCTGATGACTCACAGCAGGACTGGTCTCCAAGATAGTAAACCTAATGGTGCCTGGAAGTGAAGGGTGATAACAGCCTTAGTGACAATAGATACTATGCATTGAACACTTAGTGCTTGCTCTGGGTGGAGCTATGAGTCACCTACACCTGTAGTTCTCAATGTTATGTGATCCAATGCCCCTTTCTTACAAAAAAATTTTTACAACACCACGTTTAGCATATGCAGATAATATAACCAAAGTACATCACGATTTCATAAAATTAGGCCATAAAATGTCATAATTAACGTACAGGTGAAATAAAAGAAACATATAGGTCAGGCACAGTGACTCACACCTATAATCCCAGCACTTTGGGAGGCTGAGGCTGGTGGATCACCTGAGGTCAGGAGTTTGTGACCAGCCGGCCAACATGGTGAAACTCTGTCTCTACTGAAAATACAAAAATTAGCTGGGTGTGGTGGTGCATGCCTGTAATCCCAGCTACTTGGGAGGCTGAGGCAGGAGAATCGTTTGAACCTGGAAGGCGAAGGTTGCAGTCAGCCGAGATCATGCCACTGCACTCCAGCCTGGGAGACAGCAAGACGCCATCTCAAAAAAGAAAACAAAAGAAAAGAAATGTATAGCACAAGGATGTATACTTCAACATATAAATGCTTGGACAGACCCCTGCTAGGAGATATAATAGTCGTAAGCTTGTACCTTACACAGAATCCTTGTGAATGTGCAACAGTTACAAGTACAGACTGATACAGGTGTGTTACATGACTGGCTCAAATACTGCCAGTCCCATTGCCATTCAGTTATGATTTACTGCAAGAGAACTCTCTTACTAAAGTTCTAAATAAAAACCCAATCTTCCCTTGATTTACATGGTGGGCTACTATCTTTTGTTTGTCCCTCCAGATACGTGCTCCTTCCCTTTCTACTCTGCTCTTAGCCCTGGAAGCCTGGCTCACCAACCAT
This sequence comes from Macaca thibetana thibetana, assembly GCF_024542745.1. NCBI lineage: Eukaryota > Metazoa > Chordata > Mammalia > Primates > Cercopithecidae > Macaca > Macaca thibetana. Next base: position 47,640,986 of record NC_065592.1, read on the forward strand.
GTTCATGCCCTCTGGTTTATGAGAGCCCTGGTAGGAGATGGACCAACGGAAGAATGGAAGATTGGGACATTTATTTCTCTGGCTACCTCCTTGGCTATATACCTCAAACTAAGATCACTGCTGCTCTCAAGGTGGCTGATATGGTTTGGATCTGTGTCCTCACCCAAATCTCATGTCGAATTGTAATCCCCAATGTTGGAGGTGGGGCCTGGAGGTGATTGGATCATGGGAATGGATTTCTCATGCATGGATTAACACCATGCTCTTGGTACTGTTCTAAAAATAGTGAGTTCTCATGAGATTTGGTGGTTTAAAAGTGTGTCTCACCTTTCCCCTCTCTCTCTTGCTCCTGCGCTGGCCATGTGACTTGCCTGTTTATGTAACACACCTGTATCAGTCTGCACTTGTAACTTACACATTCATGGAGATTCTGTGTAAGGTACAAGCTTATGACTACTTATTATATCTTCTAGCAGGGGTCTGTCCAAGCATTTACATGTTGAAATATACATCCTTGTGTTATACATTTCTTTTAATTCACCTTTACATTAATTGTGACATATTATGGCCTAATTTTATGAAATCATGATGTAGTTTGGTTATATTATCTATGTATGCTAAAGGTGGTGTTGCAAAATGTTTATTATAAGAAAGGGGCCTTAGGTCACATAACGTTGAGAACTACAGGTATAGGTGACTCATAACTCCATCCAGAGGTGGAAACAGGGGATCACCTGAGTCCAGGAGTTTGAGACCAGCCTGAGCAATATAGTTACACCTTGTCTCTACAAAATTGTGTTTTCTGAGGCCTCCTCAGAAGCCAAGAAGATGCCAGCATCATGCTTCCTGTACAGCCTGCAGAACTGTGAGTCAATTAAACGTCTTTTCTTTATAAATTACCCAGTCTTAGGTATTTATAGCAATGTGAGAACAGACTAATACAGTGGCCATGGTGGATTGAATGGAAGCCCCCAAAAAGATATGCCCACGTTTTGACTCCCAGAACCTGTGAACATGACCTTATTTGGAGAAAGGATCTTTGCTGATGTAATTCAGGATCTCAAGATAAGAACATGCTGTATGATCTGGGTGGGCCCTGAATCTAATCACAAGTATCTTCATAAGAGACAGAAGAGAAATCAGAGAAGAAGAGATGGCTGCATGAAGATGGAGGCACAGATTGGAGTTATGCAGCCACAAGCCAAGGAGCCCTTGGAAGCTGGAAGAGCAGATTTCTTCCCTGGGGTCTTTGAAAGGATTGTGACCTTGCTTTGGTTTTAAACTTTTGGACTCTGGAAATTTGAGAATCTTTTTTTTTTTTTTTTTTTTTTTGGTCTTAAGTCACCAAGTTTGCGGTAATTTGTCATGGCAGCCCTAGGAAATGAATACTCTCTGCAACACTCCGCCCACTCTGCAACATACACTCTTCTTCCAGGTTCTAGTAATCTCCCACCCCTCACTCCTTGGGCATGGTGGTGGTGATAGATCTGCTCCTGCCAGACCTGGGTTTCTGCCATATCCCTTCTGTCTTCCCCATCCTTGTCCACACCCTTGGATATTCCTGGACTATTTAATATATCTTAAAACCACACAGCTGGGTGTGGCAGCATCAGGAGGCTGAGACAGGAGGATTGCTTGAGCTCAAGAGTGCAAGACCAGCCTGGGCAACACAGAGGGACCCCATTGCAATTAAAAAATAAAAATAAATCAATTAAAAGCAAATTAAAACCACACGACAATACTTTATGATTATATGTAAGAGTTAGGTTCTAGGCTCACGTAATTGTAATGTCAGACAAATGAATGATGAACCATTTGAAAGGTGTGGGGACCAAGCAACAACTTGTCATTGCATGGGAATACCCTAAGTGTCACAGTACCTCTAGCATCCCTAGCCAGAAGGGTTCCACAGTCATCATTACAACTAAAAGTGGCCCTACAAATGTCTAACCCCCTGTCCCCAGAGAGTGGCATCATCTTATTGTGAACTATTGATTATATAATATCTCGTTTAATCCTTACAACCACATTTTGACATGGGTACCCTCTCTACAGATGCAGAAATAGTCTTAAAGAGGTCAAGAAACCTGCTTTCTGAGGTGGACCTGGAGTTCAGCCTCAGTTCTGAGGAGACTTAAGGTCTGTGTTCCTAATTGCAAAACTGTACTTTGGGTCTTTGTCAGGGGAGAAGGTGGGGAGGGCTGGGGAAGATACAGTGCTGTGGGAGATCAAGTCTAACTCTTTGTGGAGAAGAGGGGTTCCGTCAGAGATGTGCTAGTCTGGGTATGCTAGGCTAGGCATAAGAACTTATTGCCTTCAAATCTTAGTGGCTTAACAGTAAGATTGATTACTTGCTTCAGCAAAATCCAATGCAGATCTTGATAGGGAACTCTCTCCTGGGTAACTCTCACCCAAGTGGTGAAATCAGAGATTTGGCCTTCTTCCATTAGGAGGTTTCACCATTCCCAGAGCCTTTTGCTTCCAGCCTCACAGGCAGAGGAGAGAGTGTGTAGAAATTTTTTTATTTTATTTATTTATTTTTTTTGAGACGGAGTCTCCCTCTGTCACCCAGGCTAGAGTATAGTGGCACGATCTTGGCTCACTTCAACCTCTGCCTCCACAGTTCAAGCGATTCTTCTGCCTCAACCTCCAGAATAGCTGGGATTATAAGCGTCTACCACCATGCCTGGCTAATTTTTTGTGTTTTTGGTAGAGACGGGGTTTCACCATGTTGGCCATGGCTGGTCTCAAACTCCTGACCACAGGTGATCCACCTGCCTCGGCCTCCCAAAGTGCTGGGATTACAGGCATGAACCACTGTACTCAGCCTAAGTGTGTAGAATATTTCATGGCCAAATGTGAAAGTGGTATGATCTCTTCCACCTCTCTCCATTGGCAGAACTCAATCACGCAACATACCTACATGCAAGGGATCCTGGGAAACGTAGTCTGTATCTGTTGAACACAGCATTGTCTCTGCAGAAGAGATGTTAAGCTCATCCAGTCCCTACAGCTGGAGCATAAAGAAGGGAAACTTAAATTCAAGTGTTTTATTTGCTATTTATCTATTACCATGGTTTGAAGGTGTCCCCCAAGTTTATGTGTTGGAAATTTAATATCCAATGCAACAGTGTTGGAAATGGGGCTGAATAAGAGGTGATTAGGTCATGGAGGCTCTGCCCTAATGAGTGAATTAAGGTCATTATCTCAGGAGTGGATTAGTTCTTGAGAGATTGGATCTGTAAGAAAAGTGAGTTCAGCACCCTTTTGCACTCTTGTTCTCACCCCTCTTGCCTTTCCACCTTTCATGAGGGGATGATGCAGCATGAAGGCCCTCACCAGATGCTGGCACCTTGATATTGAACTTCCCAGCCTCCAGAACTGTGAGAAATAAATTTCTTTTCTTTATAAACTACCCAGCCTGAGATGTTCTGTTATAGCAACACAAAATGAACTGAGACATCTGTTGAATGACCATCTTCATGTCTTGCCCCCTTTAAGGGCCTCAGTTTCCTCATTTGTCAGATGGTTATGGTGGCCAATCCCTCACAGCTGCATGATGACCAGATGTAAGAGGAATAGGATGCTAGTTGAGAGAAATCATGAAGAGAGCAGCCCTCACCTGAGGTCTGTCCTTGTCCCACAGCTCTCCTGACTCCACTGTCACCTTCTGCAGGCAATAAAGCCCAGCAAGATCTCTTGGATCTTGAGGAGGCCAGGCTGCCTCTTCCTCCCTGTGAAGTCTCAAGCACCTATGGTATCTCTAAATACTGGCATTGTTGGGGGAAAAGGGTTCAGGGGAGTAAACAAAGAATTAGAAGCCAGATATTAGAAACTATCAGAGGCCTCTGGCAAGGGCCCTCAAGACCCAGTGGAGGTGCTAGGGATCCAGGCATCAATCTAATGAAATTCTAGAGCTATGGTCAAGGAGCCAGTGCTGGGGCAGGGATGAGTGATGCCCCCTCCAATGGACTCCCAGTTTTTTGTCTTCCTAAAACCTCTTTTCCAGGAATCAACTCTCCCATACCCAAACCACAAAGTTGTAGTGGGAGCTGCCATGTTTCTACAATATGACCCTGACCCTTTGTCACTTGATTGGTCCAGGGTCAGGCACCTGAGCCATGCTGGAATATTGAAGAGAGAGAAAACAGGGCTATATTAACTCCCCTCCAGCTGATTGGCCCAACAACATATAACAGTTAGGCGCTCTTGGCAGCCATATTTTCCTTACTATATAGGAGTAACAAGCAGAAGAATCTGGTTTTATGAGAGAGAACAAAAGTCAGAAAGATTCCCAGTGGCATTTGAGTTTCTAATTCTACTCCATTCCTGAGGCTAGGCTATAATCTAGTCCCTTGTCTCTATGAGATGTTCCAGTATCATTATAATTAAGTTGCCCTTCTTGATTGAACTAGTTTAGGTAGATTTTTGTTAATTACAATCCAAAGATTGCTAAGAAATAGTATGAACCTTATTATAAAATATATTTTTTCATTCAGAAAATATTTGTGGAGCAACTACTATGTTCTGGGTACTGTACAAGGTGCTTGAAATTCAACGATGAATAGGGTAGATATGGTATCTCCCCTCAGGGACCTTCTACTTGGAGGTAGAATAAAAGACTGGGGCAGGAACAGATCTCAAACAAGTGCTATACAGGTAAATTTCAGGGTTTTTTTGGTTTTTATTTTTTGAGACAAGGTCTTACTCTGCCACCTAGGGTGGAATACAGTGACACAATCATGGATCACTGCAAATTCGACCCCCTGGGCTCAAGCAATCCTCCTGCTTCAGCCTCACAAGTAGCTAGGATTACAGGTGTGTACCACCACACCCAGCTAAATTTTTTTTGTAGAGACAGGATACCACTGTGTTGCCCAAGCTGGTCTTGAACTCCTGGGCTCAAGCAATCCTCCTCCCTCAGCCTCTCAAAGTGCTGGGATTACAGGCGTAAGTCACCACACCCTACCAAATTCCCGGTTTATGAGAACATGTAACAAGGTTATGAAAACATATGAGCTTTGGTCAGGCATGGTGGCTCATGCCTGTAATCCCAGCACTTTGGGAGGCCGAAGTGGGCGGATCATGAGGTCAGGAGATCGAGACCATCCTGGCTAACACAGAGAAACCCCATCTCTACTAAAAATACAAAAAATTAGCCGGGCATGGTGGTGGGCACCTGTAGTCCCAGCTACTTGGGAGGCTGAGGCAGGAGAATGGCATGAACCCGGGAGGCGGAGCTTGCAGTGAGCAGAGATCAAGCCACTGCACTCCAGCCTGAGTGACACAGCAAGACCCCGTCTCAAAAAAAAAAAAAAAAAAAAAAAAAGAACATATGAGCTAAGAACTGAAGGACTGAGTGAGAGTTGGGTAGAAGGAGCTGGGAATTCAGAGGTAGAGTGAGGGGAGCATCCCATCTAGGAAGAAGAGCATGAGTAATGATAACTCTATCATGAAACCAGCATCCTTTGAAGAGAGAGCAATACTTCAGCTGAGTTGGGCCAGCTGAGGGTCCTGGTTTCTCACTTCACCCCACTTTGGGCTCTCAGTTAATACATTGGTGAAAGATGCTTTCCTATTCCCCAGAAGCAGCCCGGCAAAGACCACTCCATCCTGTCCTGACTCTTCTATTCCTTGTTGAGCTATTACATAAGGAGAAATATAAAACACTTCCAGAAAGGCCTTGGCACACTGAACATGATTTGTATATCAATACCTCCCTTTCATTCATGCTTCTGTCACTCATGCCATAGGAAGAATGCTAGCTTTCTTCCTAATAGCCACATCCCACCTTCCTTGCTCCTATATCGGGGGCAGCAATGTGCCTAGTCTTAGCTAAGACTACATTTTCCTTGCAGATTGGGATGGCTAATGAGAAGTCAGGGGAAGTGATTGGGTGGCGTTTTGAGAAATCTGTACAAAAGAGGCTAACTCAGGTAGCAAGTACCACTTCATCTTTACCCCCATCATTCTTCCTTCACCCTCCCTGGGACATGGACTTAATGGGCAAGGCCCTAGCAGTCATCTTTTATCCATGAGGTGATCTTAAGGAGTAAAGTCATGTGCCACGGATAGCAGAGCAGAAGACAAAATAATTCTAATCTAGAGACCTTGTAGATACAGTCCCCATACCAGCCTAGCCTTTCCTAGGAGAAAACTAAGACCCTGTCTTATTTAGGCCACGGTTAACTTGGATCTCTCTTACTAGCAGCTGAGCAAAATTCTTCATTGATATAACCTCAAAACCCTCTTGTATTCCAGTTTCTCTCCACCAAATAGCCCCAAGTCATTCATTCATTCATTCATTCATTCATTCATTCACTGATTGATAACCATTCCATATTCTAGAATCAGATAGACTATGTTGGTATAAAAGCATGTTGTAAATACCAAAAGCATTAAACACATGTTACACTGTGCTATTATTTTCATTAATATTATAATTTATTGTTACTCCAGTGTCATAATTAAGGAGATATTAGTAAGTAGTATGCAATTTACTGGGGGGAAACTCCTGTTTCCTGGTGTGAATTATTGAAACCAGTGCTATTTGATGTTGTAAATTAAAGAAGCAAGGGATGATCTAGTATAAGCATGTCTCAAAGTTCAGTATGCACAGAGAAAAACTTGGGAATCTTATTCAAATGCAGATTCAGATTCAAAGAGGGTCTGGGGCAGGGCCTGAGATTCTGCATTTCCAAAAAGGTCCTAAGTGATACTGCTTGCCCTGAACCTTTGAGTAGCAGGGACCTAAGAGACCTTCCAGGTGCTGGGGAAGAAAATAATAAGAGAAGAGAAAGGTAAGCCGAAAGTAGAGAGGAGAGAATTTCTGAAATGGGAAATAAGAAGTTACTCAGAAACTTTACCTTCAAGCAGGTTAGTAGCTTAATAAAAGTCAGAAACTGTGCATGCATAATTTCATTTAATTTTTTACAATTTTATGTAAAAGGAATTATAAGTCTTATTTTACAATTGAGAAAGTGGAAACTCAAAGACGTTAAAAATGTACCCAGAGGAGTCAGGTACAGTGGGCTCATGCCGATAGTCCCAGCCACACAGGAGGCTGAGGCAGGAGGATCACTTGAGCCCGTGAGTTCATGACACCCGCCTGGGCAACATGATGAGACCCTGTCTCAAAAAAAAGAACCCAAAGTCAGCAGTGGCAGGGATAGGATTGGCCCCAAGCTTTTCAGTGTCCAGAGTGTGTATTTTTTTCCCAAGCACCTTGAGGGAAGTTTGCTCCTTTTGCTGAATTCTTCCTCCTCATCCAGGACATGTTGGTCAGAGGAGGACAAGACCATTGTAGGGTACCAGACCTACTGCTATTTGAATCTGCTCAGCTCAACTCTTATCAATCCTGAAGGCTTTCTGTGGCTGCTATATTTTGATTTAAAATGCTGGAAGCTGGGTTTTGATAGGGCCCAGGAGTGGGGAGCAGGAGAGGTTTCTGAGGGATGTTTACAAGTTTTTTGAGACACTTTCTGTGTTGTAAGCCCAGTATTCCTTGTAGAGGCTGCCATATTCCAGAGTAGCAAGAGCACATCCTGGAGAGGGGGAGCTGCCAAGGCGAGAGCAACCCCTACTTGGGCTCAGACCTGGGACCCTCACTTTCTCCTTGGATACCTGAGACCATTGAGGGGCTAATAAAACCTGAGATTCATCCCAGCAATTGGCAGACTGGCAAGTACCAGGCCCTGGTGAGGACCCTCACTTCCTCCCAAGATAGGAGATAAATGGACACTTTGTGTACCCATAAAGGGTCAGCCACTCAGGGAGGATCCTCTGTGATTGACTGCTGGTTCTGCTCCCCACAGCTCTGGTGTAAATCTGGACCATTGCCTTCTCCAGTTTCCCCCATGTGGTTCGCCTTTGTCTAATCTCACTACCGTGGGGAGCTAGGGAAGCTTCCCTGCACAATAAATCTTTGATTGGGAAGGCGGTTTTATCATTTGAGAGGAAAGAAAGTTAAAGAAGGAGAGGACGTAAGAGACTAATGTGTTCAAGGAGTAATGCAAGGGATGTGAAAAGGCAGGGAGGGGGTCCCGGCTGAGCACAGGGTGACAAGAAATGGATAAGCCTGGGATCGCAGGGCGTGGTTGAGGAGGTGCCAAGGGGAAGAATCCCAGAGGCACACCAGGAAAGCTAGCCAGGGGACTGAGCTCAGAAAAGGGCGAAAGAGCTTTCAGGATACAAGAGAAACCAACACACATACTGTGGTTCCCTTTCCTCCCCAGAGGACAAACTGTTCTGCTTTGACGTTGGCTATGCAGATGTGCTGAGGCTGTTGGGCATGTTGGTTCCAGGCCTGGGATGCAGCCACAGCAGCACCAGAGGCAGGGAGGGAGGGGATGGTAGGGGCCTCTCGCTGAAGGATGCCCAGAGGCACCCCAGTGTGGAGCAGCCCAAAGGGAAGGACTTAACAGCATCTACTCTGGCTGAGCCTAAATCATCCTCCAGCCTCCTTTTCTTCAGACGTGTTTTCTATTCCGGGTTCCCACTCTCCCCTTGTTTCTGAGACAGCATCAGCATTTCCAGGATTATGAAGGCCAAGGCCACCAGATGGGCTGCAACACTGAATGACGTTGGATATCCCAGGCCACCCTTGCTCTGTCTGCCCTGGTCCTAAAAGTAGAGAAAAGCCAGGAAAACCCTCCATGGAGCCCACAGCCTTCACTGTCTCCTGGCCACCATGTCATGCTGCTCAAAATGGTTGACAGTACTTGCTCCCTCTACTTTTTTGATTCTCGTTCCCCCAGCACTCTCTAGTCTAGCTTCTGCCCTGCCCCTTCCACTGAAACTGCTCTTGCTAATGTCATCAACAGTTTGGGGCCAAATCCAGGGGCCACTACTCAGCCTTTACTTTTTCTATCAGCTATTGCCTGTTGATTATACTCTTTTTTTTTTTTTTTTGGAGACAAAGTCTAGCTCTGTTGCTCAGGCTGGAGTGCAGTGGTGTGATCATGGCTCTCTGCAGCCTTGACCTCTTGGGCTCAAACGATCCCGCCTCATCCTCCCAAGTATTTGGGACTATAGGCATGTGCCCGACTAATTTTTTTTTTTTTTTTCTAGTAGAGATGGGGTTTTGCCATGTTGCCTAGTCTGGTCTCGAACTCTTGGACTCAAGCGATTCACCCGCCTTCATCTCCTAAAATGTTGGGATTACAGATGTGAGCCATTGTACCTGGCCTCAGGTTCTTTCTAACTCAAATCTCTGCCAGCTCCTAGGGTGTAGCCCTCAACCTCCTAGTCTAAGATGGTTCCATCTCATGCTCCAAACAGCACAATGGAGGGAGGATAAAAGACAAATGTAAAAGACATGCTCCTACTTTCTCTCAAAGAATTCTAGAAGCTGCTATGTGACATTCCCCTCCCCGCCCTTTTTTTTTTTTTTTTTTTTTTTTTTTTGAGTCAGAGTCTCACTCTGTCGCCCAGGCTGGAGTGTAGTGGTGTGATCTCAGCTCACTGCAACCTCTGCCTCTCAGGTTCACGCCATTCTCCTGCCTCAGCCTCCCAGGTAGCTGGAATTACAAACACGTGCCACCACGCCTGGTTAATTTTTTTGTATTTTTAGTAGAGACAGGGTTTCACTGTGTTAGCCAGGTCTCGAGCTCCTGACCTCATGATCCACCCGCCTTGGCCTCCCAAAGTGCTGGGACATTTCCACTTTATTTATTTATTTATTTATTTAGATGGAGTCTGGCTCTGTCACCCAGGCTGGAGTGCAGTGGCACCATCTCGGCTCACTGCAAGCTGTGCCTCCCGGGTTCACGCCATTCTCCTGCCTCAGCCTCCCAAGTAGCTGGGACTACAGGCGCCCACCACCACACCTGGCTAATTTTTTGTATTTTTAGTAGAGACGGGGTTTCACCGTGTTAGCCAGGATGGTCTTGATCTCCTGACCTCGTGATCCACCTACCTCGGCCTCCCAAAGTGCTGGGATTACAGGCATGAGCCACAGCGCCTGGCCTCCACTTTTATATTATTGACCCAAACTCAGTCACATGGTCATATCTATCTGCAGAGAGGCTGGGAAATGTAGTCCTTATTTAGCTAAAAATTGTATTACCATGAATGAGGGGGAGAACAGATATGGAGGGATAACAAGAGGCCCATGTTAGAGCTTCCACAACACCACCAATGGTGGATTCTATGGACTGGTTCACATAACATCCCTTCCCATCTCCTTCCAGTGCATTAGCGCTGGGATGCAACACTTCCTAGACTCCGTTGCAGCTGGCATTCCAAATGAGCTTTAGGAATTGTCATTCTATAAACTTGCATGTGACTTGAATCTGAAACTAAGTTAAGTGGAGAGAGAGGATGCAGGTAGGGCATTAGTTTTGCTGATGTGGATTGTGGCGGATTGATTTTGTAGTCCCCAACCAGTACTGGTTTCTGGCCCAGTAGCTTCCTGCGGCAGGAGTGGTGGCAGGTTCTTTCATGATCAGTGATGGCAGACCCGTGATGATTCTGAGGGTCTGCAATTATTTCTGGAAGCTCCATTTTAAGTCTACTCCTCCAGCCCTCTAGTAATATTGTAAGCCAGAACTTTTCAAACTTTAATGTTCATATGAATGGCCTGAAAAATCTAGATAAAATGCAGATTTTGATTCAGTAGATCTGCCATGACATATAAGATTTTACATCTCTAACAAGCTGTAGGGTAATGCCTGATTGGGAAGATGGATTTCTTAGTAACTCAAGCCTGGGGTGTCCTGTGCTCACGTATACCTGGTCATAAATTCCTTTCTGCTTTAACTATTGTATTAGTCAGTGTTCTCCAGAGAGACAGAATCAATATATATCAATGTCTACTGTATCTATATCTGTATCTATAGAGAGAAACTGTCAATGGGGAAAAAAAAACTCTGTAATATACAATATATTTTAAAGAGGTTTATTTTGAGCCAGTATGAGTGACTGCAGCCTGGGGAAAACACCAACCCAGAGCCTCGAGTAAGTGCTCCCAAGGCATTCAGAATGCAACTCTGTTTTATACATTTCGGGGAAGCAGAAGTTACAGGCAAAGTCATAAATCAATACATGGAGATTATACTTTGGTTTGGCCCAAAAGGGTGGGACATCTTGAAGTGGGGGCTTGCAGGTCGTAAGTAGATTGAGAGATTCTTTAATTTGCATTTGGGTAAAGGAGTAAGGCTTTGTTTAAAATCTTGGAGTCAGCATGAAGGAATGTTTAGGTTTAATTTTAACATACATTAGTTAAGAAGTCTGCTAACCATCATGGGATGCTATGCCAGAGTTGGGCTGCAAGAGCAAGACACAACACACTGGGTCAGGGTGACCTGTCGGGTCTCTTATTCCTACAAAGAGTCCATTCTGTGAGCCTTATGGTCTCAATTTTGATATTAATGCAGATCAGTTGTTCTGTCTACATTGCAAAAGAGGTGGGGTTATAATGAGGCTTGTCTGACCTATCCTGTCATGACCAGGAACTCCATTTTTAAGGTTTTTCTGGTGTCTCCTTGGCCAAGAGGGGATCTGTTCAGTGGGCTGGGGGGGTTAGGATTTTATTTTTAGTTTACATTGACATATGAGAGGAGAGTCATTAGGGGGATTGTCTCATATGATTATGGAGGCTGAGAAGTCCTGCCACAGGTTGTCTGCGAGCTGGAGAACCAGGGAAGCTGGTGGTGTGGCTCCATCCAAATCCAAAGGCCTCAGAACCAGGCAAGCTGAAGGCATAATTCTCAGTCTAAGGCCACAGACCTGAGAACCCAGGGGCCTCTGGTATAAGTCCTGGAATCAAAAGGTTGGGGAGCCCCCGAGTTGTTGTCCAAGGAGAGGAGAGGAACAGTGTACCCCAGTTCCAGCAGATAGATGAACACATTCACCTTTTCTCTGTTTTTGTTCTCTGGGTTCTCAGCAGATTGAATGCTGCCCGCCCACATTAAGGGTGGATCTTCTCCATCGAATTCACTCAGACTCACACACTTACACATCCCAAAATAATGCTTTACCAGATTTCTAGGAATTTTTTAATCCAGTCAAGTTGACACCTAAAATTAACCATCATTACTACCGAGTGATGGTTTCTGATTCTCCTAATTCTACAATGGTTTCTCCCTTTTCTCTCTTCAAGGATCTTCTTCCCATGTTTGTCCCTTAAATATTGATGTATGCCAGGACTCAAGCTTAGGATCATTCTAGAAACTCTTCCAGGATGATCTCCTTTATTCTCCTGGTTTTAATCACTATTAATCTCAAATTCATATCTACAATCTATCCTCTTCCCTGAGCCCCAAATTCCAGTATTCATAGCTGACCAGAACTGAGTTCTACAGATGAGCAGTGCATGAAAGAAAGGTTCTGCGGTCAAATAAGCTTGGGAAATGCTGGATTAAATAGAATGAAATTGGTTTCCTTGTTGAGATACTTCTAGAACTGTTAATGTGCTAATATGCATTGCAGATTTCTAAGAGGGGGCATGTAGTACCTAGAGTTTCTTAATCTTGTTTGACATTTATGTTGGACACATTCTATGTGTTTTCATAGGTTCTCTTAGCCTGCCTAAGTCCTAGATCCTAGCCTTTTGCATTTCCTTAACTGTTGCCACTGCAGCCAACTCTGGCGTTCTGTGGCTAGCCCGCTGCTGCCAGGAGCCTCTGGCTCCTCCAAGCATCTTGCATCATTTCCCAGCCCTCCCTTTGGGCTCTGGATTTGTGCCTTCATTTAAAGCATCAGCATATAATCATTGCCCCAGGCTTTGTTTTCTAGGGAACCTGAACAACCCTCAACAGTCCCCCACCTTTTTTCCTGGGATATTAATGTCTCCTGGAACTAAGGTTCCTAGAGCATACTTTAGAAATACCATATTTCCCTGTATGCACCTTAGATTCAGCATGTCCAACAATGAATTGTAGTAGTCCGTTCTCACACTGCCATAAATAAATACCCGAGACTGAGTAGTTTATAAAGGAAAGAGGTGTAATTGACTTACAGTTCCACATGGCTGAGGAGGCCTCAGGAAACTTACAATCATGGCAGAAGGTGAAGGGGAAGCAAGGACCTTCTTCACATGGTGGCAGGAGAGAGAAGTGCAAGCAGGGGAAATGCCAGAAGCTTAGAAAACCATCAGATCTCGTGAGAACTCACTCACTATCATGAGAACAGCATGGGGGAAACTGCTCCCCATGATCCAATTACCTCCCTCCCTCCACATATGGGAAGTATAAGACAAGATTTGGGTGGGGAGACAGCCAAACCATATCATAAATCACTTGTGGGTCCCCACCATTTTCTAATGTGGCCAATTCACAAAGTTGCATTAGCTATCTGGCTCTGGAAGGCACTTGCCTAAGTGACCCTTGGTTTAGAACTTGAGGTCTCAGAGAGTGTCTTCATTGTTTTACCATCTTAGCCCCAGAACTATTCTGAGAGACAGAACAAGTATGTTCCTATTTCACTGACAAGGAAATAGTAAAAGGGATTGGCCTGGATGACACAGTTGGAAGTAGTGGAGCCAGGGCTCTAACCCAAGTTTCCAGCCTCCCAGTCCTGGCCTTGTACACTGATCAGGCCCATGTCTTCAGGTCCCCAACACTAAAAGGACACAGTGGGCTTTCATGGCCCTTCCTTTGCCCCCATTTTCCTGGCTAGATCTTCAGAGTAGCAAATACTAGCACTCTTGAGTTTTAGAGACTTTTAAAAACAGGCACATTTCCGAGGGAAAATCTTTGCACATGTTTTTCCCAGAAAGAAGAAAGTGTAATAATGTGTTGTCTGAACTAAGGACAGTAAGGTTTTGAGCGTGGCTAAACTTTCCTTCTTCAGGTGTGAAGAAAAAAAAAAGAGTAAACAGAACTAGATGTGTGGAGCAACCTTTGCAACCTTTGGGGGAAGGTCTCACTTAGGGGTTAAGCTTCTTTCCAGATAACCTTCTTGGAGAAGCTGACTTCATAGAGGGCAGTGGTTCTTTTTTTTTTTTTCTTTTCACCATAGTGCACGTGTCTTTATTTCTGGATGATATAAAAGAAAAAACTTAAAAAACACCCCAAACCAAACACCAGTGGATCCCCAAAGCAATGTGATTCCCTCATCCCACCCGGATAAATAGAGACTTCTGTCAGTCTACCCTTCCGCCCCCATAAACCCCTCTGCAGTAGACATACTCTGGGTATATATTACTCTACTTGGCAATAGACATCTCCCGAAAATACAATTCCTGCCCTGACACCTGACTCTTCCCTGGCCTCAGACCACCCGCCACTGTAGCACACTGGTGTCCTTGCCCCCCGTGGTCAGGGCCATGCTGTCATCCCACAAGAAGGCCACATTTGTCACGTGGCTGCTGTGTCCACCGTACTTGTGGCTGAGGGCTCGAGGCTGACAGCACGGGTAGCTAAACAGGTGAACTTTGCCAAAGTCATCAGCTGAAGCCAGCAACTTCCCATCATGGGAGCAGGCCACAGTGTTGATATCAGTGCCATCCGCCCCCTTGGACCAGATCCCAAACACCCCAAACCCCAGGACACAAGTAGCTGTGGCCCATTCCACGTTCCTCACAGCATCTGCACTGGTGATCTGCTTACAGGTAGCCGGGTCCCAATACAGAATCTCATAGTCCCCGGAGTTGGTGACAAAGCAGCTGCTGTCCTGGGCCCAATCCAGGTGGGTGATAAAACTGGAATGGCCCGAGCACTTGCCCAGGCGGCTGACCTTGCGGCCGCCCTGGTCCACCGTGTACACGTACACCAAGTTGTCGTGGGAGCCCACGGCCAGGTACGCCCCGTCTGGGGATAATTTGACCACTGAGATCTGTTCATTGCCGTCTGTGTGGATAACCACCAGGTCATGGGTCTCCGTGTCCAGCAGCAGCCATCTGCCAGTCGCTGTACCCACAGCCAGGACAGAGCCACTGGGGTGGAAGCCGGCTGAGCGGGCAGGGTCCTCGATAATCCTGCTCCACAGGGGCTGGTGGGACTCTGAGCTCCACAGATGCACCAGCTTATCCTGCCCGCAGGTCACAAACTGGGCCTGACTGGGGTGTGTGGCCAGGCCCCACAGCTCTTCCACATGGCCCTGGACCAGCAGCAAGAAGCCCGTGTGCACGGAGCCCTGCAGGATGGAATTGCGGGTGGTCCCCACGTACAGTGTGTCTCCGTGGCCCTCTGCCACAGTGCGCACAGGGCCAAAGTCCTCGGGGACCTCCACTTCCTGCAGCTTGCTGTCGTCAGAACCTCAGAGGACCACCTGCCGATCACGGCCCCCTCCGGACACCAGCGTCCCGTCCCGCAGGGCGCAGAGCCCAAACACGCCACCGTCATGGGCGCCCAGCGCACCGTCTGTGTGATACGGTTCCCACCTTTGCCCCAAACATAGAGGTTCCCCCCAGAGTCCCCCGTGACCACGTCGCCACCTTCCAAAAAGGTCACACACAGCACATACTTCGATTTCTCATGTTTCTCAAAGAGGCCTTGCCGCTTGCTCAAGCTGCCCCCCTCCAAGGTCCAGAAGTAGATGTGAGTTTTCCTGCAGGTGATAAGCACAGTGGGGTCCGTGGGGTGGAAGGTGGCCACCAATACAGCCTCGTTGGAGCACTTAACATCCACCACCTTGGTCTCCTTGGCCCAGTCCCACACCGAGAGCATGTGATCATTGGATTCATCTACTGCGCACAGCAGGTTGCCCCCATTAGATTTGGAGAAGCCCACACAGCACACGGCTCTGTCAAACACCCCCAAGCCCAGCACGTGTAAGGTGGAGAGGGAAACTGAGTCCCAGATGCGCACGTGGGGTGGCAGCGGCTTCCCTTCCTTAGTGGTGCCCGCCACCTGTCCTGTGGCGATGGTGACCATATCCGGGTGGATGGCCAAGCATTTGATGTCATTGTTGTGTCCCAGGTAGTGTCGCTGCCTCTGCTCCTCCACGCTGTATAGCACAGCCACGAAGGCCACAAAGTACACTGTCTCCCCGGAGGGCAGCAAATAAAGGTTGGCCCGGCAGTCTCGGCCACGGTAGCCATAGACCCAGTCCAGCTTGAGCCGGCAAGAAGGCAGCTCCGAGCGTGCGTCCAGGCTATAGGTGGGTGCCAGCTCATCTGGGATCAGCATGGGCACAGGGCGGACCCTCAGGAACATTTTCACGGAGCCATCCTCCACACTGAAGATAAATTCTTTGGTTTTGCCAGCTCCAAAGCTACTCATGGCGGCGGCTGGCGGAGCTTCAGGGAGGGCAGTGGTTCTTAAACTTTACTTTTGGTTACTTACTTGAGAATTGAATAATTGTTGTGAATTCTCTTCCTAGAAAAATTCACTTACAAATGTAAGGGAATAAAACAAAGTTGCTTGGTATTTCCTTCATGTTTGGTATTCTGAAATTTAATCATAGTTAATCTGGGTGTAGGTCTTTTTTGTTTTGTTTTGTTTATTCTTCTTGGTCTTCAGGGGGTCCTTTCAATGTGAAAGCTTTTGTGTTTTTTCACCTCCAGAAAATATTTCATTATTTATTTCTTTATTTTTTCCCCTCCATTTCCTCTGTTTTCTTATGCTGGAATTCCTGTTAAATAGTATGATAGAACTTCTGGATTCATCCTCCATACTTCCTAATTTTTCTTTTATACTTCTCACTTCTGTTCTTTCGAACTACATTTTATGAGAATTTCTTTTTTTTTTTTTTTTGAGATAGGCTGGAGTGTAGTGGTGTAATCTTGGCTCACTGCAACCTCCGCCTCCCGGGTTCAAGCAATTCTCATGCCTCAGCCTCCCAAGTAGCTGGGGTTACAGGAATGCACCACCATGCCTAGCTAATTTTAATTTTTAGTGAGACAGTTTTGCCATGTTGGCCAGGCTGGTCTTGAACTTCCAGCCTCAGGTGATCTGCCCGCCTCAGACTCACAAAGTGTTGGGATTACAGGCGTGAGCCACCACACCTGGCTGTTTTTTAGTCTCCTGAATTTCCTAGCTGCTTGATCTTTCAACTCTATTTTTCACTCTTCAGCTGAATCTATTTTGTTATTAAGCCCCTTGAATTTTTATTTGGGAAACTGAATTCTAAATCAATATTTAGTTCATTCTATTTTTTAATTTATTTTGAGACAGGATCTCGCTCTGTAACCTAGGCTGAAGTGCAGTGGCAAGATCAGAGCTCACTGCACCCTCAAACTCCTGGGCTCCAGTGATCCTTCTACCTCAGCCTCCTGACTAGTTGGAACTACAGGCACACACCACCACACCCAGATAATTTTTAAATTTTTTGTAGAGATAGAGTCTTGCTATGTTGCCCAGGCTGGTCTCAAACTCCCAGACTCAAGCAATTCTCCTACCTTGGCCTCCCAAAGTGCTAGGATGATAGGTGTGAGCTACCATGCCTGGCTTAATTCCTTTTAGTAAATGAAATATCTTTTCACATATCTTGTCGAGATATTAACTATGCTTAATCTAAAGCCTTGCTCTGTAAGTACTCATTAATTCTCATTCTTAGGTGTTTGTTTTTCAGATGGCAGTGTAGGGAACTAAAATTAATTTTTTCAGCAACTCTTATAAATTCTTAGTTGGAATGAACCCCTATAACAAAAGACAGATTAACAAGAGAAAAACAAATGAGTGTATTAGCATGTATATTTCATATACACATGGGAAATACCCAGGGAATTAATAGGCCTCAAAGAGATGGCTTGGAATTCCAGCTCATATAGCATCTTCAGCAAAGAACAGTAATTTTTAGAGAAGTGGCAAGACAAGGGACAAGGACATTGAATTTCTAAGGGCAGCAAATTGTGGAACAGCAAATAAATGGCAGTTACAGGCTATTCAGTAGAGCTTGCTATGTAGATTCCTTTGGTGCCATCTCCAGGTTGTTAAGCTCTAAAGTTGTCTCTGATGGTTAACTTTTGTCTTTCCTGATACAGCGGGTCTTTATCTTTGTAAATCTTCTCAAGTGCCTTCAACTCAAAATAATCCTTACATCAAAGTGGCATGTTTTGGGATGGCATATTCTGGTTTCCCACAGTGGATTTTTAATTTTTCATTTTTGAGACAGGGTCTCACTCTGTCACCCAGACTAGAGTGCAGTGGTGAGACTGTGGCTCACTGCAGTCTCAAACTCCTGAGATCAAGTGACCCTTCTACTTCAGCCTCCTGAATAGCTGAGACTAGAGGTGTGTGCCACCACACCTGGCTAATTAAAAAAAAAAAAAAGAATTGTAAAAATGGGATCTCCCTATGTTGCCCAGGCTGTTTGCAAACTCCTGAGCTCAAGCGATCCTCCCACCTTGGCTTCCCAAAGTGCTGGGATTACAAGTGTGAGCCACTGCACCCAGCCTACAGATGGATTTTGATGGCTCTGTTTCACAGTGTTAATTTTACCCAATCGCTTAGTAACTATAGATATTTGTGTTTTTTGCTTTTGTTTTTGTTTTTGAGACGGAGTAACGCTTTGTTGCCAGGCTGGAGTGCAGTGGTGCGATCTTGGCTCACCGCAACCTCTGCCTCCCGAGTTCAAGCATTTCTGCTGCCTCAGCCTCCTGAGTAGCTGGGACTACAGGTGCGTGCCACCAAGCCCGGCTAATTTTTTTTTTTTTTTTTTTTTTTTTTTTTTTTTTTTTAGTGGAGACAGGGTTTCACTGTGTTAGCCAGGATGGTCTCGATCTCCTGACCTTGTGGTCCGCCCACCTCGGCCTCCTAAAGTACTGGAATTACAAGTGGTAGCCACCGTGCCCAATCTGTTTGTTCATTTTTAAATTGTGCATTATTATTACTATTATTATTTTGAGACAGGGTCTTATTCTGTTACCCAGGCTGGAGTGCAGTGACATAATCATGGCTCACTGCAGCCTCGACATCCCAGGCTTAAGTGGCCCTCCTATCTTAGCCTCCCAAAGTGCTGGAATTACAGCTATGAGGGATTACAATAATGCTGGGATTACAGGTATGAGTCACTGTATGAATCTAGTGCATTCCTGTTCTCATCTGTTCTGTTTCCTGAGCCTGAATGTCGTAATTTTGTGGGAGGTTCTGGGCCAGTAGCGTGCTCATAATCTCAGCTACTAAGGAAGCTGAGACAGGAGAATCACTTGAGCTCAGGAGTTTGAGACCAACCTGGACAACATAGTGAGATACTGTCTCTAACTAGAAAAAGAAAAAGGGAAAAAAAAAGAAAGTAACTTTGTGGGAAGAAGAATGTGTTGATTGGACAAATACATGGGGGATGTATGTCGGGAAGAAGAGAACCCATCGTGTCTTTGAGCATATCCAGTTTCTTACTGGGGCATTCGCTGGCTTGGTGTGGAGAAAATCTCCACTGCAGCTGGCTGATTAGTACAAGTGTCGGAAGTAAGGGGATAGTTGACACAAATACTCTAGATACGGTTGCTCAATTAACCACCCCAATAAGTAGCCCAAGTCCCTCTTTTCTTTGTATCCAATAACTCTAACATTAGGGTACAGTTCTTTCTTAACTCTATTTCTACTTTTATTTTTGCACTTTTGAAATAGCCTTCTGGTGCAGGACTTTTTTTGCACTGCTGTCAATCTTTTCTTTCTTATCTGCCTTTGGTGTTAAACTTAAAATGATCTTCTGTACTCTCCCTCCCTTCCAAAATTATAAATATTCACCTATTTTCTTATTTTACTATTTTTACGATTTCATGTTTTACATTCAAATCTTTAAGCCATCTGGAATTTATTCTAGTGTCAGCCATGACTTGGGGCCCTAACTTAATTTTTTCTAATGGTGAGTCACTTATACCCACCATGTGTTCCATGTGTGGGCTTTTAAAATGCAGCTCAACCCTAAGAGCTCCATAAAAGCCCAGGAGTTAAGAATAGAAAAGCTAGGACTATAACTCATTTGGCTCCTAATTTCTGCTCCATTACTGCTTACTCTAGGACTCTGGCAAATCTCAGTGCTCCTTAAGGAAAAAGCTCTGACCAATGATTTAAGGCTGGGAAGGCTGAGGCAGAGAGGAGGATTTGCAGAGAACCCTCTAGAGGAGGTTCATAGTTGCTGTGTTCCAGCCACTGGGCATGGCCATGGGGGAAATAGTGGTTCAGCCTTACAAGAAGCTGCAGGGGCCTCAAGCTCTACTCTAAACTCCTTTTCCTTTCTTCAGCCCCAAGTCATTTTCCTACTCACTCAAAGTCCAGCTCCAAGGCAGTGAGGCTTAGATGCTCCTCTTCCTGGGCCCTCACTGCATTTTTGCATGTTTCTCTAGAGCTATTTTTGTAATTGTTGACAGGTCTGTCACGGATTAATGAATTAGTTGATTAAGTTATCAGGCATGAAGGGTGCCATCTGCCAGGTGCAGGAGGAAAAACACACCAAAGGATATGGAGTTGCTGCTGCCCATGTAGACCCCCTGAGGGTGTCACGGCACAGTGGTGCCACCATGCCCAGCTAATTTTTGTATTTTTTTGTAGAACAGGGTTTCACCATGTTTCCCAGGCTGGTCTCAAACTCCTGGGCTCAAGCAATCCACCCACCTCAGCCTCCCAAAGTGCTGGGGTTACAGGCCAGAGCCACCAAGCCTGACCTTGAAGTTTAATATATTTTAATTCAATCTACCTTATTAATTAACAAATCAAGTCATCTATAGCCTTACTTACTGTATGGTTTACTGATGAGTCATGGGCTAAGGGAAATGAATTAAAATTTCCTTCCATTATTATATATCTATTTCTCCATGTATTTCCCATTTTTTGCTTTATGAATTCTGATGCTATATTATTTTATGCATAAAAATGTATAACATCTTCATCATAGCTTTCAGCTTTTATCATTACAAGGTGTTCTTCTGTGTCTTGTTTTCTGATTTTTCTCTTTTTTTGGTGAATTCAGCCATGTCTGATATTAACATTGTAAGCTCTGTTTTCTTTTTCTTTTTTTTTCTGAGACAGAGTTTCATTCTTGTTGCCCAGGCTGGAGTGCAATGGTGCAATCTCGGCTCACTGCAACCTCCACCTCCCGGGTTCAAGCGATTCTCCTGCCTCAGCCTCCCAAGTAGCTGGGATTATAGGCGTGCGCCACAACACCCAGCTAATTTTGTATTTTTAGTAGAGACGGGGTTTCTCCATGTTGGCCAGGCTGGTCTTGAATTCCCGACCTCAGGTGATCTGCCCCCCTCGGCCTCCGAAAGTACTGGAATTACAGGTGTGAGCCACCGCGCCCGGCAGTAACCTCTGTTTTCTTGCTGCATGTATTTGCATGTACAGCATTTATTTTTGTTTTCTATTTTTTCCTGTCCTTTTACTTTCGCTCTTTCTGAGGAACACTGTTTTAGATGTATCTCTTGCACACGACACTAATTGCATTTTATTTTGTGACTCCAGGAGTTGTTTCTAAAAAGTAAGATTACTGGGTCAAAGGTAAAGAAAGTTTTTGTAGCTCTTAACCCTCATGATCAAATAGTTTTTCACATGTTGGACCACTTTATCTTGTCACCAACCATTTAGAAGCAAGCCATTTCCCCACCCCTGCCAGCACGACTATTATATTCCTGCTTAAATTTTTAATAGGTGAAAATGGGACCTCATTGTTCTTTTATTTGCTTTTCTTGGCTTCATCAAATTTTACTTTAAGTAAGTTAAGATGGAAGAAAGATGAAGTTTGCAAGAAATTTCCCTTTTCAGATCTCTCCAATGAGATTGATGGGTGGTGGGGTTTCTTATTCCTGATTCCCCTGGTGACACTGAATCAATCACTTCCCACAGGCTCCTCAGTCCAGCCCTTGGATTTTTCTAGGAGAATTATCTTTGTCCCTTCCTCACATCCCTGCACCTTGCTTTTTTCCCTCCCATAGTGAATAGGCACTATAACACAACAGGAAGATATAGGGGAAGCTCAATTGAATGAATTCAACTCCGAACTCCATCAATGCCTAACCATTTATTAGCTAGCCATTTATCAAACCCTAGCCATTTGGCCAGGCGCGATGGCTCACGCCTGTAATCCCAGCACTTTGGGAGGCCAAGGCAGGTGGAACACCTGAGGTCAGGAGTTCAAGACCAGCCTAGCCAACATGATGAAAACCCGACTCTACTAAAAATACAAAAGTTAGCTGGGTGTGGTGGCGCATGTCTGTAATCCCAGCTACTTTGGAGGCTGAGTCAGAAGAATGGCTTGAATCCGGGAGACAGAGGTTGCAGTAAGCCGAGATTGCACCATTGCACTTCAGCCTGGGTGACAGAGCAAGACTCTATCTCAAAAAAAAAAAAAGTTCTAGTCATTTATTAATTGGGTGATCTATGGCAGTTGCTTAACCTTCTCTGTGCCTTGGTTTTCTGAGGTAATAATTCTCAAGGATAATAAAGATTACAATGGTAATACCCATTGGAGTTTTGCAAATTAACATAAGTAAAGGACAGAGGCCTTTGGAAAATGCTCCTTTCCCCACCCCAATAATGAGGTTTTGGTGGAAGATATTTCCTTCTTACATAACCCTGCTTCTTTATCTACTGTTCTTAGTCCTAGGCCAAGGGCAGGTCCCTGACACAAAGAGAGTCAACCAGAGTCCTTTCCTGGGACTTTTGACATTGGGACTTGAGAAAGGAAGCTTTTGGCGCCTCTTGGGTGAGGAAGCTCTCAAACGTGAGACCCAGGCTACTGGCTGCCGTGTTTCCAGCCTTGAGGAAGCCAAGCTGCAAGAATGAGGCTAATGGGTGGAGAGACAAGCAGATGCTAGAGTCTGGCATTGTTGAAATTGCTGGTTCCAGCTACCCGCAAATGCATCCTATGGGCCAGCCAATAAATATCCAAATTTCCCTAAGCTTGCTTGTGTTGAGTTTCTACTCATTTGCAACCAAAAAAGAGCTTTTGCTGGGTGCAATGGCATGTGCCTGAACCCCAGCTGCTTGGGAGGCTGAAGTGGGAGGATCGCTTTAGCCCAGCAGTTCGAATCCAGCCTGGGCAACATAGTGAGACCCCCTGTCTCATGAAAAAACAAAACAAAAAAAGGAGAGTTTTAATATACCTCTTAAGACATCTTAGGATAGTAAGTCACGAAGTCTCCCATCTGTCTGTCCAGGTCTCTCTGAAGAGCCAAACACTTTGTCCAAGCCCGTCTCTGAGACACACATACACATGCACACACACACACATAGAATGACAGTAGTTCCCACTCCAACTGGAGGGAGCTATGGCTCCTGCTCCGCCTGAGCTGCCTGCACATGCCTCTACTTCTCCACACACACCAAAAGACAGCTGTGTCAATGCCCAGGCCTCGGGAACTGCGCTTGCTAAACAGGATGTTATCCCGGAAATCGGTGCCCTTCTCTGTATGCCTCTTGTGCTTTTTTCACTGCCCTATTCAGTAACTCCACAAATATATAATGAGCACCTGCCAAGAACCATGTCAGGCCTGGGGCCACAAACAGTTCCTGCTGTCTTTTGGTGTGTGGGGAACCCGCAGGCTTGTGGGGCTGTCATGCTGTCAAAAGGCAGCTCCAAGAGAGACAGTGGGATGAGTGTTGAACAGATGTTTCAGCCAAGTGTGGCAGGAGCTCCGAGGAGGCCTCGTCACTTGTTGCCTGGGACAGACGTCTGACTGGTCTGCCTGCCTTCCACCCCAGCCCTCCCTGTGCGCTGCTGCCAGAATGTCTTCCTGAACACAGCTATGCAAGTCCCTCTCCCTCTGCAGGCCTGAGCCCACATTCCTTAGCCTGACAAAATCCTAATCCAGGTTTGCTTCAACCTATTTTCTCAGCCACACCATCCACTGTTCTCCATTCACAAACCTCACTCACAAGTCTAAAGAGTAAAAAGTAAAAGGATCAGTTTGCAAAAATCCACCAGAGACACACAGATTGTGTGTGTGTGTAGGGGAAACAGCACACTTGGGATGCATTTGCAGACCTTGTTCCAGGTTCAGGTCTAACATCACCCCCATCCCCAGGAACCTTCCTTGCTTCTCCAGGTGAAATTAACTTCTTCCTTTCTGAATCTATATAACCCTCTCTGTACACCTCTGTGAGAGCACAGATGGCTCCTACCTTTTTAGGAGTGCACATATTTTTCTTCTGTTTGTGCAAACAGATGGCATCCTATGGAGTATGGTACAAAGTAGGGATTCAAAAGCTGTTTGCTGACTATTTGGAACAATGTGAAACACCATTTGCCATTCATCAGATGGATTCTGGCTGCTGAAATGCCCGAGTTCCTGTCATGAGCTGGCTTTACCTACTCCCTTGCCCAGTGCACTCTGAGGATGGTGTTTTCACTCCAGAGCTGATCTCCTGCATTGTTACCTCTGTCTAATCTGTCATTTGCCATCTTCTTGTGAACCTGTGGCCACTGAAGTTTGAATTCCCAGCCTCTCTCATTTATTCCTTTATTCAGGAAACCATTATTGATGCCTCATTGGTGGCCAGTTCAATGCTCAGTCTCAGGAACAAAAGGTTGGTGTCCTGCCTTGGGATCCCTGACTTGGGGAGGGTGGGGAAGAGGTGGAGAGAAGACGAAGACATGAGTGAAGAGATACAAGGAGAAGTGATGTGGCCCTAAGAGAGGAGCAGGGAGAGTGCTGACGGGGTCACAGCAGAAGGCTTGGGTTGGAGAATATGGGCTAGGGAAAGTTGTTGACACACCCACATCCATACCAACTAAATTCTCTCTTCCCCTACGCTCCTCAGCATATTTTAACTGGGCCCTTGATTGCCATAGCTGCAAGCTCTGGCTTCCCAATTCCAGGACCTGTGCTGATGGAGTCAGGAAACATTTGAATAGCCTCAGTATAGCTTATTCTACCACCCTCCCCAACCCTACTACCCATTCTCTCCTATTTCATCACACAGAAACACACACATCTCAAGAGCTCAACACTAATCCCTCCCAGACCTGGGATCTGGAATGCTACCCCCTGGACTCTCTCGAATCACCTCTGCTGCAGTTTATACCCAGGACACTGGGCTCAGGTAACCACTCAGGCTCCTGAGCTGCGTGGGGGACCTGCTTTTCCTGTCCCTAGGGTTTGGGGCCCACTACAGGCATCTGTGATGTCCCTAAATTATTATAGGGGCTCTAGATCTATTGGCCAATTTGCTAAGGTGCTTTGCCTCTGTTTCTCTGGGTTCCTGGTCCCACCCCAGGCACCTCCTCCACCTTCCTGCGTGCAACCACTCCCCTCAGCAAACGTGTGAGGCTGCCAGACCCCGCTGAAGAGCTGTAGGCCCTGCTGGCAGGAGGCGGGCTAGCTCCAGAGATTTGGCTAGAGGGGAACGCAGCAGATCACATTTCTTCAGTTCATGCCAAATAGTATTCAGACGTAGCTTTTCAGACAGACACAAATTGCGCATCTAATGAACACAGAAGGGCTAATCCCAGGACGTTTATCAAAGTGGGGAAAGATGAGAGAAAGTACAGTCACAAGAGGCCTTTGAGAGCCAACTCAGTGTGGCTGGTGCAGAAGAGGTGGTGAGACTTCCATGCACTCCTGGGGTTTTCTCCGTAGAGGGCCTGAAACCCAGCACCCGGGCTTTGGGATTTGCTGTCATTGGGACATACAATGCCCGCATTAGTGTATACACCTCTCTGTGGTGAACAGCGATTAAGAAATCTATGTGGGCCAGGTTGCCTTTGTGAGCAGACAGCCCTCACCCCCATGTGACAATTGTCAGGTGGGAGAGCTGGCTGCAAGGACTCCATCAGCTGCCCCCACTGTGCATGCACAAAACCTGCTCATGCCTCTTCCGTATTTGCAGGGTTCTTAGGGGACAGTCCCTCCTGGCCTGGAACTTCTTGCTGACAGGTGTAAGAACATGGGGACCAGAGACACAGGGTCCTCTGCTCAAATCAGAGGGCTGGCCAAGTAACTGAAGTCCTTTGACAGCCCCTTTCCTGCTAGGCCCTTCAAACTAGCTCCATGAGCTTTCCCCTGCAGGGATTCAGCCTGGAGATTACAGAAGTCGGGCCCTGATCTACGGCCAGAGAGAGGAAGGACTAGGTGAAGCCTCTGCAGGCAGCCTGGGTCCTCCCACTGCCTGTGCAGAAACTGGGTCATATCACTGGTGCTCTGACATGTACCCAACAGAGCGGGAGGTGGGCTATGGGAAGGAGGAGGCAATGACTAGATTAGGGTAAGGGTGTGAAAGTAACTGCTGACTTTTATATGGTCAGAATATTTTAAAAATGAAAACTGAGAGAATAAAACTTTCTATAGGGCCAGACTATAGCCTCAGCTGGCAGGGACTCTGTGGCCCCAGAGCTTGATGGGAACAAGGTGCCTTCTGGCATATGGCTGGTCCTAATACAATCAGGAAGCCAAGGGGAATTCCCAGGCAATACTCCCATGATCCCATGAGGCACATGTGCTATTTTGGTATTACTTTCCAGATAAGACACTGTGAAGTTAGACAACATGCCCAGGTCACCCAGTTCAAGACTGGGAGGCTTCAGAATCTAATCTGACTCATATTGCACACAGGCCTATGGAGAGATATGGGGGTTTCAGGAATATCTGGTTGTGTGGGAATCCTTAAGAGGGTAGGGTTTGGAGGTCTGGGGTCCTCAGGGTTGGGATGCTATCTTCAGGACACAATGCTCAGGCAGTTTCCACTGAGGACCTGGGGTCTCTATAATTAGAGTGACTAACCCTACCAGTTTCCCCAGAACTGAGAGGGTTCTTGGGATTTGGGACTTTTTGTTTTAAAACTGGGATGGTCCTGGAAAAGGCAGGACAAGTTGGTCGTCTACCTGGAACAAAAGGACCAGGCACAGATCATCGCCATGGACTTCAGGACCCACCTGCAGCTCAGCCAAGCCACACATCCCCAGGCTGGGGACCTGGGGAGTGGCATGCTGATTAGGGAAATGGCAGAGTGGCAGCCAGCTGGGAACAGCTCCCCAAGTCACTTGGGAGGGCCAGGCTGTGACCACAGGTGGCAGGAAAGCAGGGCTACCATGGCCCCAGAGCTTGACTGGAACAAGGTGCATTCTGGCATGGCTGATCCCACACAAACAGGAAGGCTGAGGGGAATTTCCAGGTAAGGCTCTCCAGACAGGCAGGGAGCATGAACCAGGTGGCTTCCACTCTGCCTGCAGAAAGGAAATTTCTTTGCTGGTTCCTGAAACTTCATTCCTATCAGGAATAGCCTGTCTCCTACCTACCCACCTGGGGGACCCACACTGACCTGCATTTCTAGGCTCTTACCCTTCTCTTCCTCTCTGACTTCGTCCTGCTTGTTGTAGAACTGTGTTTATTTCTCAGTTTCTTTCCTTTTTGTTTGTTTGTTTGAGACAAAGAGTCTCACTCTGTCGCCCAGGCTGGAGAGTGCAGTGGCCCAATCTCGGCTCACCGCAACCTCCACCTCCCAGGTTAAAGCGATCTTCATGCCTCAGCTTCCTGAGTAGCTGGGACTGCAGGTGCCCACCACCGCCCCGGGCCAATTTCTGTACTTTTAGTAGAGACGGGGTTTCACCATGTTAGCCAGGCTGGTCTTGAACTCCTTACCTCAAGTGACCTGCCCATCTCAGTTTCCCAAAGTGCTGGGATTACAGGCGTGAGTCACTGCGCCCAGCCAGTCTCTTTGCTTTTGAAGATCTGAAACTCACTGGTGCAACACTTGGAAGATTTTTAATATAAGGGGATTGAGTTCTAAGGCACAGAAACCATGGGAAGAAATGCTAATAGGCTTCAGGAAAGACCAGAATGGGGGCAAGGAAGCCTCAGGAACGTGGGCATTTCTCTTTCATTTCTATGTCCACTTCTCTTTCTGTGGTCTGTTTCATTCTCTCAGCTTTCTTTGCTTCTCTGTGCATTGGCAGAAGGTGGAATGTTTACATCATCTCAATTCCAGCCACACCCAGGGGCCGACTAGCTTTCCGGAATCTCAAATCTAAATTCTCAGGAGAAATCATCTGATTAGACCAACTTGGGTCAGATGCTCACCCCTGGCTCAGACAGCTGTGGCTGGGGGCTGGGAGCAAGCAGTACCGACATGGCTACACAGGACCCTTCCTAAAGACGGGCAAGTTTGTGGAGAAAGGAGTCGCCCTGAGTTGGCTAGACATGTTCGCTGTCTGTCATATATGTTTCCTGAGCTGGTAGGTAACTGTGCCTTCTCTTCCCAGAGTTTATAAAATTTCTTTGGTGGCTCCCTGGTGGTTGGCTCGATGTTAGTCTCACTCTGGAATATTTAAAAAATTAATTCGGATAACTGTGGTAAGCTACTTAACAAGCCAGGTCTTAAACAGTGTGGCCCATTATCTCTACCTTATACAGCACTCAATCATTATCTCCTTTGCATGATGGTTTAGGGCCTTGCAGCTCAAAGTGTGATCCATGGATCAGCAGCATTGGTATTGCCCAAGAGCTTGTTGGAACTCCAGAATGCAGTTCCTACCTACTTGAGCAGAATCTGCATTTTTAACTGCTCCCCAGGTGATTCACATTAAAGTTTGGTGAGCACCTGGAGGAGGTTCTTGTCTTTTCTCTCTTATTAGATTGAAAATTCTGAGAGCAAGGACTCTATTTAGCAAACCTCAATTGTCCACTTCCTATGTGTAAAGTACCTTGCTTTGTCTTGCAGGCAACAGAGCTTATCAAATGCAGTTATGAGCGAATTTTAAGCTCAGGATAGTGGTTGAAGAGGGTAAATTAATTACAATAGTCCACCCTTATCCTTGGGTATGTGTTCTCAGACCCCCAGTGGATGCTGGAAACTGCAGATTGTATTGAACCCTACGTACATCCTATGTTTTTTTTATTTGATAACCAAAATTTGGTTATCTGTTTGATAACCAAAACAGATAGCTACTAATGGGTAACTATCTAATAAGCAGGAAAGGTACACAGTATGGATAAGCTGGAAAAAGGGATGATTCATGTCCTGGGTAGGATGGCAAGGAATGGGGCAATATTTCATCACACCATTCAAAGCAGTGTGCAATTTAAAACTTATGAATTTTTTATTTCTGAAATTTTCCATTTAATATTTTAGGCCACGGTTAACCTCCAGTAACTGAGACATCAGAAAGCAACAGATAAGCAGGTACTACTGTACATGTTATCTGAATTTTGCTTTAAACTAATCCTGCAGGAGGTGGAGGGAAGTTGGGGGTATAGATGAAATAAACATGGCTAAATACTGATTTTTTTGAAGTGAGGTGATGGGAACTTGGAGACTTACACTATTTTCTCTATTTTTGTATATTTTTTAAAATTTTCCACAATAAAAATTATAAGAAAGGAATGGTTGAAGACATTGTAAGAGATCATCTCGCTTCTCAAAATAAGTTAGTTTCCTAGCCAAATGAAGTAAATCTAAGGCACTAAGAGAATTTCCAAATGAAATTGCTCAATCCTTGTCAGAGACTTTTGGAGGATGAATACAGTGGGGAGAAGTTTGGAACATTAGTCATGTGTAAATGCTTTTCTAATTTTGCAAAAGGAGGAGTGGTAATCAGTTTCTTTCTGTCACTTCAAATCAGCTTATGGGGGAAAAAGGGAGGAGTAATTCACCAGGTCACATAACTGGTCAGCCCAGGGGGAGTCTGATACAGCACACCAGGGCACAACCCTCTAGCTTCCTTGTTGGCTTAATTCTCAGACAGGCTCTTTCCACATAATGGCTGTAATGAGATAGATAGCGTACCTCCAAAATTCGTTTCTATCCAAAACCTCAGAATTGAGCTTATTTGGAAATAGTCTTTGCAGATGCAATTAGTTAAGTCAAGACGGGGTCATACTGGATTAGGGTGAGCCCTAAGTCTAGTGATTGGTTTACTTATAAGAGGAGAGGACACATCAACAGGAGAAAATCATAGGCAGAGAGAAGGCCATGTGAAGATGGAGGCAGAGATTAGAATGATGCCACTACAAGCCAAGGAATGTCAAGGATGGCTGCGAGCCACCAGAAGCTAGAAGAGGCAAGAAAGAATTCTTCCTTAGAGCTTTCAGAAGGAGCATGTCCAGCCTGGGCAACAGAGTAAGACCTCGTCTCCACAAACATTTTTTTAAAAAATTAGCTGGGCATGGTGCATATGCCTGTGATACCAGCTACTAGGAAGGGTGACAGAGTGAGACCCTATCTCAAAAGAAAAAAAAAAAAAAAAAAAAGAAAAGAAAAAGAAGAAGAAGCATGTCCCTGCTGACACCTTGATATTTTGGACTTTTAGCCTCCAGAACTGTAAGAGAATCAATTTCTGTTGTTTTAAGCCACGAAGTCTGTAACAATTTGTTAGAGGAGTCCTTGGAAACTAATATAGCACCCTTGCTAACTCCAGACTGGCCATTCCAGATGAAAGGAAAAGTCTTTTACTCAACATTTGCAGCAGAAGTCCTGGGAGAAGAAGGGACATTGCTCATTAGTCCTTCTTGGGCCATATGTTGATCCCTGAACCAATCAATTGTGGCCAGAAGGGTATAGTGTTCTGATTGGCCAGATATAAGTCACCTGGGCCATAGAGACCCCATAGTTAGCCTCTTCTAATCACATAGGGAAGAGTGGGAATCTCTAACAGAAGGAGTAATATTAAGGAGGAAGCAGACAAAATCAATACCTGTCCATTACAGGAAGAAGTTGATTCTGCAAACTACACTCTTATCTAAGAATAGTGTGTGTGTGTGTGTGTGTGTGTGTAATGTGTAAGACAGGGTCTTGTTCTGTTGCCCACCAGGCTGGAATGCAGTGGTGCAATCACATCTCACTGCCACCTCAACCTCCTGGGCTTAGGCAATCCTCTCACCTCAGCCTCATGAGTAGTTGTGACTACAAACACATACCACCACCACGCCTGGCTAATTTTTTTATTTTTAATAGAGACAAAGTCTCACTATGTCGCCCAGGCTGATCTTGAACTCCTGGGCTCAAGCAATCCCCCTGCCTCGACCTCTTGAAGTGCTGGGATTATAGGCGTGAGTCATTGTGCCTGGCCAAGAATAGACTTTTAAAGATGTAAAGGAAGTAGAGATTTCTCAGAACAAGCCAGAGCAAAGACTATCATATTTCCTTTTTTAACAGGTCCCTAAACTGCCAGATCACAGAGCTGCATTTGATAGTCTGTTGGCAAACTGAGCCGGCCTTTTACAATCTGTGGCATATTATTCCTGTGACTAAAGAGGAAAATATGGGTTGGATAATAGTACAATTAAAGGGAAATTGAACTTTTTAAAATGACTGGAGCGAACCTTTGCCATTATACTTGTCCACTCAGCATGCAATCCCCCATCTTATTTAGGAAGAATTTTCCAGTGTATGTAGTACTGGAGGGCTGCAATGCCCTAGCTCCCACCATGGAGGCAGAAAGGGGAAGATTCATTCCTCCCCTACCTGGCAGCTAGGGCTCAAGCATGTGAATTGGCTCAGTCATTCCCACTGAAGACTCTGAATTCTTAGGAGCGATGCTAAGAGGCAGGAGTGGTGTAGAAATTATTCATGGAGGCAGCAGCAGCATGAACGGTCCTGTAGCAGTGGTGAACGGTCCTGTAGCAGTGGTGAACGGTCCTGTAGCAGTGGTGTTAAATAATCATGGGCAGTGGTGGCCATGGCAGAGCAGTGTTATAATTGACTGTTTTCATAGTCAAAACCATTGTTTCAGAAGACATTGATGAAAGTATGATATTTGACATTACGGAGATGATGGTCCTGCTCTATTCTGTTGCTTAGACCCTGGCTGGAATGCTGCATTCAGTTATAGACCCTACTAAATGCCCAGGGAGTCAAAGCCCAATCAAAGAATAATAATCAGGATAGGGAAGGAACTTAACAAGGAAGCATGAAGAACAATGGAAATGGAGCTGGGCATGGTGGTGTGTGCCTATAATCCCAGCTACTCAGAAGGCTGAGGTGGGAGGATCACTTGAGCTCAGAGTTCAAGACCAGGCTAGGCAACATAGTGAGACCCCATCTCTTTTTAAAAAAAGGTAGAATTGATAGGTAGCCTGGTGAGGAGTTGTCTTCAGCTTGGGAGAAGGTACATGGCTGATCTCTTTAAACAGCAGAAAGACCATCATGTGGAAAATGATTCAGTTTATTCTCTGGCTCTGAGGAACAGACTTGATATTACTGACGAAGTTATAGACATGAATTTTAGCTTAATGCAGATGTTCCTTTATTTACAATGGGCTTCATCCCAATAAACTCATCGTAAGTTGAAAATATTGTAAGTCGAAAATGCACTTAACATATCTAAGCTCCCAAAGATCACAGTTTAGCCTAGCCTTCCTTAAATATTCTCAGAACATTTACATTAACCTATAGTTGGGCAAAAGCATCTAACACAAAGCCTATTTTAAAAACAAAAGGTTGGCCTTCATATGTTGCTAGCCTGGGAAAAGATCAAAATTCAAAATTTGAAATACAGTTTCTACTGAATGCATATTGTTTTTGCACCACTGTAAAATCAAAAAGTCATAAGTTGGCCGGGCGCGGTGGCTCAAGCCTGTAATCCCAGCACTTTGGGAGGCCGAGACGGGCGGATCATGAGGTCAGGAGATCGAGACCATCCTGGCTAACACGGTGAAACCCCGTCTCTACTAAAAAATACAAAAAAAAACTAGCCGGGCGAGGTGGTGGGCAACTGCAGTCCCAGCTACTCGGGAGGCTGAGGCAGGAGAATGGCATAAACCCAGGAGGCGGAGCTTGCAGTGAGCCGAGATCCGGCCACTGCACTCCAGCCTGGGCCACAAAGCGAGACTCTGTCTCAAAAAAAAAAAAAAAAAAAAAAAAAAAGTCGTAAGTCTAATGGCAAGTCAGGGACTGTCTGTATAAGAAGGCTTAATAGTTGGGTCAGTGATAGCCACAAGGGAGCAGGCTGCCTCATGACATAGCGAGCTCCCTGTCACTGGTGGTGTGCACACAAAGCCAGGAGAACTCTCAGAGAGTGTATGGTGTGTGGAAATCCTCACTGGATGAAGTTAGGTTGATGTCCTTCCATATTCTCTCTAATGCTGAAATCTGATGAAGTCCATAGTGCAGGCTGGGAACAGCAGGAAACTGGAGGAAAAGAGACCAGAGATATTACAAATTGTGAATTGTTCTGGAGCACAATTCCCAACCACCATTCTAGCGCCAGAAAAGAAAAAGTCATGGAGGGTTGCATTATTCCTAATTCTTTACCACTCCCTATATCCAGTCCCTTTGCCATGTAACTTTGAAATTTCTCCCACTAGAGGCAGAAGATGATAATGTTGGGTTGGCCAACTTGTTTTGGTTGATAGAATGTGGGTGGAAGTGACCACTCCAACCACAGGCCTCATGAAATATTGGGGCATTTTGCTCACCCATCTTGTGCCATGTGAAAAACATGCCCTTGGTGGGTATCACAGAAGACATAGAGACACATGGCATAGACTAACCTAGCCAACCTACAGAGCTACTACATCCTTAATCAGAGCTGTCCCAGCCAATCCATGGACACCTGAGAGAGAAATACATGCTTTATTATTGTACAGCACTTCAATTTGGTGGTTATTTGCTAAGCAGCATTATTATGGCAATAACTAATTAGCAATTAGTTATGGGATATTCCAACAATTTTAAGATACAGCAATTGAAGGCAGTTACCAGGCTTCTGTTGGCCTTTCTAGGATCTGAGAAAGCAGCCCTTGAGGCAAATAACCCATCCCAGCAGACTGTAGATGTATCCTGTCTACAGTCTCGATATATATATTGGGTATAGATGTTGCTGGAAATGGATGACCAAAGTCACTGAGCAGGGCCTGGACCCAGTGCTATGGCACCTTTGTACAGGCTGGGATAAAGGGGTGAGAGGAGGAAGCAGACCCACTTCGGGTCATGAGAACAAGTATAGTTGAGCACTCAGAACAAAATATAGATGGTAATACTATCCTGACAGGCAGTTTATTTGTGTTGTGATGGATTAAAAACAGCCACAAATTCTTTCCTACATCTCTTATCAATATGTGGAGTCTATTTCCTCTCCCCTTGAACCTAGGTTGGTGCTGTGACTTATGCAGACCAATAGAATGTAGCTATGTAACACTGTATAACTTCTGAGGCTTGGCCTGAAGAGATCTTCTGGGCCAGGCACAATGGCTCATGCCCGCAATCCCAGCATGTTAGGAGGCCAAGGTGGGTAGAAAACTTGACCCCAGGAGTTTGAGACCAGCCTGGGCAACATGGCAAAACCCCATATCTACTAAAAATACAAAAATTAGCTGGGCAGGGTGGTGCACACCTGTAGTAGCAACTAGTCAGGAGGCTGAGTTAGGAGGATCACCTGAGCCCAAGAGGTGGAGGTTGCAGTGAGCCAAGATCACACACCACTGCACTCCAGCCTGAGCAACAGAGCGAGACCCTGTCTCAAAACAACAACAACAACAAAGTATTCTGTTCTCTCCTATGCATTCAGAATGCTCCTTCTGAGAACCCAGCTGCAAAGCTGTGAAGAGACCCAACCAACTCTGTGGGGGCCCACCTGGAGGAGGAGAAGTGAGACACCTGGCTAACAGTTCCAGCTGAGCTTCCAGTTGGCAACTAGCACCAACTTTCAGCCATGTGGGTGAGGTCATTTGTACCTCCAGGCTTTCTACCACCCCAGCCAACACTCTGTGAAGCAGAAAACCATTGGGTTAATGGGTAACACACATAATTGTAAGAAATAATAAATTGTTGTTTTAAGAGATTCATTTTGAGTAGTTTTGTTTTGTTTTGTTTTGCATAGCAATAAATCAGGCATTGGCAAACTTTCCGTAAAAGATCAGATAGTCAATATTTTAGGTTTTGCAGGCCAGATGATCTCTGTTGCTACTAAACTTTGCCATCACAGTATGAAAACAACCATAGAAAATACACAAACAAAAGAACATGGCTGAGTTCTAATGCATTTTCACTTACCAAAACAGATGGTGGGCTAGGTTTGGCCATGCAAACTAGTTTCCCAACCCCTGCAATAGATAATTAAAACAAATTAACACCCAGAAGTGGGGAGCTTCCATAACAAAAAACTAAAACATATAACATTGACTTTGGAATCAGGAAGCTTCAGAGTCCTGAAGTGTAGGAAGGAGGATGACAGCACAGTGAGGAAGTTGTGGGAGGTTATTCAGGACCTAAGTGACATAGTGGTAACGTAGTAACGCGGATAAAATAATTGAACTTGCCGCCTTGGTATGGAGATTTCTAGGCAAAATGTTCAAAATGCCAACTTACCCCCTTTAGCTGCCTGTGAAGAAGTACAGGAAGAAGAAACTATTTTGTTTCAAGCAAAATTTTGAGAAACTATAGAGGGTCCAGGGCATTATCTACAGCCAGAAAAAAAAATGCTCAAAGTAAATTAAAACCTAGAGGGAATATTAATTCCAAGACCTTCCCTGTAAAATGGGGACTTAAGGTCAAGGATGTGGCTGTAAGACTTTTGTTGTTGTTTCTCAAATGTTATATTAGTTATTTTTTGTACTCTATTAGTATATTATTGGCATATACTAATATATGGGTAGCAATTTAAAAAGAAATTTAGATTCAGGGGTACAGGTTCAGGTTTGTTATATGAGTATATTGCATGATGCTGAGGTTTGGGCTTCTATTGACCCTATCACCCAGTAGGTAGTACCCAATAGGTAGTTTTTCAACTCTTGTCCCCCCACCTCTGTTGGAGTCCCCAGAGTCTATTGTTCCCACCTTTGTGTAGTGTGTACTCAATGTTTAGCTCCCACTTATTGGTGAGAACATGTGGTATTTGGTTTTCTGTTCCTGCATTAATTTGCTTAGAATAATGGCCTCCAGCTGCATCCATATTGCAGCAAAGGACATAATTTTGTTCTTTTTTATGGTTGTAAGACTGTTGAGATCTCAGAAAGACTTAAAACAGTGCCTCCTAAACCTCTCATGTAGACTAAAGTGCTTCTAAGAGTCTTAAAGGTTTGGTCCACAGCACTGTAATTCACAGCCTAAAGGAGAGAAGGGCTTATCTCGAGATTTGGGGGTATGGTTTGATTAAAAATAAAATTCATGGAAAGTTCAGTTTTTTCCCCTACAAGAATTGTACCAGTGTAAGCAGTAGTGGCTTGAGCTAAAACAGACAATAGTTCAACATGAAAAGAGCACACTGGGTACCCAGTGAAGCATCTTGAACAAGTTAACGACTGTGAACAAAGCCTATTTATTTTGGAAAAGGAGGAATGACTCAAAGGATGGAGCCAAGAGCTCCATCCAAGGGTAGAGATAAGAGCCACAGAGAATCACATTCCCTGCCCCTGGAGCAGGTGGAGTTGGTGACAAGTGCATGGTTAGTTCTCAGATTTGCTAATGACTGCTATGTGCCTCTTATTAATCTCCTATTCTAAATGGGAGTGTCTATTGTGGTTTTCTTGTCCTTGTATTTCCATTATATGTTAGATGTGTGGGGGAAAAGTCACTTAAGGAGAAGTTGCAAGTTTAGTACAAATAATTTTTTTAGACTACAGTCATATACAGCTTAATCATGGGGATTTTTTTCTGAGAAATATGTCGTTAGTCAATTTTGTTATTGTGCAAACATCATAGAGTGAGCCTAAATCTAGATAGTACAGCCCACTATACATCTAGGTTATATGGTACGGCCTATTGCTCCCAGGCTACAAACCTGCACAGCATGTTACTGTTACTGCCTACACTGTAGGCAACTGTAACACAATGGTAAGTGTGTAACTAAACATATCTAAACCTAGAAAAGGCACAGTAATAATACAGTGTAAAATATAAAAAATAGTATACCTGTACAGGGCAGCTTTATTATCATCTTATGGACCCATCATCCTATATGCTGTCCACTGTTGACTGAAGCGTTATGTGGCACATGATGGTACTTGAGAGTAAATTTCTGATATGATGCCCTATTACTCCAAAACCCTTTTGTGTATATTTCCAGTGTAACCACAATATAATCATCAAAACAGGAAGTTAACATGGCTACATTATTATCATTTTATCCTTAGTCCCCATCCCAGTTTCACTGGTCATCCCAATAATATTCTTTTTTTAACTTAATTTTTATTTTTTAGTGACAGGGTCTTACTGTCATCCAGGCTGGAGTACAGTGGCTTGATCATAGCTTACTATAACTTCAAACTCCTGGGCTCAAATGATCTCCCTGCCTCAGCCTTCCGAGTAGCTAGGACTACAGGTATGCACCACCATGTCTAGATAATTTTAAAAAATTTTCGTAGAGACAGGGGTCTTGCTATGTTACCCAGGCTAGTTTCAAACTTCTGGCCTCAAGCGATCTTCCTGCCTTGGCCTCCCAAAGAGCTGGGATTATAGGCATGAGGCATGAACCACACTAGGACTCTAATTATATACATGAGAAATTTACTCTCAAATACCATCATGTGCCACATAACAACATTTCAGTCAACAATGGACAGCATATAGGATGATGGGTCCATAAGATTATAATTTTTTTTTTTTTTTTGGACAGAGTCTTGCTCTGTCGCCCAGGCTGGAGTGCAGTGGCATGATCTTGGCTCACTGCAACCTCCACCTCCCAGGTTCAAGTGATTCTCCTGCCTCAGCTTCCCAAGTAGCTGGGATTACAGGTGCACACCACCATACCCAGCTAATTTTTGTATTTTTACTAGAGATGTGGTTTCACCACATTGGTCAGGCTGGTCTTGAACTCCTAGCCTCAAGTGGTCCACCTGTCTTGGCCTCCCAAAGTGTTGGGATCACAGGCATGAGCCACTGCTCCTGGCCCCCAATAATATACATACACACACATACACACACACACATATATATATATATATTTTTTTTTTTTTTTTGAGACGGAGTCACACTCTTGTCACCCAGGCTGGAGGGCAGTGGCACGATCTCGGCTCACTGCAACCTCCACCTCCCAGGTTCAAGTGATTATCCTGCCTCAGCCTCCTGAGTAGCTAGGATTACAGGCATGTGCCACCACGCCTGGCTAATTTTTGTATTTTTAGTAGAGATGGTGTTTCGCCATGTTGGCCAGGCTGGTCTTGAACCCCTAACCTCAGGTGATCTGCCTGCCTCGGCCTCCCAAAGTGCTAGGATTACAGATGTGAGCCACCATGCCCAGAGAATATTCTTTATAATAGAAGGATCCACTTTAGAATCACATGTTGCATTTAGTTTTTTTCCTTCAGTTTTTCATTTTTCCAAAAATTGCACCAAGCTAAAGCAAAGCTCTAGTTGATGCAGGTGTGTTGTGTAGACATTGGCAGTACTGCCCTCACTACATGCTCTTTGGACAGTAGTGTAACCCCAAGAAAAGGATAGTTAGTTGTTATTTCTCTTTATTTTCCTTCAATTGTGATGAGAACATTTTCTCAATCTTTGACTATCATGACCTTGACATTCTGGAAGACTTCAGGATGGTTGTTTTCTAGAATGTCTCACAATTTGGATTTCTCTAATGTTTCCCATTAAAATTATTAGTATTTCTTAAGGCAGTATTTGAAATTAGGTAAATATATTGTTACTCATCAAATTCCACTTATTTATATCACTATGGACTCATGGTTTACTTTGTTCAACTGGTAATAAATTGTATCTATCAATATTTATTTTCATGATCAAATTTTTCTATATTTGGCCAATGGGAGCCCCTTCAAACTGATTTCTGTGTCTTTTTGACATAATCTTATCATTCTTGGAGTTCTTCCTCACTTTCTGACACAAGACTTTCCAAGTTCATCTTGTAATATTCCTAGCCAATCCCTTGAATCAGCAATCAGCCTTTTCTCCAAGAATACCTAAGTCCTTTTATTGGAGAATGGTGTTTAGAAACCAAGACTTGGCTGCTAGATGTGCTCATGGCCTTGGGAAATTTCTGCTCCCAGACAATACACACACACACACACACACACACACACACACACACACACATTCTTATTTCATCATTTTTCACTATATCGAAAATCATGAATTCACACCAATTTCTCAACTTTAAATAATGTATCAAAGGATTCAGTTTAGTTTTTTCCCTGTCTATATTTGTAACTCCTCTGACTGTCAGAAACTTGGGTAACTCTCATCTATATATAGTTACTTTTTTTTTTTTTTTTTTGAGACGGAGTCTCATTCTGTAGACTAGGCTGGAGTGCGATGGCATAATCTCAGCTCACTGCAACCTCTGCCTCCCAGGTTCAAGTGATTCTTCTGCCTCAGCCTCCCAAGCAGCTGTGGATTACAGGCATGTGCCATCCAGCCCAGCTACTTTTTGTATTTTTGGTAGAGATGGAGTTTCACCACGTTGGCCAGGCTGGTTTCTAACTCCTGACCTCAGGTGATCTGTCTGCCTTGGACTCCCAAAGTGCTGGGTTTACAGGTGTGAGCCACCATGCCCGGCCATATACTTACTTTTTAATCAGTGTTCCTGTGTTCAACACTCTCTTCATCACGTCTTGGCTTCAACACCCTGTACTCAGTTGCCCTTCACAGGAGACTTCCTACCATGCTCAGGTCCTGAGGACCTTTTTACTCTCCTGAGCGTCGACCCTCTTTGCTGGGCTATTATCCTCCCCGCCACTCCCTTACCCCTCCCTATCCTGGTTGGGCTTTGACACCCTGTCTATGCTGTTTGGACTCTTATGTTGCTCAACCCTACCTAGTGACTTTTTAACTAAATTTCTCAGGAAAAGGGAGAGAGAAAAAAAAAGGAATAAGGTAATTTGTCTTTATAATCCATGGGTCCCTCTTTTATCTTTTTTTTTTTTTTAAGACAGAGTCTCGCTCTGTCGCCCAGGTTGGAGTTCAGTGGCGTGATCTCGGCTCACTGCAAGCTCTGCCTCCGGGGTTTACGCCATTCTCCTGCCTCAGCCTCCCGAGTAGCTGGGACTATAGGCGCCCGCCACCATGCCTGGCTAATTTTTTGTATTTTTAGTAGAGACGGGGTTTCACCGTGTTAGCCAGGATGGTCTCGATCTCCTGACCTCATGATCCGCCTGCCTCGGCCTCCCAAAGTGCTGGGATTACAGGCGTGAGCCACCGCGCCCGGCCTTATCTTTATTTTTTAGAGATGTTACCCAGGCTGGTCTCAAACTCTTGGGCTCAAGTGGTCCTCCCACCTCATCCTCCCAAAGTCCTGGGATTACAGGTGTGAGCCACTGCACCCGGCTATCCATACCTCCCGTCCCTGAACCTGAGGAATATACCTGTGAAACTGTGTCCCAAAGAGTTAAAGAAACCAATGACTAACAAATTCCTGAGTTTGCAGGATGGCAGATAAGAAAAGAATCAATGTGCTGAAATGCCAAAACTCCCTCTGCTTGAGATAAAAGAACTGGCTGAAATTAGTTGGAACCAATAGGGCAACTGGGCTCTTGCACAGAAAGAGCTTTCTGGTGTCACAAATTTCCACCACATGTTACATTCTAAATCCCCCTGAATTGCACATGTGACTCATGAAGAGGCATGAAGAAATAATTGTGCATGCCTGAGGACGTTCCAGACCTCCCCTTTCCTTCCACCAGTTACTTATTAATCTCAGAATCCACCCCCAAAAATTTTTCTGATAAAAACACTACCTTAAAGCCAGCCCAGGGAGACCTAAAGTCACCACAAGGAGATTTCAGCTGGACTCTTCTATCTCCCTGTTGGCCTACCTGCAGTATAAAGCTTTTCTTTTCTTAAAAACCTGGTGTCACAGTATTGGTTTCTAGAACAGTGGGCAGTGAGTGTTTTGCTCTTTGGTCAGTAACACCTGGATTTGATTTAGATAATACTTTGGACCTGAAGTCTTAATTAGTTGAACCTTTGGGGGATCTTAGGAAGACACTAATGTATTTTACCTGTGGGAAGAATCTACATAATTTGTGGCCATTGGGCAAACTACTGTGGATTAAAGGTGCCTGACAATTCTTTGCCCCTCCTCCCATCAAGAGATGGAGTTGGTCAGGTGAAATGGCTCATGCTGGTAATCTCAGCACTTTGGGAGGCCAAAGCAGGAGGACTGCGTGAGCTCAGGAGTTCGAGACTAGCCTGAGCAATATCGCAACACCGCATCTCTACTAAAAATTTAAAAATTAGCTTGACATGGAGGCGCATCCCTGTAGTCCCAGCTACTCGGGAGGCTGAGGCAGGAGAATCACTTGAGCCCAGGAGTTTGAGGTTACAGTGAGCTACGATCACACCACTGTACTACAGGCTGGTTGACAAAGGAAGATCTAATCCAAAAAAAAAAGAAAAAACAAGAGGCAGAGACAGTTTTACTCCCCTTGAATCTGGACTGCCCTATAAACTTGTTTTAAGCAAAAGAATGCCCTAGAAGTAATGCTACGGCTGGGCTTTAAGGGATCTGCATCTTCTGTGTTTTTGACATGCTCCTTTTTGGAATGCTTCCTCTAGTTTGTGAGGAAACCCACGCAGCCACATGGAGAGTCCTTTGTGGAGAGGTCCAAGTGGAGAATGAAAGCCCCATGACCCAACCCATTCTGAGCTTCCAGCCCCCAGCCAGCACCAACTACCATGCACATGAGTGAAGCCATTTTGGAACTTCCAACTGTACCAGTGCCTCAGCTGACACCATGTGAACCAAAGCTGCCCAGTCAACTGCAAAACTGCAAGAAAGTGTTGTTTTAAAACACTAAGTTTTGGGGTAGGTGTTACACTGCAATAGATGACTGAAATAACTGTCTACTATGTGCCAGGCACTATTTGATGCCCTTCTGATCCATGAGGGTAAAAACAGAAATGTAACCTGACAGGTGCAGAAGAGGGCGCCAGGGGAGGGCAGAGGAAGGCCAGCTGCAGGGAGAGGCAGGGAGCTGGTGATTCTGGGCAGATGAGCACATGGATGGGCCAACAGCCAAGCCCCCTTGCCAGCTTTTGGCCAATCAGCACTGCAACTTCCTCCTCCATTTGTCTCACTGGATGGGATTAATTTTTCACCTGACGAAGTCGAGAGTGGAAAAGAGCTGGAGACAGTGGGAAGGAAGGTTGTCTGGGTCTGTCTCACCAGCACCAGTTCATGTCTGGACTGCTAGATAATGTTGTCCCAAAGGTTTCTGGGCCATCTGTATTATTTGTAATTTACTAATTCTAGTTGCCTGTGGATCAGGGGCTGCTGAGACTAGTGCTCAGGCCTCAGTGGACTCTGCAAGTTCCTGAGGGATAGGCAATCAGCAAGTGTTGTTCCTTTTCCTCGATTTCTGGCCACAGAGTGTCCTGGGACAGGTCTGTGATTCCTAATACCCGCTGCAGTCCTACGTCCTGGCCATCATCTATACCAGTGGAAGACATCCCCATTTCCCCTTCCACTTAATTTTCAGTTGTGGAACTAATCTGACCCACCCTCACTCATGGGCCAGGCTGACTTTACCCCTAAACACAGGGTGCTGGGGTCAGCTTCACCTTTACCAACTCCTTAGAGAACTCCACTTTATGTTCTGAACTAAGTTAGCAATATTTTTTCCCTTCTCCCCTTCCCACATCAAGATGATCATGGTATTTCAAAAGTATTTTAACAAATATCAGCCAGGTGCGGTGGCTCACAACTGTAATCCCAGCATTTTGGGAGGCTGAGGCGGGTGGATCACGAGGTCAGGAGATCGAGACCATCCTGGCTAACACGGTGAAACCCCATCTTCACTAAAAATAAAAAAAAATTAGCCGGGCATGGTGGCAGGCGCCTGTAGTCCCAGCTACTTGGGAGGCTGAGGCAGGAGAATGGCTTGAACCTGGGAGGCGGAGCTTACAGTAAGCTGAGATCACACCACTGCACTCCAGCCTGGGCGACAGAGTGAGACTCTGCCTCAAAAAACAAACAAACAAAGAAAAAAACCCAAAAGAATATCGATTGAGCGCCAAGTACGTGCCAGGTTCAGTTTTAGGGGCTGAAGATACAGTAG
The DNA here is from genome assembly GCF_024542745.1 of Macaca thibetana thibetana. Classification (NCBI taxonomy): domain Eukaryota; kingdom Metazoa; phylum Chordata; class Mammalia; order Primates; family Cercopithecidae; genus Macaca; species Macaca thibetana. The sequence continues at coordinate 47,683,686 of NC_065592.1, forward strand.
TGAACAAGAGAGAAATTTCCCGTTCTCATGAAGCTGATCTTCTAATGAGGGAGGCAAGACAACAGAAAAGAAATGCATAATGTTGGGTAGTTGATACCCACTCTGAAAAAAATCAAGCAGGTTAAGGCTGGGCACGGTGGCTTATACCTGTAATCCCAGCACTTTGGGAGGCTGAGGCGGGCAGATCACCTGAGGTCAGGGGTTCGAGACCAGCCTGGCCAACGATGAAACCCCGTCTCTACTAAAAATACAAAAGATTAGCCCAGCATGATCGCAGGTGCCTGTAATCCCAGCTACTCGGGAGGCTGAGGCAGGAGAATTGCTTGAATCCAGGAGGCGGAGGTTTCAGTGAGCCAAGATTGCACCACTGCACTCCAGCCTGAGGGACAAGAGCAAGACTTCGTCTCAAAACAAACAAAAAAAACAAAACAAGCAGGTTAAGCAGATTCAGGCAGGAGGCCATTCTGCATAAGGTAGTCTGAGAAGGTCTCTGTCATAAGGTGACATTTAAGAGACCTGAATTGAATGAAATATTGGGGACAAGTGTTTCAGGCAAAGTGAACAGCAAGTACAAAGGCCTTGAGGCAGGAAGAAATATGGCAAGTTCAAGGAATAGCTCTCAGGCTAGTGTGGCTAAGGCAGGTCCAGCATGGTAGTGATAGATGTGGGTGGGGAGGGAGATAGGAACCAGATTGAAGAGGGCTTCTATGGATTTGGTTCTGAACAAATGGCATGATCTGATTTATGCTTACAAAGATTTCCTGGATGCTCTGTGGAAAACAGACTAGGGAGGAGGAATGGAGGAGGTGGAAGCAGGGTGATCAATTAGTATCTGCTATATAATCCAGGGCAAGATGATGGTGGCTTGATCGAGGATGGTTACGTCAGAGTTGGTGAATTTTGATGTTTTGAAGGTAGCACAGACAAGGCTGGCTGAGGGCTTGCAAATGGCATTTGAGAGTAAGAGAAGCACATCAAGGACACCTTTTAGATTCTGGGGAACTGAATGAACAAGAGTATCACTCTCCGAAGGAGGTAAGAATGGGAGTGGAGCGTAAGGAGTGTAAGGAGTAGGTTGCTGGGGGCAAGATGTATTGTGTTTGAGATGCCAGTAAAATAAGCAGTTGAATTTGGAGGTCAGGGAAGAGATGTGGGCTGGAGACAGATCAGTGATCAGCATATGGATATTATAAATCACTCAGAGGGAGTGTAGACACAAAAGAACATCATGGACTACGGCCGGGGCCTTCAACAACTTGGGAAGAAGTCCAGAGAGGAGACAGAAATGGCCAGTGAAGTGAGGAAGATCAGAAGGATCTGGTGTCCAGGAAGTGAGGAAAGTTGATTCTGTATGATCACAACCAAAGTGTCAACTCATATGCCTTCATTTTCTCATCTGTGAAATGGACACCGTAACACCACCTACTTCGTGGCGCATAGTACTAGCACATAGTAAACTCTCAAAATAAGGTAGCTACTGTTATTCCCTGCTGGTTGGTTGCCAGAGCCCACAGCTTCCCTATCCACATTACTGACAGCACCTCCATGAGTCTTTCTCCGGGGTGAGGAGTCTCTGCTCACTCAGGGTCTGAGGCCTCTGGGTCAAATCGAGGTCAAGTGGCTTCAGTGCTTAAGTCTCTGACCCACACAGCCTTCATCCCTTATTTGCAAATCAACAAAGGGTAAACCTGTGGAAAAATGCGGGTTTTGGAGCCACAATTCTGCCTCTTGCCAGCTGTGGGCTTTTAGGCAAGTTTCTTAATCTTCCGGGGCCCCACTCTATGACATGGGGAGAACTCCTACTTCATGGGACCGTGTGTAGCCCAGTGTAGACTGTAACGCCGGCTGCTCTCCTGCACGCTGGCCTGGGAGTTAGAGGCTTCTTGCTGCTCTCCTCCTCAAAGTATACAGGACTCCCACCACACACACACCTGAAACCAAGCTGGTCTGGTCTGCGAACCACTTATAGCCCAGGTTCCCCGATGGGGAGGCACAGAAGTGGCAACCTGTCCACTTTCTTTGCCGCAGGACCCCTCGTTAAGCAGCGGGGTCCAGCCCGGCTGAGTTAGGGATCGGGTTTCGAACGTGCCACCTCTCGCCCGACGTCGAAGCCCGTTTCCTGGGTAACCTTTTTCTACCTCTCTTCCTTGCCCACCAAGGCCCACTGGCCGGAACGCCGCCGCGGCCCCAACCACCCCAACCAACCACCCGCCTGCTGTCCTCTCCGTTCTCTCCGCCGCCGCGCTGCAGGCCCAGGCTCGCACCCGAGTCCCTTCACACCCCAGGAAGTGGCGCGGCCTGTTGAGGGCAGCGTGGAGGAGGAAGAGAAGGCGCGGCTCAACGCGACCGAAGCTCCGCCGCAAAGGCTCAGGAGGAAGAGGGCGGTGCGCGGCCAAACGTCGGAGCTCGAGTCAGACTCCGGGTACCCCGCGAGGCCGCCCCGCCCGCTGCCCACCCTCCCGAGGCCCCGCCCAGCGCGCCCGTCCCGCCACGGGCTGCCCCGCCTTCCCGCCCTCGTCCCGAAAACCCCGCGCCCGGCCCCGCCCCCGCCTCCGCCGGGGCCCCGCCCCTCCCCGCCCGCGCCTGGGGCGCCCTCTCGCCGCTCCCAGGTCGGGCCGGCTGGAGGAGTCTCAGCTCTCAGCCGCTCGCCCCCTGGCGCCGCGCTTGCCCGCCCTCCCTCCGGGCCCTCCCCCGGTCGCCGCTGTGGGGCAGCGCCTGGCGGGCGGCCCGCGGGCGGGTCGCCTCCCCTCCTGTAGCCCACACCCTTCTTAAAGCGGCGGCGGGAAGATGAGGTTTCGGGAGCCGCTCCTGGGCGGCAGCGCCGCGATGCCTGGCGCGTCGCTGCAGCGGGCCTGCCGCCTGCTCGTGGCCGTCTGCGCTCTGCACCTTGGCGTCACCCTAGTTTACTACCTGGCTGGCCGCGACCTGAGCCGCCTGCCCCAGCTGGTCGGAGTCTCCACATCGCTGCAGGGCGGCTCGAACGGTGCCGCCGCCATCGGGCAGCCCTCCGGGGAACTCGGGACCAGAGGGGCCCGGCCGCCGCCTCCTCTAGGCGCCTCCTCCCAGCCGCGCCCGGCTGGCGACTCCAGCCCAGTCGCGGCTTCTGGCCCCGGCCCCGCGAGCAACTTGACCTCGGTCCCAGTGCCCCAGACCACCTCGCTGCCGCTGCCCGCCTGCCCTGAGGAGTCCCCGCTGCTCGGTAAGGACTCGGGTCGGGGCCAGTCCGAGGATTGAGACTCCCCCGGATTTCCCCGACAGGATCCCCCAGACATTCCCTCAGGCTGGCTCTTTGGCTCTTCTACGGGAGCCAGCCTCCCTGTTCTGGATTAGAGTTTTAAATCCCAGAGGCTCGGGACTGGATGGGAGAGAAGGGTTGGGAAGTGGGTCCCTGGGGAGTCATGTAGGCGGCTTGGGGCCGGGACCGCCCAGGGAAGTCCCGAGGCCCCTCTAGCCCCAGAACCAGAGAAGGCCTTGGAGACTTCCCTGCTCTGGCCCGAGGCTCAGGAAGTTTCGGAGTTTGGATCTGCTTAGGGCTTGGAGCAGCCTTGCACTAAAAACTCTGGTAGGGACCTCGAGTAATCCACTCCCTCTTGGGGACTGACGTGAGGCTCCCGGTGGGGAAGGAGACTGACCTCTCGGTTCACATGTCTTGCCGTAGAGCCACTCTCCTGAGAGTGGGGTTTTCTCCTGATCGTTTGTGCCATGTGACTTCTCTGTGAACCTCAGGTTTCTCTTCTGGGATAATAAATGGTCACCCTTTCAAGGGGTTGTTTTGGAAGATTATGTGAACAATGTAAATAAGGGCTTAATTAATGAGGGTAAGCCCTCAGTAAATTGTCACTGTGTGTTCATTTCTTCCTCTGTGTGGATCGTCACCGAGAGCCCTTCCCTCTAGCCTCCTCCCGGTATGGGTACCCAAAACCTAGGTGAGCAGGAATCTCTCCCAAGGGCAGAGAGCTTGTGTGCTCCAGGGGCTAGAGGGCTAAAATATAACTAGTCAACACCACGTTGCCCATTTCTGGTACTTCCGGCAGCAGGCTGAGTCTCAATTATTTTGCCCAGATGATCTGAACTCTGACCTCTAGCCTCTGTTTCAGCTTAGGCAGATAGCTTGAGTAGGTGGGTTTGCATTCCTCATAGCAGGAGGCTGCGCCTAGTCGGGACTTCTCTTTGACCTGTAACCTACAGGCCCACAGGCCCAAGGCAACCACCGGTTGCTTCCAGAGTTACCACACAGGTCCTCTCTCATTTCTAATGCCAGGTTTTAGAGAATTGTTGTGAGTGAGGGGCCCTGGCAGGCAGGATGACATCTTGTCGACAGGAGTTTTCTGTCACTTTCCCACAGAGCCCTGGCTACTACATACTCTTGCTCAATTTTGCCAATAATTGCGTCAATGAGTTCATGTCAAGTTTGGGAAGGACATCTTGGAATCGGTCAGACATGAACTGTGGTAATGATGGGGGCCTATTTTTTTAAGCAGATAATTAAATTCCTTTGCATTTGATGATGATTCTGGGAAGCAGACTAGTCCCATAAAATGAAATGGACTCTGCCTTGCTGCTAAGTGTCTGACTTGAGGCATGCTATCGAGTTTCTCAAAATCTCTTCCTCATGTGTAAAATGTGATTGTCAATGATTACCTTACAGGGTTATTTTTAAGACTAAATGAGATTGTGTACATTAAATGCAGGCACTCAGGCCGGGCACGGTGGCTGACGCCTGTAATCCTAGCACTTTGGGAGGCTGAGGGGAGTGGATCACTTGAGGTTAGGAGTTCAAGACCAGCCTGGCCAATATGGTGAAACACCATCTCTACAAAAAGACAAAAAAGTTAGCTGGGGGTAGTGGCGCACGCCTGTAGTCCCAGCTACTCAGGAGGCCGAGGCAGGAGAATTGCTTGAACCTGGGCGGCAGAGGTTGCCGTGAGTCAAGATGGTGCCAGTACACTCCAGCCTGGGTGACAAAGCAAGACTCTGTCTCAAAAAAGAAAAAAAGTACGGGCACTCAATACACCGCATAATAATAATATAGTAATAATACTTGCTTAGGACCTTTATAAAGTTCCATTTTTTCAGACTTCCACGGAAATGGCTCTGAAGGGCAGAGTGAAGTGGGAAAGAGACTGAGTCTCCAGGCCAGAAAAAGGCCAGGTTTTTTGCTTTTGTTTTTGGTTGTTGCCTGGATATTGCACAGAAAGAAAAAATAATTAACAAATTAAAGAAAAGTACTGCAGAGTTGATTAGATTGGTATTTGAGTATCACATCTTCCTCTCAGAAGCGTAAGAGACAAGGTGGTGACCATAGCTCTGCTTAGTTTTGTTTTGTAATGGTGTTGCTAGTGATCGGCTTGTCACCAGTTACTGGTGTTTCTAAATGGACTATATTTGCCTAGTTGAAAGGACCTCCTGAGAGAGAACATTTTGGAGGACGAGGAGAGAGTGCCTTCTCTAGTTTGGCTGCTTTCATGTGACATGCAAGGGACCATGACATTTAGGCTGCTGCTGAGGCAGCCCCAGAAATGGGGGTCAAGAGGTCTTCTCTTCATTTTAATAGGGCCTGTAGGTTTGGATGGTTAGGTACAGTTCTCAGAGTGGAGGTTCCTGGCTATGAGGCCTTGAGAAAGCTGAAAGTCTCCTTGGGAGTGTGTTGGTGGGGGGAGTTGAGCCCATCTGTTCATGGGCAGGTGTTAGCCAAAGCCCTTGCGGGTGGTTTTGAGGTTGGTGGGAGAAAGCATCCGTGGGGTTTAGAGTTGTGGCCTTTTCACTACTTGCAGTTCCTTTCCCCGACTTGGCTTTACTTTCTGGTGTCCAGGGGTCTGGGCCAGATGCTGAGATTCCTTTCGGCTGACAGGTGTGGGTTATGGGCAGGCCCTACCCTGGAGGACATAAGGCACCGGATTGGACGGCTGATGGGTTGCCGTTGGAGCTGTCAAGGCCTTGGAATAGTCTTCAGATAGACTTGGGTTAGTGTGACCTGGGGCAGGCTGCAGGTTTGGAGCCATAGTATCCCCTGCCCTCACACCGGGCACCCTGCTGTGGGCTAATGTGAGGCTTGTAGGAGGGAGTGATGCAGTGGGAAGGTGGGCCTTTCCTGAGGATTCTGCAGCTTTCTCCAGGGAATTCTCCCAGGCAGTTTAGGCCTGCAGGTGCTATGCTATCCTTCTTTCCTAACACTGTCTCAGGTCCTCAGGGGGGCCATGCAGCATCTACTTATAACCCTGCAGCAAGGCCCTCTTTTCTGGCCACCTGGGTGTTTGCCTGCTGAGATGGGAGGAACAGTGGCCTTGGGTTTCTTCCCCCGTCATGTTTATCTCTACTTAGATTGGGCAGCAGCTCAATGGGACTTGACCAGCTGTGGCATGGCCAGTCCGGAGATGAGTTGGGTGATGCGAGAGGTGGGCAGTACCTGAGGCTGAACTAGTGAGAGAGGCATGGCTGGCCTGGAGGCTCAGCTGGGGCCTGGGATGGATGGTGCAGTCCCCTCGGGGGGCAGGGGAGTGAGTGTTAGACTGCTTAAGCCTCAGAGGCCACTCTTGCCCACCTATGCTTTGAGGAGATCCTCTTCATTTGTTCAAAAGGGAAGACTCTGATCTAGAGATGGGCACTTGGACCAGCAAACAGCAGCTACAGGTAGCCAGGGCACCTGAGGAGCACTTGCCCATGAGCCAGTTTCCCTGGCTTTTATGGGGGCTGTCGCTGAGCCTCTGCCAGGGTTTGTGCCCTAGCTGGTCTTTGCTGGGCTCTAAGGTGTTTCTCTACCAGCACATTTCCACCTTCCTCATACGCACACATGTGGACACAAGCAGGCTGCCCAGGACAGAGTGTACTTTGAGGCTTGGGAAAGGACTCTTTCTCGCCCCTTTGGGGATGAGCCTTGGAACCTCATCACCTTCCGGCTTAGGGTGGAGCTTCTTCCTGGGGATTGAAGCTTTAGGCTCAGATAATAGTCTTGTAAGCCAGTTTTGTCCTGTTGTTTTTTTTGTGGAAAATAACGTATTGACATACACACAGACATTCCTTGTCTAACAGTCTGAGATTGAGAAATACCCTCCATGACTATCTGGTTTGCTTTCATGGTGAAACTTGGTCGCTTTCTTAGACACAGCCTATGGCAATAAAAGTGATCCCTGGCTGCTGTAATTCATTCCAGACTTCGAGCAAACACAAGGAGCCTCTTCCACCTGCAGTGGAGCCTCTGATGGCCCAAGTGGAAACTCCTTGGGGAATGGGGAACAAGAGCCAAATGTGGGATTGGTCTCAAACTGCAGCTTCTTAGAACTGTAGCATCCCATGGTGGGATTCTCTAGTGCTCTCCCTGGAGGTTACTATTCAGTAGTTGGCTAGTGCACAGGTTCAGAGGTGACCTGATATGCCCTAGAGTTTCAGAGGAAGATCCCTGCAAGGTGTGTTTCTGGGTCCCTCTGAAGGTCTTGTATGGTGGTTTTGTATGGATGTTCATGATGGCTAAGGCAGGTCTGATAACTTCATTCCTTCAGTTCCAGTAATGTTCCTGTATTATGCTGGGCACTAGAGCTACAAAGAAGAAAACAAAATGCCTCCTCTTCAGGAACTCTTAATTTAGGCAGGGGAGGCATAATTAAACAGTGCTGACGTCATCTAAGGGAACCAAAGTGTGTGTTTATCCCTTTCCCTATCACTCCCCTCCCTCCTTCATTTCTTCCTTTCTTCTTTCAGAAACTCCAAGTTCATATCAAAATTCTCCAGCCCTGGTTTTATTTGGTTTTGTGAACATTTTCCTCTAATTTCTGAAGCTATGCATTAGCTCTGCTGGGTAATCTTTAACTTGCTGCTTTATAATGATTATAATGAGATATCACTGGGTATTATGGTCTTTGGGTAGCAGCAGGGTAGGGATTTCGAGGCTGGGACTAAGTTAATTTATGGGTTGGAAATGATGGGGCAGTTAATGGCAAGGCAGTCTGAGCCTTCCACAGATTCCACCCTAGGGACCATCCAGACTTAGGGAACAAGGCCGGCAGGCTCATCCCCTTTGCACTCAGCTGGGCTATGTGTGTGTGTTTGTGAAAGAGGTTATTCAATAGTTATACCTGCTGGTTTCCCCGCTATCTGTTTACCCAGTCCCTCCTGTACCTTGTTTCTTACTCTTTGTTCTCTGCTCTTACTGTGAAGAAGCAGAGACTGGAATTCTGCTTGAACCCACATCTACCTGGAAATTCCAGTTTTTCTTATCCAGTGGAGCAGCAATCCAGTTGTCTTAGGACAAATGGTCTGCCCTTGAAGCTTAAATCCTTTGAGGGCCTGGCACGGTGACAATTTTACAATTGGCTTTGGTATAGACTGGTATGGTCCCTGGGCAGTGAGGTCACTGTAAGGCCAACCAGCCAGAGCCTGGCTCCTAGGGGAATTAACAAGGCATGGGATTAGACTCACAGGGTCCACTCCTGTCCCTAAACTTGGTGAGGGTTCCTGGGAGCCAGACTGTGACTGAGACTGTAGAGACCTGAGACCTGAGTTGTAGGGGCCTCTGTGTTGATCTGGGCCATTGCAGGGTGAGGTGAGGCGGTCACTAGCTCAAGGAGTGATCTCAGGACATTGTTCTGTAAGTCAGAGACCTCCAGGTTGGACAGTGGGGCTTGGGGATAGGGGACAGGGTTCAGTGGGGAGCTGGTTCTGGGTGAATGTGGCCTAAAGGGATTTGTCCTTAGAAGACGGAGGGGTGAGTCACACACTCAGTGTTTCAGGTTCCACTTTGTAGCTCGACCTCAGCCCGCCCCTTCCCTACACAAATGAAGGCTAGGGGCTATATAATTGGCTGTTGCTGAATTCTTTGGCAGTGATTTTAAAGTCTGGTCTGGGTGTGTTATGTAGCTGCTTCTCTATCCACTGCCCCCACCTGCTGCTTCTCCAGAGCCCCTCACAAAGCCCAGGGGGAGAGAGAGAGAGAGAGAACAACTTGCCTCGCAGGGATGTTGGGGATAGGGGTATGGGTCTTTGCCTTTTGAGGGGGGATAATCTCTTCCTTCATTTTAAAAGTAAAAAGTAATGCAGGCTCATTGAAAATAATTTGAAAAGTTGAAAGAGACATAAAAGCACACCCAAATTCCTATCACCCAAAAGAAACATACTGGCATATTTTCTACTAGTCTTTTTCATGTTTAAGAATATAGCTAATATCTTTTTTTTTTTTTTTTTCTTTTTGAGACAGGGTTTTTGCTCTGTCACCCAGGCTGGAGTGCAGTGATCACAGCTCACTGCAGCCTCGACCTCTCGGGCTAAGCGATTCTCCCACTTCAGTCTCCCTAGTTGCTGGGACCACAGGTGCATACCACCATGCCTGACTAATTTTTGTATTTTTTTGTAGAGATGGGGTTTTGCCATGTTGCCTAGGCTGGTCTCAAACTCCTGAGCTCAAGTGATTCACCTGCCTTGGCCTCCCAAAGCACTGGGATTATAGGTGTCAGTCACCACATCCAGTGTTATAGCTGTTTTCTTTATAGATGGACAGATAGATTGAAATAGATTCATGTAGATAACCTGGTGTTCAGCATTTTTCACTTGAGATTCTGTCACAGACTTGACCTATACCTTTAAAAATCACAAAGGCAGTATCATATTCTGTTACCTGAATATGGTATAACTTAAAAAAAAATCATTCAACTGTTGCTGAACACACACATATATAGTTTTTGCTTTTTCTTAGTGATGTAGTGATGATGCTTGTGCAGAAAGCTTTATGTACTTTTTGGATTGTTTCTGTAGGAGAGCTTTCTAAAAAAGGAAAAAAAGTGTTGAAGTTTTTTGAGAAGGGCTAGGTTTTCAAGCCAGTCTTACAAAAGGATAGACTCACTGGAAATTCCAGATTTGCTTAGTGCTGGCAGATGAGTATCGCTTATTGCTGAATGATGTGTCTAGAATTCTGATTAAAAAAGAAACTAGGTCCAGGAAGTGCCTGGGGGCAGGGGCAAAGGGCCAGGCTGCAGGATAGGCTCTTAGGATCTGGCTTAGCAGAAATCTGCTGTGAACAGAATCGGTGGGGGTGATACTTTCTCAGTAACTTCTCTATTTGTTTCCTTAGCAGCCAAGTCCCTGTGCTGGACTTCTGTGGACGACTATGGCTCTGGGGCTGTGGTGGTGGGTGAACAACAGCTAGCTAAACCAGTGCTATTGACATCATTGAGATGTGACGCACAGGAAGGTGGGAGCAAGCTTGCAAATCAGATTCTGAAACATACAGCACACAGCTCTCCCACCTCCAGGTGGTCCTGAGATCTAGGGAGGGACCATAGTGAGAAACTTCAGGTTTCTAGGAATTCTCTTAGGGAGAAGCTCTCTTAGGGAGAGGCAGAGCCTGAGTGTCAGTTGGGGCTGGTTCAGGTGGCTTAGATCAATAAAGCCCCAGGCCAATGTGCCAGGCTATTCCCAAGGAGTATACTTTGAAGTTACTCCCTTTAGAATGTCCTCACTGGAGCTACATTCTCTCTGAGGAGCAGTTTTGCCTGCCGGGGTCATTTGGCACAGAGCCTGGAGTAGAAGGGCGAGGTTGCACTGAGGGAAGGGGCAGGATTATGTCAGCAGTGTAACGGATATGGTATGAGGTCAGGCTCCTTCCTGCCCCACCACGGGGTCCCAGAGGTCATGGGGAGGGTCTCTGGCAGGAGATTCAATCATTGCTTGGCCCCATGACAGGGTATATTCTAAAAATGCCTTAAGTTTTTTTCTTTCAAAGTTTCTTCCTGTTTTGCATAATGGCCTTTGCCTTTGACATCCTGAAACCGCAGAGCTGTCATTGGTGTTGCAGGACACTGCCAGTTTGAAAAAAATCAACTACAACAACAACAAAAAAAAAAAAAAAAAGGGAAAGGATGTGGAGTTAAGGCTGTGTCTTAGGGAAGCTGATATTTGTGTTATGGGAGTGTGGGGACGTGGCATTGAGGTGTTGGGTAGCGCCTGACATTTAGAGGAGTACTCTGGGCAGAGTCTCTGCCTGCCCAAGAATAGCTGGAATTGAGTCTTCACACTAAAGTCAGGAGAGACCCCCCAGGAAGAGAATGAATAGGGACTCATTTCCTCATTCAGCAAACTTTTATTGGTAACTACACTATATGAAGTGCGAGAGATAGACATGAACAAGAGAGGCCCCCACTCTTGGGCAGTCCCTTAGTAGTAGTAGACAGACTCTGGCAATATGGTGTGGTCAGAGGGGGCAAGCCTGGGTGCTTTGAGGGTACTGAGGAGGTACAGGGAGCCAAATGGGTGGTCTGGGCCAGGGCCAGAGTCAGAATGAAGGACTTCTCTTCCAGACACTGATTTTAGCATCTCTGTCTCTCAGTATGTTTGAACAGTCTCCCTTATTGGAAGGGCAGGGGTCTACTGCTAAAAGAAACCTGCAGTTTCCTCTCATTGCTGTCATATGGGAAGAACACTATAGCTGAAATTCCAAAAGTTGCATACCGTTACCCAGCAGGGCAGGAGAGGAAAGGAAGTGGAGGCAGAGTGAGCTGAAGATGATGAAAGAAAGAGAAGGTGCAGTTGCGACTGTTCTGGACAGAGGAAGTCTGAGGGTAGCTGGACTGAGGGATCAAAGGGAGGCAGTTGAAAGGGAAGAGAGCTGCAGAGAGGAATTTCGTGGTCTGCAGAGGGTAGGAGCAAGCCTTGAAGGCCACTGGAGTGAGGATTCCGAGCTCTGGTCTTCATTCTTTTTCTAATTCATGACATCATTTTAGGCAAATCCTAACTCCTTTGGTCTCTGTTGTCTTTCTGAAATTTGAGTGGGCTGGGCCTGCTGGTCTTTAGCTTCTGTCTTTCTCTACCTCCTAGATTCCAGTTTGGCGAGTGAGGGGAAAACCTGGTTATATCTGCAACATGAAAGGCCTCTGAAATTCCTTTTGAAGCTCACTACCCATGCGGCTTCTGCTAAGGATTTCATGTCTGTCTAAGCAGACATAAAAATTTTAGCAGGTGGATGACCCATAGAAATGGCACAAGGAATGTTTCTTTCTATCATGCTATGGTATTTAAGAAAGTTGTTATCCTCTCTGTGCCTCTGTGTTCTCACTTGTAAAATGGCAATAACAGTATCCACCTCATAGGTAGTAGCCACGAAAGGGCTTAAAACAGTGCCTAACACAGAATAAGTTGTGAATATATGTTATTTATTATTGGTAGTATAATACTTATTTGTGAAGATTTTGGCTTTAGCTTTATAGGACCTTTTTTTTTTTTTTTTTTTAGTTGAAAATACAATGTTACCATGTTAAATGTTAAAAAAAAAATTCTACTTACCATTGTAACAGAACATGCTCCCATTCCTGTAACAGAACTTACTATTACTTTTCAAATGCATACATATTCCAGTGCATATATTCCAATGCAGTTGTAGAGTGAAACTGTTTGCATGCAACCATTTTTATCCAACATTATCTTATAAAATATTATGTTCTTAATTACCCTAATTATCTTTTGTTGCTGTCTAGTATCCTTATAGATATTCCATTAGTATACACTATTCCAGGTTTCACTATTGTAGATAATCTAGAGATGAACATTTTTGTAGTGCGTAGCTCTTTGCTTCAGTTGAATTACTTTCCTGGGATAAATTCCTGGAGAAGAATTTCTAGGCCAGAGGATATGGTCATCTTAACAATACCGATTCACATTGCCGCATTGCTTTCCAAGAGGTTTGGAATCATTCACAGGTTCTAAATTGGAAATTCCTGGCTTTTGAAGTATGTGGATTCTAAGGGCGAGTTGGATCTAGCTGGAGCCTCACACTGACACTTCCAGCCTGTGTGTGTGTGTGTGTGTGTGTGTGTGTGTGTGTGTGTGTGTGTGTGTAGTTCCCTATGCTGGATAGCATGTGGCCTTTCTGGACATTAGAGTTTTCCTGTAAGTGATTGCCTCAGGGCAGTTCCTGTTGAATTCACTCTGTGTCCACAAAAGAAGCCTTACTGTGGCTCTTTCAACACCCCACCTGAAAGTAAGAACATTCTTTCCTTCTTCCTTGATATGTGGCACTAAACCTATAACATGGGGCAGGCAGGCTCTGGCTTTAAAAACCTGACTTAAAAATAATGGTGTTGATCAAAAAGTTTGTGGATCGGTTTTTGGAAACACTGCATGTAGCCGTCCATAGAAACTGTTATATTCTCTTGGGCTAGCCTGGGTGCCTGATCATTTAACTCATGTGGATGAACTTCTATGTGATAGCCCTGGTGTATGGGATCAAGAAACAGGGCCCTAATGAAGAAAGGCTTTTAAATTATGTTGGATAAAAATAAGTTGTTACAATAGCCCAAAGTCTGCAAATATGAATTGCCAGTTCTGTCCTTGTGGTCATCTCCCATGTACTTGCCTCTTTTGTAGACTCCTATAGATTCAGAAGCCCACTGAATTGCATAAATGATGGAATGATTTTAGAGTTAGTGATTTCAGTGACTAAAAGTTTACAGATCCTGACCGGGCACAATGGCTCACACCTGTCCTCCCAACATTTTGGGAGGCCAAGGCAGGTGGATCACCTGAGGCAAGGAGTTCGAGACCAGCCTGGCCAATATGGTGAAACCTCATCTCTACTAAAAATACAAAAATTAGCCAGGTGTGGTGGCATGTGCCTGTAATCCCAGCTACTCGGGATTGAGGTGGAAGAATGGCTTGAAGCCGGGAGGTGGAGGTTGCAGTGAGCCGAGATCAGGCCACTGCACTCTAGCCTGGTGACATAGTGAGACTCTGTCTCCCCCACCGCCCCCCCCAGCCCCCGCCCCGGCTGCCCCCTCAAAAAAAGAAGTTTACAGATCCAGCAGATGGGGCATATTCAACTTGTGACAGGCACCCCCTTCACCTTATAGCTATGTCATATGTCTTCTCCTTTGACTGCATTCTGCAGCAGTCAGTTGTGACTTAATATGGCACTCTGGGCCCACTGAATTAGGTCAGAGCTGCTAGTAGTATATTGTTCCTAGAGACCTATAGGGCAAGATTTTCTTACTACTTAAAATGAGGGAGATAATTTCTTACCTCAAGGAGTTGGTAAGAGGAGTGAATGAGATTAGTTATATGGTAATATCAGTACTCTGAATGTCTTTTGATCAGTGCTAACTCATCCTGTTGGGCACAAAAGGCATGCAGTCAGCACCCTTAGGCCACATAGTAAAATTCGTCCAAATGCACATTTTTCATCTGCCTTGGGGCAGAGTCAAGAGAAAGAAGAAGGAGAGGCGTGAGGCTGTGACCACAACTTTGGGACAGTATAGCCCAAAACAAGTACCCCAGGCCACAAGGAGAAGGCGGCTATCTTGTTGAATCCACAGCACTGGAAACTTGGAGTGTGTGTTTCCCTGTGTCAGTTACGCTGGGATTTTATGGCTGCTCACATTCTTCCCTTCAGGTGGACGTTGTTCGTCAGTATCCTGGGCAAGAGGCCATCATAAACTATAGACAGCTGAATGATTAGGAAAAGGAGCTGAAGAGGGAGCATTAGATGTTTGATTGAGTCTTAGGTGAGAAAATATGTCATTAAAACAAAATGATGGATGTAGGCGGGCTCAGTCTTATGTGCCTGGTGTGTTGGTAGAAAAACTAAAGCACAAGCCTGTAGATAACCTACTTTATTCTCCCTTCGGGCTGGTGTTGGAATCCAGGATGCCAGACCCTAAAGTCCAGCTCTCTTTCCAACCTATTGAATAATCCGAGAGAAAACATGTCTTCTCTCTGGGCCTCAGTTTGCCCATGTATAAAATGAGATGAAGGATTGACTTGGATGCTCTTCGGAGTCTCTTCCTGCTTGGAGTTCTGATGTAGCCATGTACTCCTGCTCAGCATCGCTAAATAGCTTTGTGGTAGGACCACTGAGTGCCTCCATTAGGGTCAGCTATGTAATGCTGGGGTGGCTGTCAGTGGGCCCTAAGAGCCAGGATTTGTCTTACTGGAGAAATCCACACCACCTAAACTTAAGACCCAGGGGTGTCCAATCTCTTGGCTTCCCTAGGCCACATTGGAAGAAGAATTGTCTTGGGCCACATGTGAAATACACTAATGATAGCCAATGAGCTTAAAAAAAATTCTCAGTATTTTAAGAGAGTTCACGAGTTTGTGTTGAGCTGCATTCAAAGCCATCCTGGCCGCATATGGCCCATGGGCCATGGGTTGGACATGCGTGCTTTAGACCTTCCAACAATTCTAGTCTCTAAACAGGAAATCAGAAGTCAAGATGAATAGATAAGTTGGTCAGTGTGAAAAAGTAATCAGCGGGAGTCACTGTAGATGCAGGGTTCTAGGCTCCATCAACAATCAGCTACATCACCCTACAAAAGATAGTGCTTGTTCAGCACTTATTACTTGCCAACCATGGGAAAAATACTTCAGATGCATTGTTTTCATGAACTCTCACAGCAGCTCTTTTTCTTCCTAAATGCCCTGTTAGAACCTCTAGTACAGTGTTAAGTAGATACGCTGAGAGACAACATACTTGTCTTCTTAGGGGGAAAATATCCAGTCTTTGACTATTAAGAATGATGTTAGCAGTGGGTTTTTCCTAGGTGCCCTTTATCGGGTTGAGGAAGTTCCTTTCTATTTCTGGTTTGGCTGAGTATTTTTATCATGAAAAGATAATGGGTTTTGTCAAATACTTTTCTGTGTCTTTTGAGATGATCGTGTGTTTTGTGTCATTTATTCTTTTGATATGGTATATTATACATTGATTTTTCAGATATTAATCTTGCATACCTGGGATAAATCCCACTTGGTCATGGTGTGTAATTCTTCTTATTTGTTGCTGAATTGAGTTTGCTAGTATTTCGTTGATTTCTATTCATAACAGATAGTGGTCTGTGGTGCGTGCCTGCCTGCCTGCCTGCCTGCCTGCCTGCCTGCCTGCCTGCCTGCCTGCCTTCCTTCCTTCCTTCCTTCCTTCCTTCCTTCCTTCCTTCCTTCCTTCCTTCCTTCCTTCCTTCCCTCCCTCCCTCCCTCCCTCCCTCCCTCCCTCCCACCTTCCCTCCCTCCCTCCCTCCCACCTTCCCTCCCTCCCTCCCTTCCTCCCTCTCTTTTTCTTCTCCTCCCCTACCCTACCCTTCCCTCCCCTTCCCTTTCTTCTCTCATAGTTGTTTACCACTGTCAGAAAAGGTCTGTTAGTTTTCTTTCCTTGTGAGATCTTTGTCTGGTTTTGGTATCAGGGTAATACTGCCTCAAAAAATGAGTAGGGAAGTGTTCCTTCCTCTTTTGTATTTTGAGAGAGTTTGTGGTGGGTTTTTATTAATTCTTTAAATATCTGGTAGAGTTCACCAGTAAAGCCATCTGGGCCTGCTCTTTTCTTTATGGGAAACTTTTTGATTCCTAATTCAGTTTCTTCTTATAGGTCTATTAAGACCTTCTATTTTTTCTTAAGTCAGTTTTGATAGTTTGTGTCTTCCAAGGAGTTTGTCTGCTTCATCTAAGTCATCTAATTTGTTGGCACACATGTCATAGTGATTCCTTATGATCCTTTTTATTTCTGTTAAAGTTGGTGTAGGGATAGTCCCCTTTTCATTACTGATTATTTTCTTTTTTTCTTAGTCTAGCCAAAAGCTTGTCATTTTTATCGATCTTTTCAAAGGACCAACTTTGAGTTCATTATTTGTTCTCTTTGTTCTAATTTTTTCTGCTTCATTAACTTCTCTAATCTTTATTAATTCTATCATTCTGCTTGCTTTTGGTTAGGTTTGCTTTTTCTGGTGTCTTAAGGTAGAAGGTTAGGTTATTGATTTGAGATTTAAAGATCATGCACTTTAAACATTTTGATAGATACTGTCAGTTTGCCCTCTGGCTTTTTCTCATTAGCAGTGTATAAGAGTGCTTATTCCTCACACTCATACCAGCCCTGGATGTTACTAACCTTTATATATTTGCCAGTATCGTATTCAGACATGGTATCTTGTTTCAATATGCTTCTCTGATTACTGATGAAGTTAAGCAAGTTTTCACGTGTTTATTGGCTGTCTTTCTTTTTTCCTTCTTTCTTTCAAAATGGGAGTCTTTGCCATGTTGCCCAGGCTGGACTCGAACTCCGGTACTCAAATGATCTTCTCACCTCAGCCTCCTGAGTAGCTAGGACTACAGGCATGAGCCACCATGCCTGTCTTGGCCATTTGTATTTCTTATGTGAATAAATTTTCTTTTCTTTTTTAAACGGAGTCTCACTCTGTCGCCCAGGCTAGAGTGCAGTCGTCTGATCTTGGCTCACTGCAACAGCCGCCTCCCAGATTCAAGCGATTCTCACACCTCAGCCTCCCAAGTAGCTGGGACTACAGGTGTGTGCCACCACCTGGCTAATATTTGTATTTTTAGTAGAGATGGGGTTTCGCCATGTTGGCCAGGCTGGTTTCAAACTGGCCTCAAGTGATTCACCTGCCTCAGCCTCCCAAAGTGCTGGGAATACAGGTATGAGCCACTGTGCCCAGCTGACTTTTTTTGGTCTTTTTTTAACCCTTTTTTTGTCCCCCCTTTTTTTTCACCCTTTTTCTTTTAACCCATTTTTCTATTAGTTTTTAAAATATGTTTGCAGTAGCTTTTTATATTGTGGATTTTACTTGTTTATTACACATCATTTGTAAATATGGTCTGTCACTCTTCTTTATTTCTGATATCTTTAGCTATACAGAAGTTTTGTTTTTATTTTATTTTATTTTATTTTATTTTTTGGAGAGGGAGTCTTGCTCTGTCGCCCAGGCTAGAGTGCAGTGGTGAAATCTCTGCTCACTGCAAGCTCCGCCTCCTGGGTTTGAGTGATTCTCCTGCCTCAGCCTCCTGAGAAGCTGTGTTTACAGGCACCTGCCACCATGCCCGACTAATTTTGTATTTTAGTAGAGACGGGGTTTCACTATGTAGGTCAAGCTGGTCTTAAACTCCTGACTTCAAATGATCCTCCCAAAGTGCTGGGGTTACAGGCGTGAGCCATCACGCTCGGCCAGAAGTTTTGAATTTTTGTGTGTTTAAATCTATGTTTTCCTTTATGACTTCAGGTTGCTTTCATACTTAAGCAGGTCTTCACCATCCCAAAATAAAATTTTTCTCCTAAGTTTTCTTCTAAGTTGGTTCTTTAAAAGCCACCAACTTGGCTTCGACAGCAAAAGATGAACAGAATTTCTGTTCAACTCTCATGCTGCAAGAAGCTTTATGTAATACTCCAGGGACCCTTTAAGGTCCCAGACTTTTCCTCCAAACCCGTCACTGATTCTAGTGGCTAAGAGTAGAAATGTGAAAATTTAGCCATGTGTGCTGATGCAGCTGTAGTAATTTGTAAGCTTTGAAGTTCTGAGGAGTCGGGAGAAGGGAAAGTAACATTTATTGAACATCTATTAGTGCCAAGCACTGCAATAAGTATGTATATGTATTATCTCACTTACATCTGAAAGGAAGGCATAAGTATCCCCACTCCTTAGAGAAGGAAATTGGAGCTGGCTACATTTAAAGTAGTCCTGACACCAGAGAGTTATTGCTAGGAGTACATGGCTGGCTGAGTGCCCAGATGGCCCATAAGGGCAGTGGGCCCTCCACAGCCCAAGGTCTGGTTCTAGCTGGAGAGAGAAGGATGTACTCCTAATCAGCACTGCAGCTCCAGAAAATCTGTCAGGGCTCCAAAACTGATTAGAGGGGCAGCTGACTCAGTAATAAAACTCCCAGGAGACTTACTTACATGCTGGAATGCAAAATTGCTGCTTTACTGGGAAGATTAGAACTGTTGTTGAGTAGCTTAGAATTCTCTGGCTGAAGGCAGCACTACAAGGGAAGCCACAGGATAAGCTAACAGCTGGTGAGTCAGCAGTCAGAGCAGGGAAGTGAATTTAACATTAGATAGGTCAGGCTGTCTGGTTGATGAATTCATCCCCACAATACTGTATACCTGCCTTAGGGACCTTTGTCTGGACTAGGGGTTGGGTTCCCCCCTCCTTTGTACAGCCCTGGAAGGACATATCCAGCTCCATCTGCCATCTCTCCCTTACTTACTTCCTTCTTTCTTCCTTTCCATCCAGCCATCAAGCTTCCTTTCATGGCCAGTAATCATCATTGGGGTCTACTCATGGACTCTCTTGCCTTATGTATTTGTTTTATTTTGTCCTTATTCCCACTTCTATTTCCCAGGTGTATCGTAGGCAACTATTCTAATGTATTTATAGTTTGTGTATCTGTTTTTCCTCTTGCCAAAATGGAAGCCACTGCTTTATATATAGATGTCTTCTTTAAAAAAATTTTTTTTTAGATTAAGCTACAATAAAATTGACCTTTTGGCATATAGTCTGTAAATTTTAACACATATATATTTTTGTGTATCCACCACCACAATCAGGATACAGAACAGTTCCATCACCCCAAAAGAATCCCTCATGTAGTCACATTCTCCTCCCACCCTTAATCCCAGGCAACCACTGATCTAATCTTCATTACTATTGTTTTGTCTTTTTGAAGATGTCACATAAATGGAGTCACACAGTATATATACATTTTTAAAACACATGTAAATGGCATTTTATAGCTCATTTTGATTGTATGTTTTTCATCCAGTTCTGTTTTTTTTTTTTTTTTAAAGTTTGACGTAACTTCAGACTTACAGAAAAGTTGTTAGACTAATACAAAGAATTCCTGGATATCCTCTGGAGTCCCTAAATGTTAACATTTTGCTATATTTACTTTTTCCTTCTCTCTCTCTGTGTGTGTGTGTGTGTGTGTGTGTGTGTGTGTGTGTATGTATCTACCTGTAGATAGGTAGATATTAATATGATTTTAGATAGATATATATAGAGCTCTCATATATATATATCCTTTTACCCTTAAATATTCAGTATATATTTCCTAACAAGATAATTTAAATATATATATATATATAAACGTAGTGTAATAAACAATCAGGAAATCAACATTGAAACATTTCTACTACAGGCCTTAGGAAGACTTTGTCAGGTGCCCCAATAATAACCTTTATTGTAGAAGAAAACCATGTGTTGTATTCAGTTGTCATGTCTCTTAGTGTCTTGTAATCTGAAGTAATTCCCAAGTCCTTTGGATCTCATGACAGGGATATTGTTGAAGAGTACAGGCCAGTTATTTTGTAGAAGGTCTCTCAGTTTAGATCTGTCTGATGTTTCCTTATGATCAGATTCAGGTTATTCACTTTTGACAGGAACACCACTGAAATGATGCTGAGTTCTTCTCGCTGTAACCAGATCTAGAGTCACACACTGTCAGTTTGTTCCTTATTGGCAGTGTGAACGTTGAGCATTTCATTATAGTGGCATTTGCCATTACTCCGTTATAGTTACTATTTTACCATTTTAAATTAAAACTATCTGGCCTGGCCTAGTGGCTCATGTCTGTAATCCCAGCACTTTAGGAGGCTGAAGTGGGTGAATTGCTTGAGGTCAGAAGTTCGAAACCATCCTGGCCAATATAACATGGTGAAACGCCATCTCTATAAAAAATACAAAAAATCAGCATGGCGTGGTGGTGCACTACTCAGGAGGCTGAGGCACAAGACTTGCTTGAGCCTGGGAGGCGGAGATTGCAGTGAGCTGAGATGGTGCCACTGCACTCTAGCCTGGGTGACAGTGTGAGACTCTGTCTCAAAAAAAAAAAAAGTAAATAAATAAATAAAAAACTTTAAAAAGTATCTTATGGGCATATACTTTGAGATTATATAAATATCCTGTTATTCCTCAAACTTTCATCCACTTTAAAAACAAATTCTTTTTCTTACCGTTCATTGTTTTCTTGATATCCACTGGGTTTTAGCATCTACAAATGATTCTTGCTTGAATCAGTTATTATGGTAGTTGATGGTTTTCTGATTCCATTATTCCTTCTATGTTTGTTAATTGGCATTCTTCTGTAAGGAAGAGCTTACCCTTCTCCCCTATTAATTAATTAATATATTAATACAGACCTATGGATTCTTCATTAAATCATAATCCTTTACTATCATTATATATTCTGATGTTCAGACTATCCCAGATTTAGCCAATAAGGTCCCCTTCAGGGGGACGGTCCTTGGGATTCCTCTTTAGAGGTTCCTGGTTCCTGTTTTCTTTTGACATACACTATTATTCTTTGAGCATTTTTTTTTTTTTTTTTACTTTCAGGCACAGCAAGAAGTTCCACGGTCCTCTTGTTCTTTCCCCAACTCAGTCCTAGAGTCAGTCGCTTCTCCAATGAGCTCTAGTTCCTTTTAGTAGAGAATTATAATTAGAAAACAAGAACTGGGTGCCAAGTGTGCACCTTTGTTTTTAAGGTCCATCCACGTTGCCGTGTATATATCCAGCATGTTGATTCTAACTGCTGAATAATACCTCATGATTGTTATCCATCCCAGTGTTTCTTTTTCCCTTCTGTAATGAGGGACTCCTGGACTGCCTCCAGCATTACTTTCACAAATATTGCTGTGAGGAACATCCTTAGACATTTCCTTTGTGGGCAACCTGTGAGTATGTTTATGTTGATTCAGGGGTGCCAGACACAGCTCCAGAATGGCTGCCCCAGTTTACATTTCCACCAGCAGAGCATAACAGGCTCTGTGTCTCCGTGAATAATCAGCATTAACCAGCTTCCTATTTTTTGCCAAACTAATAGATGTGCTAGGATAACTCTTTGTTTTAACTTGCTTTTCTCTGATTACTAATGAACTGGAGCATTTCTTCGTATGCTTGATGGTCTTTGGGATCCCGCTTAGGTAAATTCCTTATTCATTATAATCCTTTGCCTGTTTTTCCCTGGAGTTCCTATATTTTTCTTGAAGATATGCAGGAATTCCTTATACATCCTGGATATTAATCCCTTCCTGGTCTCAGACATTGCAGATATCTTCTGAATCTGTTATTTACTTATTTATTTACTATTCTTTTAAAGAGTTGGGGTTTTGTTCCGTCACCCAGACTGGAGTGCTGTGGTGTGATCATGACTCATTGTGGCCTCACAATCCTGGGCTTAAGTGATCCTCCCACCTCAGCCTCCTGAGTAGTTGGGACTACAGGTGTGCACCACCAGACTTGGCTAATTTTATTTTATTTTTTAGAGATGGGAGTCTTAATATGTTGCTTAGGTCAATCTTGAACTCCTGGCCTCAAGCAATCTTTCCACCTCAGCCTCCTGCATCTATTATATATATGTTCACTTTGCTCATGCTGTATTTTGTTGGAACATAAAACTATTTTCCCCATTGTTTTGTGCAATCTCTCACCAGCACTCTTCTTTTTCTGTAACTATGTTAATGCCCCTTGTTCTTCCATATGTTAGGTATGCTGGTATAGTTGAACTCTGCTGACCCTCCTCAGCAAACAGTCTCTTTTTATGACACCTTATCCTCTACTGAATTCTCTCTATTAAGAATGACTTGGCCAGGCATGGGGGCTCATGCCTGTAATCGCAGCATTTTGGGAGGCCAAGGTGGACAGATCATCTGAGGTCAGGAGTTCAAGACCAGCCTGGCCAACATGGTAAAACCCCGTCTTTATGAAAATACAAAAATTAGCTGGGCATGATGGTGGGTGCCTGTAATCCCAGCTACTTGGGAGGCTGAGGCGGGAGAATCGCTTGAACCTGAAAGGAAGGTTGCAGTGAGCTGGGATGGCACCATTGCACTCCAGACTGGGTGACAGACTCCATCTTGGGGGAAAAAAAAAAGAATGACTTGTCTTCCTCTTAGAGTATGAGGTCTACATACAAATATTATTCTTATATTTATTCAGCAAATGTATGTCATAGGCCTATTGTGTGTTAGGAACTATGCTGTCACCAACTAAGTTTAGAGAGGTTATAAAACTTGCCTGTAGCTTTTTAGAGGTGGAGGAGTGATTCGAAACCTAGCCTGTGATTCCTTCCTACTGTGTTGCCTTCCCTTGAAAATTGCATTTGGGGGCCACATGCGGGGGCTGTCGCCTGTAATCCCAGCACTTTGGGAGGCTGAGGCGGGTGGATCACCTGAGGTCAGGAGTTCAAGACCAGCCTGGCCAACATGGTGAAACCCCATCTTTACTAAAAATACAAAAATTAGCTGGATGTGGTGGCATGCACCTATGTTCCCAGCTACTCAGTAGGCTGAGGCAAGAGAATCGCTTGAACCCAGGAGGTAGAGGTTGCAGTGAGCTGAGATTACTCCACTGCACTCCAGTCTGAGCTACAGAGCGAGACTCTGTCTCAAAAAAGAAAAAATTGCATTTAGTTCCTGTAGACTGTGTGTCAAATGTCTAAATCTCTTCTAACAAATGGCCTAAGGAGGTGCAAAGCAAAGCATCCTCACCAGCATCCTGAGTTGGCAGTGAGGCGTGGGACCCTGGAGGGAGTAGTGGTAAGTGTGACTCTGGAGTTCTCCAGTGGCAGCCCCTGGGCTACTTGTCAGTGACTGGCTCCAGGTGGAGAGGAGAGCCCAGAGGAGGCAGGTGGCTGCCCCAGCCTGGAGGGGAAAGTCTTAAAATAAAATGCCAGATGCCTATACTATACTATTCTAATCCTTTCTGAGAAGCTGAAATTACCCCTTCTGGAAGTGCTGTAGTTCTAAAAGGACAGATACACAGCAAGATCTTCCTGGGGCTAATATGGGGTTTGCAGGCAAGTAGGCCTCAGAGCCTTTTCCTGGTAGTGATATCTGTGGGCAGGCACAGTTTCCACAGTTTCCAGAAATTCCAGCGGAAGTAGTGAGAAGGAGGAATCTGCCTTTGGGTGAGGACCAAAGAAAGCAGAAATTCCTCTTGGGACTTTTTCCTCTGGAGACCAAACACTTAGGAGCCTGTTTACTGGACTTTAAAAGCTTGTGACCCCCAGTCACTCTTTCTTGACCCCAAGGCTTTGCAATCTGTGGCTTCCCCACTGGACAGAAGTGGAACTGTCATGCTGCCTGTTCTGGGGTCTCCCAGAGGTTTTCCCATGCCCTCTCCTTGCTTCTAATGCCCTACAGACTTGGGGATCTGTGACCACATATGGTACAGAAGTAATGCTTGAGAATGGTTTAGATCAGTGATGTCAAATAAGATTCACTTTTATGTCACCTTCATCAGTTGGAGGCCTCCCAGGTGCCTAAATTGGGAAAGATGCTGAGACAGAATCCCCATGGGTACAGTGCAGGGACAGTAAAGCCACATGTGCTGTGATTTGCTGTCCACTGTGTGGGTGCATCCAGGAATATCAGAACCCTGGAAGATTATTCAAGGGGAAGTTAGGACAGCTTTTTTGCCAATCCAAGAGTGTTCTTGAGGAAGTCTGTCTTCCTCTCTGGCCTTCAGTTTCTTTCCTGTGAAACCATGGGGCGGACACATAATTCCCAAGGCTCCTTTGGCCTGGTCTGCCAGGATTCTCTAGGGTCTGGTTCGAGGTGGATCCTGGCCCTTCGAGGTGGCAGAATCTGATCATGGCCCTGTTTCCTTAGATTTAGGCCTTGATACCCTTGGTGACAGCATCCTGGGCTGAGTGACCACCTGAGGTTTTTCTGGTGATTTTGTGACCCATGTAAGACTTTGAGCTTTAGGGTTATTCTCTCAAGGAAATAGTGACATTTGGTGAAGAACCTGTTTGCTGTGGCTATGTGAGGCTTAGCCAAAAAAAATGCAACATTTTTATTAGGAGGTTAGGCCATCCATTGCCACAAAGTGTCAGATTCTAGGCCTAGAGCCTGGAGAAAACTTATTTTAAAATTGATGGGGTGCTGGAGGGGTTGGGGGGTGGTGGCTGTAGCTCATGAATCAGGTGCTAAACCTGGAAACAAAAGGCCTCATGTGGCAGACTGTTTCTGAGCACAGATGAATGGATGAGCAACTGGCACCACTTTGCCCAGTTGGTCCAGCTTTCCACTTGGCCACCTAGGCTTGCTGTGAAGACCTCGTCTGGCAGAAATGACAGTGTTTTTGCCCCACCTTGATCTTAACTGTAATTTAGGACTAAAATCTTAGATTCTAAAACATCAAAGGCAAGATGGCTCCCAGCTCTGTGAGCTCAGCTTCTCATCTCTTAGTTGAACAGGTGCAGTGTAGCTCAACACACGATTGCTGCTCTTGCTGCCAGGAACTGTCCCAGCATAGAAAGGAATGGGACACAACCCCTGCCCTCATGATGTCTAAGGGAGGAAGCAGGCAGGTCAACTGGTACCTCATCACTGCAGGGCTGCAGCCAAGGTTTGTGAAGGATTTTGCAGGCATATGGAATGGGGACTGATTGGTCCCAAGAGGGGACTGGGGAAAGCTTTGAAGAGGGGATGACATTTGGTTTGAACTTCAAAAAATTGTTGCTTTACCTCTTTCCCAAAGTTTTTGAGGTGGCTTATAAGAACACATACCATAAAAAGGACCAATATAAACTTAAAGTCAGAAAAAGAGAAAATGGGCTGGGCAAGGTGGCTCACGCCTGTAATCCCAGCACTTTGGGAGGCTAAGGTGGGTGGATCATGAGGTCAGGAGATCAAGACCATCCTGGCCAACATGGTGAAACCCTGGCTCTGGTAAAAATACAAAAAATTAGCCAGGTGTGGTGGCATGTGCCTGTAGTCTCACCTACTCGGGAGGCTGAGGCAGGAGAATCGCTTGAAACGTGGGAGGCAGAGGTTGCAGTGAGCCGAGATTGCACCACTGTGCTCCAGCCTGGGTGACAGAGTGAGACTCCTCCTCAAAAATAAATAAATAAAGAGAAAATGGAACTTAGAAAATTAACAGGAAGAGTGAAAAGACAGATGTTTAGCCAGGCACGGTGGCTCATGCCTGTAATCCCAACACTTTGGGAGACCAAGACAGGAAAATCTCTTGAGACCAGGAGCTTGAGACTTGCCTGGCAACATCTCAAGTGAGACCTTATCTCTACAAAAAATTTAAAAATTAGCTGAGCTGTGTGGCTCGTGCCTGTGATCCAGCTACTCAGGAGGCCGAGACCACAGCCCAGGAGATCGCTTGGGCCCAGCAGTTTGAGGCTGCAATGAGCTGGTACTACTGCAATCCAGCCTGGGTTACTGAGCAAGACCCAGTTTCAAAAAAAAAAAGATACTCAAACCATGGGTCCCAACATAGTTACTGTATTTGACCGTTTGCAAAAGCTGAAAGCAAAACATGTTACACATTGTCAGAGAGGAAAATACACAGTAGTTCCTGAGTGTAAATTGTTTTTCTTGACCTCATTCTTAAATAGCTTCATGGGGGTGGGAAGGAAGTGGTAGTTAATAAGTGAACCTGTAAACCAGTGTTTCTCAAAATGTAGTCCAGGGAATTGCATCAAAATTACAGTTACCTAGAGTGCTTCTTAAAGTGCAGATTCCTGGGCCCCTGCCCCCAGGCTTATCAAATCAATCTGGTGAGTAGGACCCAAGAATCTGCAAATTCACATACTTCTGCAGATGATTCTTCCTGCACTCCACAGTGTGAAAGCCCCTGCAATAGACGGGAACCTACCACCATTTGAAAGCAAGCTTGAGTGCTTGGCCTTTGAAGGTTGAGTGGGGCTTTAATGAGGGAGAGAGTAAGGCATGAGAAATGGCAGTTCCACTGAGGTCAGTCAGTGGGTCATTGCTGACGAGGTCACTTTTAAGTCATGTTTTAGAAGAACTACCAAGTGTGGCAGTTCAGGCGTGTGGCAGGACTGTTCCTGAGCACAGATGAATGGATGAGCAGCTGGCCCCACTGTGCCCAGTTGGTCCAGCTTCCCACTTGGCCACCTATGCTCTGCTGTGTGGACCTTGTCTGGCAGTCTCCTTTAATTTTTTTTTATTTATTATTATTTTTTTCTTTTTGAGACGGAGTCTTGCTTTGTTGCCCAGGCTGGAGTGCAGAGGTGTGATCTCAGCTCACTGCAGCCTCCACCTCCCAGGTTCCAGTGATTCTCCTGCCTCAGCCTCCCAGGTAGCTGGGATTACAGGCAAGTGCCACCACACCCGGCTAACTTTTGTATTTTTAATAGAGACTTGGTTTCACCATATTGGCCAGGCTGGTCTCGAACTCCTGACCTCAGGTGATCTGCCCACCTCAGCCTCCCAAAATGCTGGGATTACAGGTGTGAGCCACTGCACCTGGACTATTTTTTTTGCAGCAAATTCTTTGTTTTTCTCTCTGTTCCCAAATGCAGGGTATTGAGACCACAGATGTGTTCTGTTTCCTGTTGAAAAAGCGTTTCTCACTTAGCTGGGTGTGGTGGCACGTGCTGTAGTCCCACGGGAGACTGAGGTGAGAGGATTGCTTGAGCCCAGGAGTTCGATAATTGTGCTGTTGCACTCCGGTCTGGGTGACAGAGCGAGACACTGTCTCTTAAAAAAAAAAAAAAAAAAAAAGTGTTTCTTTCCCTGGGACCTAATAGTGGCTTGGATGGTGAGTTGGTGGAAAGAACAGTGGGTGTTGGGGGTGTTGAACTTGTGTTTGTGTGTAGTGTACCCAAGAGATATCATGTCAGCATTAAGAATAAACTAATTCTGTTTTCTAGTCACTGAATTGTATGTTTTGACATCCTTATTTTGGAAGATACTTCCTTATTAGGAATGGGACTAAGGAGGGGGTCACCTTTCCCATCTGTGGGTCATATTTTAAAATATTTATTGTTCAAGTTTAAAGATATAACCTAATGTATAAAGAAAAATACCACAAACATCTGATTTAAGAAACAGATCAGCCGAGCACGGTGGCTCATGCCTGTAATCCCAGCCCTGTGGGAGGCCAAGGCAGGCAGATCATGAGGTCAAGAGATCGAGACCATCCTGGCCAACATGGTGAAACCCCGTCTCTACTAAAAATACAAAAATTAACTGGGTGTGGTGGTGCATGCCTGTAGTCCCAGCTACTCGGGAGGCTGTGGCAGGAGAATCGCTTGAACCCAGGAGGCAGAGGTTGCAGTGAGCCGAGATTGCGCCACCGCATTCTAGCCTGGCGACAGAGCGAGACTCTGTCTCAAAAAGAAGAAAAAAAAAAGAAATCATTTCCTGCACCTTTGAAACCTTCATGAGTTAGATTTTGAAACTCAGTGAAAAATGCTTCACATGAGAATCGAGAGTCCCTTCTGGTGACTCTCCATCCCCTGCTCTTCTGTCAAGTTTTCTTGTAGGTTTATGGAAACCTTTGTTACTTGTGCTGGTGGCAGAGAAGCGGAGAGGATAGCTGCGCGTCACCCACACAACTAGGATTTGTTGGTGTACTCCCGTGTGCATGGCAGCCAAGTGGACACAGCTCTGTGATGAATCCTCCCAAGAGGACTGAGGGGTCCTGATGGAGGCTGCTTCTTTGCAAAGCTTTCCTTGACTCTCTTCCCTGACCCCTGGTTGATTCCCCTTCTTCTGTGCTAGTTTTAGCTTGTTGTTTGTTACCTGTCACACTCACCCAGTACTGTTGGCTTTGCTGGTCTCCTTGACTGCTAGGGGCAAAGACCTTTTTTTGTTGTTGTTGAGACACAGTCTTGCTCTGTCGCCCAGGCTGGAGTGCAATGGTGTGATTTCAGCTCACTGCAGCTGTCACCTCCCAGGTTCAAGAGATTCTCCTGCCTCAGCCTCCCGAGTAGCTGAGATTACAGCTACACCACACCCCGTTAATTTTTGTATTTTTAGTAGAGATGGGGTTTAGTAGAGATGGGATTTCACCATGTTGGCCAGGCTGATCTCCAACCCCTGATCTCAAGGTGACCTGCCTGTCTCGGCCTCCTAAAGTGCTGGGATTACAAACGTGAGCCACCACACCCAGCCTCAAAGACCTCTTCTTTACTTGCTCACCCGGCCGCCTGCCCGCTCCCCCACCCCCGGCCCCGCATGCCCTGTATCACCTGGTACGTGATACATACTAACTGGGTACATGTTTGAATATGAATGAATGTGGTGCTGTGAATGCTTAGGGGATGTGGGTGAAGTGCTTAAGAACGAACCTTGAGTGGTCTGGGAAGGCTTCCTAGGGGAGGTGATGTTTGAGCTAAGGCCAGGCAGCTGTTAGATTTGGTGATACTGAAGCCCTTGGAGACTTAGAGAGCTTGCACTCTTCCCGGAATGACGGGTGAGCCACGTACAGTAAATGGTGCTTCTCATTTCTAGCCCAAGGGACCTCAAGGGGCACCGTGATTTCACGAGAATGCTGCAAGCAAATCTTTTCTCAAGCTGGGGAATTTGGTGGTAATGCCTGGCTCAGCTTGCGGTGCGCACCTGGCCTTTGGAAGATTGGTACAGAGAGAAGCGGCCCACCCACATGAGCCTGTGGAGCAGCACTGGTGGGGGAGCTGGCTTGTGAAGAGGGACTGTGCAGTGTACTGTCAGGTCTGAGACCCAGGAGGAAATTCCAACATCCCAGCTCTCAGAACCACAGAGCTCTAGGCACTGCCTAGTTCCACGTGTTCCCAAATGTTTCCTGAATACTTGAATTTCCTGTCCAGGAAATTTTCAAAAGAAACTTAGAGTCCTGACCCCATGGCTGCCAAGGAAGGATTTTTTTTTTAATTAAATTTAAAAAATCAGTCCAGTATGAAAATCTACCATGATGATTTCATAAGAGAAAGGACATTTTAATATTCAAAGAGTAAGAAGCACTTAATCTTGGAAGAAAGGGCATTCCTATACATTGATTGCCTTTAGTTTAATGAAAAACACCTTCATGGTCTTTACTTTTATGATTTCATTCCTGGGCTAGTGAAACATTGTCACAATAAAGCATCAGGCCAATGCTTCTTTCCACCCACTGGCCAATCAGTTGACAAGCAGTGACTAGATGTTTCAGCCTGTTTTGCTGAGGCTAAAGGATTGAACTAGTGCTTCAGCCAGCATGAAAACCAGTCAGGAGTCTGTGCTGGTGTTGGCTTAGATTAGCAGGGCCTTTGATGGAGGGGCATATTTGTGTTTGGGTTTGCTGTGCCAGGCAGGGGAGCAGTGGAATTGGTCTGAGTTGAGCTCACACATTGAAGTTATTGAGCGACTTACATGCAAGGCCATGACCTGGACTCCCAGCCGAGAGGCCCACGTGGCGGGGCTTGAGCTGGGGGAGCCGAGGACAGCTTACATCTGCTCATCTGCTTACGTAACCCTGCCTCCCAGCTTCCAGAGCCAAGAAAACACACAAGCCAGCCCAGCGGGGCCGAGAGCGTGTGGTAGCACACGCCATGCGCCACACAGCAAGGGCGCCTTGGCTCATCCTGAGGACTGTCATGAAGTCCTCAGCCCTCTGCCTCCTCCCAGAGCCTCTCCTTGCGACCCCAGGCAGTGGATCTGAAACCTGGTCGCAGGTCTGCATGATTCTGAACAGAGGTAGTCATTGCCCTCCTGGAGTCTCAGCTCTCTGGAGTTTCTCACTGGGACAGAGCCAGGTGTGTAGCAGAGCATGGCCCCTGCAGTGTGGCAGGAGGTGTGCAGGGCACTCAGAAGGCCTCCTGGCCGGCACTCAACCCAATTAGTCATTCAATTCCAGGTCTGGGGCTGCTGTCTGTTGTCTCAGAGGTGTAAGCTGCAAGATCCTTAGAATTGTGGAGGCTTCAGAGAGAGAAGGTGGAGAAAAACTTACCAGATTGGGCAAGAAGGGCAGAATTGGGAGTCAAGGTGTCTCAATGTGTTGGAAGCACGATGGGAGTTGTGCAAGAGGCACAGCGAGTTCAGAAGGGAGCAGGAGAGCGAGAAGAGGCTGTTCAGTGATAAAGCTCTGCACAGAGCCATTGGAGGAGTAAGCTCCTTGACCATCCTTAAACCAGGGTAATTTTCATTTAGGTTCTGCCACACACTCAGCAGGGAGCTCCTGGAAGGCAGGATTTGTCTTGTTCATCCTCCCTCCCTACCTCAACCCAGTCCTCCTTGGACTGGCACACAGTAGGTACCCAGAAAGTATCAATTGAAACAAATTGAAAGTGGTCTTGACACATATCACTGGGCAAATTTGTATTTAACTGACATTTCAGAGTAAAGACTCTCTGGCTTGGTACTCGATCAGCTTCTGTGGATTGTCAGCATGCTGTGGACACCCCCGGCATGGGAGTGAGTGGGCGTGTGTGTGTATGTGAGGGTGAGAGAGTGTTAGTGTGTGTGTTGGGGTTGGGGAGAGAGGAGGAAAAATAGAAGATGGACCACCAGGGTAGCAGCTTCTGCCCTGGGGAGATGGTGGTGTCAGTTGCTGAGGGAATCCTGAGGAGAAGCAGGTCTGGCTGTAGGTGGCGATGGTGATGGGGTTGCATGAGAGTCCATTTGGGGCAGGTTGAGTTTAAGGTGCCCATGGCATATGGCTAGCCATGTTCTGTTGGCTGTGAGGTCAGGAGAGAGACATGAGATGGAAACAGAGGTTTGGGAACTGTCATGTGCTTAAACTAAATACCTGGGTGTAGGGAGAGTGAGAAGAGAAGGGGACAAAGATGGACATCCAAGAAAGAGGCTGAGAAAGCCTGGGAATTGTGGTAAGAGGAGGCATAGGTAAATATGATGCTTGGTGATCAAGGCTTCTTTCTACCTCTCCTATGCGGGACACTTACGTCTCCTGTCTGCCTGGACATTCATGCTGAGGGCAGGGAAGGTGAGAGCAAGGATTTGTCTAAAGGTCTCGCTTTGGATCCCTGCACTCCTCCTGGTTTACCAAGTGTCACTGGGCACGTCAGGGCGTTCTGAGACCTTAGAGATCATCCAATCCAATCCCTGCAGTTTACAAATGAGGAAACCAGTACCCTGAGAGTGGCTGTACTCTCCACTCTCAGGATACCTAAGATCATCTGGAAAGTCACTGGTGGAGCTGGACCAGGGCCCAGGCATCTCTTCTCCTGTCTGGGGCTCTTGACTTCAGGACCACCTTTCTGAAACGCATGATGGGGCAACACCAGGACACTTTCCAGCCTGCAGGTGTCTGTCCCGCGGAAGCGAGGCAGGCCACGTGTGAATTCCTGTTTCCTGGGTGGGTTTCAGAAGATACAAGCAAGTCGGCAGGGTGACAGCCCAGGTGCTTCTTGGGTTCCCCAAAATGGGGTTATGTTTAGCAGCATCCTCAGAACCAAAGGTGGGGTGGGGGCTGTAGATGTTGTGGGGGCCCTCTGAAGTGAAAAGAGCCCTGTGACAGATCTTTTCTTGTTTTTCACAAGTTCACTGTGCAGCAGGGCCCCCCAGGGGGCTTTGCCCAGGGTTGGGTGTTGGGCAGCCCAGGCCTGGCCGACCTTGTGGGGAAGGGTGTGAATGGTGGGAATCCCCGAAGGCCCTCTTTGCCCGAAAGCTCTAAAGCTTGACATCAGAGATGCCCATCACATGGCCCATCAGAGCCCTACTACCCAGCTTGCCCAGTGAGAATCATCTGGACTCCTTGTTAGGTAGCCATTTAGGTCTTTCCCAAAATCCACAGACTCTCTAAGGGAAGGGCCCGAGATTCTGTATTTGTACTAACTTCCTCAAGCAATTCTGGTGATAGGTTTGGGAAAAACCTGTCCAGGGTGATCGCTGGCTAAGTCCTGGTCTTCTCTGAAGAGCACAATGCCTGCTCACTTCAGGGCACCCTGGGAGGTGGGAGCTGGCTCAGCAGGCAGTCTTACAAGGGACTGAGCTTCAAGGCCCCTGTCCCTCCAGGAGGTAGGTGCATGGCCAGAGAGAGGGAGCAGGGCTTCATAGAGGGAGCCCTGAGGATCTTATTCCCTGCCCCAGAGGGTCTGCTGCCTGAGCTCTGTGATAGCACAGAGAGTAAAAGGACCAAGCCTGGTTGAGGCCTCTCAATGCAAAAGTTTGCTGGTTAGAGGAGAGGGGGAAGAGCATTTCTGGCAAAGAGAAAAGTGTGGATAGGCATGGCTTAAGGGATGGGGAGGGAGACAGACAGAGCTGACATTGAAGGGCCTGTTGCTCAGCTGTGGGCCTTGGCCTTCCCTTGTGCAGGGTCACACAGCCTTAGAGCCATTGGAGATTTTAGTGGGAAAGTTTAACATGGTCAGGGCTGTATCTCAGAAGAAAACGGACTAATGGGAACAGGTCCTGTGATGGTGGACCTGGGTCAGCTGTGGAGGGAGGGAAGATGTGAGTGGTGTACTGGGGAAGGGGATGGAAGAGGCAGCTATCTGGTGAGAGGAACCAGGCCCACAGCTGTTTTTCTCAGCCTGTTCAATTCAGAAGGGTGAGTGATTCCGGGAGTAGGGGGTGCTCGGAGAGCCACACATTATTGATAAACAGGGCAGGCTGAGGCCTGCTCACTGGCCCTGGGCGGGTTTCAGGTTTTGATCTGTGCTTCTGGTTGGTATTGCTACCTGTTCCCTGGGTTCCTTCCTTTGTTCTTGTGGCTCATTTGCTTCACAGGTGAAGCCGGTTACACTAGAGTAACAGTTCCCAAAGTGTGTTCCCTGGAAAAATGGTTCTGTGGCCAAATAAGTTTGGGAAATGGTGGGTTAAATATAACGGAGGGGTTTTTTTTGACTGCACAACTTCTCAGAGCCTTTGGTGTGTGTCGTGACTTTGCAGAAGCAGGATTTAAAATGCAGCGTTCCCATTCTTATTTGACCACAGGACGTGTTTTTCCACTAAGCATCTTGCTGGGTCTAATGTTTTCTGGAACTCGTTTTGAGGAGGTCTAGTCTGCAGAGAGTGTGGGGAGCCTGGGTTCAAGTGTTGGCTCTTGACTCTCAGCAAAGCTTTGGTTCCCTGTGTTGCCTGGACTGTACCATGCGTACCATATACCTTGTATGTGACCTTTTCCTTGTCCCTCTTCCCACCTGCCATTACCTCACAATCCGCAATCTGCACCTCATCCAATTTTCTTCTGAGGGAAGCACTCTCATACTAACTTACTTCCCTCATCTGCATCCATGTTCTTCTAGGCCAGAAACTTGGGAGTCAGCCCTCCCTCTTTGTTACTTCTTCTTCCTCTTTGTTGCTTTATCCCCTCTGTTACTAAGCATTCTTCTGTGTTCTTTCCAGCTATTTCTTTTATTTTCCCTCAGTCTCCTCTGGGGTCTGTTTGCCTCCATCCCTCCCAGAGCTTGGTTCACCTTCCATCGAGTCCCTTCCTGAGACATGGTCACTCATGCCACTCCTGCTACCTTCCACTTTGGAGCTAACTCCCTCCACGCTGATGTCTCCAACGTACATGTGTGCACATGTGTGTGCACACACACACACATCCTTCCCCATTCTTAGGCTAGAATCAGAGAGATGATGTCAGTCATTTGTTCAAGGCCACGCAGCTGGGAGGTGGCAGAGCTAAGTCTCAATCTCAGGGGTTTTGAGAAACTGCCTTCTCATCCATGATCACTGATTTCTACAACAGCCTATCAGGAACTCTGGGTAGAAATTATTTCCATTTTACAGTGGAGTCGGAGCGGGGAGGGTTCTGGGCAGGCGAGTGCTTCACAGATTGACCAACCATCTAGGTTTGCCCCACACTGAAGGGGATTTCTGGGAATGGTTGGTCACCTAGTGCTGGATGTAGTGCCTGATGCTGGGCAAGAGGGCCCTCTCCGTGGCCACGTTGCCTCCCAGGAGGAGACTTTTCCTCTGCAGCTGCAGCCTGGCCGTCTGATGCAGCCTGTGGAGCAGTGGCAAGTCCTGTGGCCTGCTAACTTCTCCCTTCCTCCACCTCTCTAGTGGGCCCCATGCTGATTGAGTTTAACATGCCTGTGGACCTGGAGCTCGTGGCGAAGCAGAACCCAAATGTGAAGATGGGTGGCCGCTACACCCCCAGGGATTGCGTCTCTCCTCACAAGGTGGCCATCATCATTCCATTCCGCAACCGGCAGGAGCACCTCAAGTACTGGCTGTATTACTTGCACCCCATCCTGCAGCGCCAGCAGCTGGACTACGGCATCTATGTTATCAACCAGGTGAGGCCTGGGAAGGTGGAATGAGAGAGGGTGTGTGTGCGTGCATCTGCGTATCAGATGTGTGTGTAATGAGGGCAGGGGAAGGGGAGTGATTTCACAGACACCTGGCACTTACAGCAAGGAGCCAGCCCCCCAACCACCACCAGTGCAGATGAGCTAAACGCAAAACAGTGTGCTTGCCTATTGCTGTCAACTCTGTTAGCCACAGGAAATGCTGGAGTTTTTCATTGTTCTGTTTTTGTTTTCTGGAAGTAGCCTTCTAGCAAAATTGGGAAAAAAGACAACCCTAATTATTCCAAAGTAAACACTGATTATTCCCTGGGTTTGTGTAGTTGTGTATTTTCCTTTTAAAAATAAAACCATCATTTAGATATCAGACTTTTAGGTAACTTCAAAGTTTATCCACCAAGTATATAACTTTGATATTTCAAGATTATCCCTAAAATTCATGTCTTTAGACTGTAACCTCCTAGGTGCAATGACACATCTAACTTCTCTAGGCACCCAATTTCATTGAAATTCATTTGAAGAGTCTGAGTACGCCCATTTCCACAAAGCCCAATGTCCATTTCATTTTGAGATAAACTCTGCTTTACGTAGGAGGATTGTTGGCAGTTTACTGCTTCCATCAAAGGGGGACCCTCCCCTGGGGGGAATTGATGCTGTGTTAACAGGGAGATCCCCTGCCCTGTCCCGAAAACCCACCTGTAATTGGGATGGTGGCTGTTAACAGTCCCAAATAGCCTGCTTGGATGGAAGCTCAGAGGAAGGAGAGAGAGCAATGGCTTGGAAGGACTAGGATATAAACTAGGTTCTAAAGTCTGCAGGGAGATGGGCTTCTCAGCTAGGGCCATTGAGCAGGGACCTCAAGGCAGAAAGGAACCTTGCATGTTCCTGGAAATCGAGATGCCCGCTGAGGTAGGAAAGCACCAGAAGCTCTGAGGCCAGGTGTCACAGCTAAGCCTGTGAGGCAGGAGAGAGCAGAACAAGCCCTGTTATAAGGAAACTGAAGCAGGACAGCAGGTGGTGGGCAAACCCCTTGAGGCTGTTTGAATTATTTGACCAAGTGAGGTACAGACCGGGGGCCTATGAACACCTGCAAGCAAGTCAGCCACGCAGTTATGGGTCACCTTGAAAGAATATTGGAGAATGCAAGAGAGAATAGGTAAATGTCCTGCAAAGTGCAGGTCACTGTAACCCAACAAGTATTCATTTAAGAAAAGCCCTGGCCGGGCGCGGTGGCTCACGCCTGTAATCCCAGCACTTTGGGAGGCCGAGACGGGCGGATCACGAGGTCAGGAGATCGAGACCATCCTGGCTAACACGGTGAAACCCCGTCTCTACTAAAAAATACAAAAAACTAGCCGGGCGAGGTGGCGGGCGCCTGTAGTCCCAGCTACTCGGGAGGCTGAGGCAGGAGAATGGCGTGAACCCGGGAGGCGGAGCTTGCAGTGAGCTGAGATCTGGCCACCACACTCCAGCCTGGGTGACAGAGCGAGACTCCGTCTCAAAAAAAAAAAAAAAAAAAAAAAGAGCCCTGTGATTGAGAAACATTTGTCTGATGCCAGTGAGCACGTACCAGTGACGGCAAGATTCAGGAGCCTATTATTAAAGCAGTGGCAGCGAGCACCTGGAAGAGGTGGCCACCATCACCAGGAGACAGCAGGGATGACTAATAACAAGCCATGCCAGCTGCATCTTGTTTCTCTCTCTTGACAGTTGCTATGCCAGTAGATGAGGGATGTATTGTGGATACAGTGCTGTCATATCTTATCCAGCAGGGCATCTGACAGCATCCCACAAATCTGCCTGAGTAGAAGGCAGACAGCTGTGGTCTGGGTGCCATATAGGTAGGTTAAAATATATGTTTGGGCCTAGGCGCAGTGGCTCATGCCTGTAATCCCAGCAATTTGGGAGGCCAAGGCCGGCGGATCACTTCAAGTCAGGAGTTTGAGACCAGCCTGGCCAACATGGCGAAACCCCTTCTCTACTAAAAATACAAAAATTAGCTGGACATAGTGGTGGGTGGCTGTAATCTCAACTACTTGGGAGGCTGAGGCAGGAGAATCTCTTGAACCCAGGAGGCGGAGGTTGCAGTGTACCAAGATCATGCCACTGTACTCCAGCCTGGGCAACAGAGTGAGACTGACTGTTTCAAAAAAAAAAAAAAAATAAAAAAAAAATATATATATATATATATATATATATAAAAAATACATACTTGGGTAAAGAGGGTAAAAGAGAGTTAGTGATGATGCTGAATTTTTGAACTGAGGTAGCTGTTTTCAGTGAAGACTGGAGCGTGGGATGCTACATCTAGATATGTTACAGTTTAGGTGAATGTGAGACTTCCCTATTTTGAAATCAAAACAAATATTGGACCAGTAAAATCTGGCCACCAGCTTAAATTCCTGTGATACAATTTACATAGTCCTCAGGCTCAACACAGTAGATTTCTGAATGTCCTCTACCAGCTACATGCTCCTGCCCTCCTCAATCCAAGTAGACAGAACAACTAACCAAGCCAGCTCAGACCGGTGGCACAGCTGTGCTGGCTAACACTGGACACCACCTAAGAGAGTGCTCCTCTAAAAGTGTGCTTCCCCAAATGGAGCCAAATACGCTTGAGGATTGCTGGGTTGAACCATGTAAAGCAGGTCTCATTCCTGCAGAGCCTTCGGTACCCCAGGGTACACTGTAACCCCAGAAGTGTTTCCTGAGCTTGCCTGACTAGAAAACTTTTCCAAGAACTGTCTCAAGTGATGAGTGTTTTGTGAGTCACACTTTGGGGAAAGCGGGCCTAAGTTAGTGTCTCCTCCCAACTGCCTCTCTGCTTTCCCTGGAACACTAGGAACTACCCATCCTCCCTCCTCTTTCCACTTCACAACTTAGCATCAGGAATATTTTAGTTTTGGTTTTTCAAACATATATACCTCCTTTTTTCTTATCTTGTCAGTATCATCTTTTCTTTTCCTCATACTTTTTTTTTCTCTTCATCCTTTCCTTCTCCTCCAAGGGTTAACTTTCTACCTTAGGATAATCTTTTCCTCTTTTTCTCCCACTTCCCCAGCTACTCTCTTATCATCTGCTCCAATCTCACCCTAATTGATCATTTTGGGAAAATATGGTCAGAGTCCAGATAACTAAGTCAAGAAATGCTTAAACTTTGCCCTACCTTTCCAGTAAAGAATATTACCTAATAAATAATAAAATGGTAATGGGAAACCTGAGCCCTGAAAAAAAAGAGGTGGAAGGAGAAACATTTGGAGCACATCCTGTCTACAAATTAGGAACTGCCTGTGTTCTCCGTTTTATGGTTATATTCTAGAAGAAGAAAGGGATTTTGTAGCACCTGGTTTTGACCTTTCTGCCCTGTTTGTTGAGCAAATAAACCTTATGGGCTGTTAGCCCTCTTTATAGCCTCTCAGCTTCTCCCTGGCCCAGACACCCTGCTGTCATTTTGACTCTTCATTCACACACACACACACACACACACACACACACACACACACATACACGTGCACACACACTCACACACACACCATTTAAGATTAGACAGAAAGAATGCTCAAAATAGCAGTGGCTTCTAAGACATTTAGTACAGGGGTTCCCAAGCAGGCTTTTCAGTATCGAATTTCTTTCTGCCCATTGAAATGCTACACAACCTTCCACGTATAGCAGGTCACAAGGGTTTCATTCTACTTGAAGTAGGGGCCATGTCCCATTTCCACTTCCTTAGCTTCCCATTCAGTCTCTTCTAGGATTTGCCCAGACCCCTGAGGCCAGACAATGTAGAAACTTCTGCTCCATGTCACAGATGAGAAAACAGTCTCAGAGAGGGACAGGCTCTGAAAGTCTCATAGACAACATCAGGGCTGCGGCTCAAACCCCAGCATCTGATTCCAGGTTTAGTGCCTTCTCAGGGCATCAGTGATGCTCCTCATGGCCAGGGTGCCCTCAGTGTTGCTCACAGTCCAGTATCCAGGGCCAAGAGTGTGTTGTGTGCTCAGACTGCCTGGGTTCAATCCTGGCACTGCCATTTTCCAGTCAGTGACCTCAGGCAGGCTACTTAAGCTCTGCAGGCCTCAGTTTCCTCCTTGGTGGGGAGGGCTGTGAGGCATTCTTCTCATGGTAAACCTTCAGTAAATACCAACCGTTACTGGGAGGGTCCACTCCTGCCTCTGCACTCTCCATTCGTCCTGCCTGTTTCCTCTGCCTGCTTCTGTGGTGGTGAATTCTTCATGACTCCCACCACCTCCTGCTGCACCCCAACTCAGGGCCGGCATCAGGACCCTTCCTTCTATTGGTTTGGACTCCTTGGAGTCAGAGGATAACGGATAGTGGAATGAGCCAGGTGGCAGAATCTCAGAGGACTCAGAGGCCATCCTGGGCCTGTAGGCCTCTTCAGAGTGGGGCCACTTATCAAGCTCCACACACAGGCATGAACTTTCACAAGTTGTTATGACTCATACTCTGTCTATAGTAAGCTGTTAACCCCTCCCATTTGGCTTATGCCTCTGTAATTACCGTAATAACTTATATCTCAAAATAAGGATATTGAAGGAATGAGTGGAGAGAGGCTTTCCTGGTTGAGATAGAGAAGAACAAGAGTTTCTCTTTGTCCTCAAGGCCTCTCCTCCCATCCCTGACCTTAGCTCACCAGCATGGGAAAATACTATTTGGCTCCTTGTACTCTGAGATGTGGATGTCAAGATACAGCATCAGCATTCCAACTTCAACGGCAGCGAGAAAAGAAGGAGGAGGAGAAGATACCATAGCAAACAGGGATGTATGCTGCATTTCCTAATACTCGAACCCGGAAATGAGACTGTAAAGCCACTCAAGGTGAAGGGAGGGCAGTTCGCCACCTGGCAGCACTAGCCCTAAATTAAGGAATGCAGGATGTTTGTGGGTTGCCCATCATAAAAATTACACAATGAGTAAGGAATGCAGGCACAGCTGGCCAGGTGTGTTTGTCACAACCGTGGCAGCCCTTTGCCCCACAGCCAGTACACGGAACTGGTCTCTCCAATTCTGATTGCATATCTTCTGGCACCTCTGTTCTTCCTCAGCTGCCCAGGATTTTTCTAGTTCTGACCATGTTACTTACTCTTTTAAACCTGTTAGCATTTCATGACTGCCCACAGGCAAGGGTCTAAATGGTCGGAAGGCCCAAGCTTAGCCTCTGAGACCCCGACCTACCTCCAGCCACTTCCTCCTCCTCTCCACTTCACTGGACTCCCCCTCTCCACCCAGATACCTCTCTTCTCCCCTCCTTGTGCCTTTGCTTATGCTGTCCCTTCTGTTCCTGGTGTGTCTCTGGCCATCTTTTAAGCTTCCCTCCCCAACCTCATTAGCTCTGTGGAGTCCCTGGAATAGAGCTGACTTCTCCCTCCCTGCTGCTCCCAGGCTGCTCAGAACTTTCTGGAAATGGATGATTATCTGAGTTCCAGCCTCAACCCAGCCCCCAGACTCCCAGTCCCTCATGTCTGCCTCCCTTCTTTCTCCCTGACCACACAGCTGGTGCATAGTCAGTACAGATGTAGTCAGTGAGTGGAGCATGGGGCTTTTTCCTGGGATTCCTGCCTCTTTGTTTATACCTAGTCTCAGGAGCCCTACTCCTGGTCTTCTGCCTAGATCTGTGCCTCTTGGAAGTGAAGCCTCCGTTCCCAGTGGGGCCAGGTCATCACCCTTGGGAATTTGCAGGGCCCCTCCCTTAAACTTCTCCCCCGAAGCTTCCGGCTCAATGCTGACCAGAGCACAGGCTGCCTGTGACAGTCCTTGGGGTGACCTCCCTTATCAGGAAAAATGCAGAAAACCTATTGATACCTTAGCCTTGTGATTGTTAATGGTCACAAAACTCCTTTAGGGTCTTTGGACTCAGCACCTTTAGGGTCTCACTTGGAATTTTGACACACACACCTGCCCCCCCTCCCCCCGCCCTAGTGAGGCAAATGGTCTTCTGGTTGTGCCTGCGGAGGGAAGGCTCCAAAGGTGATGGCTGGGAAGCAGAGCCGGAGCCTGCCTGAAAGGCTGTGGAGAAATGGAGTGGGGGCTCAGCCAGCTGCCCGGAGGACTCTGTCTGGCTTTGAAGTTTTCTCCTGTTTCCTTTTCTTCTATGCACTGTTTTAGGATGATGGGGTGATAGTTCCAGGCTGGTTGACGATGGATTTGGAGATAGTCCTTTGTACCCTCAGTGAGTAAGAGCATCTGTCACCCTACCTCAGCAGTTGTCTCTGTCACTGGTCCAAGCAGCTGATTCCTATACAAGGTCAAGATCAACTGGGGAGAAGCAGACCCCTGGGTCTGTTCCATTAGTGAGGACAGCTGCCTGGGCTTATGGCCCCATTGGTTTGGTTTCTATCTTGATCATCTCTACCATCCCCCCATCCCTGCCTTCCATTTTCTACCTGAGCTGTCAGTGCGCAGATTGATGTGTGTGGGAACAGGGCTCAGGAGGAGTGGGGTAGAGTTGGTCCTGTCCTGCAGCCTCCCCTTCCTTCTGGCACTTGGACCCTTTGGAGCCTGTTGGGGGTGGGGAGTGGGAGTGGGAGTGGGAAGGCCAGGGAGTGTCTCTGCGCCATCACTGTTTGAGTGTTGTCCCTTTGCTATGTGCCCCACCTAGGATGTGTGTCTCTCTGTTCTCCCGGGGACTCAATTTGCTAGTGAATTGCTTCTATGGATATTGTTCTGGGAAACGCCATTTTTTCTGCTCACCCATGACTCTGTGACAAGGAGTGACAGCTTATTAGGAATTTGCTTTTGTATTGGAACACTGGTCATCAGAATGGGCCCCTTTTCCTTTGCAGCTTTGACGTTTGCTTCTCTTTTCCTCACCTCTCTCCCTTGCATCCACCCTTTTCTCTTTTTCTTCTTTTTTATTTTCCTTCTAGCAGGGGCCTTTTGCCTTTACTTGTTAATCCTGTTTGTAAAAAAACAAGTGGAAGGAGGAGTTCCTCTCTGATCTGCTTCTTATTCTCCACCTACCTTCTCTTCCGTACCCTCCGCCTCCTAGAGAGAGAGAGAGAGAGAGGAATGCTGACCTAACTACCGCTGCCACTGCTGCTGCCACCACCGCTGCCACCACCAGTCCCTGGTAATGTTCACATGTCCTCAAATCAACCCAGAGCCAGGGCCCTACTGGTCAGGGGGAGGCTATGTAAATAATCCCATGAATGTGTCATCCTCAGGCCCTGGGGTCTCCTAGGCAAGACCAGGGCCTCTGTAGGCTCTCTTGGAAATGCCGAGGTTACTGGAAGCCAGCCTGTCGTACAGGGTCTGAGAGTTTAACTTCTTTTAAATTAAACTACAGTTGAGCTCATGCTGTGTGTGTATAAACTTTTGTATCCTGCTTTTTCCTTAAATTCTTTATCATCAGCATCTTCCCATGTTATTTCATAGTCTTCATCATCATCACTTTCCATACCTTCATAGTAGTTGATCATAGAATTCCACCATAATTAACTTGTCTTTTCTCTTAGAAGTCCTTTACATAATGTCCAATTTTCCATGAGCGTAAATAATACCATAATGAACATCTTGGAGTCTGAAGTTTGTTCTGTGTTGGTTTGTTCCACATTTAGGATCTTTTTCCCAGGCTAGATTTTCAGATGTGGGATTATGGGTTCAGATATGGTTTACACATTTTTATAGTTTTAATACAGATGGCCAAATTGCTTTCTGAAAGAGAAGCTTTTCTTAAGTATTTTTCTTCAACTTGTATCTTAAACATTCTGAACGTGCTTAGCACCACTGTCCTGATGTATCTGCGGAAAGCCATGTGTCCAGTTTTTAGTGTGTCAGGCCCTTGGGAGAGGCAGGCATCCTATGCTGGCTCCTTGGAGCTTGGTGTAAAACTGTCTCCTCTGGCCGGGCACGGTGACTCACACCTGTAGTCCCAGTACTTTGGGAGGCCGAGGTGGGTGGATCACAAGATCAGGAGATCAAGACCATCCTGGCTAACATGGTGAAACCCTGTCTCTACTAAAAATACGAAAAAATTAGTCGAACATGGTGGTGGGTGCTTGAAAATCCCAGCTCCTCGCGAGGCTGAGGCAGGAGAATGGTGTGAACCCGGGAGGCGGAGCTTGCATTGAGCCGAGATCACGCCACTGCGCTGCAGCCTGGGTGACAGAGCGAGACTCCATTTAAAAAAAGAAAGTCTCCTCTGTGCTCACTTCACCCAGAATCCCTGTTGGGCTCTTCAAGGAGCTCAGTTCTCTCTGAAAGCAACTTTATAGCCTCAGTCCAGTCTGTGTTCCTGTGTGGCAGGAGCCAAGGGTATGCTCACTCTTGAGAGTGGTGACTTTGGTTGACTGAGAACCACTCCCATAGCCTGGTCCCTAACCCTCGAAGGCCCATTTCTCTCACTCACTGGGGTGAAGAGTTTAAATCTCAGATCCAAGTTTTTTTTTTTTTTTTTTTTTTTTTTGAGACGGTGTCTCACTCTGTCGCCCAGGCGGGAGTGCAGTGGCCGGATCTCAGCTCACTGCAAGCTCTGCCTCCCGGGTTCACGCCATTCTCCTGCCTCAGCCTCCCGAGTAGCTGGGACTACAGGCGCCCGCCGCCTCGCCCGGCTAATTTTTTGTATTTTTTAGTAGAGACGGGGTTTCACCGCGTTAGCCAGGATGGTCTCGATCTCCTGACCTCGTGATCCGCCCGTCTCGGCCTCCCAAAGTGCTGGGATTACAGGCTTGAGCCACCACGCCCGGCCCAGA
Organism: Macaca thibetana thibetana; assembly: GCF_024542745.1. NCBI lineage: Eukaryota > Metazoa > Chordata > Mammalia > Primates > Cercopithecidae > Macaca > Macaca thibetana. The sequence continues at coordinate 47,727,080 of NC_065592.1, forward strand.
TCCAAGTTTTGTTGAGAACTCTGAGCTACCATATTGTTATGGTTAACAACTAGAGCCCAGCCGGGCATGGTGGCATGTGCTGACAGTCCCAGCTTCTCAAGAGGCTGAGGTGAGAAGATTGCTGGAGCCCAGGAGCTCAAGGCCAGCCTGGGCAACATAGCAAGATCCTGTATCCCCTGCAAAAAACCAACAACAACAAAAGCAAAACTAGAGCCCAACTGCTGTGAACTCATGGGTGAGTAGATATTATTAGCCCTCCACAAACTCAGCATTTGTATAATCCCAGGCTCTTTCCAGTAATTCTCTGGGGATCACCTCCCAGGCTGTCCACTGTTCCAGGATCCACACTTAGGCCTGTAGGAATGCCCAGTCAGAGCTTCTGCTGCCGCTGATCTGTTACTGTTTCATGCAACCCACTCGGCCTAGTTCCTTCCTCTTATTGTCTCAGTGGGCACAGAAAAGCGTACAGAGGGTGTTTCAGCAAACATTGCCACTGGTTGCAGACCTGCCCCCGGATCTGTCCGATCTGTCGTGTTGAGAGCTTAGTGCTATATTCTTGTGTGGCGGGGAGGGGTGTGTCTCTATGAAGAGCCAGGGCATGTGTATGGGAGCAACAGTGTCTCTCTTATCATGTAGAAATTCTGACTCATTCTGAGTCTTGGCTTTGGGTTGATGGTTCCAACCACATTGCTGCTGTGTCTTTTGGTGCAGGAGAGGCTGGGTGCAGTTGGTCCCTCAGCTGTTATGGACAAGGGATGTGTCTGCTGATGTACACACATGGACCTGACATCCAAGGAAGGCAGGGTGATTGGACAGAACAGTTCTTCCAGAAACTGTTGGGACTTGGACAAGAGGGGCCCGTGACTTTCTGTAGTTGGTCATCTGTCCCCTGTTGCAATCAGGGAAAGGCCACACTTGCCTTCCTTAACCACAGTTAGGATTTTCTTGGGGATTAGACCAGATTCTAGCACCTGTCCTGAACCTCACCCGGCCCAACAAAGGCTGCTTGCAAGTGTAGTGTACTTACACAGGGAGCTGGTGAGGCGTGGAAGGGGAAGTGGAAGTGGAGCCCCTGCCTTTAGCCCTTGTGGGAGGCACTATCTACTTACCCACGGTTGTTGCCTCACAGGAATCATACAACAGCTTTGTAACTGGTCTCCTCGCCTTCAGTTGGATTGGGGCACAGATCCCTCCTTGACATACAAACCATGGTTTAAGGCTCCCTGTGACCTAAGTAAAGATAAAGCTTAAGTATCTTAACAAGCACCTAACCCTCCTCCCCGGCCTCTGTGATTTGGCTCATGTCTGCCTTCGTGTCTCATTCTGGCTTCACTCATTCGGAATTTCTTCTAGTTCCTTGACTGTTCTCTTTTCCTTAACAGCCTTTACAAATGCTCTCACCATGCATGCTTTTCTCTACTCCTACAGTTGCCTTCTCTCCCACCACCGCCTCCAGAGTCTATGTCTCTGGAGTGTCTTCTGTCTGCTGTCTCCAGTCCCTGTCCTGTATCAGTCTCTGCTCAATCATTTGGAGATTTTATATGTTTTCTGGCCTTTCTTTAGGGGGCCTGTCTTCTCCCTCTAAAAGCAGCCAGTTGACCTAGAAGGAAGGGATAACTGTAACTCTTGTCTACCAACATAAGATTAGGCCCGCCCTTTAAAACCTGGGTCTTTCAAAGGGACACCTGCACCCAGCATGCTGGCTCCTCTTCACCAAGTGTGACTTCCTACGCATTTCACAGGCCTCCAGAGGTCCCCCTGACTCTCTTCTGCTGTGAGAAACTCTAATCATATAAGCCACAGGCTAATTCCTTTGAACCTTAAATGTTTTTAGTAATTTCCCCTTCATCAGAGAAGCAGGATTTGGGAGGAATTTTGAAGCAAACACTACAGAAGGCAGAGTCGCCAGGTAGGATAGCTAAGAGACATTTGGAGTGGTCTGACTGTTCAAGACGGATGGGAAAGCCTCCTCCTGTAATAATGATAGTAGCCGACATTTGTTGCCAGGCAGTGGGGCAGCCACAGGCCCCATTTTTGAGATGGGGTCTCACTCTGTCACCCACGATGGAGTGCGGTGGTGCTGTCATGGCTCACTGCAACCTCAGCCTCCTCGGGCTGGGTCTTCTTAATTCTGAAAAACCCAGCTTTTAAAGGGTGGACCTAATCTTATGTTGGTAGAAAACATTGTCTACCCCATGACACAAAAGAGGAAACTGAGGCCTGGAGGTGTGATATGTCCCAAGTCACATAGCTAATAAGTAAAGAAGCCAGCATTCCCGGGATTAAAAATGCATGTGTCTGTCACCGTGGTGTATTTGGTGCTTGATCGATGTTTACTTGAGCAAATGGAGCGGCAGATGCACCAGACGAGTGTGCTCAGTGAGGCGGGCAGGAGTGAGTCTGGGCATCTTCCCACCTCCTGCGAGTGGTGGGGCTTGGTGAGCTTGCCAGAGCCTGTCTTTCTTATCAAAGAAGGTGTGTGCACCAGTGTTACAGCATTTCACCCAAACAAGCCTAGAAAATGCTTGACTTTTCTGTCATTCCTGGGGAGGACACTTTCCTCCTCCACCGTTCTGCTGGCTTGGTATTCCCACAGCCCCCGATAGGTGAGAGCACCTGCTAAAGTGCACCAGGCCCTTCTGTCCTGCTGCATCCCACAGATGAGGCCAAGCTGAGAGGAGGGAGAAAGGGAGGGATATGTAGTTCAGGTTACTCTGGAAAACTGCCTGACCAGTTTTAAGTCTGGGCCCGACACTGGGGCATCTCACCATGTTGAAAGGGCCGAGGCACTCCCCATGGTAAAAGGGGCTGGAACCAGGTCTGCTTCTTGGGCTTCTCCTCCACGGTGCCATTGCTCATGGGCCTTGGCTCTAGAGGTGCTCATTCATGGTTCCAAAATTCCAGTTCCTGGGAGAGGAAAAACGCTTAGTTCAGTCTCAGGCCTCTGCTTAGATCAAACAGCCAAGGCAGTAGGCCCAGTCCTATGGTAGAGACCTGGCCTCAAAGAGCCCTCTGCCCCAGTTATTGGGGAGTGTACCAAGAGAAGGGAGTCTTATCCTGAGCTGGGCAGCCAGCCCTGGGGGTCTAGTGCACAGATGTAGAAAGGCTCTATTGGTATACCTCCCTTTGCTTGTTGGAAAGTGCTCAATGGGGCTGAATTGTGTTGGACAGTGTAAGTCTGGGTTGGGGTTAGGGTTGTTATAAGATTGTCAAGATGATTAAACGAAATGCCATTTGAAACACTTATCCGTGCCTTGTGTACGGTATCCCCACCAGTGAATATTCATACTCTATTATAATAATTCCAACAACTTCATAATTTTCATATGCAATTTCTAAACTTTGAACTTTTTTTTTTGTTTTTGAGACAGTGTCTCACTCTGTTGCCCAGGCTGGAGTGCAATGGTGCAATCTCGGCTCACTGCAAACTCCGCCTCCCAGGTTCAAGTGAGTCTCCTGCCTCAGCCTCCCAAGTAGCTGGGATTAGAGGCGCCCACCACCATGCCCAGCTAATTTTTGTATTTTTAGTAGAAATGGGGTTTTGCCATGTTGGCCAGGCTGGTCTCAAACTCCTGACCTGAGGTGATCCGCCCGCCTCAGCCTCCCCAAGTGCTGGGGTTACAGGCGTGAGCCACCATGCCCAGCCTAAACTTTGAATTTCTTTGAACCCATGACTTACACAGAATTAGCTGAACGCAGAATTCCAAATCAACTCAGCCTGTGGGACAGCCAAAGAACACAGTGTGCCTTTGGGCTCCTTTTTCACTCACCATGCGGGGCTAGAAAACTTTGTCAGGGGCTTTAAAAAAGGAGCTCTTGTGTGTGAAATGTTTCCTTAATCCTCTTCCTGGTGCCTCTCTTCCTCTAAGTAGTTTGCTTCCCTGAGTTCCCCACCTGAGGCTGGGTGGCTGTGGCACATCTGTGCATTCTGTACGCACACAGGCAGCCTTGTGGAGTGCCAGTTTCCAAGTCTTGGGTTTTTTTTGTTTTGTGTGTGTGTGTGTGTGATGGGGGTCTCACTCTGCCGCCCAGGCTGGAGTGTAGTGGTGCTGTCATGGCTCACTGCAATCTCAACTTCCCCGGGATCAGGTGAGCCTCCTACCTCAGCCTCCAGAGTACTAGGGACTACAGGTGTGCACCACCATGCCTGGCTAATTTTTGTAATTTTTTGTAGAGACAGAGTCTCACCATGTTGCTCAGGCTGATCTCGAACTCCTGGACTCAAGTGATCTGCCCACTTTGGCCTCTCAAGTGTTAGGATTACAGGTGTGAGCCACCACACCCAGCCCAGGTCATCTTTTGAGGGCATGGAGAGAAGACTTTGAGCATCCCACTTTTGAGATTGTGTACCAGTCAGAAGCCCCTATGACACACTTTTTCCCCAAAGTAGAGGGCTCTGATTGTGTTGATCCCAAGAGAGATGGGAAAGAGCATTGAATGATTCCAAAGTATCGGGCCTTGGTTCGTTTCCTCATGTTGGTGTTGTGAGGATTCCCTTAGGATGACAGCGTGTGTGCAGGAGGCTTTGTGAATTGCTGAGAGTGAGGGGTGGCAATGTCAGTGCTGGGTCTGTCCTTACTAACCTGGGGCCATGGGAGTTGATAAGACCAGAATCCCAACTTTACCCAACAATGTGATCCCTGTGGTGACCCCTCACAGGGCTCTTTGGTTGAGCTTCCCAGATGGGATTACCATCTGCCATTGTATGTTGAACCCCATTCATTCATTCATTCATTCAGCCAACCAGCAACTATTTACTGAGCTCTTATTGTGTGAGAAGCAGTATTCAAGGAACTGGGAGAATAAAAAACCAAAACATCTCAGCCTTCATTGAGCTTACATTCTTACTGAAAGAAGACAAATAAAACATACAGTGTAATCCCAGCACTTTGGGAGGCCGAGATGGGCGGATCACTTGAGGTCAGGAGTTTGAAACCAGCCTGGCCAACTTGATACCCCATCTGTACTGAAAATTAAAAAAAAAAAAATTAGCCGGGCATGGTGGCACTTGCCTGTAATCCTAGCTGCTCGGGAGGCTAAGGCAGGAGAATTGCTTGAATCCTGGAGGCAGAGGTTGCAGTGAGCCAAGATCATATCACTATACTCCAACCTCAGCAACAAAGCAAGACTCCGTCTCAAAAATAAAAAATAAAAATATGCAATCCCTTTGCACCAGCACACTTGGTGCCTGGGGACCTCGTGGTTGGCACCCTGAAGCAGGTGTCCCTCTTCTGTCTTGTGCACCTTGCTTCTATCCTGGTATGTATGGGATGGCCTCCTACACTCCATGGTGAGCACTGTGAGGACAGAGGTTGAGTTGGGTTTGCTGTATTTCTCAGGTGCCTAGGTTTGTGCTTGACAGGTAGATGGAAAGCACACAATGTGGTCATCAAACCTCAGTCAACCATATAAGGAAGGTAGAATTGAAAAGTCCCATGGGTACCCAACTAATGTCACCAGTTTCCTGGATACCTGTCCTGGAGTTTATTTATAGTGTATATAAATAAATGATGTATGTGTTTAAATACCTTTTTCACCTTTCTTTTAGAGCTGCCTCTTTTTAACAGTTCCATTCCATTGTGTGGATGTACTATGACTTATTGAACCAGTTCCCTACTAATTCTGTTTTTTGCAGTCTTTTGTTGTGAGGAACATTCCACAGTGACAATGTTGTTCATAGTCATTCACACACATGCAAGTCCTTCTGCAGGACAGATTCCTAGAGGGGAATTGCTGACTCAGAGGTTTTGGTACTCTGTGTTGATTGTAGAGTGAGGGCAGAAAAGTGAGGCTCAAGGGTTTACTAGTGACCATGTATAGTGGATAAGTCACCAGTCCCTGTGAGTGTTTGGCCCAAAGGCTTTAAGGCATTTGATAACACTATTTTTGTTTCTGCACCAGGCCGGAGACACTATGTTCAATCGTGCTAAGCTCCTCAATGTTGGCTTTCGAGAAGCCTTGAAGGACTATGACTACACCTGCTTTGTGTTTAGTGATGTGGACCTCATTCCAATGAATGACCGTAATGCCTACAGGTGTTTTTCACAGCCACGGCACATTTCTGTTGCAATGGATAAGTTTGGATTCAGGTAAGAAATACTGAGTCGGAGTCCGTGGTAACCATGTTTCTCTGTCATATGTTGACTAGGAAATGCAGTCCTGGCAGCCTAGGAGTGGCCTCTTTAAGCTCTGGAGCAGAATGCCTCCTCTGAGAAATGGGTGTTTTGTATTAGTTGAGATGGAAAGAGGAGACCAGAAATGCCTGTAGTCTCTGCATATCCAGACAAGAACAAGTTTTCTCTTTTTTTTTTTTTTTTTTTTTTTTTTTTTTTGAGACAGGATCTGGCTCTGTCACCCAGGCTGGAGTGCAGTGGCGTGATCTTGGCTCACTGCAACCTCTGCCTCCAGGGTTCAAGCCATCCTCTCACCTCAGCCTCCCGAGTAGCTGGGACTATAGACATGTGCCACCATGCCCAGCTAATTTTTGTATATTTTATAGAGACAGGGTTTTGCTATATTGCCCAGTCTGGTCTCAAACTCCTGAGCTCAAGCAAACCATCTGCCTCGGCCTCTCGAAGTGCTGGATTACAGGCATGTGGCACCATGCCTGGCCTAAGAACAGTTTTTAGCATCTGGGAGGGGCTCTCATCTTTAGGCTCCAAACAGATTTTGTATTTTCTTGCTTTTTTCTTTCTGTTGCCCCACAAGTTTTGGAAAGCAAATTGGAATAGTTTTTCCCCACTGAATTATTTAGCTTGTATACCTCAGCAGATGTTCCTCGGCCTGTTTTGTTTTCGAGACAGGGTCTTGCTCTGTCACCCAGGCTGAAGTGCAGTGACACAATCATGGCAGCCTCAGCCCCCTGAGTTGCTGGGACTACAGGCATGAGCCAGCATATCCAGCTAATTTTTTATTTTTAGTAGAGATGAAGTCTGGCTATGTTGACCAGGCTGGGCTCAAGTGATCCTCCCACCTCAGTCTCCCAAAGCACTGGGATTACAGGTGTGAACTGCTCCTGCCCTTGGCCCTTTAAGAAGGAACGTGATTCTGTTTTCCAGCAGGGCACAAACTTCTGCTTAAATACAAAGCCCAAATTTTTCCGCCAAAATGCCGTTAGTGAAGAGGCCAGCCCAGATGCCCAAGTAGGGTATTATCCAAAACATATTGTCATTGGTGGAAAATGGCTTTATAGTCCATTGTTTCGTCTTAAAAGTAAATATATAAACTTGCATATTGTTTCCTAATTCCGTGTTTATATTAACATAAAAGTGTTATAAATTACCTGTTAGTGCTGGGCGCGGTGGCTCACGCCTGTAATCCCAGCACTTTGGGAGGCCGAGGCGGGCAGATCACGAAGTCAGGAGATCGAGACCATCCTGGCTAACATGGTGAAACCCCATCTCTACTAAAAATACAAAAAATTAGCCAGGCGTGGTTGCAGGTGCCTGTAGTCCCAGCTACTCGGGAGGCTGAGGCAGGAGAATGGCCTGAACCCGGGAGGCAGAGCTTGCAGTGAGCCGAAATCGTGCCACTGCACTCCAGATGGAGAGTGAGACTCCATCTCAAAAAAAAAAAAAATTGCCTGTCAGTGGCTGGGCGCAGTGGCTCACACCTGTAATCCCAGCACTTTGGGAGGCCGAGGCAGGCAGATCACCTGAGGTTGGGAGTTCGAGACCAGCATGGCCAGCATGGTGAAATCCTGTCTCTACTAAAAATACAAAAATTAGCCGAGTGTGATGGCAGGTGCCTGTAATCCCAACTACTTGGGAAGCTGAGGCAGGAGAGTTGCTTGAACCCGGGAGGCGGAGGTTGCAGTGAGCCGAGATCACGCCATTGCACTCCATCCTGGGCAACAGAACGAGACTCCATCTCGGGAAAAGCAAACAAACAAACAAACAAAACCTAATCAGTTGAATAACATAACCCTTGCCTTCCTTGCTTTAAGTGAATTTGAAGATCCAGGAGCTGTGCTGCAGGTACCCTCTATGTTGGGTACCCCTGGTTTAGACTGACTAGTACAGTGTGGTTGGCCCATGTAGACAGTAGACCCTTTATTTTTTATTTATTTATTTATTTTTTTTTTTTGAGACGGAGTCTCGCTCTGTCGCCCGGGCTGGAGTGCAGTGGCCGGATCTCAGCTCACTGCAAGCTCCGCCTCCCGGGTTTATGCCATTCTCCTGCCTCAGCCTCCCAAGTAACTGGGACTACAGGCGCCCGCCATCTCGCCCGGCTAGTTTTTTGTATTTTTTAGTAGAGACGGGGTTTCACCGTGTTCGCCAGGATGGTCTCGATCTCCTGACCTCGTGATCCACCCGTCTTGGCCTCCCAAAGTGCTGGGATTACAGGCTTGAGCCACCGCGCCCGGCCCTTTATTTAGATACAACTTTTTTTCTTTTTCTTTTATTTTATTTTCTTGAGACAGAGTCTTGCTTGTCACCCAGGCTGGAGTGCAGTGGCATGATCATGGCTCACTATAGCCATAAACTCCCTGGCTCAAGTGATCCTTTCACTCTAAAAAAAAAATTTTTTTTTTTTTTTTTTTTTTTCAAGAGATGTCTCACTGTTACCCAGGCTGGTCTTGAACTCCTGGGGGCTCAAGCAGTCCTCCTGCCTTGACCTCCCAAAGTGCTGAGATGACAGGCATGAACTACTGCACCTACTGAGATGCAACAGCTTTCTGTCAGACTCATTTTATTCTCATCATTTCTTCCTGTCCTCCCTTGCTGGGAGCGTGAGACCTGTGATGGGAATATAGGAATGTATGAAATCCTTCTCCCAGATCAAAGTTCCTAACTTGTTGTCTTATTCTTAAAGGGAGGAAAATTTGAATGTAACCGTACTTTTAGGCTCTTCAGAAGTCCTTCTATACCTTTCCATCCCTGCTTCCACCCTTCCTCCCTCTCTGTGTGTGTATCTTCTTCTCTTGTAACACACAGATATATACCCTGACCCCTTTTGATTCCTCCCTTGAAGCATGGTGGTGAACCATGAAGGGGCCCGTGATGCCTTAATTCTTTGCCACAGCACCATGTTTGTTTCACAAGGAGCCTGGCAGGTTTGAGCCTGGGGCAGATAGGGAAGAGAAAGCAGCAGAGACAGCAAAACCAAATCATGTCAGCTTGGCATGTACTTCCCCTTGAAATAGCTAAGAAGCCATTTCTGTAAAAGCACTGATTATCAAAAAACCTTACTGGCCTGGCCACTTCTGGTTCAAACCCTCACATTAATAATGTGGACAGTAGTACGAGGTGTGCCAAAGGTGGATGACTCGGCACCTAAGTGATGACACCTAATTATGAATAGGTTCGTTAAAGCAGACTCCCTAGGGACCTTTGCTTGAGGATCCTTGCAGTCAGAATTCCTGAATATATTTGAAAATAATAATTGCATCTTTATTTTCATATGTTCTATATGGTTTGGCTGACTTCCCCCCTCAAAGTCTGAGTTAGAGTTTTCCTTAATTTATGTGATGGGTTTGGTCTTTTTGGATTCCAGAAAGAGCTGGGTGTGGTTTGGAGCTACACTCAGAGTCACATAAAACCACAGCCTTTAGAGAACCCACAGGAAGGCTTTGGGGCACGTCCTGATTCTTGACATTTCTCATCAGTGCTGACTTTGTATCCCTTAGGAGTTCACAATTCATAACCACTGAAATATTAAAATACAAAAAGTTTTGGAAGGATGAGAGCCCAGATGCTCTACTACTTGAAAATATGTTAAAACGTACGTTCATCATTATACATTTTGCCAAATCAGGATAAAGTCCGAAGTTTCAAAGAATTTTTATTTTAGCAAATTTCCAGAAACACTGCCTCAACTGTTAGGGTTGGTGTTCTAGTCAGTATGCCTTCGCAAGCATGAAAGCTAGATTGGTCGATAGGATGGGTGTGGAAGGGGGGCTGTGACTGGGTGGGTACAGGGAGGCTCTAAAACAATCTCAGATTCCAGGAGCTCCCGGATAAGGACTTCATGTGCAGGAACAGAGCCCAGGGGAAGCAGATGCCTGAGCCACTCAGGAAGAACTGGGCTTAGGCCCGCCCTTGTCACTGACTGACTTTCTACATAACCACGGAAACAGCGCTGTGTTGTGGAAAGAGGAAGATCATACTTTTTGATATCTGTGTCTAATATAAGGTCATCTGAGCCCTGATACAAAAGCAAAACAGACAAAACCCTCATAACTGCTCCCTCCCACCCTACCCACCATCAAAAAACTCTAGAGAGGCTGGGCGTGGTGACTCCTGCCTGTGATCCCAGCGCTTTGGGAGGCTAAGGTGGGTGGATCACCTGAGGCCAGGAGTTTGAGACCTGCCTGACCAATATGGTGAAACCCCGTCTCTACTAAAAATACAAAAATTAGCCAGACGTGGTGGCACATGCCTGTAGTCCCAGCTACTTGGGAGGCTGAGACAGGAGAATCGCTTGAAAACCTGGGAGGTGGAGGTTGCAGTGAGTGGAGATCAAGCCATTGAACTCCAGCCTGGGCTACAGAGCAAGACTCTCTCTCAAAAAAAAAAAAAAAAAAAGACCCTGCTTGGTGTCTCACAACTGTAATCCCAGCACTTGGGGGGCCGAGGCAGGCGGATCATGAGTTTAAGAGATCAAGACCGTCCTGGCCAACATGGTGAAACCCCGTCTCTACTAAAAATACAAAAATTAGCTGGGCGTGGTGGTGGGCACCTGTAGTCCCAACTCCTCGGGAGGCTGAGGCAGGAGAATTACTTGATGAACCCGGGAGGTGGAAGTTGCAGTGAGCCTAGATCGCGTCCCTGCACTCCAGTCTGGCGACAGAGCAAGACCGTCTCAAAAAAAAAAAAAAAAAAAAAACACAAAAAACGCTACAGAAGCAAAAAGAATAACTTTAAAAGTGTTTATGTTCTTAGCAAGCTTCATTTTGGGGATGTCAGAACTTAACTAACCACTGCTTCTTCTGTGTGTATGTTTTTCCTCCAGCCTACCTTATGTTCAGTATTTTGGAGGTGTCTCTGCTCTAAGTAAACAACAGTTTCTCACCATCAATGGATTTCCTAATAATTATTGGGGCTGGGGAGGAGAAGATGATGACATTTTTAACAGGTAATGGTCATAACTTAGATATCTTTCTCCTCTGTCAACCTTCACTTCCAGTTTTTGAATCAATGCTTGGTTGTTCCTCAAGGACTGACCCTCAGATGGGATGCACCCCCACTCAGCCCACATTCTTAGGTGTGGCTTCCTACAGGTCCTGTAGGTGCTGAACGGGATCTGTAGGAAAATGAGTTTCTGAGATTTTTGTATCAGCCTGGAAAAATGTCAAATGGGAACCAAGTGACGGGGCAAGTTTACTTTGACTTGCCACATGCCGTTTTATACTCAAGGAGTAAACAAATGTCCTTTGTAAAAATCCCTTATCTCATTGTGGTCCCCTTTCACTGTGAAACAAGTTTCCTTGAGCAGAATCCTAACTGTCTTCACAGAAGCTTTGTGTTATATTTTTATTTTGGAGTATTTTTCACATATACAAAAGCGATACTGTAGTATAATAAACCTTTGAAGACCCATCCAGCCCCGGCAGCCATTATGGCCTGGTCAGTTCTGTCCTATCCACATCCTGGGACAGAATTTTAAGCTGGTAAATCTTTATGATGTGGGTTGTCATTTACAGTGTTAAAAAACATCTATCAGTAGCATTTGAAAGAACATTCTGCTCAGTCCTCTGGCCGTAGAGGCTTCAACCCCACCAGCCACCGATGAGCACCTTCTCCCTCCAGGAGCCAGTCTGAACTCATTACTGAGTTTAATATCAGAATACACCTTGGTGCAGCCTTTCTGAATTGGAGTACCAGTTAACAGAAGGTGTCTGTCAGAGCAACACCCAAGTCATTCAAGTTATCATTGTGTGCAAACTTAACAGAGACCCACATCTTCAATATAAACCTTGAAGAAAACTCCAGTTTTAGAGTATGTAGATGGGGTATCAAGTGTGTGCATATTGAATCTCTGCTTCATACAGGGCACTGTGCCAGGCAGGCCTAGGACACTGAAAACCTGGACATAGGGTCCAGACAGAAGCAAACCTGCTTCCACAGAGGCACTCCTGGGCAGACGGTCTGGACCGATATGACAGTGTGCAGGGCTGACAGGATACCACAGGGCTGAATGGTCAGAACAGCTGGGGGGAGGGAGGGAGTGTCCACAGGCATCTAGTCCCATGCTAAGGTAGTGGCACTGGAAGGATGGGTGGTGTGTGGAGCAACTTTCTTGAAAGATAAAGGACCTAACACTTACTATGCACCTACTTACTGTGTGCCAGGCAAGGCCAGGAATGTTTAAGTGGTCTGGAATCAACCAGTTCCGCCCCTTAACTAACTTTGCTGTTCCTGCTCTCCAGGCTTTCATTTTGGTCCTCATTCCTTTTCCTTGGACCAACACAGAATCCTCCACCCTGTTCCGGCTGCCTCTAGTCTTGTTCTCAGCCCTCCATTTGTTTTTTTTCTGCCTTTTCCCACATGTTCTGAAGCCCTCCATTCTTATACTACTTTTAGGGAGACTTCCCCATGACTAAAAACATTTTGGAAATATTGTATATTAGGCCCCTTTCAGATACTGGCAACCATTTGTGGGATGCTCTGAGAAGGCCTCTGTGATTTAGCCTTGCCCTTTTCAGCCCATGACCTGCCACATCCTACCACAGACCCTTGTCACCTAGGAGCTTATATTGCTCCTTATATTGCTCCCTGAGGGCACTAGGCTTGCTCTCACTTCCATGCCTTTGCCTGTGTCATCCTGGCTGCCCAAAATGCTCTGGCAGATACCTGTTCATCCTCAACTGGACTCTGCCTAGGCTTGCTCCGGCAGAGTTTACAAACTCTGTGCTTCTTCCCCTGTGTCTCCAACCTCATCTTCCTCTTCTCACCTCCATCCTGGTCCTGAAGGCCCTATGTTTGAGGCATTCACCCTGTACGTTCTGTGGGGTAGACGCCCCCAGCGTCTGGCACATGATAGTCAACACCACAAACTGCAGAACCAGTTGTAAAAGGACATGGAGTAGGAATGTGAGTTTTAACCCGGGTCATGCTGGGCTGGGTTCTGGCATGATGCTGGGTTGTGGGCTGAGTGAGAACAGCAAGGATGATGGTGGATGGAGCAACAGTCTTGCAGCCAGGGCTATCAGGCCAAGTGTATGGCAGCTCTGTGATAATGACTTTCCCCTTACTCTTTGCAGATTAGTTTTTAGAGGCATGTCTATATCTCGCCCAAATGCTGTGGTCGGGAGGTGTCGCATGATCCGCCACTCAAGAGACAAGAAAAATGAACCCAATCCTCAGAGGTGCGTTCTGTGTTTATTCATACTCCTTCCCCCTTTAGGATGAGGTAGGCTGCAGGTCTGAGGCTCTGCAGAGGGCTCTGGGCCTAGAGGGAAATTGAGGTGGTCAGGTTACAGTGGAGAGGGAGGAGGAAGTACGTGTAATGGTTTCTTCTTAAGATTTTTGTTTTAAGACAATCTCCTTGTGCTCTTTTCCTTGTAGGTTTGACCGAATTGCACACACAAAGGAGACAATGCTCTCTGATGGTTTGAACTCACTCACCTACCAGGTGCTGGACGTACAGAGATACCCATTGTATACCCAAATCACAGTGGACATCGGGACACCGAGCTAGCGTTTCAGTACACGGATAAGAGACCTGAAATTAGCCAGGGACCTCTGCTGTGTGTCTCTGCCAATCTGCTGGGCTGGTCCCTCTCATTTTTACCAGTCTGAGTGACAGGTCCCCTTCGCTCATCATTCAGATGGCTTTCCAGATGACCAGGACGAGTGGGACATTTTGCCCCCAACTTGGCTCGGCTTGTGACTTCTTAGCTCTGCAAGATGTTTGTGCCTTTGGGGGTTTCTTGGTGTGTTCGCAGTGTCACCCCAGAGTCAGAACTGTACACATCCCAAAATTTGGTGGCCGTGGAATACATTCCCGGTGATAGAACTGCTAAATTGTTGTGAAATAGGTTAGAATTTTTCTTTAAATTATGGTTCTTATTACTTCGTGAAAATTTGGAGAGTGCTGCTAAAATTGGATTGGTGTGATATTTTTGGTAGTTGTAATTTAACAGAAAAACACAAAATTTCAACCACTCTTAATGTTACGTCCTCCCCTCACCCACTTCTTTCAGTGGTATGCAACTATTACAATCACTGTGCATATGTCTTTTCTTAGCAAAAGGATTTTAAAACTTGAGCCTTGGACCTTTTGTCCTACTAATGTGTGGATTCCAAGGCAACTCTAGCATCAGAGCAAAAGCCTTGGGTGTTCTCACATTCAGTGACCGATCTCCAGATTGTCTGATTTCTGAATGTAAAGTTTTTTTGTTTTTTTTTTTTAATAGCAGTTTGTAGTATTTTAAAGAAAGAACAAATCGAGTTCTAATTATGATCTAGCTTGATTTTGTGTTGATCCAAATTTGCATAGCTGTTTAATGTTAAGTCATGACATTTATTTTTCTTGGCATGCTATGTAAACTTGAATTTCCTATGTATTTTTATTGTAGTGTTTTAAATATGGGGAGGGGATTGAGCATTTTTTAGGGAAAAATAAATAAATATATGCTGTAGTGGCCACAAATAGGCCTATGATTTAGCTGGCAGGCCAGGTCTTCTCAAGAGCAAAATCACCCTCTGGCCCCTTGGCAGGCAAGGCCTCCCGGTCAGCATTATTCCGCCAGAGCTCGGGGCGGATACCTGGGAGACAGGAGCCTCTGCCCCTACTGTGCAGCTCCCCACTTCCCCAACCCTCCCCAGGTGGGCAGGGCAGAGGGAGCCTCAGCCTCCTTAGACTGACCCCTCAGGCCCCTAGGCTGGGGGGTTGTAAATAACAGCAGTCAGGTTGTTTACCAGCCCTTTGTACTCCCCAGGCAGAGGGAGCCTCTGTTCTGGTGGGGGCCACCTCCCTCAGAGGCTCTGCTAGCCACACTCTCTGACCCACCCTATGTTACCAGTTCTCCTTCTTCCTCCTTCCTCTTTTCTCCTGCCTTTCTCATTCCTTCCTTCCTCTCCCTTTTTTGTTCCTTTGCCTCTTGCCTGTCCCCTAAAACTTGACTGTGGCACTCAGGGTCAAACAGACTATCCATTCCCCAGCATGAATTTGCCTTTTAATTAGTGATCTAGAGAGAAGTTCAGCCGAACCCACACCCTGATGCCCTCCCAAGAACTTCGGTGCCTAAAGCCTCCTGTTCCACCTCAGGTTTTCAGCAGGTGCTCCCACCCCAGTTGAGGCTCCCACCCACAGGGCTGTCTGTCACAAACCCACCTCTGCTGGGAGCTATTGAGCCACCTGGGATGAGATGGCGCAAGGCACTTCCTACCACTGAGCGCCTTTGCCAGGTCCAGCCTGGGCTCAGTTCCCAAGATTCAGCTGCCTAATCCCAGGGTTGAGCCTTGTGCTCGTGGCA